>NC_041038.1:0-601184 GCF_900634625.1 Parambassis ranga
AGCGAGAGAAGCTCAATTGGCAGATGAGTGAATAAGGTTCAGAACACTAAAAAATGAGCTGCAACTGGAGTGAATGTACACTAAATATGATTGAACAACAGCTCCAATTCAGTCTAACTATGATGAAAACAGCTCAATTCCAGTCCATAATATGCTGGAAAATGCAACTGACAAAACAATGAATAAGGTTGGTGTCCAAAAGTGTTATATCTAAGCGAGAAGGCTCGAGAAGCTCAAGTTTGATGCATATGAGCTGAATACAGGTCAGAACAATAAAAAATGAGCTGCAGACTGAGTGAATGTACACTAAATATGATGAAAACAGCTCAATTCAGTCTAAATATGATGAAAACAGCTCAATTCAGTCCATAATATTGCTGAAATGAACTGACAAACAATGAAATAGGTTGGTGTCCAAAGTGTATTATCTAAGCGAGAGAAGCTCAATTTGTGCATATGAGCTGAATACAGGTCAGAACACTAAAATGAGCTGCAACTGAGTGAATGTACACTAAATATGATGAAAACAGCTCAATTCAGTCTAATATGATGAAAACAGCTCAATTCAGTCATAATATTGCTGAAATGAACTGACAAACAATGAAATAGGTTGGTGTCCAAAAGTGTCTTATCTAAGCGAGAGAAGCTTAATTTGTGCATATGAGCTGAATACAGGTCAGAACACTAAAAATGAGCTGCAACTGAGTGAATGTACACTAATATGATGAAAACAGCTCAATTCAGTCTAAATATGATGAAAACAGCTCAATTCAGTCATAATATTGCTGAAATGAACTGACAAACAATGAAATAGGTTGGTGTCCAAAAGTGTATTATCTAAGCGAGAGAAGCTCAATTTGTGCATATGAGCTGAATACAGGTCAGAACACTAAAAATGAGCTGCAACTGAGTGAATGTACACTAAATATGATGAAACAGCTCAATTTCGTACTATGATGAAAACAGCTCAATTCAGTCATAATATTGCTGAAATGAACTGACAACAATTGAAATAGGTTGGTGTCCAAAGTGTATTATCTAAGCGAGAGGAAGCTCAATTTGTGCATATGAGCTGAATACAGGTCAGAACACTAAAAAATGAGCTTGCAACTGAGTGAATGTACACTAATATGATGAAAACAGCTCAATTCAGTCTAAATATGATGAAAACAGCTCAATTCAGTCATAATATTGCTGAAATGAACTGACAACCAATGAAATAGGTTGGTGTCCAAAGTGCATTAGCGAGAGAAGCTTAATTTGTGCATATGAGCTGAATACAGGTCAGAACACTAAAAATGAGCTGCAACTGAGTGAATGTACACTAAATATGATGAAAACAGCTCAATTCAGTCTAAATATGATGAAACAGCTCAATTCAGTCAAATATTGCTGAAATGAACTGACAACAATGAAATAGGTTGGTGTCCAAAGGGCATTAGCGAGAGAGCTTAATTTGTGCATATGATCTGAATACAGTCAGAACACTAAAAAATGAGCTGCAACTGAGTGAATGTACACTAAATATGATGAAAACAGCTCAATTCAGTTTAAATATGATGAAAACAGCTCAATTCAGTCATAATATTGCTGAAATGAACTGACAAACAATGAAATAGGTTGGTGTCCAAATGTGCATTAGCGAGAGAAGCTTAATTTGTGCATATGAGCTGAATACAGGTCAGAACACTAAAAAATGAGCTGCAACTGAGTGAATGTACACTAAATATGATGAAAACAGCTCAATTCAGTCTAAATATGATGAAAACAGCTCAATTCAGTCATAATATTGCTGAAATGAACTGACAACCAATGAAATAGGTTGGTGTCCAAATGTGCATTAGCGAGAGAAGCTTAATTTGTGCATATGAGCTGAATACAGGTCAGAACACTAAAAAATGAGCTGCAACTGAGTGAATGTACACTAAATATGATGAAAACAGCTCAATTCAGTTTACATATGATGAAAACAGCTCAATTCAGTCATAATATTGCTGAAATGAACTGACAAACAATGAAATAGGTTGGTGTCCAAAAGTGTATTATCTAAGCGAGAGAAGCTCAATTTGTGCATATGAGCTGAATACAGGTCAGAACACTAAAAAATGAGCTGCAACTGAGTGAATGTACACTAAATATGATGAAAACAGCTCAATTCAGTCTAAATATGATGAAAACAGCTCAATTCAGTCATAATATTGCTGAAATGAACTGACAAACAATGAAATAGGTTGGTGTCCAAAAGTGTATTATCTAAGCGAGAGAAGCTCAATTTGTGCATATGAGCTGAATACAGGTCAGAACACTAAAAAATGAGCTGCAACTGAGTGAATGTACACTAATATGATGAAAACAGCTCAATTCAGTCATAATATTGCTGAAATGAACTGACAAACAATGAAATAGGTTGGTGTCCAAAAGTGCATTATCTAAGCGAGAGTAGCTTAATTTGTGCATATGAGCTGAATACAGGTCAGAACACTAAAAAATGAGCTGCAACTGAGTGAATGTACACTAAATATGATGAAAACAGCTCAATTCAGTCTAAATATGATGAAAACAGCTCAATTCAGTCATAATATTGCTGAAATGAACTGACAAACAATGAAATAGGTTGGTGTCCAAAAGTGTATTATCTAAGCGAGAGAAGCTCAATTTGTGCATATGAGCTGAATACAGGTCAGAACACTAAAAAATGAGCTGCAACTGAGTGAATGTACACTAAATATGATGAAAACAGCTCAATTCAGTCTAAATATGATGAAAACAGCTCAATTCAGTCATAATATTGCTGAAATGAACTGACAAACAATGAAATAGGTTGGTGTCCAAAAGTGCATTAGCGAGAGAAGCTTAATTTGTGCATATGAGCTGAATACAGGTCAGAACACTAAAAAATGAGCTGCAACTGAGTGAATGTACACTAAATATGATGAAAACAGCTCAATTCAGTCTAAATATGATGAAAACAGCTCAATTCAGTCATAATATTGCTGAAATGAACTGACAAACAATAAATAGGTTGGTGTCCAAAAGTGCATTAGCGAGAGAAGCTCAATTTGTGCATATGAGCTGAATACAGGTCAGAACACTAAAAAATGAGCTGCAACTGAGTGAATGTACACTAAATATGATGAAAACAGCTCAATTCAGTCATAATATTGCTGAAATGAACTGACAAACAATGAAATAGGTTGGTGTCCAAAGTGCATTATCTAAGCGAGAGTAGCTTAATTTGTGCATATGAGCTGAATACAGGTCAGAACACTAAAAAAATGAGCTGCAACTGAGTGAATGTACACTAAATATGATGAAAACAGCTCAATTCAGTCTAAATATGATGAAAACAGCTCAATTCAGTCATAATATTGCTGAAATGAACTGACAAACAATGAAATAGGTTGGTGTCCAAAAGTGCATCGAGAGAGAAGCTTAATTTGTGCATATGAGCTGAATACAGTGCAGAACACTAAAAATGACTGCAACTGAGTGAATGTACACGACATAATATGATGAAAACAGCTCAATTCAGTCATACTATTGCTGAAATGAGCTGACAACAATGAATAGGTTGGTGTCAAAGTGCATTATCTAAGCGAGAGTAGCTTAATTTGTGCATATGAGCTGAATACAGGTCAGAACACTAAAAAATGAGCTGCAACTGAGTGAATGTATCACTAAATATGATGAAAACAGCTCAATTCAGTCTAAATATGATGAAAACAGCTCAATTCAGTCATATATTGCTGAAATGAGCTGACAAACAATGACATAGGTTGGTGTCCAAAAGTGCATTAGCGAGAGAAGCTTAATTTGTGCATATGAGCTGAATACAGGTCAGAACACTAAAAATGAGCTGCAACTGAGTGAATGTACACTAAATATGATGAAAACAGCTCAATTCAGTCTAAATATGATGAAACAGCTCAATTCAGTCATAATATTGCTGAAATGAACTGACAAACAATAAATAGGTTGGTGTCCAAAAGTGCATTAGCGAGAGAAGCTCAATTTGTGCATATGAGCTGAATACAGGTCAGAACACTAAAAAATGAGCTGCAACTGAGTGAATGTACACTAAATATGATGAAAACAGCTCAATTCAGTCATAATATTGCTGAAATGAACTGACAAACAATGAAATAGGTTGGTGTCCAAAAGTGCATTATCTAAGCGAGAGTAGCTTAATTTGTGCATATGAGCTGAATACAGGTCAGAACACTAAAAAATGAGCTGAATGTACACTATGAGTGAATGAGTGAATGTACACTAAATATGATGAAAACAGCTCAATTCAGTCTAAATATGATGAAAACAGCTCAATTCAGTCATAATATTGCTGAAATGAACTGACAAACAATGAAATAGGTTGGTGTCCAAAAGTGCATTAGCGAGAGAAGCTTCAATTTGTGCATATGAGCTGAATACAGGTCAGAACACTAAAAAATGAGCTGCAACTGAGTGAATGTACACTAAATATGATGAAAACAGCTCAATTCAGTCTAAATATGATGAAAACAGCTCAATTCAGTCATAATATTGCTGAATGAACTGACAAACAATGAAATAGGTTGGTGTCCAAAAGTGTATTATCTAAGCGAGAGAAGCTCAATTTGTGCATATGAGCTGAATACAGGTCAGAACACTAAAAAATGAGCTGCAACTGAGTGAATGTACACTAAATATGATGAAAACAGCTCAATTCAGTCTAAATATGATGAAAACAGCTCAATTCAGTCATAATATTGCTGAAATGAACTGACAAACAATGAAATAGGTTGGTGTCCAAAAGTGTATTATCTAAGCGAGAGAAGTTCAATTTGTGCATATGAGCTGAATACAGGTCAGAACACTAAAAAATGAGCTGCAACTGAGTGAATGTACACTAAATATGATGAAAACAGCTCAATTCAGTCTAAATATGATGAAAACAGCTCAATTCAGTCATAATATTGCTGAAATGAACTGACAAACAATGAAATAGGTTGGTGTCCAAAAGTGCATTATCTAAGCGAGAGAAGCTTAATTTGTGCATATGAGCTGAATACAGGTCAGAACACTAAAAAATGAGCTGCAACTGAGTGAATGTACACTAAATATGATGAAAACAGCTCAATTCAGTCATAATATTGCTGAAATTAGCTGACAAACAATGAAATAGGTTGGTGTCCAAAAGTGCATTATCTAAGCGAGAGTAGCTTAATTTGTGCATATGAGCTGAATACAGGTCAGAACACTAAAAAATGAGCTGCAACTGAGTGAATGTACACTAAATATGATGAAAACAGCTCAATTCAGTCTAAATATGATGAAAACAGCTCAATTCAGTCTAAATATGATGAAAACAGCTCAATTCAGTCATAATATTGCTGAAATGAACTGACAAACAATGAAATAGGTTGGTGTCCAAAAGTGTATTATCTAAGCGAGAGAAAGCTCAATTTGTGCATATGAGCTGAATACAGGTCAGAACACTAAAAAATGAGCTGCAACTGAGTGAATGTACACTAAATATGATGAAAACAGCTCAATTCAGTCTAAATATGATGAAAACAGCTCAATTCAGTCATAATATTGCTGAAATGAACTGACAAACAATGAAATAGGTTGGTGTCCAAAAGTGCATTATCTAAGCGAGAGAAGCTTAATTTGTGCATATGAGCTGAATACAGGTCAGAACACTAAAAAATGAGCTGCAACTGAGTGAATGTACACTAAATATGATGAAAACAGCTCAATTCAGTCATAATATTGCTGAAATTAGCTGACAAACAATGAAATAGGTTGGTGTCCAAAAGTGCATTATCTAAGCGAGAGTAGCTTAATTTGTGCATATGAGCTGAATACAGGTCAGAACACTAAAAAATGAGCTGCAACTGAGTGAATGTACACTAAATATGATGAAAACAGCTCAATTCAGTCATAATATTGCTGAAATGAGCTGACAAACAATGAAATAGGTTGGTGTCCAAAAGTGCATTATCTAAGCGAGAGAAGCTTAATTTGTGCATATGAGCTGAATACAGGTCAGAACACTAAAAAAATGAGCTGCAACTGAGTGAATGTACACTAAATATGATGAAAACAGCTCAATTCAGTCTAAATATGATGAAAACAGCTCAATTCATTCATAATATTGCTAATGAGCTGAAAAACAACTACATATGTTGGTGTGTCCAAAAGTGTATTATCTAAGCGAGAGAAGCTCAATTTGGGCATATGAGCTGAATACAGGTCAGAACACTAAAAAATGAGCTGCAACTGAGTGAATGTACACTAAATATGATGAAAACAGCTCAATTCAGTCTAAATATGATGAAAACAGCTCAATTCAGTCATAATATTGCTGAAATGAACTGACAAACAATGAAATAGGTTGGTGTCCAAAAGTGCATTAGTGAGAGAAGCTTAATTTGTGCATATGAGCTGAATACAGGTCAGAACACTAAAAAATGAGCTGCAACTGAGTGAATGTACACTAAATATGATGAAAACAGCTCAATTCAGTCATAATATTGCTGAAATGAGCTGACAAACAATGAAATAGGTTGGTGTCCAAAAGTGCATTATCTAAGCGAGAGAAGCTTAATTTGTGCATATGAGCTGAATACAGGTCAGAACACTAAAAAATGAGCTGCAACTGAGTGAATGTACACTAAATATGATGAAAACAGCTCAATTCAGTCTAAATATGATGAAAACAGCTCAATTCATTCATAATATTGCTAATGAGCTGAAAAACAACTACATATGTTGGTGTGTCCAAAAATGTATTATCTAAGCGAGAGAAGCTCAATTTGGGCATATCAGCTGAATACAGGTCAGAACACTAAAAAATGAGCTGCAACTGAGTGAATGTACACTAAATATGATGAAAACAGCTCAATCCAGTCTAAATATGATGAAAACGGCTCAATTCAGTCATAATATTGCTGAAATGAACTGACAAACAATGAAATAGGTTGGTGTCAGAAAGTGCATTATCTAAGCGAGAGAAGCTCAATTTGTGCATATGAGCTGAATACAGGTCAGAACACAAAATAATCAGCTGCAACTGAGTGAATGTACACTAAATATGATGAAAACAGCTCAATTCAGTCTAAATATGATGAAAACAGCTCAATTCAGTCATAATATTGCTGAAATGAACTGACAAACAATGAAATAGGTTGGTGTCAGAAAGTGCATTATCTAAGCGAGAGAAGCTCAATTTGTGCATATGAGCTGAATACAGGTCAGAACACAAAATAATCAGCTGCAACTGAGTGAATGTACACTAAATATGATGAAAACAGCTCAATTCAGTCTAAATATGATGAAAACAGCTCAATTCAGTCATAATATTGCTAATGAGCTGAAAAACAACTAAATAGGTTGGTGTGTCCAAAAGTGCATTATCTAAGCGAGAGAAGCTCAATTTGTGCATATGAGCTGAATACAGGTCAGAACACTAAAAAATGAGCTGCAACTGAGTAAATGTACACTAAATATGATGAAAACAGCTCAATTCAGTCTAAATATGATGAAAACAGCTCAATTCAGTCATAATATTGCTAAAATGAGCTGAAAAACAACTACATATGTTGGTGTGTCCAAAAGTGCATTATCTAAGCGAGAGAAGCTTAATTTGTGCATATGAGCTTAATACAGGTCAGAACACAAAATAATCAGCTGCAACTGAGTGAATGTACACTAAATAGGATGAAAACAGCTCATTTGAGTCTAATTATGATGAAAACAGCTCAATTCAGTCATAATATTGCTGAAATGAGCTGAAAAACAACTGAATAGGTTGGTGTGTCCAAAAGTGTATTATCTAAGCGAGAGAAGCTCAATTTGTGCATATGAGCTGAATACAGGTCAGAACACTAAAAATGAGCTGCAACTGAGTGAATGTAAACTAAATATGATGAAAACAGCTCAATTCAGTCTAAATATGAGGAAAACAGCTCAAATGAGCCTAATTATAATGAAAACAGCTCAATTCAGTCATAATATGATGAAAACAGCTCAATTCAGTCTAAATATGATGAAAACAGCTCAATTCAGTCTAAATATGATGAAAACAGCTCAATTCAGTCTAAATATGATGAAAACAGCTCAATTCAGTCATAATATTGCTAAACTGAGCTGAAGCACAACAATACAAATGTGTTGGTGTGACCCGTTTTCTATAGGTCTGCCTGTGTCCAAACTAGCTTTTTCTCAGCGAGAGACGTGTCACATCTGTGTGCGAGTCGGTCATCAGAGTTTATACAGGTTAAATATACACCCGTATGCTTATCTAATGACCATTTTAAAGCTACAAGAACCACCTTGAATTGATTCAGTTCTTAATTCTCTCAGTTACTTCTGACTGATAAGACAAATAATGAAGCTGAAGCTTTTTATTTCACTATAAAAACTCAAGACTGACCTCAGCCTATATGTCTACCTGTTCTTGTTGTAAAAAGACACTTTCTGGTAAAATAAAGGTTAAAATAAATAACGTGATATAACCACATAATTCCATTAATAACATAATAATAATATGATTAGATATATGGAACTACTAAATGCACAACAAGGCAGCTAACTCATAAATAAAACGGCTTTTGGTGTTATGTGACCATAGTTTATCATCAATAACCGCGTTTTACCTTAAGTCGCCTTGCTGATTTACAAGCTGTGTCTATGCTGATAGGGTGCGCGATGTTCCATTATCAATAACGCTGACCGCCGTTTTGGGTTTTCTTTCAACAGTTTATAAGCGTCAGGCTTTACCTATGGAGAGAAGGAGCGGGCGTATCACCTGTGTGTGTGTGAATAAGAACGGGGGAGAGAGAGAGTTGCGTGGAGTTGAATGAACAGAAGGATAGCTGTATTATAAAATTGCGTTGGCGAAAACAAAACACAGAATCAATTTGTGGGTGGGTATTCATTATGTGGTGGCCCGCCACGAACAAATCTATGTGTGGGAAAACCCTGCATGCTGTGTTGAAATACACACAGCAAGTTAACTCACTCAGTTAATATTCAGTTAATATTCTTATAAACGTTTTGTATCTTAAAACAGTTTACTGCAGCCTCTTTAACGTTGGCCTTTCCAATGTCAATTTTAGGACAGGCTCCTTTTTACCGCTCCAGATGCTAGCTAAGCACTTGCTAGCTTAACAGCACGGTTTAAACCACTGCAATCTGCAATGCAGATTTCCAAAGCAGGTGCCGTGCACACGTCAAGTTAAAAACGATAACTTGGCCTAATATTTAATAAGTTTTACTTACCTTTACTGCAACAAGAGTGCTGAGGTTTCAGGGCAGCGTGGAAATGCAGGAGAAAATAGCCGACTGTCAAGAAGCAACAGAGCAGTAACTCTTTTTTTGTCCTGGAGCCCCCCACAGGAGGCGGTATTTTTCCATTTTAGCTGATGCAACATGACTATTTTCTTTATTCTTAACATGATTTAAACATGCTGAATTTTAATCACTCGAAATCCCTTTGACACAATTTTTTTCTTCTCTTACACACAGAACAGAACGTATGTTTACTGACTTTTTAAATCAGATTGGATTGATTTCCATGTTCTTTGGCACACTATCCTGAAGGACACACACCACGTTTTGCTTCATCTGACAATCTTGTGGCTCAAATGATAAACAATTAAAATGTCAACGAATAGAAAAAACCGTGCTGTGCTCATATATGGCCAACAGATGGCACAAGACACTAAGAAACCGCTTATATACAATACAAGGCCCACCTCCCGTTTGCCCTGGCCTCCAGCAGGTCTCTGAGCCTCCTGTGAAAGATTGACTGATTGACAAGTGAACAAGGAAATAATTTACATGAATTATTTGTTGCAATGTTACATTCAGAATCAGAAATACCTTCCAGAAGGAAATTGTTTACATTCCAAGTGTTCCATGCATGACCAGAAATATCAACAGAGAAGACATTTAAAATAATGCTAGGTATATCATAATAAAAAGTATGTACTATTAAAATAAATTCAACTTAATATTAAGAAAATCTTTATTTGCCCCACAATAGGGAAATTTCATTTTTGCAACGACACAAATAGGCTACAGAAGCAAAAAATAAAATAAGCTATATATATAGTAAAAAAACTAGCCTACTTGTAAATGTTAAAGTTATAAAAAGTCACGTATGTGTCATTGTTGTAGGAGCCATATATTGTGAACGATCAGCAGAGCGCACAACACGCTGCAGTCTGTGCTTGTCCCTGGCAGTGGCCCCAGCGTACCACACTGTGATGGAGGAGGTGAGGATGGACTCAATGATGGCCGTGTAGAACTGAACCATCATCCTGGCTGGCACCTTGAGTTTCCTCAGCTGCCGCAGGAAGTACATCCTCTGCTGGGCCTTTTTGATGAGGGAGCTGATGGTGAGCTCCCACTTGAGGTCCTGGGTGATGGTGGTAACCAGGAAGCATAAAGAGTCCACTGTGGAGATGGGGGTGTCAGGGTGAGGGAGGGTGATGGAGCTGGCACTTTCCGAAAGTAAACAGTCATCTCCACTGTCTTCTGGGCATTCAGCTCCAGGTTGTTGTCAGCACACCAGGACACCAGACGGTCCACCTCCCTCCTGTAGGCAGACTCATCCCCGTCTGAGATGAGTCCAATGAGGGTGGTGTCGTCAGCAATCTTAATCAGCTTGACAGACTGGTGGCTGGAGGTGCAGCAGTTGGTGTACAGGGAGAAGAGCAGAGGGGAAAGTACACAGTCTTGGGGGGTACCGGTGCTGATGGTCCTTGTGTCCGAGACATTCATCCCCAGCCTCACATGCTGTCTCCTGTCTGTCAGGAAGTCAGTGATCCACCGGCAGATGGAGTCTGGAACATGCAGCAGGGACAGCTTGTCTTGGAGGAGAGCTGGGCAGATTGTGGTGAAAGCAGAGCTGAAGTCCACAAACAGGATCCTAGCATAGGTTCCAGGGGAGTCCAGATGCTGTAGGATGTAGTGAAGGGCCAGGTTGACAGCATCGTCCACAGATCTGTTAGCTCTGTAGGCGAACTGCAGGGGGTCCAGGAGGGGGGCTGTGATAGTCTTGAGATGGGACAGTACCAGGCGCTCAAAGGACTTCATGACTACAGACGTCAGTGCCACAGGTCTGTAGTCATTAAGACCAGTGATCCTTGGCTTCTTGGGAACTGGAACTATGGTGGAGGATTTGAAGCAGGCTGGCACATGGCATGACTCCAGATGTCTGTGAACATTGGAGTCAGCTCGTCTGCACAGTGTCTTAGGGAGGAGGGGGACACACCATCAGGTCCAGGAGCCTTGCGGGGGTTCAGTCTCCTGAACAGCCTGTTAACATCCTCCTCCAGGATTGAGAGGGCAGCTGAGGGGGAGGAGGATGGGGGTAAGGAGGACTCTGATGAGGTGTCTTTGATGTGGATGTCCATGTTGATGGGGTGTGGAGAGGTGTCAGGGCTGGCTGATAGTCCATCAAAGCGGCAGTAGAACTCATTCAAACCGTTGGCTAATTGCAGGTCGTCAGCTGAGTGGGGGGCTTTGGGCTTGTAATTGGTGATCTGCCTCAGTCCTTTCCACACAGAGGCAGAGTCGTTAGCAGAGAACTGCTGCTGGATTTTCTCAGAGTACAGTGATTTAGCACTTTTCACCTCCTTGCTAAACCTGTACTTGGCCTGTTTGTAGCAGTCTCTGTCCCCACTTCTGAAAGCGGCCTCCTTCTCTAGCCTCAGCTGTCTGAGTTTAGCTGTGAACCAGGGTTTGTCATTGTTATAACTCACCCTGGTGCGTGTTGGCACAATACTGTCCTCACAGTGTCTGTATACATCAAGACTATCAGTGGCAGCCCTGAACACCTCCCAGTCTGTTGTCTCAAAACAGGAGCAAAGCTCCTCCACAGCCTGGCTGGTCCACTTTTTAGATGTCCTCACCACAGGTTTGGAGAGCTTCAGCCTCTGTCTGTATGCAGGAATCAGATGGACCATCACGTGGTCAGATAGTCCAAGAGCAGCACGGGGCACTGCACGATATGCCTCGCTTATTGTGGTGTAACAGTGATCCAGTGTGTTCTCCTCTCGGGTCGGGCATTTGATCAGCTGTTTGTATTTCGGGAGTTCTTTGCTCAGATTTCCTTTATTAAAGTCACCAAGGACAATAATTAAGGAGTCCGGATATGTTTGCTCCAAACACAGGATCTGATCCGCGAGTGCACGCTGCATGTCCCCATACACATCCCACCCAACGACTGAGCAATAAGTCTGTACACAGACAGACTGTACTTTTGAACATTATTATGTTGCAATATATTCATACTGGTCACTTTTTTTACTGCTTTTATTCTTTATTCTATTTTATATTTATTTAGATATACTTTGCCTTTTTTCATTCCATGTGTCTACCTGTGTGCCTTAAGCCAAGAGCTGCTAAACAAAATTTCATTGTGCCTTGCATAATGACAATTAGATTAGAGATTCTTGATTCTTGTGTGCTGTATTCTGCTGAAAACAATGAAAGCTTTTCTTCTTATGAATGTGATGCGTTTGTGTCGTTCACCTTTGGCTGTGTTGATGGTTGCAACTGACAGATTTTCTTCAGGACCTTCTGTTATGCTGAGGAGCCAGTCTATAAACTAAGAAACACACACACAGCAACAAATTGTTCTAAAACTTAAATTAAACATGTGTATTCATTCTCCATCATATTTGCCTTTACGTAATTGGAAAATGTATTTAATGCAGCTAGTAATAATTACTGTTTTTTGTGTGCACACTAATTGAAACCCTGGCCCTGTGTCTCATCCAGACCAGGTTTTGATGGCGAGCTACTGATAAGGCCTATAGAGCCTGAACTCAATTAATTCATCTCAACTCAAGATGGGAAAAGACTTTTGCCACATCCCTCTCCACACAGACAATTTCCACAACGCCCCTCTCGGGCAGCATGGCATATGGACATTGGGAGAGTTTGGGAAGTTGAATGAATAACATTGAAGGCACAATCACGTCGATTGTAACCATGTAATGTTGAAATTGATAACTACTTGAAAAAATAACTAACTTGAAATGGCCATTCGGATTCTTTGTTTCAAGTCTATGTTGTTTGTTGTTTGTCTGCAAAGTCCATAATATAAGGTACCATCAAAACACAAATCTTCTCTGTCTCCGTCTCCCTCGAGTAGACGGTTTCCTAACTTCTGATACTAGCCTGGGCTATCAATAATACCTAGCATATTTGCTACACACTAAAACACACCATGATAAAATATATTTATTTTCTATTTTAAGAAATAATATTGATTGATGTATTGATTAATACAAATGAGATGATATTACACATTCAGTAGCGTGTATTACACACAGTGCAGCCTATAGGATAATGAAGCATCTGATGCTGAGGTGAAATTTTGATTAGGGTCCCATAAAGGCTTGGGCCAGCCCTGCGCTTATGCCTTGGGCCGGTCCTGCCAAAGAGTGCAGGAGTGGTGGACCCTCTGGCAGAGGAGATTATGATGGCAAGGGCAGAGGTGAGGCCTCTGCTGGGGGCTAGGGTTGACCGTGGCATCCAGGCAGTGGCACAGCCCCTGTTTAACAATCCAGATGTTATCTGGGGAGGGAGAGAGGTGGTCTGCGCCAAGAACGGACAAACAATGAGGTACACTACAGGACTTTTTGCAAAACACTACAGGACTTTTTGCAAAACACGCAGTATACACATCAAGAAATACATATTTAGGGCCCGAGCACCGAATGGTGCAAGAGCCCTATTGAAACCCTTAGGATTAATATTTTTAGGGCCCGAGCACCGAATGGTGCAAGAGCCCTATTGAAACCCTTAGGATTATTAGGGCCCGAGCACCGAATGGTGCAAGAGCCCTATTGAAACCCTTAGGATTATTATTTTTCCTTCCCCCCCTTAGATTGCATTTTTGGGGGCCTTAACATGCCCAAAAACTCACCAAACTTGGTAGAAAAAATCATTCGCCCAAAAAATTTTGAAATTTGCTGAGTTTTGAAATGCACATAGGAAATTGGCTCTATAGCGCCCCCAACGTGTAGCCCCTCTGGTCGGTTTGACACAGGATTATGAAAATTGGCACACATATGTATCACCTCAAGACGCACAAAAATGTCTCTTGGACCCCCCCTCCAAACCCAACAGGAAGTCCGCCATTTGAAAGTTTGTGGCCATTTTTGGCGATGTGTGACCCTGCTGCAAAACTTTTCACGCCTCGCATACTTCATCGGATTGCGCTGAAAGTCACCGTGTCCACTCAGGACACCATAGGGAATAGACGCATTCCAAAACTCTTACAAAAGTCTGACGGTGTGGCCGGGGCGTGGCCTCAAAGTTTGACCATTTCAGAGGAAACAGGAAGTCGCTATAACTTCTTCGTTTTCTGTCCGATCTGTACCAAATATCACATGTATGATCAGACTCTGACCCTAAACACATCTATACAACAATATTGAGGCTTTGACAGAGCGCCACCTACTGGCTACACAAAATGTTGTGTTTTCATAGGTTTTTCTGCCTGCCCCCCTGGCCTGTTTTGAGTAGGGTCATGAAAATTGGCACACATGTGTATCACCCCAAGATGCACAAAAAAGTCTCTTGGACCCCCCCTCCAAACCCAACAGGAAGTCCGCGATTTTGAAATTTCTGTTAATTTTTGGCGATACGTGACCCTGCTCCAAAACTTTTCACGCCTCGCATACTTCATCCAATCAAGCTAAAAATCACTGTGTCCACTCAGGACACCATAGGGAATAGACGCATTCCAAAACTCTTACAAAAGTATTAAGGTGTGGTGGGGGCGTGGCCTCAAAGTTGACCATTCGCCATTACAAAGGAACTCCCTGTATTTTTTGCCCTAACGCGTAGCCCCGCTAGCCAGTTTGACACAGGATCATGAAAATTAGCACACATGTGTATCACACCAAGACGCACAAAAAAGTCTCTTGGACCCCCCCTCCAAACCCAACAGGAAGTCCGCCATTTTGACTTTTGTGGCCATTTTTTGCCTATTTGTGACCCTGCTTCAAAACTTTTCACGCCTCACATACTTCATGCAATTGAGCTGAAATTCACTGTGTCCACTCAGGACACCATAGGGAATAGACGCATTCCAAAACTCTTTTAAAAGTATTACCGTGTGGCGGGGGAGTGGCCTCAAAGTTGACCATTCGCCATTACAAAGGAACTCGCTGTATTTTATGCAGTACTACCCATATACTTTATGCAATGTGGACAAAATCCTACAGTACTGCTATGGACCCGAGTCTGAACAGATATATATGCTAATCGGATGATACGGTCATAGTCCCATCCTACTGGTAGCAGGAAAGTTTGGTTGTAAACATGTGTTTCTTGTATATCTGTGGAAATGAGAGGAGAGCATAGGACAGGAGAGCATAGGAGACGAGAGCATAGGAGAGAAGACTGCGCTGACCCCGCGGATCGCAAGGTGCGCGAGGGCCCGCAATGCTGCTTGCAGCTTTAATTATTTTTAGGGCCCGAGCACCGAATGGTGCAAGAGCCCTATTGAAACCCTTAGGATTATTAGGGCCCGAGCACCGAATGGTGCAAGAGCCCTATTGAAACCCTTAGGATTATTAGGGCCCGAGCACCGAATGGTGCAAGAGCCCTATTGAAACCCTTAGGATTATTATTTTTCCTTCCCCCCCTTAGATTGCATTTTTGGGGGCCTTAACATGCCCAAAAACTCACCAAACTTGGTAGAAAAATTCATTCGCCCGAAAAATTTTGAAATTTGCTGACTTTTGAAATGCACATATAAAAATGGCTCTATAGCGCCCCCAACGCGTAGCCCCTCTGGCCGGTTTGACACAGGATTATGAAAATTGGCACACATATGTATCACCTCAAGACGCACAAAAAAGTCTCTTGGACCCCCCCTCCAAACCCAACAGGAAGTCCGCCATTTGAAGGTTTGTGGCCATTAACAACCCCCCACCCTCCCCCATCAGATCTCTCTCTCTGCTCTTCTGGGTCCACAGTTACCATCACCACAGAAGATGTGAGGAGGGAGTTCAAGTTTGACCATTTCAGAGGAAACAGGAAGTCGCTATAACTTCTGTGTTTACTGTCTGATCTGTACCAAATGTCACATGTATGATCAGACTCTGACCCTATACACATCTATACAACAATATTTAGGCTTTGACAGAGCGCCACCTACTGGCTACACAAAATGTTGTGTTTTCATAGGTTTTTCTGCCTGCCCCCCTGGCCTGTTTTGAGAAGGGTCATGAAAATTGGCACACATGTGTATCACCCCAAGATGCACAAAAAAGTCTCTTGGACCCCCCCTCCAAACCCAACAGGAAGTCCGCGATTTTGAAATTTCTGTTAATTTTTGGCGATTTGTGACCCTGCTCCAAAACTTTTCACGCCTCGCATACTTCAGTCTCTTGGACCCCCCCTCCAAACCCAACAGGAAGTCCGCCATTTGAAGGTTTGTGGCCATTAACAACCCCCCACCCTCCCCCATCAGATCTCTCTCTCTGCTCTTCTGGGTCCACAGTTACCATCACCACAGAAGATGTGAGGAGGGAGTTCAGTCGCCTACGACCGGGAAAAGCTGCAGGACCGGACGGACTCAGCCCCAGAGTACTCAGGGACTGCGCCACACAGCTGTGTGGGGTCTTCCAGCACATCTTCTCCCTGAGTCTGGGCCTGATGACTGTCCCTGCCCTGTGGAAGACAACATGCCTTGTTCCTGTGCCCAAGACCAAACATCCAAGCACACACAGCGACTACAGACCAGTTGCTCTGACTTCACATGTGATGAAGTCTCTGGAGAGGCTGGTCCTGAAACACCTGTGTGCTGTTGTGGAACCATCGCTGGACCCCCTGCAGTTTGCTTACCAGCCCCGTATTGGAGTGGAGGACGCCATCATCTACCTGCTGCACAGAGCACACACCTACTTGGAGGAGGCAGGTAACACTGTTAGAATCATGTTCTTTGATTTTTCCAGTGCGTTTAACACCGTGCAGCCTGCCCTTTTGAATAGGAAGCTCCTGGACATGCAGGTAGAGACCCCACTGGTCACCTGGATCACTAACTATCTTACAGGTCGACCACAATTTGTGAGGCTGAGGAACACCGTCTCGGACACGATAGTGAGCAGCACGGGGGCACCCCAGGGCACGGTACTGTCTCCATTCCTGTTCACACTCTATACATTGGACTTCAGACACTGCTCACAGTCCTGCCACCTGCAGAAGTTCTCGGATGACTCTGCCATTGTGGGCTGTACCAGCAGAGGTCGGGAGGCGGAGTATATGAGTGTGGTGGACAGCTTTGTGGAGTGGTGCGGACAGAACCACCTGCAGCTGAATGTCACAAAGACAAGAGAGCTGGTGGTGGAGTTCAGGAAGCACCAGACACTCCCAAACCCGGTCAGCATCAAGGGTACCAACGTGGACATTGTGGACAGCTACAAATACCTGGGTGTCCACATTGACCACAAACTGGACTGGTCCACAAACGCAGAGGCAATATACAGGAAGGGACAGAGTCGCCTGTATCTACTGAGGAGACTCAGGTCCTTTAACGTCTGCCAGACCATGCTGCAGATGTTTTACCACTCGGTGGTCTCCAGCGTCATCTTCTACGCTGTAGTGTGCTGGGGCAGCAGGATGAAGACGGCCGACACCAACAGACTCAACAAGCTCATTAGGAAGACTGGCTCGGTACTGGGAGTGGAGCTGGAGTCTGTGGTGGAGGTGACAGAGAGGAGGATACTGAGGAAACTCCTCAGTATTCGTAACAACACGTCTCACCCCCTGCACGACACACTGCTGTCCTACAGGAGCACATTCAGCGGTAGACTGAGACTACCGAGGAGCAGCACAGAACGCCACAGGAGGTCCTTCCTGCCAGTGGCCATCAGACTGTATAACTCCTCCCCTTTCTGTAGGGAGAAGCGCTAGATAATCATGTCAGGCATCACTGTCATTCCCTCCACTGGTCTATGTTTATGTTTACTTAGCACCTTACATCTCCATATTTGTATTCATGTATCATATATTGTGCTCATACTGCGTACTGTACTCTTATTTTGGATTATAGTGACACTTATACTCTTATACTCTGTACTTAACTGCATTTAATGTAACTTGATACCTCTGGCACAAGAATTTCCTTCGGGATTAATAAAGTTTTATCTTATCTTATTAGGGCCCGAGCACCGAATGGTGCAAGAGCCCTATTGAAACCCTTAGGATTATTAGGGCCCGAGCACCGAATGGTGCAAGAGCCCTATTGAAACCCTTAGGATTATTATTTTTTTTTTTTTTTTTTTTTTTTTTTTTTCTTTCCCCCCCTTAGATCGCATTTTTGGGGGCCTTAACATGCCCAAAAACTCACCAAACTTGGTAGAAAAATTCATTCGCCCTAAAAATTTTGAAATTTGCTGACGTTTGAAACGCACATAGGAAAATGACTCTATAGCGCCCCCAACGCGTAGCCCCTCTGGCCAGTTTGACACAGGATTATGAAAATTGGCACACATATGTATCACCTCAACACGCACAAAAAAGTCTCTTGGACCCCCCCTCCAAACCCAACAGGAAGTCCGCCATTTGAAGGTTTGTGGCCATTTTTGGCGATGTGTGACCCTGCTGCCAAACTTTTCACGCCTCGCATACTTCATAGAATTGAGCTGAAAGTCACCGTGTCCACTCAGGACACCATAGGGAATAGACGCATTCCAAAACTCTTACAAAAGTCTGACGGTGTGGCCGGGGCGTGGCCTCAAAGTTTGACCATTTCAGAGGAAACAGGAAGTCGCTATAACTTCTTCGTTTTCTGTCCGATCTGTACCAAATGTCACATGTATGATCAGAGTCTGACCCTAAACACATCTATACAACAATATTGAGGCTTTGACAGAGCGCCACCTACTGGCTACACAAAATGTTGTGTTTTCATAGGTTTTTCTGCCTGCCCCCCTGGCCTGTTTTGAGTAGGGTCATGAAAACTGGTACACATGTTTATCACCCAAAGATGCACAAAAAAGTCTCTTGGACCCCCCCTCCAAACCCAACAGGAAGTCCGAAATTTTGAAATTTCTGTTAATTTTTGGCGATTTGTGACCCTCCTACAAAACTTTTCACGCCTCGCACACTTCATCCAAATGAGCTAAAACTCACTGTGTCCACTCAGGACACCATAGGGAATAGACGCATTCAAAAACTCTTACAAAAGTCTGACGGTGTGGCGGGGGCGTGGCCTCAAAGTTGACCATTCGCCATTACAAAGGAACTCACTGTATTTATTGCCCTAATGCGTAGCCCCGCTGGCCAGTTTGACACAGGATCATGAGAATTAGCACACATGTGTATCACCCCAAGACGCACAAAAAAGTCTCTTGGACCCCCCCTCCAAACCCAACAGGAAGTCCGCCATTTTGATTTTTTTTGTAATTAGGGCCCGAGCACCGAATGGTGCAAGAGCCCTATTGAAACCCTTAGGATTATTATTATTTTTTTTTTTTTTTTTTTTTTTTTTTTTTTTTCCCCTCCGAGATCGCATTTTTGGAGGCCTTAACATGCCCAAAAACTCACCAAACTTGGTAGAAAAATTCATTCGCCCGAAAAATTTTGAAATTTGCTGACTTTTGAAATGCACATATAAAAATGGCTCTATAGCGCCCCCAACGCGTAGCCCCTCTGGCCGGTTTGACACAGGATTATGAAAATTGGCACACATATGTATCACCTCAAGACGCACAAAAAAGTCTCTTGGACCCCCCCTCCAAACCCAACAGGAAGTCCGCCATTTAAAGGTTTGTGGCCATTTTTGGCGATGTGTGACCCTGCTGCCAAACTTTTCACGCCTCGCATACTTCATCGGATTGAGCTGAAATTCGCCGTGTCCACTCAGGACACCATAGGGAATAGACGCATTCCAAAACTCTTACAAAAGTCTGACGGTGTGGCCGGGGCGTGGCCTCAAAGTTTGACCATTTCTGAGGACACAGAAAGTCTCTATAACTTCTTCGTTTTATGTCCGATCTGTACGAAATGTCACATGTATGATCAGAGTCTGACCCTAAACACATCTATACAACAATATTGAGGCTTTGACAGAGCGCCACCTACTGGCTACACAAAATGTTGTGTTTTCATAGGTTTTTCTGCCTGCCCCCCTGGCCTGTTTTGAGTAGGGTCATGAAAATTGGCACACATGTGTATCACCCCAAGATGCACAAAAAGTCTCTTGGACCCCCCCTCCAAACCCAACAGGAAGTCCGCCATTTTGAAATTTCTGTTAATTTTTGGCGATTTGTGACCCTGCTACAAAACTTTTCACGCCTCGCATACTTCATCCAATTGAGCTGAAAATCACTGTGTCCACTCAGGACATGATACAGAATAGACGCATTCCAAAACTCTTACAAAAGTATTACGGTGTGGTGGGGGCGTGGCCTCAAAGTTGACCATTCGCCATTACAAAGGAACTCCCTGTATTTTTTGCCCTAACGCGTAGCCCCGCTGGCCAGTTTGACACAGGATCATGAAAATTAGCACACATGTGTATCACCCCAAGACGCACAAAAAAGTCTCTTGGACCCCCCCTCCAAACCCAACAGGAAGTCCGCCATTTTGACTTATGGGGCCATTTTGTGCCTATTTGTGACCCTGCGTCAAAACTTTTCACGCCTCACATACTTCATGCAATTGAGCTGAAATTCAC
This sequence comes from Parambassis ranga, assembly GCF_900634625.1. Taxonomy (NCBI): domain Eukaryota; kingdom Metazoa; phylum Chordata; class Actinopteri; family Ambassidae; genus Parambassis; species Parambassis ranga. The sequence continues at coordinate 20,696 of NC_041038.1, forward strand.
TGTGTCCACTCAGGACACCATAGGGAATAGACGCATTCCAAAACTCTTTCAAAAGTATTCCCGTGTGGTGCGGGAGTGGCCTCAAAGTTGACCATTCGCCATTACAAAGGAACTCGCTGTGTTTTATGCAGTACTACCCATATACTTTATGCAATGTGGACAAAATCTTACAGTACTGCCATGGAGCCGAGTCTAAACAGATATATATGCTAATAGGATGATACGGTCATAGCGCCACCTACTGGTAGCAGGAAAGTTTGGTTGTAAACATGTGTTTGTTGTATATCTGTGGAAATGAGAGAAGGAGAGCATAGCACAGGAGAGTATAGGAGACGAGAGCATAGGAGAGAAGACTGAGATGACCCCGCGGATCGCAAGGTGCGCGAGGGCCCGCAATGCTGCTTGCAGCTTTAATTAGGGCCCGAGCACCGAATGGTGCAAGAGCCCTATTGAAACCCTTAGGATTATTAGGGCCCGAGCACCGAATGGTGCAAGAGCCCTATTGAAACCCTTAGGATTATTATTTTTTAGGGCCCGAGCACCGAATGGTGCAAGAGCCCTATTGAAACCCTTAGGATTATTATTTAGGGCCCGAGCACCGAATGGTGCAAGAGCCCTATTGAAACCCTTAGGATTATTATTAGGGCCCGAGCACCGAATGGTGCAAGAGCCCTATTGAAACCCTTAGGATTATTATTTTTTTTTTTCCCCCTCCGAGATCGCATTTTTGGAGGCCTTAACATGCCCAAAAACTCACCAAACTTGGTAGAAAAATTCATTCGCCCGAAAAATTTTGAAATTTGCTGACTTTTGAAATGCACATATAAAAATGGCTCTATAGCGCCCCCAACGCGTAGCCCCTCTGGCCGGTTTGACACAGGATTATGAAAATTGGCACACATATGTATCACCTCAAGACGCACAAAAAAGTCTCTTGGACCCCCCCTCCAAACCCAACAGGAAGTCCGCCATTTGAAGGTTTGTGGCCATTTTTGGCGATGTGTGACCCTGCTGCCAAACTTTTCACGCCTCGCATACTTCAACGGATTGAGCTGAAATTCGCCGTGTCCACTCAGGACACCATAGGGAATAGACGCATTCCAAAACTCTTACAAAAGTCTGACGGTGTGGCCGGGGCGTGGCCTCAAAGTTTGACCATTTCTGAGGACACAGAAAGTCTCTATAACTTCTTCGTTTTCTGTCCAATCTGTACGAAATGTCACATGTATGATCAGAGTCTGACCCTAAACACATCTATACAACAATATTGAGGCTTTGACAGAGCGCCACCTACTGGCTACACAAAATGTTGTGTTTTCATAGGTTTTTCTGCCTGCCCCCCTGGCCTGTTTTGAGTAGGGTCATGAAAATTGGTACACATGTGTATCACCCCAAGATGCACAAAAAAGTCTCTTGGACCCCCCCTCCAAACCCAACAGGAAGTCCGCAATTTTGAAATTTCTGTTAATTTTTGGCGATTTGTGACCCTCCTACAAAACTTTTCACGCCTCGCATACTTCATCCAAATGAGCTAAAACTCACTGTGTCCACTCAGGACAGCATAGGGAATAGACGCATTCAAAAACTCTTACAAAAGTCTGACGGTGTGGCGGGGGCGTGGCCTCAAAGTTGACCATTCGCCATTACAAAGGAACTCACTGTATTTATTGCCCTAATGCGTAGCCCCGCTGGCCAGTTTGACACAGGATCATGAGAATTAGCACACATGTGTATCACCCCAAGACGCACAAAAAAGTCTCTTGGACCCCCCCTCCAAACCCAACAGGAAGTCCACCATTTTGACTTTTGTGGCCATTTTTTGCCTATTTGTGACCCTGCTTCAAAACTTTTCACGCCTCACATACTTCATGCAATTGAGCTGAAATTCACTGTGTCCACTCAGGACACCACAGGGAATAGACGCATTCCAAAACTCTTACAAAGGTCTTACGGTGTGGTGGGTGCGTGGCCTCAAAGTTGTCCATTCGCCATTACAAAGGAACTCCCTGTATTTTTTGCCCTAATGTTTAGCCCCGCTGGCCAGTTTGACACAGGTTCATGAAAATTAGCACACATGTGTATCACCCCAAGACGCACAAAAAAGTCTCTTGGACCCCGCCTCCAAACCCAACAGGAAGTCCGCCATTTTGACTTTTGTGGCAATTGTTTGCCTATTTTTGACCCTGCTTCAAAACTTTTCACGCCTCACATACTTCATGCAATTGAGCTGAAATTCACTGTGTCTACTCAGGACACCATAGGGAATAGATGCATTCCAAAACTCTTTCAAAAGTATTACCGTGTGCCGGGGGAGTGGCCTCAAAGTTGACCGTTCGCCATTACAAAGGAACTCGCTGTGTTTTATGCAGTACTACCCATATACTTTATGCAATGTGGACAAAATCTTACAGTACTGCTATGGACCCGAGTCTGAACAGACATATATGCTAATAGGATGATACGGTCATAGCGCCACCTACTGGTAGCAGGAAAGTTTGGTTGTAAACATGTGTTCGTTGTATCTCTGTGGAAATAAGAGGAGAGCATAGGACAGGAGAGTATAGGAGACAAGAGCATAGGAGAGAAGACTGCGATGACCCTGCGGATCGCAAGGTGCGCGAGGGCCCGCAATGCTGCTTGCAGCTTTAATTTTTCATTTTTTTTCCTTCCCCCCCTAAGATCGCATTTTTGGGGGCCTTAACATGCCCAAAAACTCACCAAACTTGGTAGAAAAATTCATTCGCCCGAAAAATTTTGAAATTTGCTGACTTTTGAAATGCACATATAAAAATGGCTCTATAGCGCCCCCAACGCGTAGCCCCTCTGGCCGGTTTGACACAGGATTATGAAAATTGGCACACATATGTATCACCTCAAGACGCACAAAAAAGTCTCTTGGACCCCCCCTCCAAACCCAACAGGAAGTCCGCCATTTGAAGGTTTGTGGCCATTTTTGGCGATGTGTGACCCTGCTGCCAAACTTTTCACGCCTCGCATACTTCAACGGATTGAGCTGAAATTCGCCGTGTCCACTCAGGACACCATAGGGAATAGACGCATTCCAAAACTCTTACAAAAGTCTGACGGTGTGGCCGGGGCGTGGCCTCAAAGTTTGACCATTTCTGAGGACACAGAAAGTCTCTATAACTTCTTCGTTTTCTGTCCGATCTGTACGAAATGTCACATGTATGATCAGAGTCTGACCCTAAACACATCTATACAACAATATTGAGGCTTTGACAGAGCGCCACCTACTGGCTACACAAAATGTTGTGTTTTCATAGGTTTTTCTGCCTGCCCCCCTGGCCTGTTTTGAGTAGGGTCATGAAAATTGGTACACATGTGTATCACCCCAAGATGCACAAAAAAGTCTCTTGGACCCCCCCTCCAAACCCAACAGGAAGTCCGCAATTTTGAAATTTCTGTTAATTTTTGGTGATTTGTGACCCTCCTACAAAACTTTTCACGCCTCGCATACTTCATCCAAATGAGCTAAAACTCACTGTGTCCACTCAGGACACCATAGGGAATAGACGCATTCAAAAACTCTTACAAAAGTCTGACGGTGTGGCGGGGGCGTGGCCTCAAAGTTGACCATTCGCCATTACAAAGGAACTCACTGTATTTATTGCCCTAATGCGTAGCCCCGCTGGCCAGTTTGACACAGGATCATGAGAATTAGCACACATGTGTATCACCCCAAGACGCACAAAAAAGTCTCTTGGACCCCCCCTCCAAACCCAACAGGAAGTCCACCATTTTGACTTTTGTGGCCATTTTTTGCCTATTTGTGACCCTGCTTCAAAACTTTTCACGCCTCACATACTTCATGCAATTGAGCTGAAATTCACTGTGTCCACTCAGGACACCACAGGGAATAGACGCATTCCAAAACTCTTACAAAAGTCTTACGGTGTGGTGGGGGCGTGGCCTCAAAGTTGACCGTTCGCCATTACAAAGGAACTCGCTGTGTTTTATGCAGTACTACCCATATACTTTATGCAATGTGGACAAAATCTTACAGTACTGCTATGGACCCGAGTCTGAACAGATATATATGCTAATAGGATGATACGGTCATAGCGCCACCTACTGGTAGCAGGAAAGTTTGGTTGTAAACATGTGTTCGTTGTATCTCTGTGGAAATAAGAGGAGGAGAGTATAGCACAGGAGAGTATAGGAGACAAGAGCATAGGAGAGAAGACTGCGATGACCCCGCGAACCGCAAGGTGCGCGAGGGCCCGCAATGCTGCTTGCAGCTTTATTTTTTTTTTTTTTTTTTTTTTTTTCCCCCTCCGAGATCGCATTTTTGGAGGCCTTAACATGCCCAAAAACTCACCAAACTTGGTAGAAAAATTCATTCGCCCGAAAAATTTTGAAATTTGCTGACTTTTGAAATGCACATATAAAAATGGCTCTATAGCGCCCCCAACGCGTAGCCCCTCTGGCCGGTTTGACACAGGATTATGAAAATTGGCACACATATGTATCACCTCAAGACGCACAAAAAAGTCTCTTGGACCCCCCCTCCAAACCCAACAGGAAGTCCGCCATTTGAAGGTTTGTGGCCATTTTTGGCGATGTGTGACCCTGCTGCCAAACTTTTCACGCCTCGCATACTTCAACGGATTGAGCTGAAATTCGCCGTGTCCACTCAGGACACCATAGGGAATAGACGCATTCCAAAACTCTTACAAAAGTCTGACGGTGTGGCCGGGGCGTGGCCTCAAAGTTTGACCATTTCTGAGGACACAGAAAGTCTCTATAACTTCTTCGTTTTCTGTCCGATCTGTACGAAATGTCACATGTATGATCAGAGTCTGACCCTAAACACATCTATACAACAATATTGAGGCTTTGACAGAGCGCCACCTACTGGCTACACAAAATGTTGTGTTTTCATAGGTTTTTCTGCCTGCCCCTGTGGCCTGTTTTGAGTAGGGTCACGAAAATTGGCACACATGTGTATCACCCCAAGATGCACAAAAAAGTCTCTTGGACCCCCCCTCCAAACCCAACAGGAAGTCCGCCATTTTGAAATTTCTGTTAATTTTTGGCGATTTGTGACCCTGCTGCAAAACTTTTCACGCCTCGCATACTTCATCCAAATGAGCTAAAACTCACTGTGTCCACTCAGGACACCATAGGGAATAGACGCATTCCAAAACTCTTACAAAAGTCTGACGGTGTGGCGGGGGCGTGGCCTCAAAGTTGACCATTCGCCATTACAAAGGAAGTCACTGTATTTATTGCCCTAATGCGTAGCCCCGCTGGCCAGTTTGACACAGGATCACAAGAATTAGCACACATGTGTATCACCCCAAGACGCACAAAAAAGTCTCTTGGACCCCCCCTCCAAACCCAACAGGAAGTCCACCATTTTGACTTTTTTTTTGTAATTTTTACCGTTTTCTGACCCTGCTATAAAACTTTTCGTGCCTCGCATACTTCATGCAATTCAGCTGAAATTCACTGTGTCCACTCAGGACACCATAGGGAATAGACGCATTCCAAAACTCTTTCAAAAGTATTACCGTGTGGTGGGGGAGTGGCCTCAAAGTTGACCATTCGCCATTACAAAGGAACTCGCTGTGTTTTATGCGGTACTACCCATATACTTTATGCAATGTGGACAAAATCTTACAGTACTGCCATGGAGCCGAGTCTAAACACATATATATGCTAATAGGATGATACGGTCATAGCGCCACCTACTGGTAGCAGGAAAGTTTGGTTGTAAACATGTGTTTGTTGTACATCTCTGCAAATGAGAGGAGAGGAGAGCATAGGACAGGAGAGTATAGGAGACAAGAGTATAGGAGAGAAGACAGCGATACCCCCGCGGATCGCAAGGTGCGCGAGGGCCCACAATGCTGCTTGCAGCTTTAATTAGGGCCCGAGCACCGAATGGTGCAAGAGCCCTATTGAAACCCTTAGGATTATTATTTTTTTTTTTTTTTTTTTTTTTTTTTTTTTCCCCCTCCGAGATCGCATTTTTGGAGGCCTTAACATGCCCAAAAACTCACCAAACCTGGTAGAAAAATTCATTCGCCCGAAAAATTTTGAAATTTGCTGACTTTTGAAATGCACATATAAAAATGGCTCTATAGCGCCCCCAACGCGTAGCCCCTCTGGCCGGTTTGACACAGGATTATGAAAATTGGCACACATATGTATCACCTCAAGACGCACAAAAAAGTCTCTTGGACCCCCCCTCCAAACCCAACAGGAAGTCCGCCATTTGAAGGTTTGTGGCCATTTTTGGCGATGTGTGACCCTGCTGCCAAACTTTTCACGCCTCGCATACTTCAACGGATTGAGCTGAAATTCGCCGTGTCCACTCAGGACACCATAGGGAATAGACGCATTCCAAAACTCTTACAAAAGTCTGACGGTGTGGCCGGGGCGTGGCCTCAAAGTTTGACCATTTCTGAGGACACAGAAAGTCTCTATAACTTCTTCGTTTTCTGTCCGATCTGTACGAAATGTCACATGTATGATCAGACTCTGACCCTAAACACATCTGTACAACAATATTGAGGCTTTGACAGAGCGCCTCCTACTGGCTACACAAAATGTGGTGTTTTCATAGGTTTTTCTGCCTGCCCCCCTGGCCTGTTTTGAGTAGGGTCATGAAAATTGGCACACATGTGTATCACCCCAAGATGCACAAAAAAGTCTCTTGGACCCCCCCTCCAAACCCAACAGGAAGTCCGCCATTTTGAAATTTCTGTTAATTTTTGGCGATTTGTGACCCTCCTACAAAACTTTTCACGCCTCGCATACGTCATCCAATCAAGCTGAAAATCACTGTGTCCACTCAGGACACCATAGGGAATAGACGCATTCCAAAACTCTTACAAAAGTCTTACGGTGTGGTGGGGGCGTGGCCTCAAAGTTGACCATTCGCCATTACAAAAGAACTCCCTGTATTTTTTGCCCTAACGCGTAGCCCCTCTGGCCAGTTTGACTCAGGATCATGAAAATTGGCACACATGTGTATCACCCCAAGACGCACAAAAAAGTCTCTTGGACCCCCCCTCCAAACCCAACAGGAAGTCCGCCATTTTGACTTTTGTGGCCATTTTTTGCCTATTTTTGACCCTGCTTCAAAACTTTTCATGCCTCACATACTTCATGCAATTGAGCTGAAATTCACTGTGTCCACTCAAGACACCATAGGGAATAGACGCATTCCAAAACTCTTTCAAAAGTATTACCGTGCGGTGGGGGCGTGGCCTCAAAATTGACCATTCGCCATTACAAAGGAATTCGCTGTGTTTTATGCAGTACTACCCATATACTTCATGCAATGTGGACAAAATCTTACACTACTGCTATGGACCCGAGTCTGAACAGATATATATGCTAATAGGATGATACGGTCATAGCGCCACCTACTGGTAGCAGGAAAGTTTGGTTGTAAACATGTGTTTGTTGTACATCTCTGCAAATGGGAGGAAAACAGAGCATAGGACAGGAGAGTATAGGAGACAAGAGCATAGGAGAGAAGACAGCAATAGCCCCGTGGATCGCAAGGTCTGCGAGGGCCCGCAATGCTGCTTGCAGCTTTAATTTTTATTGAAATTGTTATAGTGCACAAATGCATTCATCAACAGCATGTAACATCTCCTGCAGTGTTCACGACTGATCCAACACTGTACACCAGCAAAACACATCAAAGTGAAAAAGCTAAAACTAAAAAAAAAAAAACATTCAGCAGCTATTGTTTTTTTGCCTTGATTGGCTTTATCCCCTACTGTGCGCTCACCACTTCCTCAACGCTCACCAGTCTCCTCACCCACAGACCTACTTTCTGTTACTTTCACATTTACTCCCTGTTCAGTAAATTCCTGCCATAGTTTTAAAACACATTGTAGATAAACATTCATACAGTTAAAGTTAAAATCAAAGTACCACAATGCATCGTGATGGCATTTTAACTACAGTAAAATGTTTTACAAACACAAACAAAAAGAAAAAAAATCCTTTATTCTTCTATAATAAATACAATAACATTCAATAATGACCACAGTATTTATTATAAAAGAATAATTGCTATTATGATAATAATGAAGTAACATGTTTTTCAAAATAAAAGAAGCATGGACTGACCAGCAGATCCACAGTCTGTGAACTCTTATGTACAAAAACGCAGTGTCAACATGATGTTTTAGAAACACATTTCCTGCTCACAGCTAGTACTGCATGAGATTCACACTACAAATGCAAATAAAGTCATTATTTGTGGACAGCATACATAAACACATATACATTTGTATATAAATTCTCAGTAATGCATGTGTATATATTTAGTTGCACGTCACCTTTAGACTGCTTCCCTACAGATATGAACGCTTTTAGCAACCAATCAGTGAGCACTGATATTTAACCTGTGACCATGTAAACAAGCCCAGCCAGCAGGAGCCTCTTGTCAACACGTCTGAAAAGAACTTCAAACTAGCAAATGTGAATTGATACATGTTTAGATTTACGAGTGTAAATAAAGTGTTAAAAAAAAAAAAAAAACATTTTGTACTACACATATGAATTTTTTTGTACCATTCACCATACTAGCCAATGTTAGGATGTGCAATTGTTTTGCTACATTTTTCTACATATTGTTATATAAACACTAAAATTGTATATATATTTTTAAAATTTGTTTATGACCAAGTTCCAATCATTATTCATCTCATGTAAAAATCGATCAATGTAAAAGTCCTCTTTAGCTTAATATTGCATTGTAACACATGGTGGTATGCATTATGATGCAATGTAGTGTAACTCATGTTTTATATAATACTGGCACCTTATTCTATATAAAAAGCATGTGCCATATAGACCTATAAAATAAGTGTTTTTACATTTTTTACAGTGTGGTGGACAAAAATAATATGTGTACTTACATAACAATTAGATGAGATCAAGAAGCTCTGAAAAGTCCATTAGTAAAACCATAAAAACAAAAATGTAAAACAACATGGAGGCCAAAACCCAGAGAGCTGTCCAGGATCCATTCAGAGCACCACCCTGCTGGACAGCAAGAAAAAAAAAGTTCATTAGCATTAACCAAAAACTTAAGTTACAGGATAGAATTCACAATACATACTATTATTTATTTACAAAAAAAAGACAATCAAAGACATAATAGAACAGGGGTCACCAAATGGCGGACCGCGGTCCGAACTTATAGTCTAAACAGCAGGTTTTTCTTTAAAACCTGACGGGGCGCTTCTATTTTAACTGCCGCAGTTTTCATTGACTTTACGGAAGTGGTTTAGCGCATGGGGAAACGCACAGACCAATTGCATACGAGTTTATCCATCCCACGTGACAACTCTCAGCCAATCAAATCTGGGCATTTCAGGTGGTTGCGACTACAATACAAATTGAAGACAGATTACACGTGTAAAAAGACGAGAAAAAAGAAAAGAAAGACAGCGATACACCGGGATTAAAGTGGGCCAGAACGGCCCAGTACGGCATTCCGGCAGATATCTTCTATAGATATGCGTTCGGAAAACGATTAAATAGTCTTATAGTAATGTTGTAATTTTTACAGGTACAGGGCTCAATAACCAGCATTGGATGGAGGAGAATGAGGAGGAGAGGACCCAAACAGAGGATTACAGATTATTTGCAAGCATACTGAATGGAAATGAGATTTGGAAATTTTAGCTGGCATTTATGTTATCTAGAGGTGGATATGTATTGTTCAAGTTAAGTAAATTAAACAAAAACTTTGTCTGAAGTGATACTATTTCCAGCATTGCAATGAACATACACAAAAATATTATGGTGAACATTATATAAGTAACAAACATACACCTCCTCCTTTCCCCTTTTTTTAAAATGCAACCCTACTTTTATGTAATTATTGAAAGAACATTCTACAGCTCTATATTATGTGACAAAAGTATTGTCAAAGTTTTTAAATTGTACTGTATTGTACTGCCGTTTTGGTTCCATGCATCCATGCATCCATCCAACCATATATATTGGTATGTATATATTTATATACATCTCCTAGCAAAGGTCCGAAATTATATATATTTGGACCTTTGCTTCGAGAAATTTTCTCTAACTGGACCTCTTTAACTTGAAATTGAATACCCCTGGTCTATAGATATTCTAACAGCTCTGTAGCCAGCACTCAACAGCCAAAGCTTTAGCAAGCATATTCATTAGGCTACTATATTTACCATCTTAGTTCAATGTGTTAGCATGCTAATGTTTTGGTGAACACATTTAGGCACAGGGCTGGTGACCATAATGTTTTTATCTTCTTTTTTTCTACACTTATTGTTTTCTATCAAGTTTAGTAGTAATTTAGGTAAACTTTTTTTACACCAATAAGCTTCAATACATGTTAGGGTTAGGGTTAGGGTTTCAGAAAGGTTAGTACACTTATACGGATCTGTGGTCTAACATCACACATTTGCCTTTAGCTGTAACATTTTGTGTTCTTGCTAACAATAGAAGTTGTATTTCATTACACAAATATACAAATTCTATTCTAAGGAAGGAAACTGACAACAAACTTGACCTACTGTTGTTTTGGAAAATCTGACACCCTTAAAAGACCTCTGTTAATCCCTCCCTGGTCCCTCTGACACTGGCATTCTTTTGCCGATGCGTTTACCGGCACGATCACAGGCACAAGAACAAGCTTTCTCAGTGTGCAGTAATTTTTTCTATATATGTTTTTCTTTCAGTCTGTAGGATTTACACCTGCAACTGAAAAAGTTAGCGTCTCCAACTTCCACACTATCTGTTTACTTTATAAACATATCTGAGCTCTCCAGTATGTGGGTCAGATGGGAAGGGAAACTCCAAATGTTGCAGCTGAGACTGCAACATTGCAACAAGACTTTGACACATCTGCTGCCATGTTGCATGCTGTTTTTATGTATGTTATGTTTATGTTGCTAATCAGAGTCCATGTGAACCTGGCTTCTCACCCTCTCTGCTCCTATAAAAAGCCGCTTGACCCTACAGTGACTCTGACCTGCCAGCCAACCGCCTGATGTCCAGCAGCAGCTGAAGCTTTTCTATGTACACACATAACAAACGCCTGTCATCGTCTGACCTTTCACTCCTCCACACACACACTACACTGAGGTAGCCTTGTGTGGCAGGGAAGGTGAAACAAATAGGGTGCCTTCTTCTTAATGGGATTATGAAAATCAAAATGACCTGGAATAACTCAATTTATTGTGAAATAAGCAACAAATTTGTGCTGTTGAAGGTGTAGATGTGCTGCCTAAATGTACTTAAATTACATCTAAAAATAAACTGTGGCACTATAAATGAAGTCAGGCCTCAGACTAGCTCAAGTGTAAATGAGTCTGATGGATGTGGGCACAAATGCGTGTGGTCGATTCATAAAGCCTTACTCATTACTTAATTTTGATTACTCCTAGCTTCCATATCATTCTGAAAAAAACGAAGAGATAACATAAACAGATATGAAAACCGATATCCCCCATTTTAAATGCATTCTGTAATGCTACAGCACACATACACACACATCCTATCCTATATGTTATCTGTGGACTTTAGACTTTTTGTGCAAAAAAATGTCTTAACACCACCATGACCCAAAACATGACCCCCTGTCTGAGCTACTCACCTCTCCACCTTTCATCTGTGCTCCACCACAAAGCTCATGGTGGTCCCGTCAAATGAAGGTGGGGCGATTATCCGGGGCCCTTGCTGGGAAGTGATGCTGATGACGGGCTGCTTGATGCTTGAGAAGCTGTGTGGTGTTCTGTTGGTGGCGGCTGCCTGTTGGGTCCCGGAGGCCGCCTGAGGTGACTTTCTGGTGGCCATGTAGAAGGGGCTCTCCATATACATGCCCTCAGTCTGCTGTAAAGATACTTTCTCCGTGCTCTCTGGTTCTGACTGCACTGACATTTGCGACTGCACCAGAGAACGTGCCGGTATGATTGAAGGTGCTGGCATGAAGCCTGGGTAGATCATGTAGGTGTGCCCGTATGCGCCAGGACTGAGAGCCAAAGGCGAGAGGGGCATTGGCACAGGCGTCATGGGAGGCTGTGGCATTGGCACGTCCACGTATTGTCTTGTTTCTGGGTCAAAGAGGCGTTTGGAAGTCGGCTGCACCGGAGTGTCTACCAGGTAGTAGTTTCCGGTGGTGGGATCCAGCAGCATCTTCCTTTGGGTGGCCTGGAAGGGATCCAGGGTAGGAGCCGGAGTGATCGCTGGAGAGAAACAATAGACCTGTGGCTGATTGGTGGTTATACCCAGCGGTAAGGAGTGGTAGATGGTGGCGGGGGGGATCTCAGGTGAGCGAGTCTCCATCACGATGCTGGAGCATTTAGGGCTCTGGTTGAGGTCTTCATAAGCCCTATGTGCTGCATGTGATGGAGGAGTGGTGGGGTGTGTCTGGCTGGCATAGGTATATACAGATGTTTTATCCACAGAAGGGGGCTGCTTGCTGTTGCTGGGGTGTGACTTCACCGGGATGGTTAGGTAATTCTCATTGTCAGCGGAGGAAAAGTCCTGCGCAAACCTGTCTGCCTCCTTCAAATCAACCACTTCGTTCCAACCTTGCTTGGACACGGGTAATTTTGGTGACTTGGGGGCAAAGCTTTTGGTGCTAAAAGGCGGTTGTTTGATGGTGTTTGGCTTTGTGGTCTTGAGGCTGAACATATTTTTACCTCCTGCGTTGCTGGGAGGTTGCACTGACTTTGCAACCTGCCTGTCATCCCGGCCTCCGGATGTCTGACAGGCTTTGAACAGGTTGTCGGTGTTGGGGGACACTGCTGGTGGCGTCTTCTCCGTGTTGGGATAGGAGTCCCTTCTGTCCCCTTTTGCTCCTTCCTTCTCTGATGCTCCGTGCTCCTCACTGGTTATCAGCGAAAGCACGTGGCTGTCCATCAGAGGCTGCGGCTCACTCTTCCTCTTCCACTCATTCTTTTCAAACACGTACAGCTGTTCCATGGTTTTCACAGCAGCCTGGAGCTTCTCTAAAGCCACCTGGTTTGACATCTTGGATTCTGGTTTCTTATCAGATATTACACCATCTGATAGTCTCTCCTGCTTCTTTGATGCTACTCTGCTTTCAATTTTGAAGCCAATACTTTCCTCTGAGGGTGTTGTGGCTGCTCTGCCTGCTGCCTTCTGTAGTGCAGTGCTTTTAGCGCCCTCTGGAGACGACCTGTCTGTATCAAAAGACTCCCGTTTAATTAAGTCAGGATTCACAGATTGCTTCCCGTTACTGTTTGTATTCACAGACTGACACTTTATCACTATAGGGGACACAGAGTTGGGGTTTCTGTGGGACTTTTTTTGCTCTGAGTGGCTGTCAGTCGGGACAAAGCTGGATTTGTTGTCGTTGTTATCCAAAGAAACAAAGTGATAGGAGCTTTTTACTAATTTACGCACGTCTCTCACTTGATGAATGGGAGTCTGCAACTTCCCTTTATTATCCCTTATATCTCTAACCATGAAATGCGGTACTTTATCTGAACACTCACCCTTCAAGGCTGCAGCCAGAGCCTGGGATTTGAAGTCATCTGTTCTGATGAGGCCGGCTGAGTTACAGCCTATATTAGGCGCGCGTAGCTTGGAGACGCCAAAAGGCTCCGTTTTATTGTCTCTGACGCTCCTTAGGTTGATCTTTATTTCTGGAGATTTAGATGTAGCCACACTCCTGGAGTCCTGGATGTATAAAGTGTCAGAGCGCAGTTTGATTCCTCCTCCATCTCCACAGGGAGAATAATTGTCCCCCTGGAGCTGCTGTCCCGTTTCTCGGTCATTGGACAGCAGTTGGATACTTGGCACAAACAAATGAGACATTTTGGTCAGTTTGCCGTTGCCCGCTGAGTACTGAGCCCCCTCTCCCTCCTTGTCATTAGCTGAAGGCAGCTTCTCCCCGGGAGTTTTATCGTTTTTATGATCCTTTTGAAACTCTACCTCCTCGTCCTTCCAGCATCTGAATGCGCTATTTTGGCTCCGAAGCAGCGTGCTTTTGGACGCTTCCAATGCGCCTTTTTTAGTATCGATTCCAGCTTCATTCACGGGCTCTAAATTAGTTTCTACTGCGGGAGCGTTCGTGTCTTGTCTCCGCGAGTCGCTCTTGGTGTCACATGAAAAGCTGTCCACGAAGTCCCCCAATTCATCCACGCACATTATTGCGTGATCAGAGCTGCTCTCAGAAAACTTGGAGCTCTGTCTGTGCAGCTCGCTGCCCGCCTTCCCCCTGTGGATTTCGCTCTCCTGGTGCGTAAAAGACGGGGAAGGCGCGCAGTGAGGCTCAATGATCTCCCCTCTTTCCATCTTGCGCTCTTGCTCGAACTGCATCTTCTTAGAAATCACATTTTTGATGAGACTGGAGGCGAATATGGCTTTCTTGTGCGTGTCTTCCATGGTTTTAGAGGGCGGCTTGCTTGCCTCTCTCCTCTGGCCTCTTTGCAAACTGTTGGTAACTTCATCTGTGGAACGTGATCCTGCTGCATTTTGTGCAAAGTTAGTGCGTCTTTCTTCCCCAGACATTCCCGATTTGACATTGCAACGGAAATTCAGAGTCTCTGTGAGCCTTATCACCCCACCGTGGCCCTGACCAAATTTCCCCATCAGCTCTATTTTCTTTGAAGATGCGCTGTGGGGATTGCCATTCAGAGTGAAGATCTTGCTGGTGGGCGGTTTGATGCTTGCCAGTGCAATGCCCTTATAACCCTTATTGTCTATATTTTTGGCTATTTCAAATGAGGCCGTTGAGTTTTGATGGGAAACAACATTTTGGTCCAGTCCCTGTGACACATTCATGTTGCCATATTTCAGGTCGACAAAGGTGGACCACGTGTTTATCCCTATACCATGCTCTGATGCGGAGGACTCACTGGAGGTGCTGAAATTAATGGTATCAAAGTAAGGATAGGCCAGGCTCTTGAAGGCTCTAGCTGTCAGGTTCCGCACCTCCTTGTCAGCGTCGTCCAGCTCGCTGACAGCGCTGGACGTACCGCTGGAATACTCAGTGACCTCTTTTCCCCTTAATTTGCCGCCAAAGTGCAAGCGTCCGGGCGCGGCTATGAAACACTTCGCCCTGTCACACAACGTCTCTGTCTTCCCGTCAACTCCTCTAAACACATAGCGACTCATGTCTCCGGAGCGCCTGGCATGATAAAGGATATTTTCCTGTTCTTGGATATTGCTAGGGTCATTTATAGCTCGAGAAGTGGTTCTGATTGACAGGTGGATCTGTCCCGCAGCGGTGCTACTGCACGGCTGGGGCTTTGACACACTCTCATCTGAGCTGGTGAACTTGGCCGCGTCGCACAGATCACTTTCAAGCAGAGTGCTGACTGCTGCTGCTGCGCCCTGAGAGCGAGGCTGGCGGCCGTCCCCCCTCTCCCCCACCGCCCCATCACCCTCAAAAGAAGCGTAATCAACAAACGAGTACACCTGATTGTCATCCTCAATGTCCCAGCTGGTGGAAGAACCCGCCCCGAGGTCGTAGTCCCCCTCATGGTCAGACAGCTCCGAGAGCTGGATCTCGTGTGTTGTAATGTAATGGGACTCGCACTCCGTTGCGCACGGGACACAGTCATCTGAAAGCACCAAACTAACAACATCATCATCCTCATAATCATCCGACACACTTCTCCCACTTAGATAATTATCCTCACTGTGTAAATCCTCATCTTCATCTTGTGGCATTTTGCCGTCCTCTGTTTTGGATACATCCGGCTGCACAATGGCGCACTCCGCTTTGTCTACTGATTTGACACAATCCTCCGTGTTAGGATGAACTAATGATGGACCAGAGGGCCTCTCCTTTACATCATTCCCGACATCCCTTTTCTTTGTATCCATCTTCGTTTTATTCGCAGACTCATGTTTTGGTTCTGTTGCGCGCATAGCTCCGGTGCCGCTGTTGTTTATTAGGTCGTTTATTTGGTTTCTTTCACCAAAGCAACACCCTTTCTCCGGTTTTGCTCCATCTGTGTCCAGATCCACTAACTCCATATCCACATATTTGCTTTCGTCTTGTTTCTCCGTCACATCCTCTGCTGGTTTTTGGAGCAGATCTTTAACCTGCCGGCACGTCTCCACACAGCTTCGTTCAGTCTTCATAGCTGGAGTGGCAGGTTTTCGTTTACATTTGGTGTCTGGCAGGAAAGAGACGAGAGAGATGAAGCACCCCAGGATGGCTCCGTCCTACAAGCAAAGATGGTGCTGCGCGCAGGGCTTAGTGTCCGGACAGACAGACTCCGATGACATCGAAGCACTCCAGACGTTCCAGCTCACCGCACATGAAGCCTAAAGCCGAGTATCTAAAAAGGAGCAGATACATTACTAACCACTGTCTAGGCCACATGGTTCTTAAGCTAGGACCAGCGGACCAATAGGGTCACTAAGACACCCCTGCAAAATTCAAGTGCAGATGTATAATTAACCTTAAAAGTACAATTTTACGCTGCGTAAATACGCTCCTCTTTTTTATGTCAAACCATATTTTTCCATATTAGATTATTAGGCAGACGGGGTTCTCTCATCTGTTTTTAAATATTAGTCAACAGCTGAGTAGAATCACAACAATAATGCCAATAATGGTGCAATATGTAACATGAGAAAATATATAAAAGTTGTAGCAGTCAGCTTTTTGGCACTTTTTATCAAGACTGGATGAGGCAAAGCAATCCATGTCTATACAAAGACAAGTAAATACTGAAAATAAAGTATTGATAAATTGTTATTTTCTTTCAGTCAAATACTGTACAGATGCAAAAAAACGTTAACAGCGACACCATGTAGCCATTAAGCAAACTACACTGACCACCCTGTTGCTCACAGTAACATGTTTACACCATGTGTGCTGATTTGCTAATACAGTACTTGCAAACAGTAGGGTGGCCAGTTTAGCAGCCAGACAATAGTTTGCTAACATCATTGAGCAAGGAAACCTTAGCTTAGACATCTGCAACTTGGACACTTTATGTAACGTTTATGTAGACTTTCTGACTTTAGCTAACAGATTAATTTGCTGGTCTTAGCCAGATCAGCCCTATTCAATAGGTGTCCATTTAGTATTAGTAGTTAATGAAGAGGTTGTTTGTGTACGCTAACCTACAGCAACTCAAAAGCAAGGCACCAAGGAACATCTGTTTACCCATTCCATATTTAGTTTTTTTTTATGTTTTTGGTCTACTCGTCACTCAGCAGGGTGAAATAAGTGTGTATTTATAGCAGGGAGAATAAACAAACAACATAAAACAGTCCATATAAATCCAGAGCCTGAATTCATGTCTGAACAACACCTCATTTCTGCAAAGACAGTCAGCTAGGCTGTTCTTATAAATACATGTGATGCTCAAACAGGCAGTGTGACAAAATGTGCAAAGTGCAGCTATGTTAGACAGCGTGGAGTGTGTGCAGGGCTGTGTCTGCAGGCAGATAAACACCTGAAGTGAAAACAACTCACCAGCAACATAAGCCAATTAAAGTCAAAGCTGCTATGGGCACATCTCTCAGGGAGGGAGAGGGGCCACCAGGGGCCTTTGGAAGATGCCAGGGGTGCCAAAGCATACAATATGGAAATGTATTATTTTGCTTTTAATATTAGGCTACAAAAATAATATAATTGTAAATAAATATATATTTGTATATATTAAAAACAAATATATAAAAATCTTTCAATTTATGATACAATTTATATTAATATATACAAATAATACATTTTAATGTATAATAAATAAAACATATAAATAGAATAATTTGTTTATATATGATAAAAGAAAAAATAATTCACAATTTTTAATCAATAATTAAATAATTAGGGCCCGAGCACCGAATGGTGCAAGAGCCCTATTGAAACCCTTAGGATTATTATTAGGGCCCGAGCACCGAATGGTGCAAGAGCCCTATTGAAACCCTTAGGATTATTATTTAGGGCCCGAGCACCGAATGGTGCAAGAGCCCTATTGAAACCCTTAGGATTATTATTTAGGGCCCGAGCACCGAATGGTGCAAGAGCCCTATTGAAACCCTTAGGATTATTATTTTTTTTTTTTTTTTTTTTTTTTTTTTTTTCCCCTCCGAGATCGCATTTTTGGAGGCCTTAACATGCCCAAAAACTCACCAAACTTGGTAGAAAAATTCATTCGCCCGAAAAATTTTGAAATTTGCTGACTTTTGAAATGCACATATAAAAATGGCTCTATAGCGCCCCCAACGCGTAGCCCCTCTGGCCAGTTTGACACAGGATCATGAAAATTGGCACACATGTGTATCACCCCAAGACGCACAAAAAAGTCTCTTGGACCCCCCCTCCAAACCCAACAGGAAGTCCGCCATTTTGACTTTTGTGGCCATTTCTTGCCTATTTTTGACCCTGCTTCAAAACTTTTCACGCCTCACATACTTCATGCAATTGAGCTGAAATTCACTGTGTCCACTCAGGACACCACAGGGAATAGACGCATTCCAAAACTCTTACAAAAGTCTTACGGTGTGGTGGGGGCGTGGCCTCAAAGTTGACCATTCGCCATTACAAAGGAACTCCCTGTATTTTTTGCCCTAATGTGTAGCCCCGCTGGCCAGTTTGACACAGGTTCATGAAACTTAGCACACATGTGTATCACCCCAAGACGCACAAAAAAGTCTCTTGGACCCCGCCTCCAAACCCAACAGGAAGTCCGCCATTTTGACTTTTGTGGCCATTTTTGCCTATTTGTGACCCTGCTTCAAAACTTTTCACGGCTCACATACTTCTTGCAATTGAGCTGAAATTCACTGTGTCCACTCAGGACACCATAGGGAATAGACGCATTCCAAAACTCTTTCAAAAGTATTACCGTGTGGCGGGGGAGCGACCTCAAAGTTGACCATTCGCCATTACAAAGGAACTCGCTGTGTTTTATGCAGTACTACCCATATACTTTATGCAATGTGGACAAAATCTTACAGTACTGCTATAGCCCCGAGTCTGAACAGATATATATGCTAATAGGATGATACGGTCATAGCGCCACCTACTGGTAGCAGGAAAGTTTGGTTGTAAACATTTGTTTGTTGTATATCTGTGGAAATGAGAGGAGGAGAGCATAGCACAGGAGAGTATAGGAGACGAGAGCATAGGAGAGAAGACTGCGATGACCCCCGCGGATCGCAAGGTGCGCGAGGGCCCGCAATGCTGCTTGCAGCTTTAATTAGGGCCCGAGCACCGAATGGTGCAAGAGCCCTATTGAAACCCTTAGGATTATTATTAGGGCCCGAGCACCGAATGGTGCAAGAGCCCTATTGAAACCCTTAGGATTATTATTAGGGCCCGAGCACCGAATGGTGCAAGAGCCCTATTGAAACCCTTATTATTTTTCCTTCCCCCCCTTAGATCGCATTTTTGGGGGCCTTAACATGCCCAAAAACTCACCAAACTTGGTAGAAAAATTCATTCGCCCGAAAAATTTTGAAATTTGCTGACTTTTGAAACGCACATAGGAAAATGGCTCTATAGCGCCCCCAACGTGAAGCCCCTCTGGCCGGTTTGACACAGGATAATGAAAATTGGCACACATATGTATCACATCAAGACGCACAAAAAAGTCTCTTGGACCCCCCCTCCAAACCCAACAGGAAGTCCGCCATTTGAAGGTTTGTGGCCATTTTTGGCGATGTGTGACCCTGCTGCCAAACTTTTCACGCCTCGCATACTTCATCGGATTGAGCTGAAAGTCACCATGTCCACTCAGGACACCATAGGGAATAGACGCATTCCAAAACTCTTACAAAAGTCTGACTGTGTGGCCGGGGCGTGGCCTCAAAGTTTGACCATTTCAGAGGAAACAGGAAGTCGTTATAACTTCTTCGTTTTCTGTCCGATCTGTACCAAATGTCACATGTATGATCAGAGTCTGACCCTAAACACATCTATACAACAATATTGAGGCTTTGACAGAGCGCCACCTACTGGCTACACAAAATGTTGTGTTTTCATATGTTTTTCTGCCTGCCCCCCTGGCCTGTTTTGAGTAGGGTCACGAAAATTGGCACACATGTGTATCACCCCAAGATGCACAAAAAAGTCTCTTGGACCCCCCCTCCAAACCCAACAGGAAGTCCGCAATTTTGAAATTTCTGTTAATTTTTGGCGATTTGTGACCCTCCTACAAAACTTTTCACGCCTCGCATACTTCATCCAAATGAGCTAAAACTCACTGTGTCCACTCAGGACACCATAGGGAATAGACGCATTCCAAAACTCTTACAAAAGTCTGACGGTGTGGCGGGGGCGTGGCCTCAAAGTTGACCATTCGCCATTACAAAGGAACTCACTGTATTTATTGCCCTAATGCGTAGCCCCGCTGGCCAGTTTGACACAGGATCATGAGAATTAGCACACATGTGTATCACCCCAAGACGCACAAAAAAGTCTCTTGGACCCCCCCTCCAAACCCAACAGGAAGTCCACCATTTTGACTTTTGTGGCCATTTTTTGCCAATTTGTGACCCTGCTTCAAAACTGTTCACGCCTCACATACTTCATGCAATTGAGCTGAAATTCACTGTGTCCACTCAGGACACCACAGGGAATAGACGCATTCCAAAACTCTTACAAAAGTCTTACGGTGTGGTGGGGGCGTGGCCTCAAAGTTGACCATTCGCCATTACAAAGGAACTCCCTGTATTTTTTGCCCTAATGTGTAGCCCCGCTGGCCAGTTTGACACAGGTTCATGAAAATTAGCACACATGTGTATCACCCCAAGACGCACAAAAAAGTCTCTTGGACCCCGCCTCCAAACCCAACAGGAAGTCCGCCATTTTAACTTTTGTGGCCATTTTTTGCCTATTTTTGACCCTGCTTCAAACTTTTCACGCCTCACATACTTCATGCAATTGAGCTGAAATTCACTGTGTCTACTCAGGACACCATAGGGAATAGATGCCAAAACTTTTCACGCCTCGCATACTTTATCGGATTGAGCTGAAAGTCACCTTGTCCACTCAGGACACCATAGGGAATAGACGCATTCCAAAACTCTTACAAAAGTCTGACGGTGTGGCCGGGGCGTGGCCTCAAAGTTTGACCATTTCAGAGGAAACAGGAAGTCTCTATAACTTCTTCGTTTTCTGTCCGATCTGTACGAAATGTCACATGTATGATCAGAGTCTGACCCTAAACACATCTATACAACAATATTGAGGCTTTGACAGAGCGCCACCTACTGGCTACACAAAATGTTGTGTTTTCATAGGTTTTTCTGCCTGCCCCCCTGGCCTGTTTTGAGTAGGGTCATGAAAATTGGCACACATGTGTATCACCCCAAGATGCACAAAAAAGTCTCTTGGACCCCCCCTCCAAACCCAACAGGAAGTCCGCCATTTTGAAATGTCTGTTAATTTTTGGCGATTTGTGACCCTGCTACAAAACTTTTCACGCCTCGCATACTTCATCCAATCAAGCTGAAAATCACTGTGTCCACTCAGGACACGATACAGAATAGACGCATTCCAAAACTCTTACAAAAGTATTACGGTGTGGTGGGGGTGTGGCCTCAAAGTTTACCATTCGCCATTACAAAGGAACTCCCTGTATTTTTTGCCCTAACACGTAGCCCCGCTGGCCAGTTTGACACAGGATCATGAAAATCAGCACACATGTGTATCACCCCAAGACGCACAAAAAAGTCTCTTGGACCCCCGCTCCAAACCCAACAGAAAGTCCGCCATTTTGACTTTTGTGGCCATTTTTTGCCTATTTGTGACCCTGCTTCAAAACTTTTCACGCCTCACATACTTCATGCAATTGAGCTGAAAATCACTGTGTCCACTCAGGACACCATAGGGAATAGACGCATTCCAAAACTCTTTCAAAAGTATTACCGTGTGGTGGGGGCGTGGCCTCAAATTTGACCATTCGCCATTACAAAGGAACTTGCTCTATTCTATGTAGTACTACCCATATACTTCATGCAATGTGGACAAAATCTTACACTACTGCTATGGACCCGAGTCTGAACAGATATATATGCTAATAGGATGATACGGTCATAGCGCCACCTACTGGTAGCAGGAAAGTTTGGTTGTAAACATGTGTTTGTTGTATATCTGTGGAAATGAGAGGAGGAGAGCATAGGACAGGAGAGTATAGGAGACGAGAGCATAGGAGAGAAGACTGCAATGACCCCGCGGATCGCCAGGTGCGCGAGGGCCCGCAATGCTGCTTGCAGCTTTAATTAAAATTTGAAATTACATTTGAAATGACTAAAATGCATATGTGATTTTTTTTTTAGTTCATTAACATTTAATATAGTAAGGTTGATTTAGTAATAAAAAATATAAATTAAAAAAAAATATATAAAGGTTAAGCATTTTTAACATCTTTAATTTTACTCTGCCATTATTTTGTGCAAACATCTTCAAAAGCACCGAGACACATAGCATTGTGACTAGTAGTGACTTCCTCATCTCCACTGCAACCTACAGCAGTGCAGTAGTCAGCCATATCCAGGCGGTTGACTCTAATTGGAATGAATAATGGGACATGCTGATGGTTGGCTGGCAGGGACCCTGAACTCACCACCAGGCCATGAGAAAAGTTGTGATGTCTGCTGTTGGGAGGCAACAGAATCTGCCCCGTCAACCCCCTGCCAGCAGTGTAATACAGTAGATGCCGAGCAGGTAACCCAAGATGACCCCAAGCTTAACTGGGTGAAACTCTGCCCTACATGTGTCACAGACGGGATACAAGAAGCACATGTATGAGCAGGTAGCATTTGATGCTTTTAGGCCTGCCTGAACTGAATGTTCTGCACTGAACATTCTGGTACAACAGTGAATATTCCAATTCAACTACTAGGAAGACCAAGAGTAACCTGCTACTGAGGATAAGTTCATCTGATACAGCAATGAAGAGCACCTCAGATCAGAGCCCACAGAAAAGCTTAACAGAATCAAATAGCACAAATAACACATGTCAACATCTACTGTGCAGCTGTGTAAATCAAGGGTGCTATGGTTGAATTGCTGCAAAGAAACCACTACGGAGGAAGTAGTGAGGAACTGAGGAAATACAAGAAGAAGTTCTTTGGCACAAGAAACACAAGAAATGGATGTTAGACCAGTGGGAATATGTAATTTGGTCTGATGAGTCCACATGTGAGAATTTTGGTTCCTTTCAGAAGTAGAAAAAGTTAGCAGATGGTGTGGTTCCTACTGTGAAGCATGGAGGAGGAGGTGTGGTGTTCAAGGCAAACTTAACCAGCATGGCCACCACTGCATTCTGCAGCAATGTACCACCCTATCTGGTTTGTGCTTAGTTCACTTTAGTTCACACCTCCAGGCTATGTGAGGGCTATTTGACCAAGAAGTGATGGAGTGCTGCGTCACATGACCTGGCTTCTATGATAACCCAGCCTAACCCAAGTGAGATGGTTTGGGATGAGTTGGAACACAGAGTGACTCAAGTTCATTACTTCCCCATACACACCGATCCTCCGTCAACTTTGTTTTCATTAAAGGCTAGCTTTTTTGTGCATACATATAAATGAGGCCTCAGGGACACTAATGTGTTAACTGGCAGCATGCTACTGTAACATGTTTGCAAAAGTTTGCAGGCGTTTTTAGTTCTCAGGTGATCTTGCAGAAAATCATTTCAGAATGGCAGTTCCTCCAAGTGTTGCCTGGAGCTGAGGTACTGTATACCCAGCCTCACAAACAGGATATATTTAGCCAACACTATTTTAGTAAGACGGCCTGGTGACTGCGAGTCTTGACGAGATACAGTTACTTGTGGAGTCCACATTAAAACAGCAGGCGGTCAATCATGTCTGGCCATTAGTAAAAAAGGATTAAGAAGGCGACATAAGTAGTTAACGAGGAGACTGCACTGAGAAATACACCCATACTTTCCTGTGACATTCACTACTCTAATCAGTCTACTGCAGCATGGCAGCAGCTATCGTAAATAAATGTGTCTCATTAACACTTAGGTCATTTGTGTAATATACTGTCGTACTCTACTGTTGTAGAAGTCAAGAAATATCTGTCTGGCATTGCAAGATGTCTTCTTTAGCAGCTACAGTCATGACACTTATTTATCCTCAAGGGTCATGACTATTACTTCTTATTTAATTACATATGAAGATCAGTTTACTTGTCATAAAAAAGCCCCTAAAAGAGTTGTACAAGTGAATGTCTAAACTGAACCAAAGAGTTGTAATGTCTAACTATACACTACATATGTTAATGGTAGGGTAGGAGATTTTGAGGACAACTACACACTCCACCTGCTGCATTTTGAGACCAGGGGAAAGCGTGGGTGGACAATGCCATGGAGAAGGACAGTAGTAGTGTGAGGATCCAGTCCTCACTACTGAGAGACAAAGTGACAGAGATAGGTGTGGGCTCACGCCTAGTAAAGTGGATTATGGATTGCACTTCTGAGACTTGGGCAACTTGTACTTACATTACATGCAGACATTTTTTCTACACACTACGACACTGCTGAGTACAGGAGTGTGACTGGGGACTTAAGTGACCTGGTGCAGATAGTGGTTGACCCCTTAAGGCCCAAGCCCTGCAGCGGTTATCCAGGGCTACAAATACCAGTCTGAGCTAGATGACAGAATCGACTGGACTCTACTGAGAAAAAGACTTAAATCCTGGGTCCTGAGTGGAAAGGTTGGCCCTAACGTGCACACATTCAAGTGCAGGGTTTTTGAGTGCAGCCTAGAATCTGATACAGAAAATGAGCTGTAATTCCAGGGAGGATATGATAGTGCTAACACTTAGCTGACACTGTAACCAGGCTGATCATTTTTAACATCTGTCACTGACCTTTCATCGGCACAGAGAGGGGGCAGAGATAATGAAAGCTTAGATGTACTCACAAACCATGAACTCGTCTGTAAGTCTGCGGGGGATTCTATTAAAGTGATAACTTGATGAGGAAGGTGTAAAGCTAATGTATAGATGTAATTATAGTGAGTACCGAATGTGTAGAGTGGGGCAGGACTCGGTCACCATGGTAGCAGAGAGGGAAGGGAAGGTTTTGCCTCATAAAATCTAATGTAAAAAAATGCATCAGAACTGAGGAGTAAACTTGAGTAAAATGTTAGTATCAACTGCTGGTCGCTAGGCAACGTGAGTAGTACATTGTTATAAACAAGTTTTTCACAGACCATACTACCTTGTTTAAATAACCAATGGTGAAACTTTAAGGTCAATGCCTTTAAGACGTCAATGCCTTTGTCGGCTGTCCCTCTAAAAAGGGTTTTCCATGAATTTTATGACAAAGCCAATGTCCCTAACCTGTCAGGTGATAGCAACATTCACCAGTTGTCACCACTAGAACAGACAGACAGAGAAAGAATGGTGCACACTGACACTCAGTTTTACTTGTCAGTACAGCATGTCAATGTCTACACATGCAGGAGTGTTCCAAAAAGTCTGTTTTCAGTCCATAAAATACACTGCTTAAAAATAAAGGGAACACTAAAATAACATCCTAGATCTCAATGAATGAAGTATTCCAGTTGAAAATCTTATCTCATTACATAGTAGAATACGTTGAAAACAAAATGACAAAAATGATCAATGTAAATCAAAGTTATTACCCATAGATGTCTGGATTTGGAACCATACTCAAAATAAAAGTGGAAAATCACATTACAGGCTGATCCAACTTGAGTGGAAGTTCCTCAAGACAAGTCAGAATGAGGCTCAGTTGTGTGTGGTGTGGCCTCCATGTGCCTGTATGACCTCCCTACAATGCCTGGGCAGGCTCCTGATGAGGCGGTGGATGTTGTTCTGAGGGATCTCCTCCCAGACCTGGATTAATGCATCAGTCAACTCCTGGAGAGGCTGTGGTGCAATGTGGTGTTGGTGGATGGAACGAGACATGATGTCCCAGATGTGCTCGATTGGATTCAGGTCTGGGGAACAGGCAGGCCAGTCAATAGCATCAATGCCTTCATCATGCAGGAACTGCTGACACACTTCAGCCACATGAGGCCTACCATTGTCATGCATCAGAAGGAACCCAGGGCCCACTGCACCAGCATATGGTCTCACAATGGGTCTGAGGATCTCATCCTGGTACCTGAGAGCAGTCAGGGTACTTCTGGTTAGCACATGGAGGGTTGTGTGATTGACTTGGAGTCACATTGTGTTAGAATAGAATAGAATAGAATATACTTTATTAATCCCTTTGAGAAGGTCCCTTAGGGAAATTTGGGTACCAGCAGCAATACAACCCCGACAGTCAGAGCAATAGAATAAAATAGAATATAGTACAGTAAAAAAATAAAAGATAAGAGGAATTATGTACAAACATTGCACACCAGCATAGATGGTAATGTAATATAGTGCAGTAAAAGTAAAGGAATTATGTACAAACATTGCACAGCAGCATAAATGGTAATGTGATATAGTGCAGTAAATGTAAAGGAATTATGTACAAACATTGCACAGCAGCATAAATGGTACAGATGGATTATTGCACGTATAAATTATTGCATCCTTTATTCTCCCCCTCCTGCCAAAAGCAGAGTTGTAAAGTTTTATGGATCTGGGGACAAAGGAGTCTCTGAGTCTGTTGGTCCTGCTCTTGGGGAGGAGCAGCCTGTGATGACAGTGTGCAGAGGATGACTGGCATCGTCCACAATAGCCAGAAATTTTCTTGGTGTTCTCCTCTCTGCCACTGTCACCAGGGAGTCCAGCTTTATGCCGACCACAGAGCTGGCCCGCCTGATAAGTTTGTCCAGCCTGTTAGCATACCTATTGTTTATGTTACCCCCCCAGCAGACAACAGCATAAAAAAGTGTACTGGCCACCACAGACTGGTAGAACATCCACAGGAGTTTCCTGTACAGACGGCTCTGGCCCTTCTTGTACAGGTGATCTGTACAGCATGTCCAGTCCAGCTTGTTGTCCAGCCACAACCCGAGGTACTTGTAGTTGCCTACAATCTCCACCTCATCGTCCCTGATGGTCACTGGATGTGGCTGTGGGCTGGACTTCCTGAAGTCGATGACCAGCTCCTTAGTCTTTGAGGTGTTAAGCTGGAGATGGTTCACCTGACTCCTGTACTCATCCTCTCCATCATCCCTGATACACCCCACGATGGCTGTGTCATCTGCAAACTTCTGGATGTGACACACATGTTCTGAGTTGTAGCAGAAGTCTGAGGTGTAAAGGGTGAAGAGGAGGGGGGCCAGCACCGTCCCCTGTGGAGCTCTGGTGCTGCTGATGACAGTGTCTGGTGGTGTGGTGTCCTTTAGCTTGACATACTGCAGTCTCTCCGTGAGGTAGTCAGCAATCCAGGACACCAAAAAGTGGTCAACTGACATCTCCCTCAGTTTGTCCAGTAGCAGCAGGGGCTGGATGGTGTTGAAGGCACTTGAGAAGTCCAAGAAAAGAATCCTCACTGTGCCCCTCCCTTTGTCCAGATGTGCTTGAACATGGTGTAGGAGGTAGAGAATGGCACTCCACACCCACACCTGCCCAGTAGGCAAACTGTAGGGGGTCCTGAGCCTAATGCACTTGGGGCTTGAGGAGGTCGAGGATGAGCCGCTCCATTGTCTTCATCAGCTGTGATGTGAGTGCCACCGGTCTGTAGTCGTTCAGCTCCTGAGGGCAGTTTCTCTTTGGAACTGGAACAACACAGGATGTTTTCCACAGGGTAGGCACTCTCCCCAGCTGCAGACTGAGGTTGAAGACATGCTGGAGTGGTTCCCCCAGTTCAGCAGCGCAGGTCCTCAGACTCAGACGAGAAGGCACCCTGTCGGGGCCCGCCGCTTTCCTTGGGTGGAGCCTCCTCAGTTCTCTCCTCACCTGGTCTGCTGTGATGGATGAATGTTGAGATGAGGGGGGAGATGAAGGATGATGAGATGGGGGGGTGATAGGTGGGGAGAGGGCTGCACAGGGTCATCAGGGGGGTCATACACTGCAGTGAGGAGGGGGGGACAGTGGGCTGGTCAAAGTGGTTGAAGAAGTTGTTCAGCCTGTTTGCTTCCTCCACTGTCCCCCCTGCTGTGGCCTTTGATCTGTAGCCTGTGATGATGTTGACACCGGCTGTTCCATACTCCGCGAGACAAAGAGCGGAGAACGCGCTCCACGGGTGGTAAGAGATTAAAAAAAAAGGTCTTTTCCGCACTGAGGTACCATACGCCGCGAGACGTGTGTGTGCAGAACTCCTCATACGGCCCGCCCACTAAACTATAAGGAAAGACTTTATTGAGTTTTTTAACACACCACAAGGACTTGTGCCATGGCAAGAGGGCATTATACAGAGAGGGTGCCTGCAACAGCGTGAGATGTCTGGCGATGAGTTGTGAAAATGCGACATTAAAAGTAACAATAGCAAAGATTCAGTGTTTGTGCTAGCCTTTATGACCACATTTGCACATCTACTGTGTTCCAATGTGCCTGCGATACTTCAAACTTTCCGGTGATGAGCTGTGAAGATGCGACATTAAAAGTAACAATAGCAAAGATATACAGACATTGTTAACGAGCCTATTATGCCCGGGTATGTAGGAGTATATAGAATGGTAATAACAGTCACCATCTGGTATGTGTGAATGGCTGTCTGGAGTTATTGGTGACAAATCACCCTTACTTGCCTTTCTTTCTTTTATTGCTCATCATGCAAAACCGGTATGGTCTTATCTAAATCTGTTGAATCAGTGCTGTTTATACACCTACCTATATACCTGGAGATGCTCTTGCGCTTCTCCACTTTCATCCCGCCCACAATAAATTCCGACCAATCACAGCATGGTTGCCGCACAGCCTTGAGAGACAAAGTTCGGCCCGGACCCTGTGCACAAGAGTGCGGAACAGCGGGCGGTCAGAGACAAAAAATAACGTCATTTTGTGGGCGTAACGTCTGCACGGGGGAAAAAGTTCTTTGTCTCGCGGAGTATGGATCCAGCTTTAATGCGTCTCTCACTCAGTTTCTTCTCCACCTTCCTCCTGTAGCTGTCCTTTGCCTCTTTCAGACATTGTTTCACCTCCCGCTGTGCTGATTGAATAGCCTCTCCTTCAGGTGGATCTAGCCAGATTGGCTCAAATGTGGCTCAGGTCTGAACGCAAATGCAGATAGCGAATCGGGCTAGCGATGTGATACTTCCGGCTAGCGACATGCTACTTCCGGGTAGCGTCATGCTACTTCCGGTTAGCAATGTGCTACTTCCGGTTCACGGGGAGCAACATGTGACAAGAAAACGCACGACGCATCCTACCGCGGCCTGAATGGACTCTGTATATTACGAGGCGCCACCTAGTGGTTTGGAGGACCGCAAACAACAAACGAGTGTGGACGCTTGTGTGATTTGAAAATAGGTCTGAACGTATCCAGCTTAAAGACTATCCAGATACAATCCTACTCTAGCTGGAATGACTTTCTCCAGTGTGAACGGGGCCTCTGTCTCTGTTCATGAAGGCCACCTTCTTCCTGTTGAGGGCAGCTTTAACATCTTGTGTTACCCAAGGTTTGTTATTTGGGTAACAGAGGACAGACTTGTTTGGGGAGACTACGTCCAGGCAGAAGTTAAGGTAGCCTGTCAGACAGTGAGTCTGCTCCTCTATGTCCTCGCTGTGTGTTTTCAGCAGTACATCCCAGTCAGTGGTGTCAAAGCAGTCCCTCAGAGCATCCTCTGCCTCAGGTGACCACTTCCTGATTGAACGAGTGGTTTTAGACATCCTTTTGACCAGGGGGGTGTACTGTGGCTGCAGGTGGACCAGATTATGGTCAGACTTTCCAAGTGGGGGGAGAGGGGTGGCTCTGTAGGCGTCCTTCACGTTGGCAGACAGCAGGTCTATTGTTCTGTTCTGGTGCGAGGGTCACCAGTTAACCTGGGCGAAGACGCTTGCACATTACGGCTGCGTACGTCATCGCTTCTTGAGCTGAGCATTATCAGTGTAGCCCAAGTTGATAAACGTTTTCATTTATTGCTGTTCATCTGTTTAAACATGACCAGCAAAACAACAATATGAGTTTTTTATTACACCAAAAAGTTTAGCGGTGTCAACAGAGGTTTTTGGTGTCCGCGCATCTGCCTGTTCAAAATACTGCGGCACCAAATAATCCAATACAGACAATACTGCTTGGGATGTAGGTTCATGATTAGATATATTGTTAACATTATCAGCAGCATTTGTGTAGTACACTGTTGATTTGTGGTTTAACCTACACATAAAAGTAAACAGTACAGCACTGATATGACCCAATGAATGTTGGCTGAAACCCACGCAGCGCCATGGTCCACACCTCCACAGCCAGGTTAAACTGTGACAGCCTACATCCACAGAAGATGCGTGGATTCTGTCTTCTAATAACAGACACAATCAGAATTAAAGCTGCAAGCAGCAATGATCGGGCCCTCGCACTCCGTGCGACCGCCCCCTCCCCATTACGCCGTCCCTTCTCTCACCTGCTCCCCCCACGAGCTGCGATTTTGCCAACAGTGGGAAAAAGCCGGCAGACAGAAGCAGAGATGCGTCAGTGCAACAAATCTGTCAATATATGTAAAAATTGTTAGTATGCAGTAACCTCCTCTTTACAGTAGGTGGCGCTGTCCACAGATGTCCACACGTGGTCAGGGTCGGGTCTGTATTACATGTAAAAAATTTGAGGATTTTAGGAGCATCCGTGGTGGAGTTATATCAGCTGCAGTACCGTATGTGTCCACTGGGCGGAGCCAGACACCATGAGAATAGTGGAGACCTGTCTGTGCTTCAAACCTCCAAAATCATTTGATTCATACATAAAAACGGTCAAACTGCAGTTACTTCCGGTTTCCTGTAGGTGGCGCTGTGCAGGTGACTCATGATCATGATCATGAGTTACAGACCGTTATGACATGAAAAAAATTTGAGGACATTAGGACGATGCACGGCGAAGTTATAAGCAGTTGATGTTTCATGGCGAAGGTTCAACAGTCGCCACCGCCACGGGCAGCCTGATACAGGAAACCAAACAGGTGTCTCTGTAGGACTTCAAATCTGTGATCCTCATATGGCTGTGTAATGACAGGGAAGGATTAAACATTGTCAGTGTAGAACATGGCACTTCCTGTCTCCACCACAAGGGAGCGCCATGAGCGGCACAGATCATGATGACATAGAGACGTTCAGGGAGGGGTTCTGACCACATGCAGAAAGTTTGAAGCCGTTTGGAGCAAGTATCTAGGAGAGAGAGCTGTTCGTGTATGAATGGCAAATGGCCCTTTAACTTAGAGAAAAGCTTTTGATAACTTTTGATCAGCATGGTCTCTAGGTGACAGTGACCGAATATGAAGTCAATCGTTCGAAATCCCTAGGAGGAGTTCGTCCGCATACCAAAGGTGGAAATCGCTGAAATTTGACCGCCAAAATCAAAATGGTTGACTTCCTGTGTGGTCTAGATCAATGGTGCAAGAGACTTTTATGTGCGTCTGGACGTGTTCTGTGTGTGTGCCGATTTTTGTCTTCCTACTCCAAAAAAACCGCTATGGAGAGGGGTATTTTAAAAATTCAAGGGGGCGCCATTGAGACATTTTGCCCCGCCCACTTACGAGACCCCCATCAGTTGCTAGGACACGACCCCGAGAATGTGTGTATGAATTTTCATGATCATAGAAGGTCGTTAAGGTCATTAAAAACTCAAACGTAATCTCATGGCGAAGGATCGACAGTCGGCGCGCCGCCACACAGTGTAGCTTCACCAACTAGTTGGGAAGGTTCTAGAGGTGAAATGAAGTTGATGCTGTCAACTATGTAGGAGCAGTGCACGTCAGAGTAAAAAGAGGTCATTTCCTGTTGCCAGCAGGGGGCGCCACGAGTAAGTAAGGGTTTCAACATATGGAGGCGTTCAGGGCGGAGCCCTCGTCATGCTCATAAAGTTTGAAGACGTTTGGATAAAGTATGCAGGCGTGAGAGCCGTTCAAAGTTATATGGCGAAATCATGAATCGTCGCCAGACTTTGGTGAGCCACAGAGGCCACGCCCTGTAAGTTAGAGAAAAGCTTTTGATAACTTTTGATCTGCAGGTCCTTTAGGTGACCTCCAGTAAATTTCAGGTCAATCGAGCAAAAGCTCTAGGAGGAGTTCGCTCACATACCAATGGTGTAAATCGCCAAAATCGCCATTTTCCATCCAAGATGGCGGACTTCCTGTTGGGTTAAGGTCATGGTGTCAAGAGACTTTTTGGTGCGTCTTGGTATGATAAACATGTGTACCGATTTTCGTGCACCTACTCCACACTAAGCCAAATGCAAGGGGTGTTTTGAAAATTTCAAGGGGGCGCTGTAGAGCCATTTTGCCCCACCCCTTTGCAGCAACCACAAAATTTCAAATTTTTCGCCACCCCTGACGAGTGTGCAAAGTTTCGTGAGTTTTCGTGCATGGCAAAGGGGCGAAAATGCAGCGTAAAGTGGCACAATTAATAATAATAAACACTACAATTACAATAGGGCCTTCGCACCACTCGGTGCTCGGGCCCTAACTATTATTCAAGTATATTCCAAGATTATTTTCCTGGGGGTCAGGAATCAACAATAACGGCCATAGAAAATCTACCCGACCATAACTAGCAGGTTCTATGTATGGTCTCTATTGACCCTGTTAACAAACCTCCAGTGGTTCAAGATGTGACCGCGTTTTCTTTTTAAATTTGGCTTCATAATATATTTATTTTCCACACAGCTGAGGACGTTGAACATGCTGTTACATGCTGGCCGACATTGTCACGTTCATTGTTACTCCTAAAATGAGTAAAAATAGAATTTTATGGAAGAAGAACTCCCGATGTTTACTTCCTGGTTTGAACAGAAACGGGTCCTGCAGAGGCACGCCCACATTACATCTGTATCGCACCAACACGGTCACCAGTTAATTCGGGCACCAGTTAATCCGACACACCGGGACATCGTGCTGCATTGCGACGTCAAGCTGGATCCATACTCCGCGAGACAAAAAACTTTCTCCCCCGTGCAGACGTTACGCCCACAAAATGACGTCATTTTTTGTCTCTGACCGCCCGCTGTTCCGCACTCTTGTGCACAGGGTCCGGGCCGAACTTTTTCTTTCAAGGCTGTGCGGCAACCATGCTGTGATTGCCTCTTCCCTGAACATTATCAGCTCGTTAGGCCAGGTAACCACGACTGTGCTCACAATTTACAATACAATTGCATTGTCACCCTAGTGTGACGTGGGCTCAGTGGCGTAGGAAGCATTAAAAATGTGGGGGGGACACCTTCTGTGGGTGGGTGGTGAAAAAAAGTACATCAGTATATTATGAAATATAATATAATAATATGAAGTAGTTGCAATTTCCTGTGGATTTTAACAGGTTGTTAAACTATTTTACCTACAGAAGTAAACACTTAATGACTATTTCAGAGACAGATTCAACAAAAACTGGGTGACAAACAGAAACTAATTCCAAATGAAACAACAGTTTTGTCAAACATACTGGTGCTACTACACTAACTACGCCTATGGACTCAGGAGTCGTTCGTGTAGTTTTGTTTAGTTTGTGCAGTTGTTGTTGTTTTCTTTTGTCTAAGGATAAATGTCTAGGACAGTTTCAAAACGCTTTAATACAGGAGCCTGCAAAAAAACACCGCTGCTTGCCATCTTAACTCCTCTCCTGTCACCTGTCACGGTCTACACAAAACAACAGGGGGGAATCAAACCAAACCCTCAAAATAACTAAAATGTGACACAACTGCACTATAACAAATACAAGATAATATAATAGAGAAATAATATAATAGAGAAACACAAGTGATGTCATGTTCACTGTAGTTATAATTACTTATTATTGTTTAGAAAAATAAGAGCACCCAGAACTACTTCCTTCAGTTTAGCTTTTAGCTTTCAACTTGCTTTTCCCCTCCTGAGTAGTTAGCTATTAGAGTTGACTGCCCTCTAGCGTCCACACTAGCTAAAATTACAGCGTTAATAAAAAAAAATCATTGTTACATACAAATAAATGTGGGGGGTCCAAACGGGCCGTTTTAAAATGTAGGGGGGGGCACGTCCCCCTCTGATATAATGGTAGCGACGCCTATGCGTGCGCTGTGTAGGAGGGCCGTATGAGGAGTTCTGCACACACACGTCTCGCGGAGTATGGTACCTCCGTGCCGAAAAGAACTTTTTTTTATCTCTTACCACCCGTGGAGCGAGTTCTCTGTTCTTTGTCTCGCGGAGTATGGAACAGCCTTTAGTCCTCAGTGCAAAAAGTTCTTCTCTTGAATAAACAAGATGACTGTTGCATGGTGGTGCCATGTTAGGCTTAAAATATATCCACAGGATACGTAAAATAAGTAGATAAAAACGTTAAAAGAAAGTAAGAAACACACACTGGTAAGGCAGCCGTATCCTACAACGCCGGAAGTAGCAAGAGCAAGGTGTTGTTCAATTGTTCCTTTCATTTTTTTGAGCAGTGTATAAAACCTTGTGAAACATTATTTGGTGTGTTTCACAGCTTTGGGCCTCCTCTGAGCATCCACATAGCAAAAGTGAAAGCAACTTTACTGCTGGTAGAAAAGTGAACTGCATTTTTTATGTGTTTAAAACAATAGTTGGATGCTGTATGCCAGGGGTCACCAAATGGCGTATCGCGGTCCGGGTCCGGACCCAGAAGACGTCCCATACGGACCCGAATTTATAGTCCAAACAGCAGGTTATTCTTTAAAACTTGACGGGGCGCTTCTATTTTAACTGCCGCAGCTTTCATTTACTTTACGGTAGAGGCTGCATGCGCTAGCATGAGGAAACGCACAGACCAATTGCAAACGAGTTTATCCATCCCACGTGACGACTCTCAGCCAATCAAATCTGGGCATTTCAGGTGGTTGCGACTACAACGCAAATTGCAGACAGATTACACATGTGAAAACAAGAGAGAAAAGAAAAGAAAGACAGCGATACACCGGGATTAAAGTGGGCCAGAACGGTCCAGTACGGCATTCCGGCAGCTTCTATAAATAGATATGCGTTCGGAAAACGATTAAATGGTCTTATAGTAATGTTGTATTTTTTCCGGAGATGCAAATTGCAGTTTGGTTGTTTACGTCACGCAGATATTCAATACATCAACCAATTAAATCCCCTCTCCCTCTCACACACTCACCACTTTGTTCTGCTGTAGCTGTGCATGCGAAGAAAGTTGCATTCACAGTTTCTGTGACCTGGCACGGTATCAGTGCATTCAGAATTTAGTACAGGGCTCAATAACCAGCATTGGATGGAGGGGAATGAGGAGGAGAGGACCCAAACAGAGGATTACAGATTATTTGCAAGCATACTGAATGGAAATGAGAATTGAAAATTTTTGCTGGCATAAATTATGTTATCTAGAGGTGCATATGTAAAGTAAAGTTAAGTAAATTAACATTGCATAGTTTTCTTTAGGGGGCTGGGACTATTCATTGTGGATTTTTTTTACTTCCTACTCACAGTCACAACTGCTGCAATCAGGTTGAGGAAACAGTAAAAAAATAGAGATATTGCTGCACAGTGAAGGAGGATGAAGTAACAGGCCAGTGTTTATAAGGGAAAAACTGCTGCTTAAACAGCACCTGAAAACATGACTTCTTCATAAGCTTCTCTTACCTAAAACAAAATGACCAGAAGACGACTCAGCAGGAGGATGTAAGTAAGCACTGAGAGTAAATGAGCTCTGTGGAATGTTCGTTTCTCTTCAGGGTGGGTAGCAGGATGACATATTTTTGTGTTGGTACTTGCTGTTTTTTAGAAAAGGTAGATCTGGCTGTGAATAGGACTCTTTATTTAAATTACATTTAAAAATTTTAAGGTAAACATACTATGAACAAAACAGTTTACAGTATGAATCAGTTAAGTCTCTTGAATATAAAGTAAATTATTTATCATACTTTATATTTACCTAAATACTGTGTGATCAAACTGTATGTTTTATTTTCTGTTGATCACATACTTACACAGCTAGCAGTTTAACATCACAAGACCCTAAGACGTTGTGTAAACAAAAAAAAAATTGATTTGAGATCATACCTTTTTCTTCCCCTGCAGGCTGAGCTTCAGGCAGGCCTATATTTTCTCATATAACCTGTTCCAGTTCTGTGGTCACACATGGCTTCTAGCCAACACCATCGCCAGGTTTCTCACTTTTGGTCAAGGTAAGGTTGAAGAAGGAGTATTTCTGATCTACAACGACCCATTCTGAAGAAAAAAGAAAAAAAGATGACTTTCATGCTTCTTGTCATATGTGGAAACATGTCATGAGATTAGACCTGTAGGAGGCAGAATCCACAGACATTCCATCAGCTTTATATAAATAAAACGGGCGCTTTGCTTTGCAGATGCTTTAGCAGATACCTTTTACTCTGTTGGCTTTGTGATGAGTCTCTGCCAGCTGCTCTCCAACCTGGAGCTTTTCCACATTGCAGATGGGATTGAGAAAGCCAGACTCCTTCCTCGTTTCATTCAAGTGCGTACCACACTATACTTCACTATTAATCACACTTCTTTATCCATTCACACTGATGTGCGCTTTTGTTGTTTTCAGGTTATGGAGAAGAACCTTCTGCTACTCATGGTCATCATTCTGGAGGAGTTCCAGAGTAAACCGGTTGTATGTGTGCAGTTCTTCTTATGGAACATTTTGGACCTTTTACGGTATGCAAACATGGACTTGCAGGTCAGAAGGTGGGCGATCATATGACCATAAATCTCATAAATAGTAATAACTTAATCAAGCCAGGTATGGAAACACCCTCAGTGGCCACTAGAAGAACTGCAGTTTTTCTAATGGCAATGGCCGTTGCCACTTGATCCACACAAGTGCATAGGACATGCTCATCACAGGGCTAGGCATAAGGCAGACAATCATTCATGCACTCAATAGCAATTATTGTACAACACTATCCAATTTCAAAAGTCCGATGTGTGCTGTGTGGTTGCAGATACCCTCATGAGCTCCTATGTATTATGGACACACCCTCCATTGCCATGCTGTGGACTCGCTACACACTCTGGATCCCATTATACATCCTGTCAGTCACCACTGAAGGTAAATAAATCCTCATCAGCTTGGTTTATGAAATGAAACTGGGAGTCATACACTCTAACATGGGCCTGAGTTTCTGTTGTGTTAAAGGAAGTGGTGAGAGCCAGGAAATGAGTTGGCAAAGCAGAGTGGATGATATGATATGTCAGGAAATGTGAGGAAAGCACATTGCACTTGTGTTATGGGACACCACTGCAGCAACAGCAATATATATATATATATATATATATATATATATATAAAAACATACTATGTTATGTACTGACATATTGTCCCATTTCTGCTGACTCTTCAGGTTTTACCATCTATCAGGCCCTGCTTTATGTTGAACCCACAACCTCTCATCTCCCCTTGGTGCTGATGCTCTACCTGCCTGTTCTCGCTCTGGGTAAAATAAAACATGAATGCAACAATGCATTACAGTAGTCAATTATAGTCAAGTTGTAGTGTATTTCACTGCTAAAATGCACTGAGACACTGAAGCAAATTTCTTGATACAAATATCTATGCTGCCATATTGGGAAATAATGCCACCTTGGAACCAGAAGAGATCCAGAGGCCACTTGGCTGCTCATTTCTGGGAATTACTTACATTTATTACATAACGGGGTACTTTTAGTTTTTAGTTGGGTCCATGTCCCATCTGCTAGGTTTATGACCTACACTGCAGCCAGCCACCAGGGGGCAATCCGAGACATTTTTTTGTCTCCCTTTTGGGAGCTGTCATGTCATCCATCTTTATACACAGTCAATGGTAAATATCTAACTTTAGCAAAAATACATACAGTATCCAAATAGAGATAGATTTTCCACCACTTATGACAATGTTCTGACCAGCCTGTTTTGTAGCATTATTATATTGTCAAACACAACATAAACACAAACTATGGAGTCAATCCACTACTCGAGACTGAGAATGAGAGACTTAATTAGAAAGCAAACACAGCAGCCACCACAGTGGTTCTTTCTGCACAGAAAGAATGCCGACCCAAGCCGACACAAGAAAGAAGTTCTATTTGAATAGAATCAAGTCAAGTGAGAACAAAGACACTGTAGTCTCTTATGTCCAACAATGTCCAGATAACCCACATACAAATCATCAAAGGGTAGGATGGACTGGCTGAGCATGGAGCTTCCTGTTCCTCACAAACAACCCCTACAACTTTGGGGTTGCAGAAGCTTCAGATTCCAGCAGGTTATTATCCAGGGGATTACTGGATGATGTCTATACATGAGTGGTATCACACAAAATTTACATTTGCAAACCTACTAGCCAACTCAATTTTGAAATGCTAACTAGCAAGCTGCTAGCTGTGCAGTTCTGCTAAAGCAGAACTGTATTGCTTAGTAAAAACAATAAATGACTTTTTGGCTGATAATAAACATACATGCAGACATATTTGCACAAAGATGAGATCTGTTCTGTCCAGCTAAGAGCAAGAGTGTTGTCTTTTCAGGAGCTTCTGTAACAGTCTGGCAGCTGCGGAAGGAAAGGCAAGGCCACCTGAAGAAATCGAAGAAGAGGAAGTGACAGTATAACTCTTTCATTTTACCAGAAAAGAAATACAATAAGGACTTTGTTTGTTCCTTTGTTTTATTTTTGTGGTCACTGAATAATGTGTGTTAAATGAGCCTTTAAGAATCTGAATGCAGAAGACACAAAATCAAGTCTGCCATCATGAAGCTTCAGTGTTGTGTTTGTGTCCTTGTTTCTATGGTAACACCATGATCCGGCTCCTCCTGGCTACCAGCCGTAAGCTCTGGTCCACACGGCCTTCTTCTTAAACTCTGCAGTGGACTTCAGGGCTGAGAGAGCAGCTGCAACAACAACATATGGACAATCAAATGGCCCACTCTGAACATCAGATTTCATGCAGTAATAAGATAAGATAAGATAATCCTTTATTAGTCCCACAGAGGGAAAATTGCAAGAGTGTGCAGAGACATGCATTTCTTTTTGTAAGATATGGCCTTTACTGATATTTATACCATAACAATAAGGAACGTCAGCATTTCCTTCAGTCTCTTCTGTTTATCAAACTTGTGTAGTACTGACACACTCCCACAGCAGATATATATGAAGAAAAAAATGTTGTGTATTTCATCCATTCATTCTGACAGAAGATATACACAGCGCAGAGCAGAGCTAGAGACTTTGGACCGGACTCAGGCTGATACTGTAATTATATGGGAGTAACCTATTCTAATCTTGACACACAACATGTACAGTTACTGACAGTCATAGTAAAAAAATGTGCTCTGTATTTTGTGGTTTTAGAGGATATAAAATTCAGATTCAAAATGAAAAAAATACATCCTCGAACAACACATGATATATTACACTGTGCTGTTATTTATGGAGAAAAATTATTACAATTCTTATTTAGTTCCTGTGTCTGTAAGTCACTAATATACAGAGAAGTACAGGTTATCTCAAGGTGTCCAGGTCCTGTGTTTGTAAAACCGTGCTTAACAGTGTGTATGAGGTGTTTCTGCTGAAATGCTGTTTGGTTTTCAGCAGACATGGTGGTGATCATTAAGACCAAACAACTCCACTTTGGTCTCATGTGTCCATAGGACATTGTTCCACAAGTGTTGTTCAGATGCAGTTTTATGAAGGCAGCCTGTAGGTTCTGACATGTAGGTCTTGGTCTGATCTTGGCTTGAATTTGTTCTGAAGGAACTCAAAGAGGGTCTACTTTCTTTTTACTATGACTACACATGTGACAGGCTAATATTTTCTAATGTACTTGCAGACTTATTGATCTGCTGAGTACTACTTAATTATGACGACAAACTGAATTTCTAAATATTTTGCAACAAAACTATTATTTGTTTATTTTTCACAGTCAATGCTTTGAAGGCATGCCGTTCTTTAGCATTTTACATTTGACAAATAAGCGATGCATGATGACATCTGCAAGACATCTGTATCAGGAGATGTCAGCCATAAATTATAATCATCAGCTCATGTGGTTGAGGTGCCTTACAGCGAGAGGAGAGGATATGTGCTGTATTCTGCTGAAAACAATGAAAGCTTTTCTTCTTATGAATGTGATGCGTTTGTGTCGTTCACCTTTGGCTGTGTTGATGGTTGCAACTGACAGATTTTCTTCAGGACCTTCTGTTATGCTGAGGAGCCAGTCTATAAACTAAGAAACACACACACAGCAACAAATTGTTCTAAAACTTAAATTAAACATGTGTATTCATTCTCCATCATATTTGCCTTTACGTCTCTCATTGACCTTGTGTGTCTGGCTGCTCCAGGGCTCTTTGTTCAGAAGCAGAGGCAGGCTGTGGGACATTCCCAGCAGGCACGGTGACAGGGTGTGGTCAGACAGTGACTCTTCACCATACAGACTGTGTGTGAGAGCTGGAGGCTTGGGGTCTGGTTGCCATGGGAACCACTGGGCTCTGATGCCATAGAGGAGGGGCATGAAGTGGTCACCCCAGGAAACTACAGCAGCAGCAAAAAGCTGGAAGAGAAAGTCTGTGGACTGCAGAGAGGGTTTATCAGAATGTTTGCTGTGGCTGAAAACTACTATTAGAGTGCTTTAAAGTAACTTGGAAATTGTCAAACCAAAACAACATACTGAAAGTCACATTATCCAATTTGACTCACTCCAGACTCACCAGTTTGGTGTCTCCACATCCAACAGAGGTTGCACCATAAGCAACATTTCTAATGTGTCCCATCAATTCCAGAAGCCATTCCATCCGTTTGGACACACCTAGGAAACATTGACTTATTTAAAAGGTATTTTATTAAGGTATATTTTAAATGATAAAATATATCAGTGGAACACAAAATCAAAAATACACAGTATGTGGCTATGTAGCAAGATAATCTCACTTGCCCTGGAGGCTAAGTGGTTTCTAGTCTGACCTGTATTTGTGCTGGCAGCCAGGCGACACTGGTAAAACATCTGTAGAAGGAGCCAGCCCACTCTGTGGCTAGGCCAACCACGGAGCACCCCTGCAATGACATCATTAAGACCCAGGAGGGGAACTCTGCCCTGAGAGGTCAGGTAAGCCAGGACGAAGCAGGACTTTTCCATCTGAGCCTAAACAGCACAGAGCTGTAAGCATCTTACAACATCATAAACCTTAGCACGTTTCACAATACTGACCTCTGAGACTCGAGTGATCCTCTCAATCTCTGTGTCAGACATCTCGGACAGACACTTGGCAATGCCCATGTACAAATCCACCTCATCATCCTAAAACAAATTAATTTATTAGTAGCTGAAGACAACTACTCACTCCCTTAATGCTTAATTAGGTGAGCTGCAGCAGGTACTGCTTATCGTCAGTCCTTGATGAATTGATCATCAGCAGGTGTACAGACCTCTATAAAAACTGATGTTTGCTGCTCTGGAACATTCATGTGCGTGTTAACACAATGACAAGAGGGAAAGACATAAACAATGGTGTTAGAGAAGAGCATGCTCAGTGAGGTCTGTATGTGACTGAACAAGTAATTTGAAGGGTACATGGAAGCACAGGTCATACAACAGTACAATGATTTAAAGCACAGCAGCAAATCAAGAATCAAGGTTTTGGTCTAGTCATCCCAACTGAAATGATGTGGTGGGACCTAAAGTGAGCTGTGCATAGTTGAATGCCCAAAAATCCCCAAAATGTGCTTTAACTCTCAGCACTGTACCTGTATGTGGTTAGGCAGCAGGGTGAAGACCTTTTCAGTGGTGGAGCATAGGACAGCCCAGCAGTTGTTGGGTGGGTTTGGGAGTGCCATAGCCTGAGCAAGACCCTGCAGGAGAGAGCAGCAGAGGAATAGACGATGTGGTCGGAGGTCCTCCTGGAACTGCTGCAGGCCCAGACTTTCCACATAGACCTGGAGTTTGTCCTCGGCCACATGTTTCATCCACATGCCAAGGGTCTCATACAGGTGGGCCTGTGTCTTGTACTGGAGGAGACGGGAGCTTCATTACAGATCTTATCTTAGCAATCTAGTTTTTTTATGGAGTGTATTCAGCCTGACACTTACATTAAGACTGTGCACAAGGGGTGGTGACAGCCAGGAGCCCAGAAAGAGAGAAGCACTCTGGGAGGACTGAGCTTGAGATGCTGCCAGCACCACACACTGATGCTGTACATCCTCTCCTGTTAACCAGAAAAAACACAACACATTGCTTTCACTCTGCTAGTGCTTAGGATTAGGGAGAACTTTGTAAGAAGAATTACCAAAGCTCAGCCTCATCAGTGGAGACAGGACAGCACTCCAGTTGATGGGGGGATACTGGAAGTTAGCTCCAACTGATGTCAGAGCAGTGAGAGTGGTTTTAACCAGAGCTGGATGGGAGGAATCTGG
This sequence comes from Parambassis ranga, assembly GCF_900634625.1. Lineage (NCBI taxonomy): Eukaryota > Metazoa > Chordata > Actinopteri > Ambassidae > Parambassis > Parambassis ranga. The sequence continues at coordinate 63,034 of NC_041038.1, forward strand.
ACCTGGGTTTATAAGTAGGGAAGATGTTCTCTAGATGCTGCTGCAGTGTTTAAAGGTCGAAGCTGTAAACTGTGCCTATACAGTACACAAACCTTTCTTTCCAGCCTCTGTGATGAAGTCAATGACAGATCTGATGACACTTTTCTCTGAGAGGTAGCTGAAATCCTGAGGAACTGAGCAGATGAGGAGGGCAACTCAATTCCTGCACTAGATAAGGAAAGCTACCACAATCTCCAATGTTTGCATAGTCCTACATTCTATACATCATCACCGTCAACATCTGGGGAAAAGTTCACACTGCGGCACGACAACAAGCAAAGGCATACCTGCTGTGTGACTGTGACTGGTAGACATATGGGCCAAATGCAAATGGCCCAGCAAAGAGGCACTGTTGGACTGTAAACCAATGGCTCCCGAAAATGTTATGATCTGTGAAAGAGAGCCGAAGGTTAGCAGACAGGAAATATACATAAACAATTCTCACACAGGTTTGAAAATAAAATCAGTATTTACCTGTGTGATGGCACGAATGACCTCATTCAGTCTGCCCTGCTGCTGGGATGAAAGCTCCAATTCATTCTTTAGCTGCAATCAAATACAAAAATACATAGCATAAAAACACTTTGCTACTTTTTTTTTAATAATGTTTTATAAACTAAATCTAAACAAACTTCCAAAACATATGAGTGGACTACTTACATGAATGAGGTAGCTCTCTGATCCCACTAAAGCCACCAGGCCATTGACAGCAGCCAGCCGCTGCATAGTGGGACAACCCTGTAACACAACATACCACACACACTGGTGGACTCAGCAAAAAGAGTGAATTAACTTGTATAAATAACTTATGCATTTGTCATACCTCAGACAATAAGATTTTTATCCAAGCAGCCAGCAGATGTGGGTGGAGGTCTTCTGCTTTGCCGTGGCCAGACATCGACAGACCGTGGACGACCAAGCCAAGAGCCAGGGAAAAGCCTGCCGTCTGGATACACAGAGCAGACAGCGCCTCATATTTAAGTCACTTTCAACCACAGCTAAAACTTGAAAAATTACCTTTGTAAGTTATTTTTTTTTTTAGATACTGTATTAATCCCAGAGGGAAATTCGTTACGGCTGCTGCACAAGCAGTGTCATACAATGAGAACTCCTCCCTAGTCACACAACAGTGACTAGGGAGGAGTTGGGATCGAACCACCAACCTTCCGGTTATTGGACAACCCTGCAATCCCACTGCGCCACTATTGCCCCTAAATAAAGGGAACACCAAAATAACACATCCTAGATCTCATAGAATGAAATATTCCAGTTGAAAATCTTCATTCATTAAATAGTGGAATACATTGAGAACAAAATAACAACAACAACAACAATAACAATAAAAATGATTGATGTAAATCAAAATTATTATCCCATGGAGATCTGGATTTGTATACTCAAATTAAAGTGGAAAATCACATTATAAGCTGATCCATGCTTTGTATTTTGTATTGTTTTGCAAAAGCACAAACATTTTATACCCATTTTGAGTAATTAAACAGCAATGAACTCACCCAAAACTGCTAGCTATAGTACCATGGAGGCCAGCATGCAATTGGCATGCTACTAGAACTATTGTTACAAAATAATTGACTGATACAATACAGCTCTTAAACTGGCTATCTTAGCTTAGCTTGATAACATTAGCATATCCAACACATCCCCGGTAAGTGTATTAAACATTTGGAGCCTGATGTTGGACTTTTGAGGTTTTATGGGAGTAAAATGTCCTTATACTTATATGGTATGGCTAGTATTCTTTATATACAGTACATCCACAGCACAGTAACAACATAATAGCTGACAAAGAGAAGATTACCAGTGTGTTATATTGAAGAGGGAAAATGACTGTCATTGGTTGATAATATCATCTGACCAATATATTGAGCTGTAGTTGAGCTGTAGCTAGCAATAATACATGATGTAACAGTACAAAGCTAATATGTAGCAGCAAAAGGCACCTAGCGGTAACATAGTCAAGTGTCATGGATCGACCAACTCAAATACAATACACAGCTGTAAAATGTATTGATATAGTTTTACAGATATATGCTTGATGAAGTGGGCAAGAGACTGCAAACACTAGGCATCATTAACAAGAAGGATTTTTTCAAAGTGCAGTGCACTGACAACCGCAGTCCCTCCTTCTTACCTGCTGGCTCTCTTCTGTTTGAGTGCGCAGAGTGTTCATGACCTCCTCAGCCTTGGCTGCATCAATAAGACTTCCGCTAAAGGCTGACACAGCCACACACGCAACAGAGTATGCCAGGACCTGCACACAGCACAAAGGCAAAATATTCTTTCAATACTACTACCATATCATATCAAAGGCCACAGTGTTAAAGGAAAATTCATTTTTTTGGTAGAGTAAGACAGTGTAACAGGTTTGTATGGTCAGTGTGTTTGAACAACCTGGTTTATAGTGAAAACAGGAGACTTAGGATTTGTGAGTGTTGTGTAGGACATCTGTACCTCCTGCAACATTCGCCCTTGCCCACTGCTGTCCTGTAGGCTGGCCAGTAGTTTGTCAAGAGTTTGTGTAACACGGACATGTTGGTCTGTCTGTCCACTGCTGCAGAGAGCTGCCAGCACCAGACCCAGACCTAATATACAGCCAGTACTGAAGAGAAGACAGAAGGGAAAAACAAGCTAAATATTATGCATATACTTTATGAAAGTATATACATATATATGGCTCCATGTGCTGACCAGAGGTACCCTGACTGCCATTAGGTACCAGGATGAGATCCTCAGACCCATTGTGAGACCATATGCTGGTGCAGTGGGCTCTGGGTTCCTTCTAATGCATGACAATGCTAGGCTAAAGTGTGTCAGCACTGAATTATCCTCTGCAGTAGTCAAAAATGCCAATAATTACCCCACTCCTTAATTCAACATAGAGCACTGACTTGTATTCTAGATTGGGGTTAAATGAGCAGCTTTCCAGAGCGTCCAGGGAGCTGAAGAGAAGATCATCGCCCTTCTGAACTGTGACATCACTGCATACAGAGACAGACAATCAGCAGTAGGTCATTGTATATGTATGAAACTGTGTCTCTTCATTCAGATCCTATACTCTACCTGAGGCGCTGGTGATGCAGACTGAACAATACCATGCCAAGGGCGAGGCCTGAGTGGAACTGGATGGCTTGGGAGTCATCTGCGGTAGGGGAGCCTGGCAGACAGGCATGCAGCGCAGACAGGACCTGGACAAGGCCATCCTTCTGCCACACCACCAGAACTGGAACCAGCAGGGACAAAGCCAGGCTGGCACAAGAACGAGCTATGGCACTGGCTGTGTTCTCACCGGAGTAGGAGCGCTTGAGGGGAGGACAGGGTCCAGTGTTTGTGATTGGATTTGTGCACACAGTTAGTCAGTTCTACACATAATTCCAGATAGATTCATCAGCATACAGGTCTGTGTGGCCACAATGGAAGAGTGAGACAACACTTACATGTAGGAACCATGGGAAGACTTGTCCTCTGGCCTTGTAGCTGCTGCTGATGATGCTGAGCATGGTATCCAGCACTATGGCCAACCAGCTGCCAGTGGGCACAAACTCCGGACCAGCCTGCAGTCACAAGTTCATAAATCATATTTGTACTGCTTTGTACTGCACTTGTATTGAACTACTTTGTGTCTCACCCTGAGGTGGCCGTTGCTGTCTGCAGGCAGGCTGCTCTCATACTTAGCCAGGACAGCAGCCAGGCCGCTCAGAGCCAGGATAGAATTTCCCTGAATAACCGGACTGTCCCTGCAGGCAACACAGAACCACCAGAAAATAAGATAATGTTTTGCATCCGACAGTAATGATTACAAGCAGGGGACTCACTTTGTAGCAGCTTTGATGACATCTGTCAGCTGGTCTCTCGTCCTGAAAGAGTTAAAAACAAAAGATGAAGAGAAGTGGGTAATTGCAAAAGAAACAGAAATGGACTTGCTGATGACTCACCATAGCCAGGCACAGTGCTGTTTGTACTGCAGCTCCTGTGGGCTCTCTTTGCCTTGTCTCTGCTGCATTTCTAAATCAGCACGCCGATGCTGAAGCACAAAGTCAAAATTGATATTTTTCTATACTCATGTCTATTTAACACAGTCTCTTTCTAGTGGTTTGCAGGAGCATTAACCTGTAGAACGGCATGGAAAGCCCGGCTCATGAAACCCCTCCACGCCTCAGGCAGAAGGAGGGCACGGTGCCACTCTGATAGCTGTATGTTCACCTATAACATAAAGAAGGAGGAGGTAGGTATGAAGGACAGACGCAACTGTATCTACACCAGAGGAGTGTGGAGAACAGGACATACTTCATGAATAAGAGCTGTTAGAGTCTGCTGGTAGCTACGACTGCGGCTGAGAAGCAGGCGATCGATTGTTCTGCCCTCACGGTCCGTTTGCACAGGAAGCTCATAGGAGAGCAACAGTCCAGCTATATTATACAGAGAACCGCGAACACATTGAAGGTGCTAAGTGACACAAGACCAATATGCCCAAAAAACAACACTAAGGAGGAATTTCAATTACCTGCTAGTCCAGGTTTCAGCCCAGGCTGCTTGTTTTTCTCATAGGTTTTCAGCATAAATGATGGGATTCCTGCCACTGTTTTACCCTGGTCTGAACGCAGGCCACCCCCTCTAAGAGCAGAGAAGTACACCCCTCGTGGCATCTGGCTCATCTCCTGCTTCACCAGTGATGTCAGGAAGAGCTCATAGGCTACAAGAAAAAAGTGAGAAGTGTTCCCCCCTCCAATAAACGTAACCACCAGCATCACTGTTAGTGTTATTTACCTGGTAAAGTAGATGTGGGCATGAGAGACATCAATTTCACATAACATGAGCCTGGGACGGAGAGATCCTTCTCGTCTTTCTCTTTCTCCATGTCCTGTTTATTGTCTTCCTCATGTTCAGTAATGCATTTGGCTGGTCTAACCTAAATACCAACAGATGCAGCTGAGCTAACAGGACAACCCAAACAAACTGAAAATCCTCAATTTACAAAGAAAGTCATAACAGCCAAATTACCAGTTTAACTCAAGTACTGTATGTTGAAGCTAAAGACAACAATATGTTCCCAGTATTTACCTTTTTTGACAAAAAAAGTATGTAATTTGAAAGTTTTATGTTGTTGGGGAACTAGGAGAAACAAATTTTGTTATACTTTTCATTATGCTAACAAATTAGCTTATTGCCATTCAAAGTATTTCATGTTTAACTTTCTGTTTATTATGCAACCATTTGCTAATTAGCATTAATCATAAATAGCTTTGAATGTGTTTATAGTATAAGTCTGTTATAAGTAAAAGCGTTTCTTTGAAAAACACTAGCTAACATCCTGTGTTATCTGGAGATGTTATGTAATATGTTAAGACACACAAACACTGATTTTAATTTGTGACACACAGTTAGCTTGTAGATAAATAGTATCAACAATGCTAGCCTGAAATTTCAATTGGAGAAAAACTGTTGCATTGTCCATCACTGGTTACAACAAAAAGAGTAAAAAGCAGCTGTGTGTGAAGAAAACTATTAAATATTAAGTTAGAGACTCATTAGGAGACTGGAACAGGACACTTACTGCTTCAGGAAGGTGAGTCAAAGTGTGGACCGACTCAGGGAAGTCTGCCAAAGCCTTGTAGCCACAGCTGGCTACTTCTGGGTCCTGTTACAGCAAAGGCACAGAGTCAGCTTTTTCACCATTTTACATAAATAAATTTGAACTATTAGCAAGAAATAAGTGGAACCAATCGGCTCTATTCTTATTCTAATCATTCAACAGTCTTACCATTGTATTGCCTTTTGAGGACCAGTTGAGGTGTCCTCACTATGATAGTTACAAAAATGCTAATAACTATACAAAGACATGCACAAGCATGTACACTCACACCAACAGATATAGTGTGCTTAGCACACACACCTTGCTCACAGCATAATTCCAGAGGAAACTGACCACCTCTTGTTTCAGCTTCTGAACAAAGAAGAGAAATGGGAATATTAGTTTGAAGCAGACTTACATCAGGGTAAACTGAGCCTTTGGGTATAACAAGGTTTACAAACACATCTATGACACACATTAAAACCTTGTTATGAACCTGATCATGTACCTCGTACTCTTCTGACTTGACAGTGAGCTGGGAAACCAGAGCCAGAAGCTCAGCTATGGCTTTAACCATCAGTGGACGGGAGTCACAGCTCAGCTCAGGCCCGAGACTCCTCCATGTTGAGATAATGTCCACTACCTGTGGAGAAAGCCACATGAGCCACAGTCAGTAGTATTTACATTGCTACAACCTGGCTTCAGCTTCAAGAAGCTTGCTTGCTGCCTTACCTCTGCTCGGCACAGCTCCTGTAATCCTTGCAGGGCCAGAGCAGCAGGGGTGGCCAGGTCTGCTCTGTTGCACTGCTTCAGAGTCAGTGTAATGGCAGCCAATATGTCACCTCCATGTTGGTATGGCCTGAAACAAACGCAGGGCTTCATGTCATGGCCTGCTTAGAAAAAGCACCACTTCACATCATACCAGTGTCTGACCTCTCCCTGCAGATGTCTCTAAGGCACGCAGCCCTGGCCAGGATCTGCTCCCACTGAGTGTCTCTGCCCACCATCACCCTGCTGTCCTGCTGGGCTAGAAGACGCTGCAGCTCTGGGTACACACGGTCCTTACAAATGCAAACACAGAGGTGGATGTTTGAGTGTCTTAATTCTGTTTTTTTTTTTGTTTTGTTTTTTGAGTAAAAAAAAATGTATTTGATTGTAGTGGGTCTGATTATATTAGACAATACAACCCCTATGATTCAACAGCTTGTACATCTACCTTTGGCAGCAATAACTTCTGGATTTGACTAGACCATTCCAAAACCTTGAACTTTTATTTTTCAACCATTCAGATGTAGATTTGCTACTGTGCTTTGGATCAGTGTACAAGAAGGGACAGAGGCTTCTAAGGGGACTCAGGTCCTTCAACGTCTGCCAGACAATGCTGCAGACGTTTTACTACTCGGTGGTCTCCAGCATCATCTTCTAAGATGGCCAACACCAACAGACTCAACAAGCTCATTAGGAAGGCTGGCTTGGTCCTGGGAGTTGAGCTGGTGTCTGTGCTGGAGGTGACAGAGAGGAGAATGCTGAGGAAACTCCTCAGTATTCTTAACAACACATCTCACGCACTGCATGTCCTACTGAGCACATTCAGTGGTTGATGTTGGATTTTTAAAAGTTATACTCTTATATTGTAATGTGTAATCAGTAACCTCTGGCAAAAGAATTTCCTCCAGGATTAATTAATTTGATCTCATCTTAGCTTATTGGCTTAGCTTATTGCCATTTGCGTTCCAAATTGCAGCAACAGCTGCTTCTCTAACACAATTGTTTGTGTCTTTCTCTCTTGTCATTGTGTTAACACACACCTGAATGTTCCAGAGCAGCAAACTGTCAAAACATGTGTTTTTATAGAGGTCTGTACACCTGCTGATGATCAATTCATCAAGGACTGATAATCAGCAGCACCTGCTGCAGCTCACACAATTAAATCCTATGGAAGCAGTAAGTGGGGTATTGAACACATGCTTTTTTTTGGGCACATTTGGTAAATAAATAATCACACAAGTACAAGGTTGCATTGTACATCCAATACCTAGACCCACTATGACCAGATGCTTTTTATTACGCTTTTACATACAAAAAACAATGAATTAAAAGAGGGGAGACTAACTTTTGATCATAACTGTATTATTATTATTACAGACCTGTTTCTTCCAGAGAGCAGTCATGAGGCGCATTGCCACTGCTCTCAGCTTGGGGGCGCTGGCCAGCATGTGAAGAGTCTGCAGTACCATGGGGACACAGAGCTGGAATTTTCAAACACAGAGTTACAATGTAAGTCACAAACATGGACTGATATAATAAAGAGACGTGATGTATGTTCACTGTAAAGCCGGATGGAGGAGATCAGAGGTGCTCAGTACCTTATGTGTCCCAAGCATCGGCAGGCAGTTGAGCACAGCATGAGCCAGGCCTGGATTCTTTTCTTTAGCCAGTTTGAACAACAGAACAGGGATGAGTGAAGGAACCTGCAGAAACACAAACTTTGAGACTTCTTGCTTTACAGTTTTTGGACAACTCTTCCATCTCTGACGAAATGTTTTAAGGACAGAGGGTTCCTTGACCTGTAGCTTTGCACAACGCCCTGCAGGGTGAGCTGTGGAGACAGTTTCAAACCTTCAGAGACTGCCCCACCTCTCACTCCTAACATTGTCTGGTCAATTAAAGCTTCATAGATTAAAAGAACGAAGGACAATGTAGGGTGAAAACCTCATTGTTCCCTCCAGTGCTCATGTTAAAAATAATAACCACTGCTCAGCTTTTAATAAACATAAGGCAATTAATGCTGGCCTGCACCTTGACTGTTGCATAGCAACCACTTCACCTGCAAGGCGTGAGAGAACAAGGGAGGGGCACTGAGGAGGAAAAATAGAGTTGGTTTGTGGCTGACCCTAAATAATAATTGGTCTGCTCCCCATCTTTTGCAATAACAAGGTGTATGCTACTGTAAGCAGGCAGATGTGAGGTGGTGAGCCAGGGAAATCCTGTGGCTTCTAATATGCCAATATAACCTTCTACCAACACATCAAAGCATCAGTGCAAGTGGCGCTCTGGGAGCAATTAGAGAGGCGGGGGAACACTCTGAGCCCGAGTAATGAGGAGCATATAACGCTGTGTGATACTTCACATCATCTTCTGGAGGTAGTAACTCCATTTACACTCCCAAAGGGAAGTCTGTCAGTTTAAACCTGTGTTTGTTCACAGCAGCAGCTAAAGGCATAAGCGTTTTTTATACAGATGCTACTGATCTATACCAACTCCTCTGAAGATTGCACAACTTCCTTACTATAGGGCCAAATGTAAGTAAAAGAATGAATGAGCAGTGTGGATGGTCTACCTGGCAGGGGTCAGCAGCGGCGATAGCCTGGCATGCTTTCAAAGCCTGCTGGCAGACATCTTCTTGGGCAGTGATGATGAGATGGGTCACGATGAGGGTGAGGGAAGAGGGAGGGTGCTGGCTGGATGACAGGGTCGAGCTGACCGCCAGCAGCCAATCAACTGCCAGCGCTGAGTTGCTGGCTACTTTGCGCAAAATGGACAAAGCCACGCTGATCTCACTGTACCAGGGACTGAGTACAGGAAGTGGCAGGGGTGGGCCAGTCTGAGAAGGAGACACATTAAAGACAAACATTTGATTTTTGAGAACAGCAAACATTTTATTTTCTCTACACTATACAGATAAATAAACAAAACTAAACCTTATTTTTCTGCATATTGTGTAAATTACAAATATAGGGGTTTAGCAGGGAATATTTGGGTTACCAGTTTTTTTACAGTCTATAATAATTTTTGGTTAAATATTTACCTTATTAAACGGCAATGTCAGGTCAATACAGTGCAGCTCTATTGGAGCTGGCAGGCTAAGGGTTGTTTGATCTCTAATGCTATCACTACAGTGTGACATAGCAAATTGACTAGCTTGTCATTTGCATGCTGTTATCGTTTGATATAAAATAAGATTAACAAAGCTCTTACAGTTACAGCTAGCCAGTTTGCTAACCATACCTGCTGCTAACCACACAGTTAACCAGAGTAATATTAAGTAATATGTAAAGCAAGCAAACTATCATATCAACTTAGGTAGCTATCCCTAAGAAAGAAGGATGAGCTTAGCCAGTTAGAAAGAAAGCAATACCTCATGAGCTGCAATTTGTGAAAATAGCAAGTAATTTTCAAGGCTACCTGTTCAGCTAAATGTTACAGTCTGTTCCATAGATATAAAAATCAATAATGACATGTAATCTTTAAGAATACAAAATGTACCAATAGCTGTATTTAAACAATAAGTAACCAGTATTAACATTTAGAGCCACGTTTTGTTTGGTAGCATGCTAAGCTAGACATAAGATGATAGATTTAAAGGTGAGAAGCTAGAAAGCTGCTTCCCAACAGGGATTCAGTAAATTGTAACAGTTATGCAAATACATCCAATTTATTTAGAGCAACTGATTTTATAACTGATATGGCATACGCAAAAAAAAAAAATTTCTTTCTAGGCAGCAAAAAACAGTTGCAATCACAGAAGCAAATCGCAATATAATGGGACTTCCACAAAACCTCTTATCAGTTTTCTTTAGTGTGTTCACAGCTTCCACAAGAGGCGTAGCAGGATAAGTTTAGCAGCCTAAGGGTTACCTGTCGGGGTTTTTCTGTGGGTCTGCTGATCCTGCTTAGCAGGCTGTTGGCCAGGCTGTGGTTGAGGCTATGCGTCCTTTGGTCTGCAAGTGGCTCAGTGAGGGCAGAGCACGAGAGTAGCTGCAGCACAGGAAGAACCAGGACTGGAGTCAACCATGGGGACTGCTCAGCCTGCTCCGAAACCAAACTCAGAGCTGTGTTACAGAGCATACAGAGAGAGAGAGAGAGAGAGAGAGAAAAAATAAAGCCACAAGTTAATTAAAGCTGCAAGCAGCGATGATGGGCCCTCGCACTCCTTGCGCTCCGCGGGACCAGCAGCCGCCGCCTCCCCTATCATCCCATGTCCTCTCTTTTCTTGGTACCGGCAGGAGCTGTGGTCTGCAGGCCAGAAGAGGACACCAAAACACACATATACAAAAGACAGGGCCTCCGGCCAGTAGGTGGCTCAGTGACTGTAGCATATGCTCATATCAATGCGTGCAGAGCATGACTGTTAAGTTTCTTCCACATAGGATGAAGTATGTGGGAGATACAGCCACAAAAACATCTATTTCCTGTGCTTTGGCGAAGGGTCAACTTCGTGGTGGTGCCACAGCCAGACCATATGACGAAGTGCTGCGTTGTTGATAACTTTTGGTCCCTAATGGAGTATCCACACCATTTTTCTGGTGGATTGGACAAATCCCCCAGGAGGAGTTCGTAAAAGTGCGGGGAGTGAAAAATACAAAATGGCGCAGTTTTTCAAAATGGCGGACTTCCTGTGCGTTTTAGAGGATACCTCCAAGAGACTTTTGTGTGTGTGTGTACCAATTTTCATGTGTATAGGTCAAACGGGGACTCAGATCTTAATCTAGGGGACGCTGCTGAGCCATGTGGCCACGCCCACATGATGATGAGGTGATTTGAAAAGGTACACAGGGGCTGATGTCATGAAAATCAAGAAACCCAGCAGCTTTCTCTATGGTGGCGAAGGGTCACCTTTGTGGCATTGCCCTGCCCACACGGTGTAACATCGAGCTGCGTTTTTGATAACTTTTGCTCAGCCATGTCTTCAGAACCATGTGACAAAATCTCAGGTCTATCAGAGTACTTCCCTAGGAGGAGTTCATTCAAATACAGGGTGTGGAACATGGAAAATCAACCTGAACACAATTCATGCTGCCAGTAGGTGGTGCTATGAGAGTATCAGCTCATTAGCGACAATTTTGTGCCAAGTTTGGTGAGTTTTTGAGCACGTTCAGGGGGTCAAAATGGCGATACCGGAGCCGGAAGAATTGTCAAGTATAATAATAAGAAACGCTTGCATTTCAATAGGGCTCTTGTACCATTCGGTGCTCGGGCCTTAAGAATCCATGAAGGTTGATGAGTCTGTTTTCCAAAAAAGATACAAAGATTATTGTAGCTTTCAAGTTAGAAAATATCAGAATTTGCAGTGAACTTTGAAAATCCAACATCTCCCATTGGTGCTTACTTCCCAAAGAGCAATTTAGTCTTCAAACACAACACAACAGGGCTTTTTATTTTGAAGGAGTTAAAAGAAGACTCTTACAAAGGCTGAGGAGGCTGATCTGCTGAGCTGCAGGAGCTTCTAGCAGTAGAAGAGCCACGCCCATTATCAGGTCATCCAAAGGCAGCTCCTACAAACACAAACACAGATTTACAGCCAGCTCCAACAGTGAGGTGTGCAGAACACTGATGCTGATTGCTGGGTCACCTGTTGGCAGGCAGGCAGGAGTTGCTGTATCAAATTGAGAAGCGGTCTGCAGTCTCCATTTAACTTTAGACACTGCTGACAGGCACACAGCAGCTGCAGAAGCAGCCCAGATCTCTCTGATCTCCAGCCATCACCAAGAGAACCGACAAGATTTGGAAGCAGTGCGTCAATAAATCCACATAGTTCCAGCATGGCCTCCACACTGTTAAGCTGTGATGGCAAAGAGGACACCAGTTTAGATTAAGATGTACATACAACCTGAATGAGCTACGCGGGTGAGCTATGTTTAGCTCAAACATTTCTATTAAGTCCAGTTTAAAAGATTTAGAATATCCTAGACCTAGGTGGCTTATTTAGTTCCGAAATATTTATGAGAAAAACAGGAAAACATCTTAGGCTTTCTATTGATGAGACTGCAGGCAGACAGGTTCAGCACCTTGACTCTTTTCCTGCAAAGCCATGCTGTTGTGATGGATGCAGTATGTGACTTAGCATTGTCCTGCTGAAATATGCAAGGCCTTTCCTGAACAGGACGTTGTCTGGATGGAAACGTGTGTTGGTCTGAAACCTCTATGTAATGTTCAGCTTTCCAGATGTGTAAGCCGTCCACACCAAAGGCACTAATGCAACCCCATACCATCAGAGATGCAAGCTTTTGAACTGTCTGCTGATAACAAGCTGGATGGTATCCCTCCTCTGTATTTTAATTATTCAACAACGTTTAGACAGTTTGTCACAGATTGGTGAATTTCTGCCCATATTTACATCCTAGAGTCTCTGCTTCACTGAAATGCTCCTTTCATATCCAGTCATGTTACTCTCCTGCTGCCAATTAACCTAATTAGATGTCAAATACTCCTCCATTTTTTTGGATTTTTTTCCAATTCCTTTTCCAGCCTTTTGTTGCCACTGACCCATTTTTTAGATGTGTTGCTGCCATCAAATTAAAAATGAGCTCATATTTTCCATGAAATGGTACACCGTGTCTTTATGTTTATGTATTGGGAATACAATATGTGTTTATGAACCTTTGTTTTTGTTTTACAGTGTCTTAAAGGTAGGGTAGGAGATTTTGAAAACTCAGTGAGAGTCAGCCAGATTTCTAAAGTAAACACACGCCCCTTTCTCTCGGAGCTTACCCCGAAGCCACGCCTCCCAACCAGTCTGTGACTTCGGCCATCATGCACGTACCTCTCTGGTGCGCGCAGAGCAGGAAGAGAGTGACAACCAGCCAACTATATGCGCTGGGGTGCCTCGTAGGATTGGCTGATGTTTTTAGCTTTTTATAGCTTCCCCAGATGATTAATATTCTTCGTTTTAAAGCAAAAATGCCGAACTAATTGGTTGCTATCGGATTGTAAAGAGAAGTTACACTAATTTAACAAAAAGTGCATCAGAATGAAATCTCCTACCTTACCTTTAACTTTTATAGAATTGAGGTTGTAGTTATTCTTAATATGAATGGAATGACATAAAAAGACTAAATTGCTAGATCAGGTATTGGATAACAGGGCTGATTCACAGGGCCAATCTATTCACCTCACGTCTATCAAAGTCAAGTCAAAGTCAGCTTTATTGTCAAATCTGCTATATGTGCTGGACATACAGAGAATCGAAATTGCGTTACTCTTCACTCCGCAACATATAACATGTAACTAAAAACTAAAGATAAATATAAAGTGTAAAAAAATTTACCTACAATGAGGCACACACAAAATACAAGGCACATAATGAAGGCACAATGCAGTAAGAGTGCAAAAGATGTATAGTGCAAGACAGTGCAGTTGGCATAATATAAACAGGAATGGTTTAACTTATAACAGCTTATTGAGACTGGTATGAGAGTGCAAAAGATGTAATGGTGCAAGACAGTGCAGTTGGGATAATGTAAACAGTCCAGGAATAGTTTAAGTTATAGCAGCTTATATGAGACTGGTATGACATGACTAAGGTGCAAGAGAATGCACATGATTGGAACACGTCCTTCATCATGCAAGGGCAACATGCCAGCACACCAGACTCAGAACAAACACATATAACTGCATGGGTTCAGCCACAAAGTCAGCCTTATGGAGGTGTTTTATGGTAGCAGATACACAAAGTTCAGGTATTGATATCTTTACCAGAACTGAAAAATCATTTCAGTTCTGGTAAAGATATCAATACTTACATCATTTCCTAATCTTTATCCAGCATCCCAATCCTTTACCTGCATGTGTGGAACCAGTTGGCACAGGCAGAGCAGCAGGCTGTCATTCACTGCTGAGCTCTTCTCCACTGCTGAGCTCTTCTCCTGGTCCTTGTTCTGAGGAGCCGATCCAAGCAGCAACACCCTAAGGAGACTGTGTCTGAGGAGGGCGTGCCCGGGCTGCCTCTGAGGTTCACAGTATAAGTAGCGCAGGAAGGGGGCCAGCATGGTGATGTAGGATGCTTTATATCTGCAGTGTGTGCACACATGAGGAAATAAAACCCAGTGCAATCACCTAATTTAACTGATATCTGATGCTGTAACATCATCCCAGTGCTTTTCATTCATGCAGTGATTAGACGATGAGTTCAAGGCCTCTGTTATGGCCGTGCTTGCCTGTCAGCTGCCTGACGAATGAAGTCATCAATCTCCAACAGCAGAGCTGGCCAGCAGTCCACGCGGTTCTCTAAGGCGGTGATGTATGGGTGAGGGCAGCTCCTGCAAAGCAACACAGGAGCAGACTTGAATCAGTTTGCAAACCCTTTAGAAATTACTTTATGTTTGTATAGTAGGCAAGGTGGTGTAAAGAGGTGTTTTTATTTTTATCACCCTGTTCTACTTAAACAACAGGGACCTATTAAAGAAGTGGTTGGAGTGGTGGATCACTCCAAAAACCAAAAAAAAAATTCACAGTAACCTCTAAGCAGGTAAAGGCCTCTCTCACATGGTTAATGTTAATGTTCATGACAGAAATACTCAGGAAATGGGCTAAATGTGGATTTTGTGCAGTTACTGGGAAACCTTTAGTTGTTTTTATTGCTGCACAAAAGGTCACAGATAGTAGTAGAAGCAGAGGTTCACACATTTCGCCACTTACAGTTACACAATATTAAAAAATACTCCTGCATAAGTAAATGATAAAGTGAAATATTTATTTCCTTGATTGGGTTCTGCTTTCAGGACTTGTGTGAAAATCAGCTGATGTTTCGGGTCATATTTATGCAGAAATATCAGAAATTTTAAAATGCTCATTAACTTTTGAGCAGCTCTGTGATATAAAGGTTGTATATAGCTTCTCATTAAGATGATAAATGCATCACAATGGCTGCTAATCATTGATACAACACTAAATTAACTAGATGCCAAATATCAGATGACTGCAAACAACTAAATCCACATTATGTGTTCAAGGGTCTCTGTCCTCTATCTGTCCAAGAAGTCATTAACAACCGACAGCCACCACTACTCTGTGCACACCTCTAACTGCCCAGACAAAACACAGGGGTCAAATCCAAGGTGAAGTCTCTGTGTATTGTTAAGCTTCCTGCCCACACAAGGGCAGGGGTTAACACAACAAGGTGTGTGTAAGCGGGCCTCAGCTCCACTTGATTAGTTAAGAGTAACGATCCGGATGCAGTGCTGCTTTAGCTTTATGCAGAACTCTGTATAAAAATGTCTATCATACTCTCATCTCAGTTTTTTGACTGATGCAAAACACAGAAAAAACTAAAAACATATAATACAGACATTTTGGCTAAAGTGAAGTTAAACTGACTTGCTTCAGATGTATGTTTAAGAATTTGAAATGAACATAGAACCTAATGAAGACTTTACAAATGCAAAAAGGTGACCCCATTAATTACAGATAAAACATATGGGACACATGCAGAATCACTGCACACCCTTAAAGGTACACTGCAGCAGCAGGTAATGCCCATATATTTCGCAGATAGTCACACAGCTCTAAATTCTATTAAATTATTGTTAATAAAAACAAATACTAATAGTAGCCAATTTAATTTTTCAGGCTATTTATTAAAAAAATGATGGCCTTTGGTTTTTTAATGGAAATGGCAATGACCTTGACTTAACCATTGTGTTTCATCAATCATCATACCTAAGTGTAGGAAGGAAGTTCACAGACTGGGCATGTCTGTGCTTGTGACACCCCCCTCTCCTCCTCCAGCTCCTTCTATCCCATCTTCTCATAATGTAATCTGTCTGACCATCTCTGTCCCTCCTCCTCCTCCTCAGGTTCCCTGTGGCCCTCTCCAGTCATTCAGTCTCAATGCAGCCCCCATCCATCAGCCTATAGCTTACTATTCAGCTGCTAAACAAAGATTAGAGTCAAGACAGAGGCCTTCCTCCATTAAGCCGACTCCCAGGTTCATAGCCAAACCAAGGTGCCGGGAGATAAATGGCTCAGGTAAGGCCTGCTGAGATCAGCTTACCTCTAAGGTAAAGTCTACTGTCTTTTATCTTAGTTTAGTTGTGTACAAAGTCATGTAAAGGGAACTCGCAAAGTAAAAATTTCATTGCTCAGTGTAACCTCTGCTGTGCATTTGACAATAAACTTCTTGAATCTTAAAGTCTAGGTTCAAAGACAGACATTCTTGACTAAACATCTAAACATCTAAACATCCTTACTTTAAAATGTTATAAAGGCATTGCAACAAACAAGATCAATACTTTTTCCTAAACATCAGAAGCCCAATCAGTTTGTTGATGTCTTTCCCCTGTGGGCACATGATCAGTCAGTGTAGGATCATTGTTTCTATATAAGCAGCACAATCATGGGTAGTCGTGGAAAGAACTCAATCATCTCTCTATATTTTGATTGACAGATTTTTGTTTATTTCTGGCAAAATTTGACTGTTGATTGTTTTAACATTTACAGCTCAAAAACTCATACTGAGGGCTCCAGTCATTACCTCTTGGTTTAATTTTGTTATGTATATGTATTTCAATATATATGAGGAGATTAGTGTTTAATTGTACCTGAGCAGACATTGAATATGTGGGAAAGCTTGTAGGGAGACAGTCAGGACAGACTACACTGCTACAGCCAGACTACTATCACATGGGAAATGAGGAGGTGTGGTAGATGGAGCCCTGAACCTCCCCTGATCCTGCTGGGGGCTGAAGTGGCTCGGAGTATCAGTGGCAGATCGCATAGGGCCACAGCGAGCAGACGGTCAACAATGGGCACCAGTGTGCATCCTCCATTAATCTAGCAGCATTTACAGTTACCCAGCAGTGCCAGGCCGACAACCAATGGCAGGTCAGACTGCCAGGCCAACGGCGCCACCCTGCTGCCCCTGGCACATTCATCTTCCCACCAGGGAGGTTCGGCCCGCCAGACAGACGCAGACAGAAGATACAGCGATGAAGACGGAATAAGAAAGGACAATGAGAAGGAAGGGAGAAGGGAGTTTTTAAAAAAATAGGAGGAAAGGGTTTTAGTGGTAAAGAGAAAAATTGGAGAGCAGGGGGAGGAAGGAGAAAAAAGACAAAGCAGCTCAGTCTTTTTATCACCCACTGCAGCTGATTAAAGAGGCCCCAGGATCTTGGCAGAGGTGCCGATCTAAGACTGGAGGAGGAGCAAAGGGAGGGGGCTCCGTTCAGGATCCAACAGGAGAACAGCACTCCATGTCTGCCTGAGGTTATCCAGCAAACTAGACTGACCTGTGCCACTGAAAAGTCCAACAGCCCTACTGCGCCTGGTAATTGTATCATTGTCCAGTTGTACTTGTGAGCATGAAATTTCAACAATAACAAATCAAAGTTGAAGCAGAATGTATTGCTGTGGTGGCTAATGGCTCCCTACCTGTGGGACTACCTGATTCCTTGTATTCTTTATTTACCTAATTTACCTTCTTTTAGTGAAATCACTGTATTCCTGGATATCACAAATGAACTTGGTAAGTATGAAATTATTGACATAAAAAGGTAAGATCACTACAGTCAAGTTGAAAAAAAGAGGAGCACATGCTACTGATATTAATATTACCAACAAAGATGCTTTTCACACATGTATTAATAGGCCCAGAGGGAAAGATATAAACAATGGTGTTAGAGAAGCAACTGTTGCTGCACATCAATCTGAAAGACTTATGAAACCATTTCTAAATATTTGGAGTTCAATGTTCTACAGTGCGAAAGATTAATCACAAGTGAAAACATTCAAGACAGCTGTCAATCTTCACAGGAGTGGATGTCCCTCAGTGTTAATGTGACAGCACATTCAGAAGAAGACTGAACAAGTAGAGTTTGTTTGAAGGGTTACCAGGAGAAAGACTCTTCTGTCTAAAAAGCACATGGAAGCAGGACTGGACATGGACCACCTTGATCACATTATTTTTATTCTGTTTAATGTTAAAAAAGAACCCTGTAACACAAGTAGTATTTTCAACACAGACACTCAGGTGACAAGTGAGATCTTTAACAAATATCTGGTTGTTCCTTCTGATGACTTGTCAAATGTCATAATAAAACAAGAGACTCCTGCTTCTACATGAGCTGAAAACTGCAATAGTGTGACTAAAGGTGATTCAACACAAAAACAGAGACACTACAAATGACACACTGACCTGATGGAATAAGGACAGGTGAAGTGTGGCTCTCCTTCTTTCTGGTCTGCCTGCATCTGTAGCAGCTGTCCAATGACTTTTATCAGACCCTGGACATTTCTGCAATTTTAAGACAAACACAGGGTCATCGACACATAAATGATTATGATAAATGGATGACCTTTCTGCAAAGAATATATGTATGTTGTTTACCTGGCAGAAGGCAGAAGGTTGAGGACACTGTTGAGGACATAGTGTAGGTCTGCATGGCCCTGTTCCACCAACAGCACAAATGCATCGCAGCAGACTGAACGCACCATCCCACAGTCACTGCAGCACTGCTGCCATAGAGTCTCCAGCGCTGTTCCCTGATAGGCACACCAAGCCAGAAAGAAACCTGTTACATCCCTGTAGCAACCATCCCAATACAGCAGGAAATGCTTCATATTAGTAAAAAAAACAATGAAGGAACTCACCTGGGTGGAGGACGCAGTGATTTGTCCATTTGACCCTTTTTCTGTTAGCACAGCAGCAACAAGATTTCTGACCGCCTGAAAAACAGAAAGGCATATATCAACATAAGAAAAATCACTCCTGAAGCATATTTTAGTGGTTCTCTATTTGGCTGACATATAAAATGCCTATGTTTGCTACTTTACTGGTGAGGCACTCAAGATAATACTTTTGTTTACACAAATATCTTCTCCTCCTCCTGTCCAAAGTAACCAGTGTTTTTATTTAATAATCCCATTGCAGGTTACAATCTAGCTCATAATGAATCCAAAGTAGAATTAAAGCCTGATGGAGTTCTAGAGTTCTCTTCACTTGCTCCCAGTGGGCTCAAGAATACACTTCAAGATTCTTCTCCTAACCTACAAGGCTCTACATGGACAAGCTCAATTATATCTGCAGGACCTAATAGTACCATATGTTCCTAATAGAACACTCAGATGTCAGAGTGCAGGTTTACTTGTAGTTCCTAGGATTCATAAAAGTAGAATGGGAGGACAAGCTTAAAACCTTTCTTTTTAGTAAAGCATATAGTTAGCCTTGAACATAGCATGTAGGGCAGATATAGATATGGCTTCGGGCACAGTTATAACAGGTATCATAGGACCGATATGAGTGGAGACAGAGAGGAGATGAGGAGGGCCCAGGCAGAGGTGAAGGAGAAGATCGGAAAGGGCAAGGAGAGCTACAGGAGGAAGCTGGAGAGCCAACTTGCCCGGAACAACTTGAGGGAGGTATGGAGTGGCATGCGAACCATCACCGGCCACAATAGGATCTCTGACCAGCTGATGGATGGAGATCTGCAGGAGGCCAACCAGCTGAACCTGTTTTTCAACAGGTTTGACAGGTTTGATAGTCCACTCCCACACCACCCTCCCCCTCACCCCTCCTGTGATGCACCATTAACACCTGTCTATAACAATGTACCTCCTCCTCCCCTTAACCACACTAACCAGTCTCACCCCCCCATAAATACCATCACCCTGCCCCCCTTACCCCACCTTCCACTAACAACCCCCGAGCCTCCCTGCCCCCCTCCCCCATCAGATCTCTCTCTCTGCTCTTCTGTGTCCACAGTTACCATCACCACAGAAGATGTGAGGAGGGAGTTCAGTCGCCTACGACCGGGAAAAGCTGCAGGACCGTATGGACTCAGCCCCAGAGTACTCAGGGACTGCGCCACACAGCTGTGTGGGGTCTTCCAGCACATCTTCTCCCTGAGTCTGAGCCTGATGACCATCCCTGCCCTGTGGAAGACAACATGCCTTGTTCCTGTGCCCAAGACCAAACATCCAAGCACACACAGCGACTACAGACCAGTTGCTCTGACTTCACATGTGATGAAGTCTCTGGAGAGGCTGGTCCTGAAACACCTGCGTGCTGTTGTTGAACCATCACTGGACCCCCTGCAGTTTGCTTACCAGCCCCCTTTGGAGTGGAGGACGCCATCATCTACCCACAGAGCACACACCTACTTGGAAGAGGCAGGCAACACTGTTAGAATCATGTTCTTTGATTTTTCCAGTACGTTTAACACTGTGCAGCCTGCCCTTTTGAAGAGGAAGCTCCTGGACATGCAGGTAGAGACCCCACTGGTCACCTGGATCACTAACTATCTCACAGGTCGACCACAATTTGTGAGGCTGAGGAACACCATCTCGGACACGATAGTGAGCAGCACGGGGGCACCCCAGGGCACAGTACTGTCTCCATTCCTGTTCACACTCTATACATCGGACTTCAGACACTGCTCACAGTCCTGCCACCTGCAGAAGTTCTCGGATGACTCTGCCATTGTGGGCTGTACCAGCAAAGGTCGGGAGGCGAAGTACATGAGTGTGGTGGACAGCTTCGTGGAGTGGTGCGGACAGAACCACCTGCAGCTGAATGTCACAAAGACAAAAGAGCTGGTGGTGGACTTCAGGAAGCACCAGACACTCCCAGACCCGGTCAGCATCAAAGGTATCAATGTGGACATTGTGGACAGCTACAAATACCTGGGTGTCCACATTGACCACAAACTGGACTGGTCCACGAACGCAGAGGCAATATACAAGAAGGGACAGAGTCGCCTGTATCTCCTAAGGAGACTCAGGTCCTTTAACATCTGCCAGACCATGCTGCAGATGTTTTACTCCACTCGGTGGTCTCCAGCGTCATCTTCTACGCTGTAGTAGGGGCAGCAGGATGAAGACGGCCGACACCAACAGACTCAACAAGCTCATTAGGAAGGCTGGCTCGGTACTGGGAGTGGAGCTGGAGTCTGTGGTGGAGGTGACGGAGAGGAGGATACTGAGGAAACTCCTCAGTATTCGTAACAACACGTCTCACCCCCTGCATGACACACTGCTGTCCTACAGGAGCACATTCAGCGGTAGACTGAGACTACAGAGGAGCAGCACAGAACGCCACAGGAGGTCCTTCCTGCCAGTGGCCATCAGACTGTATAACTCCTCCCCTTTCTGTAGGGAGAAGAGCTAGATAATCATGTCAGGCATCACTGTCATTCCCTCCACTGGTCTATATTTATGCTTACTTAGCACCTTATATCTCCATATTCGTATCCATGTATCATATATTGTGCTCATACTGCGTACTGTACTCTTATTTGGATTATAGTGACACTTATACTCTTATACTCTGTACGTAACTGCATTTAATGTAACTTGATACTTCTGGCACAAGAATTTCCTTCGGGATTAATAAAGTTTTATCTTATCTTATCTTAAAACTTAACTTTTAGCACAGCTATGCTGCTATAGGCCGATGCTGTCGGGGGACGCAAACATGATCCCTTTGAGCAGTTTCCCTCAAATCCCCCTCTCACCCTCTTACCTCTCCTCTCTCATTATTCTGGTTCATACTGATAATTCATGTCATAAACTGTGTTTTGCTGTCTTCCTCATAGTTTTGTGCCTCTCTCTCCTTCATCCTCTCTTTGCTGTCTACCTCTTCTTCTCCTCTACCCGGCTGACTGTCAGCAGGAAGGTCCTCTTTATAAGCCGGGTCCCATTCAAGGTTTCTTCCTATTTAAAGGACGTTTTTCTTGCCACATTTGCTCTTAAGGGGGTTTAAGTCTCTTTTCTGATTGTAAAATGTGCTACATAAAAATGTAGATGGGACATCAACAGTTGGGCAGTTTACCTGAGCTCGTATAACAGGGCTGGGGAAGTCAAACCGTGTCTTCAATTCCTCCGTCATGTCTACATGTCATACCTGCACAGGGAACATCCACGAAAACAACAATTCAACATTTGGTCAAAGAAATCCAAGAGAAAAGCTCGGTGATAGCACAACAATAGCACCTATCAGTGGGGGTGAAACAAAGGCTCAGTGATGCCGCCACCTGTTGCCTTATAGCACTAATGCAGCGCACTGAGGCAGCAGCACTGCTTATAGGCATTAGCCTTTTGAAAACTGATCTCCACCATGTGATATCAAATTATTGGCCTGCAGTGATGACAGAATTTTGTATTAATTATTCAAAAGTCATCAGTACACCAGCACACTTGCTTGCTGACAGGCTGCTAAGCAGATGAAAGAGCCGTCTCAGGTTGAGCCTACAGGGGCACAGCTGCTCGGCAGCTCCAACAAGTTATACTGCAGGAGTCAAGATTTGACTGTGATGAGTTGTCAAGTAGTCTCAGCACAGGTTTTTGTTTCTTTTGTTTTTTACATTTAAATAACTAATAAAATTAAGTCAAGTTTGAAAAGACAACTTATCCTCAAATGTATGGTTAAAAAAAAAAATAATTAATTATATAAATCAACCTAAATAAAAACCTTAACAGGGATGCTATGCTTCATTTTTATAATATCCTCTCCATTTGATCATTAGATGCTATATACAGAGGTGTGCACATGCAAGAAATTATCAGCAATCCTTGGAATATTTTAACATATTGCTACCTATGTACAAACCAAATGCATTTTTTAAAGTACTCCTGCCTCAGTCCACATAAGGACTTCTTATTAGTCAACAGTGGGACTGCTGCTTTGTTTTATTTAATTCTTTCAGGACCCAACGAGATCACTTCTTTAAAGTTTGTACTCTTTATTACTACAGTTTGGTAAAGACATTAGAAGTGCTTGGTTACGTTTAGACATTAAAACTACTTGGTTAAAACAACTTAAGCTCTTTCCACACGTAAACTCTTGTGCCCGATAAGCTGATGAGGAACAGCTAGGAGTAGGACATATGCTGCTGTCCTAAGGGAGAAGAGTCTGAAATTATTACATTATTCCCAACTTAAATAATTACGACTGCATCAGTATCAAAACTACATTAATTGAAACACATTTGCTGTGAAAGTGTTGGATTGTTACCTGCTATGTTCACACTTCGGTTGAATTGATATCCATTGTAGCGGAATTGGACACATGCAACTATGCTCAAAAAAAAAAAGGTAAAGTCTGGAGAATATCCAGGTGTCCATGAAAGTCAAAGTCAAAGGAGGTTAGGAAATGTAATTTAAAATGATTTTTTTGTAAATAAATCAACTAATTGGATTTCTAGAAAAAAACACACACATCCCTACCAAGCACAAATATTTTAGCCCATTTTTTACGCAATTTCCCCATTGTGGGACTAATAAAGGTATTCTTAATCTTAATCTTTTCCCACTGACAATTTACAGTTAACCAGCATCAGTAAACCGATATATTGGTTCAACAATACTAGAAACGCAGGGAATATGAGCTGCTGTGGCCTTACCCCTTGCTACCCCCTCCCCAAACATAGACACCCAACCCCCCTTTTGTTATCTAACTGATAAGCCAGGCTGCTCTGCTGTACACACTCTCCATCGGCTCCCACTTCCACTCAGTTCCACACACACAGGAACAGGTAAGTCAGCAGCACCTGCTAACATTCAGACAGACTACAAATTCTACCAAACGCTCATGTAACACTCTTTGTGGACACTCTACACACATGTATATACAGTATATTTATATCTAACGATTTTAAGTTTTAAAAAGAGTATTTGAGGAATACATTTTTAATTTCACACACTTGAACTTTATGTTTTAAGTGTTGTCGATCATTTAGATATAACTCACTTATATCTTATTTAACCATAGTCAGGAGTATTATAAACTTTTACAAACAGCTCCAGTGCTTTCTACAGCACATTTACCTTACAGCTAAACAATATAGGCTGGCCTGTACTGCTAGGTCTGCATTAGCAATACAAGTGAGGACAAAGCACGAGCAGTGTTGAGCCAACAGTGCTTTAGAAATGACAGTGCTGAGGCTTTACTGTGTGACTCTCACTCCCTGCTAAACTGAAAATGCCGCACAGGACCCAGGGATTTTTGATGGGCTTTCAGGTGGCACAGACACACAGAGACACACATAAATCTTTTCACAGGGCCTGAGAACACAGAGCAGCCAGATCCAGAATATTTAGATCTTATGTTCTATATTTTTCTGATTATATGAACATTCAATAGATTTTTCATTTTTGTACCTGTTAATTAAAGGTAGGGTAGGAGATTTCATTCTGATGCACTTTTTGTTAAATTAATGTAACCTCTCTTCAATCCGATAGCAACCAATTAGTTCCGCAGTTTCGCTTTAAAACGAAGAATATTAATCATCTGTGGAAGCTATAAAATGCTAAAAACATCAGCCAATCCTACGAGGCGCACCTGCGCGGAGTATTGGCTGGTTGTCACTCTCTTCCTGCTCTGCGCGCACCAGAGAGGTACGTGCATGATGGCCGAAGTCACAGACTGGTTGGGAGGCGTGGCTTCGGGGTAAGCTTGGAGAAAAAGGGGCGTGTGTTTACTTTCAAAATCTGGCTGACTCTCACTGAGTTTTTAAAATCTCCTACCCTACCTTTAAGCTGTTTAAAGAAATATACATTTATTTTTTGAATTGGTGTTGGATCAACAGACAATATGCTTAAGTGTCAGAATGAGAAATTGTATTTATTAATATTATTAATTTCATTTCATTTGAAACATATTTATAGTAAATACTGTGAACACACTGAACCAAGGGTACCTTGAAGGTTTTGACCACTAGGAGTGGTATAAGGATCCAATGTGTCCATTAAATAAGTGAAGAAGACATTATAAATATAAGTATCGAAAATTTAAAAATGTAAGGACTTATGTAAATATTGTATATACTATTATATATTCTATTTCTTATAATAAAAAGTCAGTAGATGAAAGCAATGTCCAATTTTAATTGTAATTGTGCAATTGTGTAATTTATACTATAATTTACCTTACTTTTTTTAACTAGCACATATTAAAGTGATTCATCCATCTATTTTTCAATAACATACAAGACTGCAAGGACACATTTGGGCACCCCACCGCACATAATCCTGTTGTTTTCACACTGGAAGTAAGAGAAGGACTGGCTTCATGTTCTTTAAAAGACAAACTTCACAATTTCAGGTAGTGAAGTTCACTGCACATGCGCAGTTGGTGCACTTGTAGCTTTAGACAAATCTACATAATAACCTATTATTAAACTAATTATTTAGTTGCATCAGGAATGTTCTACCCTTCCCGTTCTCCTGTATCTGTATTACAGCCACTCACTAGTCCCTCCTTGCACTGACAGAACTCAGCAGGTATTTTCACAGCAACATTTCCATTTATGTGTGCAACTGCGCTGTCTTATCAATAATTTTAACGCCGAATGAAAGAATAATGTCGATTTCATTTGCAGGCGTTTTCAATACTGTTTTGTGCGTTAAAGCGTTTTACTAACACATATATGAATTAAGTTTTCAATGGAATTTCAGGTGACACTTCCTCTCAAGCTAGTCGTGGTCCTGATGCTGGCTGGGTTTTGCACCTAACAAGAACCTTTGTTCAATATTGCGCTATGAAGAGTTATTTTGTAACCCTAATGAATAATTACAATTACTGAAATCAAGTTAGCAAGAGGCTAAATCGGCTAATAGTAGCTACGTATGACTTATCAACATAAGCTAATTCTAACGTAATTCCAATGGCCGTGGGTTTGCTATGATAAAGACACAGTCTAGACAGTGTAGCTCCTACACACAGTGAATGAATGATATACACAAATACCAATAAAAACAAAACACAAGTTAGACATGTTGCTACACAAGCTTCACCTACTTCACCCAGCGTCCTGCAAACCCGCATGTAACTACGGCATACATCGAGGTCCAAAACTGATAGGCACCAATAGGTCGCACACCATAATATTTCAAAGTCGCTGTATGGAGTTGGAGAACATTAAAAAGAAAATTGGACAGTGCTACAATATATTTATTTATTAATTGTAGCAGAAACGTCACTTTAAAACTATTAAAATACGACGTTAATTTATTACGTTATTTCATTTTAAATAGAGAAGTCCGTTTTTCAACCATTTTAGCATACAATATTCTGATTACATGGTTTCTGATTACATACGCTAATAACGTATTGTAACTGAATAATGTAACTAATTTAAACAAACGTATAGCCTGAGTAAAATTGTTAGTGCACAACATTATGAGTTATGCAGGTAGTGGACATTATTTTAAAGCATTACTTTCTTCAAACGACTTTGAACATCACATATAAACACATCAAACACACTTTATCACAGGTTTCCCCCTGGGACATGAAAGCAACATAATTACAGAAAGGTTGCTGCCACCTGATTGGAGTTCAGCATGTCTGCTGTTCTCTTACTGGTTCTTTGCATCTCGTGCTCTATCTGCGGCCCAAGTGGATACACCACGCTGCGCGTGCGCTTTGCCCCACGACGCCGTAAAGGTTGTCGAATTGAGCCGGAATAGTAACTGAAACAAGAGTATTTTGATTTCAAACTAAAAGAAGAGGAGGAGGAGGAGGAGGAGAAAATTAAAATTGCATTGTGTAAAACTAAGAAGTTTATAGTTACAGCATTGTTGTTTATATATTTTAGCTAATTAGAAGAAAACTATTCAGAAGGTTTTGTAGCTTTTGCCCTTTTGTATTTCTTTTACACTTCTAGATCCAAGATCTTGAAATAAAAGTTAAATGTCATTAAATGCTTTAACATCCACTGAATGTAAATGCACTGTTCAGCTGGGCTCGCTTAGGACATTTACAGTACCTATGGATATCTTAGTTCAACCATGGTAATTAAATAAAAAGTGCATAGACACATAACAGAACAAGATAATTACACATTAATGTGCAAGGTAATTGTAAAGTATGAACATTTTTGCAAATATTTGTCAGTTTTTGTGCTGATAGTAATTAATTAAATGAATCGTTTCGTTTGTGTAATCATAGGAAATACATTTCGTAGTTGATTAAGCTATGTATAGAAAAGTTGGTATTGAAATGTTAAAAAAAATTAACATTTCAGAACTACCCGTTGGGCTCTCTGGGTGGCACCCCTGGTACGTCTTTACTGCTTAGGATTTATTTTGAAAAGCCACAGCGGAAGTGCGCTATCTCATTGGATATAATTGACAGCCGGCGAGCCTTTGAAAGTCTTGAGTGTGACTTCAGTCCAGGAGAGACCATGTCCGCCGTCATAGGCAAACTGTATTTACCTCTAATCTCATTTAAAAGTAATTCTCCATGAAATAACAGTAATACGGGGCCTCAAGGATGGCCAACTCGGTGAGTAGCTAGTCGGGAGAGTTGCCTGTTTGGACTAACGGGGATACGTTTGGACATTTTGCTATTTTGTGACACCGGAGAAGTCGCTGGTTTTTACTCCGTAACGAGGATTTTCAAACCGCACGGCTAGCTAGACCTGATACGTGCCGCTGTCAGCTGAAAGAGGATATAATGCAAAATTCCTCTAAAAAATAACGATGTTTTACAGAATGCTTATAGTCCAGTCGCAAATTTAATATAAATATACACGTAATATGTAAAGTAACGTACCACGTAAACCAGGAATATCTCAACTTTCTTAAGATGTTGTTTTATCGTACAGCACCGTACACCGTTTACACCGTGGCAGAAAGTAAAACAAGCACGCCAGGAATTTCAATTTAAAGAAAAGTAACAGTGTACAGGTAGCTCCCAAATTTGCAGTGTTGCGTTAAATGTTCCAAATTTTTAATGGACTTCTCTACGAGCGTCTTCGCGTAAAAGCTCGTAAATATAATGAGCTCTTTATGAGTCAAAGTAGCGCACCAAAGGCAGAACAATCTATGATTTAGATTAAATCATCAGCCTTTAAAATTTTGTAATTTTATTTTTTTGGATCATATTTTGACCCAGCATCACTTTGTCCGACAGGGTGCTGTTCAGGTGAAACTAGAACTTGGTCATCGTGCCCAAGTTAGGAAGAAACCAACAGTGGAAGGCTTCACCCACGACTGGATGGTGTTTGTCCGTGGACCAGAGCACAGCAACATCCAGCACTTTGTGGAGAAAGTTGTTTTCCACCTGCACGAAAGCTTCCCCAAACCAAAAAGAGGTAAGGAGACCTGGTTTTTGCATAGCAGAGGGGTTGCTACCGTTGTGTGAAGCCTTAAGACAATTACTTAGGGTTTGAACGATCCATCATTGCTGCATGATGGCGTCTATTGAGAACGAAGTTATGCATTTGTTGCTTTAGGCACATGTGTAATTGCTGCTTGATTGCACCTCGTGGTCAACATTTAGTCTCATGGTGCGTTTAATATATCTTTGCTAAGGCTGCAAAACAAGTGAGTTCTTTGTAAATGGAATGGTTGGAAATTATGTAAAAGTGTTTATACGTGTATCTACATGTGCAGTGTGGGTGAGTGCACATTTAAGTGTAGAGGTACAGTAGTTGCTTTAAATTTGATTGGTGAAAATATCTGCTGGTGGGAGATTTGAACCACACTTCTGGATGTGGATTTTGAGTGTCATTGTAGAGGCTGCTACACAGTGTTTGTTGATTCCTTATATTGCAGGAACTGTCACCCTACTATCCAATCAGAGCTTCTTTCTTGTAGTGTGGGTTATGAATTGATTCTATATTGATTTACAGCAAATGATGAATAGTAAGTTTGCTTGCTGACTTTGCCCTCTTAGAAAATACAGTCTACAGTCCAGTCACTGTTTGGTAATTCTTGTTATCTCATCCTTGAGAGATTCTAGTAGTAAGAAACATGACCCTAATACCTCATTTTGATACATAGAAATGAGGTAAAGTATATTCTACAGGTGAGTGTAGGCTAAAAATATTGTTATCCTTCTGTTAAAGTTCTGACCAAAGTCTACTGTTTATTATCTCCTTTCACTTTCTGTCTTGTAAAGCTCACACACATAGTGATGTAGTAGCTGTAGTTGTGATACAAATACAGAAGTCCCTAACAGGTGGTTGAAGCAGCAGACAGTCTTCCAGGAGTCTGGGGTCTTTATTTTAGCTAAGCTAATTGCATTATGATAACTGTAAACGTCACTTGTGTTTTGTTTTCACTTGCTGTTTTGCTTCCTTTTCACTTGTAGTTGGGATTAGCATTAAAATCTACTGGTTAAGACTATGCATCAAAAACTTTGTTAGGTTTTTCATAAAGAGAGTGGTATGGGTTAAAAAAAACCCATACCATTTCACCATTTCACTAGTGGGTGAGCTCTGCCCCTAGATCACATTTGACATTTGGCTGGCAGATACTTACGCAGTGGTTGTTTCAAAGAAATGGAATATCAACCTCATATTGCATTTTCCTACTGATAATGGACTGGTTGTGCACCTTTTATTCCATTCAGAGTACTAGGATTACTAGTGATGAGAGGAGAAAAAACTGCTACAAGGGTTTTTTTTGCCTCAGCTGTTCGGTTTCCCTACTGGGTATAATTGGCAAATTATGTTAAATTATAAAATGTCTCCTCTGTGTGAATGGCACCATGGAGCTATATTACTTTGTATTATGTGTATCAACCCTATTTTTGTGTTGTTTTTGTGCTTGTTTGCTTAGCTCACAGTTTAACTAGATGACAGTCTGTCTACATTTTACCTGGTGCAGGCTGCCCTAAAACACCCCAATAGTTCCTGCAATGAACACCTATGGGACTGCACAAAATATGTAAACATTTTCATTTGAGTTGCTAAGGACAGTTGAATGGTCTGACATTGAAACAAGCGTGTACAATTCAAGGAGTTTTTGGCCTACGTTTTGGAAACCCTAGTACCATCTAATGTTTACACACTTAGCAGCAAACAGAAGTACCGCATCAACTAACCACATGTGCATGTAATGAGAGCTGTATAACTGTCATCCTACTGCCTCAGCCCATGAACTTATCAGTCACTCCTCGTATACTCTCTGTACATATCATGTTGATAAATCGCTAGCTTGGAAACTGATGGACTTAAAAGCTGTCAACAGTTCTGTTGGAAATCTTACCCAGTGTGCACTTACCTCAGTGCCTTTGAGCAGTCTATAAATCTTACTTCTCTCTGCTGATATGGAACCTTCAAAGCTTAAAGTTTATTCTGAAAGGCCTTTGATTACAAGGCTCCAAAATGAGTTCTGAATCTTCCTCCCTGCACCTTTATCTCCCAGCTTTGATAGATGGGATATGTGGCAGAAGCACTATGGCCTGAAGCCCAGCAGGAGAATACTTAACCTTCAATAAGTCTCACGTGATGACACATGCCGTGGGATCATTGTTGTGTGTCTTAGGGGCCTGCATATCTTTGCACAGTGACAAATTGTCAACCAAAGTGTTTCCTGGTCTCTACACCTACAAGTTCACTCTCTTACCATTTGGACAAATGCTTACACTCACTGAAAATCATCTTTATAATTTCTGAAAGACTGTGACTGTGCGTATTCTCTTCTAACATGCACATTTTGGACTTCAGTACACACAATTCTGTTTGTAGAAATGGATGGCGAAGATCAACAACTGCTTTTTTATAATCTCTAAGTGTCTAATTATTTTTTCTTCTGACAAAGACAAAAAATAAAGTTGATTAGTGATGATTTTAAACACTTTTTCTAGGGATGCACCAAAATGAAAATTCTTGGCCGAAACCAAAAACCGAAAATGAGGAATCCAAGGCTGAAAACCAAAACGCCAAAACAAAACGTATTATGCCAGTTATTAGTACCATTGCATTTATGGCTATAACTGTGTACTAATCTCACTAAAATCAAGGCATTGCAAATGCACAACTTAATATTAATGTTTAAAAGAATAAAGCAATTACAAAATTATGAACAGATTTATTTAGCACATTCAAAACAATGCACAATATAAAATAAAATAACTAAGCTTGACCCCACTCATATGTACATTATGTGTACATCTTATATAATTAGGGCCAGTGCATAATTAAACATTTTGTCAAATTTAAAAAAAAAAAAAAAAAAAGTCTAGCAGAAATATAAATCTGATTGTCACATATATAGTAATTCAGAACAGAATAGCCTGTCTATCTTTAAAACGCAGATCAATACCGTAGATCTAAGTGAAACGCGTGCTGACAGACTCCGAGTGTGCTTTTCAATGTTTTCACTCCGCGGTCTGTATCAACCTCTTTGCTTAGACGCTTTAGTGCTGCGTTTAAAAGAACATCTGCTGCAGATGCATCAGAGGAGCGGATCTCTTTAGTTAGCTGCTCAAATGGAGCAAGAAAAGACACCGCAGACATGCTAGAGCGTTCAGACAAACCCGTGCTGGTTGCGTCATCACAACATCCTGCAAAACCGAAAATGCACTTTATTTTCAGCTGAACATTTTCGGTGGCCAAAAATTCGGTGCATACCTAATATTTTTCCCTCACGTGCCTGCATAACCCATGACGCATTCAAGGACTCATTGGTGCATCCCAGAGGGATATTCAGCAGATCAATTCATATTAGCAGTTACAGTACAAGTTTGAGTATGAACAATTTTTCAAAACAGTCCAAATCAGAACTAGGTTCTGGTGTCTTGTTAACTCAGCAAATATTTTATGTGTGATATTTAGCGTTATGGATATTTTAAGTTAAAATATTTTGGCTATTTTAATAAAAAATAATCCCAGAAATTAGAGTTGAAAACTATACATTTTCATTTCTTTTACTATGTCATAGAATTACTGATGTTGCATGTTAAGTGTAGAAGCAATTTACAGGGAGATGGAATTGTGATACTTTGTTTCTGAAAAAAAAAAGTTTTCATCTATCTATCTATTCATCTAGAGGAGAGAAGGACAGACTTTCCTTTACGATGGATGCCTGCTCCATTTCTATCTTTTGGTTGTCAGTGTTAAATTTAGTCCATTAAACAGCTGCTAAAATTACAGTAGCTTTTCACCCACGTGCACATCACACATGGTTGAAATAAAACTGGAGGCATTTACACACATCATAAGAACAAAGTAAAGCTGTCAGAAGATATTTAATGCTGCATTTTGCTTTAAGACCTGCTCTGATTTTATAGTGCATATTTGTGGGGCGTTAAGAAAGTAGCTATGGTGTAGTCTATGAAACTGGATGAGGAGTGGGATGGTGCTTGGAGGGAATAAATGGAGTGGAACATCATTTTCATTTTACCATGTTTCACCTGGCAGGGCTTTTTTGGTGTGCTGAGATATCTCCACCTTCTTTCTACATAACTGCTAGCAGTGTTTGATAAATAGAGGTTAGGTGTGTGAACCTTGCATCATGATTCTGCAACCAGTAGGGCAGCAGGAAAGCATTTGTTATGTGGACCAGGGATCCCCAATGGCTTGTCAGGATTTCAAAGAACAGGGGCAAGTGAAAGCAGAAAGCTATAATCATATTTCAAACTCTCTACTACAGATTTCAGAGTGCTGTAAAGTCTGTCATTGCCTCTTGGCTCACTTGGAGGTTTGATTTAGGAGGTGTCTCCTGTTTACATTTTTGTGAAGACGCTGTGGACAGGTAGGCCCAGCTGATAAGAATTCAAGCTCTATAGATTTTCCTTTCTAATCAACACATCATCACTTCTTTAGCACACACAGACACACAGTAGTAGCAGTCAAAACATAGAAAGCTTTCAGAAGGTGATAAAACACAGCAAACATAACTTCCTCCCACGCTCTAAGTGATTTGTTGTGCAGCATACGAGAAGCTGCCAGACACACATTAAGATTAATGACGAATCAGTCAGTAAAGCTGTCACCCTGCTTCATTATTGCCATGCGGTTAACGGGCCAGCGTTAAGGCGTCGCCATGGAGACAGCCAAATGGCAAAGCCGTTTGTACAAATGGAGGTAAAGAAGCTCTTTGGAACCAGTGAAGGGGGTGCTATTTTGGCAATAGGCAGCAGCGGCTCATGCTGCTTAAGCACCTCATTTGGAGCCTGGGCTGCCATTTAATCTACACTGGAGATGGGATCTCTTCAAAGGTGTTTGTGATATTTCAGAAGATTTTTTTTTTTTTTATGGAAAGATGTAAGACAGTGTAATGGGAAAGAAATGGGCTGGCTTGGTGAAAGAGTTGGGAGGTTTGTGCAGTGCAGGAAGGATACAGAGGAGCTGAGGTGATGTTTGTCACAGGGAAAAATGCTTAAAAAACAGGGTGTGGTGTTTTCTTCATATGTTTGGCCAGACTCTGTTATCTGTCACTATTTTGTGTTTTGTTTTGTAAGAAGATATTTTGAAACTTTTGAAAATGTATATATATTTATCAATTCTTGGGAGAGCTATTGTTGTGACATAAACAAATGATCATATTTCCCAACATCACCCAAATAAGGGGAACAGGACTCTTGCAAAAGGAAAAGGGACAGGAGGCAGGATGGTGAGCCTTTACACAAAAGTGTGGGTTCAAGTACTGTGGGCACCGTGAATTAAAACACTGATTTGTGTTTTGCCTGTAGTTTTCATCACTCGTTGAAGTTAAGAACTAAAAACTACTGGTTAAGGTTAGGTATTAGAAGCAGGGTAAGGGGAAAGGTGAAAATAAAATGTTACAGTTCTGGGTGAGGACAGGCTCGCCTGTCAGATAACATCCTTGGCTAATATATTTGATAATGGGGCCGATCTGTTTGCATCAGTTCTATGTTTGCACTTGTTATGTAATGCATTCCATTTACTTAAAAAAAGACAAAATGGACATTAAAATGATTACAAATGATTTATTACACATGCCCATATAAGGTCTAAATATTTAACTGAGAAGAGTATCCTGCAGGTTGATACAGCTGGTATAACTTGTGGACAGAATATTTATGTTATTCACGCTTTTGTATTTGCTGTGTTGTTGGTGGTCAGGTGCATTGTCGTTTTCAAACTTTCCAGTCCACTTCCATGTAACTAACATTGTCTTAGCCTTGTAGGAGGTTCCCTTTCATGCCCACTCAACAGTTGTCTGTGCATTTTCTCATAAAATAAAGTAATTTGCTTACTTAAATGACGTAGAGCTGTAAATGAAAAGTCATATTTAGGTTTGTGTTCTGCCAAATCAAAATATCCAAACACTCTTATCATTTTGCTTAGGCAACATGATTGAAGCCATACACTACAATTTTCCCACTCTTAAAGCTGCATATGTAAAGATCATGCACAACTGTTGTCAGTCTCAAACTACATGTACTTCTTACACTCTTGTTACTAATTACCCCTCACTCCTGTGCACATGTTTAACACCAGTAACTAATCACCTCATGAAACAGGAGGCTGTGATCTAGTTGTTTGATCCCATTAATAATTGATTGCTTTTGCAATTTTATATATGTACTTATCCTGGTTTGCAATATGTAAGGGCGTGGAGTATGTGCTGCCTTTTTTTAACAGTTTCTCCTAATATACTTTATTTTTATTAATAATGTTTTTATTGCACAGTAGTTTAGGGTATCTCCTTCCAAACAAAAAAAAAACAGCCCTCCTCCATTCCGTTAGCCAGATTGGTGACAGTATAAACCCCTTACAGTTCACAAACCGCAGATTGATTCCTTAATGATTGGGCCAACATGTTAGCCCCTGGCTATCGCCGTGACTCTGTGGAACACTCATATGAAATCTTTTAACTCCCCGCATCCTCTGCTTGGGTTTAATTTGTGGCTTGTGTGCACATACCACATAAGTCAAGTCACTGCAGTGACCTATACATAAGATACAGATCCTCAGGCTGAAATATGCTTCAGAAGCTGGAGTGCATTCCTTTTCCTCTTTGGTGTGGCTTTGCTAATGGGATGTGTTTAAGCTCAGTTTGATAAACTTACAGGAGATGAAGGATACTTTCCTGTGCATGTGTGGATGTGCAGTTGCTTTTGTTTTAAAGTCTGAATGATGAGTGTAAATGCAAACAGCAGTGACATCTAGGCCTGTCGCGATAAACAATAAATCAATTAATTGCACGATAAATTAAATGGGCTCGATAAGTTTTTCGGCTGCGATAAATTACATTTGCATGCTCGTTTGTTTTTCTCTCTTCCTCTCTCTCTCCCTCTCCCTGCCAAAGAGACTGGATGACAAAAGGTGTCACTCCGGTATAAAGTGTGCAAAGTCCGGCCAGCGGCTTCTGTCTTAAAATGTGTCAAATCAACAGGTAGTTGATTAATTTTTTTAACTCATTGTGTAACGTTTATGTGATGTTCTGAGCAGACCATGGTCAGCTCGCTGTCTGCATCGCCACGGTGCTGCAGGGCTTCAACACCGGTTCAACACTTTGACACAATTCACCACGAGACTACACATGCCTATGTATACAACGTGCTATCAGAGAGAGTCCGCACTGTACGAGTGAAGTTCTCTGCCTTCTTACTAGTGGCACTCGCGGCAGCACCACCCATTAGTCCTTTGCGTTTTTAAAATTTACTGCAGCTGTCTGCAGCGGCCTGATGCGCATACACACACGCAAATGCGTGCGCACAAGAACACATGTGCGTTCAGGTGAGCCCACTCCCACCAGCAGGTAGAGAGTGCTAGTTGGTTTGACTTAACTCCACTGACTATGCTCAGATAAGCCATGGTAATAGGCCTACCACTACTCGTAATAATAATATCAACATTAATCTTAAAGGTAGGGTAGGAGTAGGGCTGTGCGATTTAACGATAAATGATCGTGAAGGATTTGAACATATCGGGGATCTACCAGAACGGACAGATTGTTTTATCGTCCATAGAGCACGTTCTATTAATTGCAGTTCTATGTTCGCGCAGACGCATGAGTTTTTTTCACTCGTCCAACTCTCAGTGCGCTTAATGTGAACCTGACCAACCAATGACAGCCTCCCTGTAAGGAAGCTACGGATGAAAACAAAAAGAGAACGGAGGAACTGGTCCCTAAAACGAACTCCACCTTCATGTTCGGTACTGTTTAGTACTGTAGTACTGTAGTGGGAGGGCCGCGTGTGTACATCAGATGCAGACAGAGGCAACAGCTAATGACGTCACTAAAACAATAACGCAGGCATTTGATGAAGAGGCTCCATATGAAGACTCTAGTAATCGGTGGACAGAGGTGACAGCAGCAGCTCCGTTTTTCCTTAGATATGATTCCCATTAAAGTTTGATCACATTAAACTTTAAGAGTTACTTAAGTCTCAATACTGTATTGTTTAACCTTAGGAGGCACACTTCAGTCTGTTTAAATGACTGTTGAATAATACTTTACAGAACTACATTAGAGTCTTCTTTTTAACCTATTTGAAATAAAAGTTTATTGTTCTGTAATTATTTAAATTTTCATGTTTATTGAAAACTAATACTGAGTACACGTTATAAGTTGTTGTTTGCCTTTAAGAGTAGAGTAGGCTACCTGACGTCATTTACACAGAAACATGCAAATTAGTGTCAATGTAAAAACAAATCATGATTAAAATCGAGATCATGATTTTATCATTAAAGAATCGTGATATAAACTTTTTGCCATATCGCCCACCCCTAGGTAGGAGATTTTGAAAACTCGGTGAGTCAGCCAGATTTTGAAAGTAAACACATGCCCCTTTCTCTCGAGTTCATCCCGAAGCCACGCCTCCCAGTCTGTGACTTCGGCCATCATGCACGTACCTCTCTGATGCGTGCAGAGCAGGAAGAGAGTGACAACCAGCCAACTAAATGTGCAGGGGCGCCTCGTAGGATTGGCTGATATTTTTAGCGTTTTATAGCTTCCACAGATGATTAATATTCTTTGTTTTAAAGCGAAACTGCTGAACTAATCGGTTGCTATCGGATTGTAAAGATTGTAATTTAACATAAAGTGCATCAGAATGAAATCTTCTACCCTACCTTAAAAATCATTAATAATAATAATAATAATAATAATAATGTTTATGATTGGGGGCCTTTCCAGTGTTAAATGTTCTTTAGAAATTAACCCTCATGCACTGTTCGCAAACACTACCCTTATGTGTTGTTTGGGACAAAAACGTCCCAAAACACACAAAAAGGCTAATTTTTAATAGTAAAGGTGAATGTGGACTGGATTTTTTTAACCTTTATTACAGTCTTGGTCATGTCAAACATCAGTAAAAAAATTGACTTTATTGCATTATCAGTTTTTGCACTTTTTTTGACTGCACAGCCATGGCACTAAATAATCATGCATTCTTGATTGTTGGTGGTTTACCCTGTTGGTAGGAGGTAACATTTGTGATTTTTACAGTTAACAACTTAATGACCATATTAACCCTTTACCTGCAGGCCTGTGCTCATGTAGTGTAGTTTCTGGCTTGTATATGGAGTTATAGGGAGTATTTTAGCACATAATTGTGTGTCTACACACTGTGTGTATGCGAGGCGTGAAAAGTTTTGCAGCAGGGTCACACATCGCCAAAAATGGCCACAAACCTTCAAATGGCGGACTTCCTGTTGGGTTTGGAGGGGGGGTCCAAGAGACTTTTTTGTGCGTCTTGAGGTGATACATATCTGTGCCAATTTTCATAATCCTGTGTCAAACCGACCAGAGGGGCTACGTGTTGGGGGCGCTATAGAGCCATTTTTCTATGTGCGTTTCAAAAGTCAGCAAATTTCAAAATTTTTCGGGCGAATGAATTTTTCTACCAAGTTTGGTGAGTTTTTGGGCATGTTAAGGCCCCCAAAAATGCGATCTAAGGGGGGGAAGGAAAAATAATAATCCTAAGGGTTTCAATAGGGCTCTTGCACCATTCGGTGCTCGGGCCCTAAAAATTCCATACAGCAAGACGTAACGTGTCAACCATGGTCTTCGACTGATCACTTGAAAAAGTACTTCAATATAAGATCCCATGTCTTATCAAACTCATTTCCTGTATCTTCATCATATAATCTCAATCTCTCTAAATGCAGCATGTTAGACATTTCACTCAACCATAAGTTATATGTAGGGACAGCTTCCATCTTCCACATACGTAGGATCAATTTTTTTGCAATTACCATTCCAAATTGAACAGCTCTCATCTCATATTTAGTAGCAGAAGGAAAGACACTTGTAGCCCCCAAGATTTTTTTTTTGCCAAAAGCCCTGGAGAAACATTGAAAGATGCATTGCCAATATGAATGGCATTTGGTGCATGTCTCTATAATTCTATGTCATATTTATGAATGAAATAACTAAGCACACAAACAATTAATAAGACCTAGAACATCCAGCAGCTAGGAGGCCCAACTGTTCTGAGATCAGTTCTTATAGTCTACAACACTCTTAGGAGTTTAGCGTATATTTGGATGAAAATAGTGCAGCCAAGACCCCTTCCTTCACCCTCTCTTCCATAGTGTCTAGGCGAAATCAAAGAGCTAGAGGAATTTGCCTGTAATTGTTTTACAAATTCTTAGCAACATTAGGTGCAACACAAAGAAAGCAAGAGCAGTGAGAGCTACAGGCTGGCTGCTGCCGCTGCTGGCATAAAAAGATGGGGAAGGGGAGGAGGTGCAGAGAGATGGGGCAGCCACCACCAACTAACAGGAACTGAGTTGTAAATGCCAGCTTTCCCTCAGCTCAGTCAATTAAAGGAAAACAAAGGAAATGGTTTATATGGGCTGTCTTTTGGCAGCTCTTTCACTCCTTCTCACTCGACACAGTCATAAAACATTTGTCTTATTTAAGGCACCTCCACATACTAAAGCTGACAAAGACTGGAGTCAGGACTCAGTAACAGAGTCAGCCTTTTTATTAGTGACATTAATACATACTGTGATTACATTTCTAAAAGAGTCATTTTGCAGTCAAATGCTTTTTTTTTTGCTGATGTAGTTTAAAATTCTTCTTCAGATACTTCAAAGTCTCTTTTCTAGTATCAATTTTAATCATAAAACTGAAATCCAGTATTTACAATTTACAAGAAAGAAATTCACAAATATTCTTTGACACTCCAATGGTAACCCTCAACAGTTAAGAAGGCAAATATGTGCTTATGAAATTTAGTAAAAGGTTGTGTATAAATGTGATATCTTGTAGGTAATATAAAGGTTTGAGCAGAGTGAATACCTAAAAAACCTCTGGAGATGTTGAAGGATCAAACACCCAAACGTGTGATATACACATAATGGTTCTCCAGGGAGGTGTGGAAACCTGTTGGCACCTCGCAGGCTGTTTGGCAGGTCTGGGACCTGATATCTGGAGCATCCCCATGATTTTGTCCCCACCCCCTCGTCCCACATCAGTCCTCCTCTCCATCTGTGTTTTGTCCCTTGAGGTGAATGTGGCTTTGCACCTTTGTTCTTTTTTGTTGAGTGTATTTATATTTTCTCTGAGAAAAGAACTAAATGAAGACACCTAACTTGATGAGAAGTGAGACGTCTGTGCAGTTTTCCTCACCCATCACTGGACTGACCACCTGTCAACCCTCTTATCTTGCCAGTTGTCTTGCAACACAAACTAAGATGTGTCATGCATTGTGGTCCTTTAGCTCAGAAGATTAATCCTGACCCCATTTGTGTTGGAGGGCCTTGCTGTTAGCTGATTAGTGTGAGGTTGTTTGGGTCAGAAGAGTTCCTGTAGGATTGCAGAGAAAACTATAGTGTAAGGTTTTTTTTAAGAGTATGCTCAGTCAACCAGAGACTCTATCCCCACTGAGCTGCTAATCACCTGAACCATCCCACCCCTAGTAAACAATAGGGGTGGGACGGTTCAGAAAAAAAATCAAAACCATTCGGTAGGGTTGAGCGGTATTAAGATATACCGGCGGGGCACACGGGTAGCGACGGTATCATTTTTAATACCGTCAATAAAAAAAAAGCAATGTACTTATATAAAAAATAAGGATCAAATATTAAACATATTTTATTTGATGCCTTGTGTGGTTGAATCTTCAGTTTTACTTCATTAGTATAATGTATTTTACTTTTGGAGACGTTTGATAAAGTTTATGAACATGACGTGACAGCACAGCGGAGAAGAGAGAGAGAGAGCGCGAGTAAGCCGTAGTCGCACCTGTGACCAGGTCCCTTAGAAGAACACTGCTGCGCTTTGGAGGACGAGCCAGAGCTGAGATGGTGTTTAGTTTCTGAGTGGTGTAGGCACAAGCCAACAGTTTGGTGCCGTCTAAGCCTACATTTATCATTTTAATTGTTTCAATCAGAAAAACTTGGCAGTGGAAAACGTGACCGGCAGGTTTTCAGTTTACCGGACAAGTGGTTTTATTACCATGTGTAACTTCTAACATAAAGGCTCTTAACATGATAAAATTACAAAAACGAACAGAAACGCATCTGGACGGACGTATACAAGTTTAATACCGTGGTGTGCTGCCACCATGAAATTAAAAAAAACAAAAAAAAAAACAGCACACGGCACGGTATTCACGTATACCAGGGTAAAATATGGAGGGCCTTTGACGTATTCGAAATTTGGATACCGCCCAACCCTACCGTTCGGTACATGTGTTTCTGTTCGGGGCACGTGTTCTGTTCGGTTCTGGACATGTGCATCAAGTAATACAGGGAGGCGTTTTTACCACAGCATATAGACGAGTGTTGGCAACTTAGCGTCTCTCTCGTTACATTTGGCGGCTTTTCAAACCTTTTTTTATCTAAAGCAACTAGTGACTCTGGTGACTTTTGGAGACTGACGTGAAATCATTCTGCAGTCAGGTTACTCTCCTCGACAAGCAGCGACCGTGAGCTCCTCCCCCGCCTCAACGCATTCACAGCCGGTCACTCTCTCTGTAGCTTCACGCAGCAGGTTCAGCTGCAGGCAGAGCAGAGACCCACACCACTCTGTGTCCAACCGTGCGCAAAGCTGCTGAAGGTCCCGTCATGGCTTAAGCTGGATCCATAATCCGCGAGAACAGAGAACTCCCTTCCCCCTGCAGACGTTACGCCCACAAAATGACGTCATTTTTTTTTTATCTTGGACCGCCCGTTGTGCAGCACTCTTGTACACATGGCCCGGGCAGAACTTTTTCTCTCAAGGCTCTGCGTCAACCATGCTGTGATTGGTCGAAATTTATTGTGGGCGTGATGAATGTGGAGAAGCACAACAGCTTCTTCAGGTGCAGAACACACAGACAGGAGGAAGTACAACTATGATGGACAGTTTAGATGAGCAGCAGGCAAACAGCTCCTGGAAGGAGAAACACGGTGCACAGAGGAGAGTGTCTGTCCAAAAGGTGACAATAATTAATCCCAGTATTGATCACGGCGTTACAGTGGCTCGCGCACATTAAAAACCGGGAGACGGGATGTATTATTGCAGACAGTCATCCACACGTTTACAGAATTAAACTCACACAGACCAGAGGTCTGCTACAGTCAGCTACACTGATCTATCTATTGTCATGCTGTACGCCCTCTTCCCTGAACATTATCAGCTCGTTAGGACAGGTAACCACAACCGTGCTCACAATTTACAATACAATTGCATTGTCAACCTTTTGTGTGTGACGTGGACGGCCGTATGAGGAGTTCTGCACACACGTCTCGCAAAGTATGGTACCTCCGTGCCGAAAAGAACTTTTTTTTTTACTCTTACCACCCATGGAGCGAGTTCTCTATTCTCTGTTCTTGTGGCGTATGGAACAGCCTTTACAGAGCGGGATGTAAATAGCATATTACAATGGCAAAAATAAAATTAAAGCTGCAAGCAGCATTGCGGGCCCTCGCGCACCTTGCGATCCGCGGGGTCATCGCAGTCTTCTCTCCTATGCTCTCGTCTCCTATACTCTCCTGTGCTATGCTCTCCTCTTATTTCCACAGAGATACAACGAACACATGTTTACAACCAACCTTTCCTGCTACCAGTAGGTGGCGCTATGACCGTATCATCCTATTAGCATATATATCTGTTCAGACTCGGGTCCATAGCAGTACTGTAAGATTTTGTCCACATTGCATGAAGTATATGGGTAGTACTGCATAAAACACAGCGAGTTCCTTTGTAATGGCGAATGGTCAACTTTGAGGCCAAGAGACTTTTTTGTGCGTCTTGGGGTGATACACGTGTGCTAATTTTCATGATCCTGTGTCAAACTGGCCAGCGGGGCTATGCGTTAGGGCGAAAAATACAGGGAGTTCATTTGTAATGGCGAATGGTCAACTTTGAGGCCACTCCCCTGCCACATGGTAATACTTTTGAAAGAGTTTTGGAATGCGTCTATTCCCTATGGTGTCCTGAGTGGACACAGTGAATTTCAGCTCAATTGCATGAAGTATGTGAGGCGTGAAAAGTTTTGTAGCAGGGTCACAAATCGCCAAAAATTAACAGAAATTTCAAAATCGTGAACTTCCTGTTGGGTTTGGAGGGGGGGTCCAAGAGATTTTTTTGTGCGTCTTGGGGTGATACACATGTGTGCAAATTTTCATGATTCTGTGTCAAACTGGCCAGCGGGGCTACGCGTTAGGGCAAAAAATACAGGGAGTTCCTTTGTAATGGCGAATGGTCAACTTTGAGTCCACGCCCCCACCACACCGTGATACTTTTGTAAGAGTTTTGGAATGCGTCTATTCTGTATCGTGTCCTGAGTGGACACAGTGATTTTCAGCTTGATTGGATAAAGTATGCGAGGCGTGAAAAGTTTTGCAGCAGGGTCACAAACAGCCAAAAATTAACAGAAATTTCAAAATGGCGGACTTCCTGTTGGGTTTGGAGGGGGGGTCCAAGAGACTTTTTTGTGCGTCTTGGGGTGATAAACATGTGTGCCAATTTTCGTGACCCTACTCAAAACAGGCTACAGGGGCAGGCAGAAAAACCTATGAAAACACAACATTTTGTGTAGCCAGTAGGTGGCGCTCTGTCAAAGCCTCAATATTGTTGTATAGATGTGTTTAGGGTCAGACTCTGATGATACATGTGACATTTCGTACAGATCGGACAGAAAACGAAGAAGTTATAGAGACTTTCTGTGTCCTCAGAAATGGTCAAACTTTGAGGCCACGCCCCGGCCACACCGTCAGACTTTTGTAAGAGTTTTGGAATGCGTCTATTCCCTATGGTGTCCTGAGTGGACACGGCGAATTTCAGCTCAATCCGATGACGTATGCGAGGCGTGAAAAGTTTGGCAGCAGGGTCACACATCGCCAAAAATGGCTACAAACCTTCAAATGGCGGACTTCCTGTTGGGTTTGGAGGGGGGGTCCAAGAGACTTTTTTGTGCGTCTTGAGGTGATACATATGTGTGCCAATTTTCATAATCCTGTGTCAAACCGGCCAGAGGGGCTACGCGTTGGGGGCGCTATAGAGTCATTTTCCTATGTGCATTTCAAAAGTCAGCAAATTTCAAAATTTTTCGGGCGAATGAATTTTTCTACCAAGTTTGGTGAGTTTTTGGGCATGTTAAGGCCCCCAAAAATGCGATCTTAGGGGGGGAAGGAAAAAAAATGAAAAATTAAAGCTGCAAGCAGCATTGCGGGCCCTCGCGGACCTTGCGATCCGTGGGGTCATCGCAGTCTTCTCTCCTATGCTCGCGTCTCCTATACTCTCCTGTGCTATGCTCTCCTCCTCTCATTTCCA
This sequence comes from Parambassis ranga, assembly GCF_900634625.1. Lineage (NCBI taxonomy): Eukaryota > Metazoa > Chordata > Actinopteri > Ambassidae > Parambassis > Parambassis ranga. Next base: position 106,790 of record NC_041038.1, read on the forward strand.
CAGATATACAACAAACACATGTTTACAACCAAACTTTCCTGCTACCAGTAGGTGGCGCTATGACCGTATCATCCTATTAGCATATACATCTGTTTAGACTCGGCTCCATGGCAGTACTGTAAGATTTTGTCCACATTGCATAAAGTATATGGGTGGTACTGCATAAAACACAGCGAGTTCCTTTGTAATGGCGAATGGTCAACTTTGAGGCCACTCCCCCGCCACACGGTAATACTTTTGAAAGAGTTTTGGAATGCGTCTATTCCCTATGGTGTCCTGAGTGGACACAGTGAATTTCAGCTCAATTGCATGAAGTATGTGAGGCGTGAAAAGTTTTGAAGCAGGGTCACAAATAGGCAAAAAATGGCCACAAAAGTCAAAATGGTGGACTTCCTGTTGGGTTTGGAGGGGGGGTCCAAGAGAGTTTTTTGTGCGTCTTGGGGTGATACACATGTGTGCTAATTCTCATGATCCTGTGTCAAACTGGCCAGCGGGGCTACGCATTAGGGCAATAAATACAGTGAGTTCCTTTGTAATGGCGAATGGTCATGTTTGAGGCCACGCCCCCGCCACACCGTCAGACTTTTGTAAGAGTTTTTGAATGCGTCTATTCCCTATGGTGTCCTGAGTGGACACAGTGAGTTTTAGCTCATTTGGAGGAAGTATGCGAGGCGTGAAAAGTTTTGTAGGAGGGTCACAAATCGCCAAAAATTAACAGAAATTTCAAAATTGCGGGCTTCCTGTTGGGTTAGGAGGGGGGGTCCAAGAGACTTTTTTGTGCATCTTGGGGTGATACACATGTGTACCAATTTTCATGACCCTACTCAAAACAGGCCAGGGGGGCAGGCAGAAAAACCTATGAAAACACAACATTTTGTGTAGCCAGTAGGTGGCGCTCTGTCAAAGCCTCAATATTGATGTATAGATGTGTTTAGGGTCAGACTCTGATCATACATGTGACATTTCGTACAGATCGGACAGAAAACGAAGAAGTTATAGAGACTTTCTGTGTCCTCAGAAATGGTCAAACTTTGAGGCCACGCCCCGGCCACACCGTAAGACTTTTGTAAGAGTTTTGGAATGCGTCTATTCCCTATGGTGTCCTGAGTGGACACGGCGAATTTCAGCTCAATCCGTTGAAGTATGCGAGGCGTGAAAAGTTTGGCAGCAGGGTCACACATCGCCAAAAATGGCCACAAACCTTCAAATGGCGGACTTCCTGTTGGGTTTGGAGGGGGGGTCCAAGAGACTTTTTTGTGCGTCTTGAGGTGATACATATGTGTGCCAATTTTCATAATCCTGTGTCAAACCGGCCAGAGGGGCTACGCGTTGGGGGCGCTATAGAGCCATTTTTATATGTGCATTTCAAAAGTCAGCAAATTTCAAAATTTTTCGGGCGAATGAATTTTTCTACCAAGTTTGGTGAGTTTTTGGGCATGTTAAGGCCTCCAAAAATGCGATCTCGGAGGGGGAAAAAAAAAAAAAAAAAATTAAAGCTGCAAGCAGCATTGCGGGCCCTCGCGCACCTTGCGATCCGTGGGGTCATCGCAGTCTTCTCTCCTATGCTCTCGTCTCCTATACTCTCCTGTGCTATGCTCTCCTCCTCTCATTTCCACAGATATACAACAAACACATGTTTACAACCAAACTTTCCTGCTACCAGTAGGTGGCGCTATGACCGTATCATCCTATTAGCATATATATCTGTTCAGACTCGGGTCCATAGCAGTACTGTAAGATTTTGTCCACATTGCATAAAGTATATGGGTAGTACTGCATAAAACACAGCGAATTCCTTTGTAATGGCGAACGGTCAACTTTGAGGCCACTCCCCCGCCACACGGTAATACTTTTGTAAGAGTTTAGGAATGCGTCTATTCCCTATGGTGTCCTGAGTAGACACAGTGAATTTCAGCTCAATTGCATGAAGTATGTGAGGCGTGAAAAGTTTTGAAGCAGGGTCAAAAATAGGCAAAAAATTGCCACAAAAGTGAAAATGGCGGACTTCCTGTTGGGTTTGGAGGCGGGGTCCAAGAGACTTCTTTGTGCGTCTTGGGGTGATACACATGTGTTCTAATTTTCATGAACCTGTGTCAAACTGGCCAGCGGGGCTACACATTAGGGCAAAAAATACAGGGAGTTCCTTTGTAATGGCGAATGGTCAACTTTGAGGCCACGCCCCCACCACACCGTAAGACTTTTGTAAGAGTTTTGGAATGCGTCTATTCCCTGTGGTGTCCTGAGTGGACACAGTGAATTTCAGCTCAATTGCATGAAGTATGTGAGGCGTGAAAAGTTTTGAAGCAGGGGCAAAAATAGGCAAAAAATGGCCACAAAAGTCAAAATGGCGGACTTCCTGTTGGGTTTGGAGGCGGGGTCCAAGAGACTTTTTTGTGCGTCTTGGGGTGATACACATGTGTGCTAATTTTCATGAACCTGTGTCAAACTGGGCAGCGGGGCTACACATTAGGGCAAAAAATACAGGGAGCTCCTTTGTAATGGCGAATGGTCAACTTTGAGGCCACGCCCCCACCACACCGTAAGACTTTTGTAAGAGTTTTGGAATGCGTCTATTCCCTGTGGTGTCCTGAGTGGACACAGTGAATTTCAGCTCAATTGCATGAAGTATGTGAGGCGTGAAAAGTTTTGAAGCAGGGTTAAAAATAGGCAAAAAATGGCCACAAAAGTCAAAATGGCGGACTTCCTGTTGGGTTTGGAGGGGGGGTCCAAGAGACTTTTTTGTGCGTCTTGGGGTGATACACATGTGTGCCAATTTTCATGATCCTGTGTCAAACTGGCCAGAGGGGCTACGCGTTAGGGCAAAAAATACAGGGAGTTCTTTTGTAATGGCGAATGGTCAACTTTGAGGCCACGCCCCCACCACACCGTAAGACTTTTGTAAGAGTTTTGGAATGCGTCTATTCCCTATAGTGTCCTGAGTGGACACACTGATTTTCAGCCTGATTGGATGAAGTATGCGAGGCGTGAAAAGTTTTGTAGGAGGGTCACAAATCGCCAAAAATTAACAGAAATTTCAAAATTGCGGACTTCCTGTTGGGTTTGGAGGGGGGGTCCAAGAGACTTTTTTGTGCATCTTGGGGTGATACACATGTGTACCAATTTTCATGACCCTACTCAAAACAGGCCAGGGGGGCAGGCAGAAAAACCTATGAAAACACATTTTGTGTAGCCAGTAGGTGGCGCTCTGTCAAAGCCTCAATATTGTTGTATAGATGTGTTTAGGGTCAGACTCTGATCATACATGTGACATTTGGTACAGATGGGACAGAAAACAAAGAAGTTATAGCGACTTCCTGTTTCCTCTGAAATGGTCAAACTTTGAGGCCACGCCCCGGCCACACCGTCAGACTTTTGTAAGAGTTTTGGAATGCGTCTATTCCCTATGGTGTCCTGAGTGGACACAGTGAGTTTCAGCTCAATTCTATGAAGTATGCGAGGCGTGAAAAGTTTGGCAGCAGGGTCACACATCGCCAAAAATGGCCACAAACCTTCAAATGGCGGACTTCCTGTTGGGTTTGGAGGGGGGGTCCAAGACACTTTTTTGTGCGTCTTGAGGTGATACATATGTTTGCCAATTTTCATAATCCTGTGTCAAACTGGCCAGAGGGGCTACACGTTGGGGGCGCTATAGAGTCATTTTCCTATGTGCGTTTCAAACGTCAGCAAATTTCAAAATTTTTCGGGCGAATGAATTTTTCTACCAAGTTTGGTGAGTTTTTGGGCATGTTAAGGCCCCCAAAAATGCGATCTAAGGGGGGGAAAGAAAAAAAAAAAAAAATTAAAGCTGCAAGCAGCATTGCGGGCCCTCGCGCACCTTGCGATCCGCGGGGCTATCGCTGTCTTCTCTCCTATGCTCTTGTCTCCTATACTCTCCTGTGCTATGCCCTCCTCTCCTCTCATTTGCAGAGATGTACAACAAACACATGTTTACAACCACACTTTCCTGCTACCAGTAGGTGGCGCTATGACCGTATCATCCTATTAGCATATATATGTGTTCAGACTCGGGTCCATGGCAGTACTGTAAGATTTTGGCCACATTGCATGAAGTATATGGGTAGTACTGCATAAAACACAGCGAGTTCCTTTGTAATGGCGAACGGTCAACTTTGAGGCCACTCCCCCGCCACACGGTAATACTTTTGAAAGAGTTTTGGAATGCGTCTATTCCCTATGGTGTCCTGAGTGGACACAGTGAATTTCAGCTCAATTGCATGAAGTTTGTGATGCGTGAAAAGTTTTGAAGCAGGGTCACAAATAGGCAAAAAATGGCCACAAAAGTCAAAATGGCGGACTTCCTGTTGGGTTTGGAGGGGGGGTCCAAGAGACTTTTTTGTGCGTCTTGGGGTGATACACATGTGTGCCAATTTTCATGATCCTGTGTCAAACTGGCCAGCGGGGCTACGCGTTAGGGCAATAAATACAGGGAGTTCATTTGTAATGGCGAATGGTCAACTTTGAGGCCACACCCCCACCACACCGTAATACTTTTGTAAGAGTTTTGGAATGCGTCTATTCTGTATCGTGTCCTGAGTGGACACAGTGATTTTCAGCTTGATTGGATGAAGTATGCGAGGCGTGAAAAGTTTTGTAGCAGGGTCACAAATCGCCACAAATTAACAGACATTTCAAAATGGCGGACTTCCTGTTGGGTTTGGAGGGGGGGTCCAAGAGACTTTTTTGTGCGTCTTGGGGTGATAAACATGTGTGCCAATTTTCGTGACCCTACTCAAAACAGGCCACAGGGGCAGGCAGAAAAACCTATGAAAACACAACATTTTGTGTAGCCAGTAGGTGGCGCTCTGTCAAAGCCTCAATATTGTTGTATAGATGTGTTTAGGGTCAGACTCTGATGATACATGTGACATTTCGTACAGATCAGACAGAAAACGAAGAAGTTATAGAGACTTTCTGTGTCCTCAGAAATGGTCAAACTTTGAGGCCACGCCCCGGCCACACCGTCAGACTTTTGTAAGAGTTTTGGAATGCGTCTATTCCCTATGGTGTCCTGAGTGGACACGGCGAATTTCAGCTCAATCCGATGACGTATGCGAGGCGTGAAAAGTTTGGCAGCAGGGTCACACATCGCCAAAAATGGCCACAAACCTTCAAATGGCGGACTTCCTGTTGGGTTTGGAGGGGGGGTCCAAGAGACTTTTTTGTGCGTCTTGAGGTGATACATATGTGTGCCAATTTTCATAATCCTGTGTCAAACCGGCCAGAGGGGCTACGCGTTGGGGGCGCTATAGAGCCATTTTTATATGTGCATTTCAAAAGTCAGCAAATTTCAAAATTTTTTGGGCGAATGAATTTTTCTACCAAGTTTGGTGAGTTTTTGGGCATGTTAAGGCCCCCAAAAATGCGATCTAAGGGGGGGAAAGAAAAAAAAAAAAAATTAAAGCTGCAAGCAGCATTGCGGGCCCTCGCGCACCTTGCGATCCGCGGGGTCATCGCAGTCTTCTCTCTTATGCTCTTGTCTCCTATACTCTCCTGTGCTATGCTCTCCTCCTCTCATTTCCACAGATATACAACAAACACATGTTTACAACCAAACTTTCCTGCTACCAGTAGGTGGCGCTATGACCGTATCATCCTATTAGCATATATATCTGTTTAGACTCGGCTCCATGGCAGTACTGTAAGATTTTGTCCACGTTGCATAAAGTATATGGGTAGTACTGCATAAAACACAGCGAGTTCCTTTGTAATGGCGAACGGTCAACTTTGAGGCCACTCCCCCACCACACGGTAATACTTTTGAAAGAGTTTTGGAATGCGTCTATTCCCTATGGTGTCCCGAGTGGACACAGTGAATTTCAGCTCAATTGCATGAAGTATGCGAGGCATGAAAAGTTTTATAGCAGGGTCAGAAAACGGTAAAAATTACAAAAAAAAATCAAAATGGTGGACTTCCTGTTGGGTTTGGAGGGGGGGTCCATGAGTCTTTTTTGTGCGTCTTGGGGTGATACACATGTGTGCTAATTCTCATGATCCTGTGTCAAACTGGCCAGCGGGACTACGCGTTAGGGCAATAAATACAGTGAGTTCCTTTGTAATGGAGAATGGTCAACTTTGAGGCCACGCCCCCGCCACACCGTCAGACTTTTGTAAGAGTTTTGGAATGCGTCTATTCCCTATGGTGTCCTGAGTGGACACAGTGAGTTTTAGGTTATTTGGATGAAGTATGCGAGGCGTGAAAAGTTTTGTAGGAGGGTCACAAATCGCCAAAAATTAACAGAAATTTCAAAATTGCGGACTTCCTGTTGGGTTTGGAGGGGGGGTCCAAGAGACTTTTTTGTGCATCTTGGGGTGATACACATGTGTACCAATTTTCATGACCCTACTCAAAACAGGCCAGGGGGGCAGGCAGAAAAACCTATGAAAACACAACATTTTGTGTAGCCAGTAGGTGGCGCTCTGTCAAAGCCTCAATATTGTTGTATAGATGTGTTTAGGGTCAGACTCTGATCATACATGTGACATTTCGTACAGATCGGACAGAAAACGAAGAGGTTATAGAGACTTTCTGTGTCCTCAGAAATGGTCAAACTTTGAGGCCACGCCCCGGCCACACCGTCAGACTTTTGTAAGAGTTTTGGAATGCGTCTATTCCCTATGGTGTCCTGAGTGGACACGGCGAATTTCAGCTCAATCCGATGACGTATGCGAGGCGTGAAAAGTTTGGCAGCAGGGTCACACATCGCCAAAAATGGCCACAAAAGCTAAAATGGCGGACTTCCTGTTGGGTTTGGAGGGGGGGTCCAAGAGACTTTTTTGTGCGTCTTGAGGTGATACATATGTGTGCTAATTTTCATAATCCTGTGTCAAACTGGCCAGAGGGGCTACGCGTTGGGGGCGCTATAGAGTCATTTTCCTATGTGCGTTTCAAACGTCAGCAAATTTCAAAATTTTTCGGGCGAATGAATTTTTCTACCAAGTTTGGTGAGTTTTTGGGCATGTTAAGGCCCCCAAAAATGCGATCTAAGGGGGGGAAGGAAGAAAAAAAAAAAAATGAAAAATAATAATCCTAAGGGTTTCAATAGGGCTCTTGCACCATTCGGTGCTCGGGCCCTAATTAAAGCTGCAAGCAGCATTGCGGGCCCTCGCGCACCTGGCGATCCGCGGGGTCATCGCAGTCTACTCTCCTATGCTCTCGTCTCCTATACTCTCCTGTCCTATGCTGTCCTCCTCTCATTTCCACAGATATACAACAAACACATGTTTACAACCAAACCTTCCTGCTACCAGTAGGTGGCGCTATGACCGTATCATCCTATTAGCATATATATCTGTTCAGACTCGGGTCCATAGCAGTACTGTAAGATTTTGTCCACATTGCATAAAGTATATGGGTAGTACTGCATAAAACACAGCGAGTTCCTTTGTAATGGCGAATGGTCAACTTTGAGGCCACTCCCCCACCACACAGTAATACTTTTGAAAGAGTTTTGGAATGTGTCTATTCCCTATGGTGTCCTGAGTGGACACAGTGAATTTCAGCTCAATTGCATGAAGTATGTGAGGCGTGAAAAGTTTTGAAGCAGGGTCACAAATAGGCACAAAATGGCCACAAAAGTCAAAATGGCGGACTTCCTGTTGGGTTTGGAGGGGGGGTCCAAGAGACTTTTTTGTGCGTCTTGGGGTGATACACATCTGTGCTACTTTTCACGATCCTGTGTCAAAGTGGCCAGAGGGGCTACGCGTTAGGGCAACAAATACAGGGAGTTCCTTTGTAATGGCGAATGGTCAACTTTGAGGCCACGCCCCCACCACACCGTAAGACTTTTGTAAGAGTTTTGGAATGCGTCTATTCCCTATAGTGTCCTGAGTGGACACACTGATTTTCAGCCTGATTGGATGAAGTATGCGAGGCGTGAAAAGTTTTGCAGCAGGGTCACAAATCGCCAAAAATTAACAGAAATTTCAAAATTGCGGACTTCCTGTTGGGTTTGGAGGGGGGGTCCAAGAGACTTTTTTGTGCATCTTGGGGTGATACACATGTGTACCAATTTTCATGACCCTACTCAAAACAGGCCAGGGGGGCAGGCAGAAAAACCTATGAAAACACAACATTTTGTGTAGCCAGTAGGTGGCGCTCTGTCAAAGCCTCAATATTGTTGTATAGATGTGTTTAGGGTCAGACTCTGATCATACATGTGACATTTGGTACAGATGGGACAGAAAACAAAGAAGTTATAGCGACTTCCTGTTTCCTCTGAAATGGTCAAACTTTGAGGCCACGCCCCGGCCACACCGTCAGACTTTTGTAAGAGTTTTGGAATGCGTCTATTCCCTATGGTGTCCTGAGTGGACACAGTGAGTTTCAGCTCAATTCTATGAAGTATGCGAGGCGTGAAAAGTTTGGCAGCAGGGTCACACATCGCCAAAAATGGCCACAAACCTTCAAATGGCGGACTTCCTGTTGGGTTTGGAGGGGGGGTCCAAGAGACTTTTTTGTGCGTCTTGAGGTGATACATATGTGTGCCAATTTTCATAATCCTGTGTCAAACTGGCCAGAGGGGCTACACGTTGGGGGCGCTATAGAGTCATTTTCCTATGTGCGTTTCAAACGTCAGCAAATTTCAAAATTTTTCGGGCGAATGAATTTTTCTACCAAGTTTGGTGAGTTTTTGGGCATGTTAAGGCCCCCAAAAATGCGATCTAAGGGGGGGAAAGAAAAAAAAAAAAAAAAATAATAATCCTAAGGGTTTCAATAGGGCTCTTGCACCATTCGGTGCTCGGGCCCTAAAAAATTAAAGCTGCAAGCAGCATTGCGGGCCCTCGCGCACCTTGCGATCCGCGGGGTCATCGCAGTCTTCTCTCCTATGCTCTCGTCTCCTATACTCTCCTGTCCTATGCTCTCCTCTTATTTCCACAGATATACAACAAACACATGTTTACAACCAAACTTTCCTGCTACCAGTAGGTGGCGCTATGACCGTATCATCCTATTAGCATATACATCTGTTCAGACTCGGGTCCATAGCAGTAGTGTAAGATTTTGTCCACATTGCATAAAGTGTATGGGTAGTACTGCATAAAACACAGCGAGTTCCTTTGTAATGGCGAATGGTCAACTTTGAGGCCACTCCCCCGCCACACAGTAATACTTTTGAAAGAGTTTTGGAATGCGTCTATTCCCTATGGTGTCCTGAGTGGACACAGTGAATTTCAGCTCAATTGCAAGAAGTATGTGAGCCGTGAATAGTTTTGAAGCAGGGTCACAAATAGGCACAAAATGGCCACAAAAGTCAAAATGGCGGACTTCCTGTTGGGTTTGGAGGGGGGGTCCAAGAGACGTTTTTGTGCGTCTTGGGGTGATACACATGTGTGCTAATTCTCATGATCCTGTGTCAAACTGGCCAGCGGGGCTACGCATTAGGGCAATAAATACAGTGAGTTCCTTTGTAATGGCGAACGGTCAACTTTGAGGCCACTCCCCCGCCACACGGTAATACTTTTGAAAGAGTTTTGGAATGCGTCTATTCCCTATGGTGTCCTGAGTAGACACAGTGAATTTCAGCTCAATTGCATGAAGTATGCGAGGCGTGAAAAGTTTTGAAGCAGGGTCACAAATAGGCAAAAAATGGCCACAAAAGTCAAAATGGCGGACTTCCTGTTGGGTTTGGAGGGGGGGTCCAAGAGACTTTTTTGTGCGTCTTGGGGTGATACACATGTGTGCTAATTCTCATGATCCTGTGTCAAACTGGCCAGCGGGGCTACGCATTAGGGCAATAAATACAGTGAGTTCCTTTGTAATGGCGAATGGTCAACTTTGAGGCCACGCCCCCACCACACCGTCAGACTTTTGTAAGAGTTTTTGAATGCGTCTATTCCCTATGGTGTCCTGAGTGGACACAGTGAGTTTTAGCTCATTTGGATGAAGTATGCGAGGCGTGAAAAGTTTTGTAGGAGGGTCACAAATCGCCAAAAATTAACAGAAATTTCAAAATTGCGGACTTCCTGTTGGGTTTGGAGGGGGGGTCCAAGAGACTTTTTTGTGCATCTTGGGGTGATACACATGTGTACCAATTTTCATGACCCTACTCAAAACAGGCCAGGGGGGCAGGCAGAAAAACCTATGAAAACACAACATTTTGTGTAGCCAGTAGGTGGCGCTCTGTCAAAGCCTCAATATTGTTGTATAGATGTGTTTAGGGTCAGACTCTGATCATACATGTGACATTTCGTACAGATCGGACAGAAAACGAAGAAGTAATAGAGACTTTCTGTGTCCTCAGAAATGGTCAAACTTTGAGGCCACGCCCCGGCCACACCGTCAGACTTTTGTAAGAGTTTTGGAATGCGTCTATTCCCTATGGTGTCCTGAGTGGACACGGCGAATTTCAGCTCAATCCGTTGAAGTATGCGAGGCGTGAAAAGTTTGGCAGCAGGGTCACACATCGCCAAAAATGGCCACAAACCTTCAAATGGCGGACTTCCTGTTGGGTTTGGAGGGGGGGTCCAAGAGACTTTTTTGTGCGTCTTGAGGTGATACATATGTGTGCCAATTTTCATAATCCTGTGTCAAACCGGCCAGAGGGGCTACGCGTTGGGGGCGCTATAGAGCCATTTTTATATGTGCATTTCAAAAGTCAGCAAATTTCAAAATTTTTCGGGCGAATGAATTTTTCTACCAAGTTTGGTGAGTTTTTGGGCATGTTAAGGCCCCCAAAAATGCGATCTCGGAGGGGGAAAAAAAAAAAAAAAAATAATAATAATCCTAAGGGTTTCAATAGGGCTCTTGCACCATTCGGTGCTCGGGCCCTAAAAATTAAAGCTGCAAGCAGCATTGCGGGCCCTCGCGCACCTTGCGATCCGCGGGGTCATCGCAGTCTTCTCTCCTATGCTCTCGTCTCCTATACTCTCCTGTGCTATGCTGTCCTTCTCTCATTTCCACAGATATACAACAAACACATGTTTACAACCAAACTTTCCTGCTACCAGTAGGTGGCGCTATGACCGTATCATCCTATTAGCATATATATCTGTTTAGACTCGGCTCCTTGGCAGTACTGTAAGATTTTGTCCACATTGCATAAAGTATATGGGTAGTACTGCATAAAACACAGCGAGTTCCTTTGTAATGGCGAATGGTCAACTTTGAGGCCACTCCCCCACCACACGGTAATACTTTTGAAAGAGTTTTGGAATGCGTCTATTCCCTATGGTGTCCTGAGTGGACACAGTGAATTTCAGCTCAATTGCATGAAGTATGCGAGGCATGAAAAGTTTTATAGCAGGGTCAGAAAACGGTAAAAATTACAAAAAAAAATCAAAATGGTGGACTTCCTGTTGGGTTTGGAGGGGGGGTCCAAGAGACTTTTTTGTGCGTCTTGGGGTGATACACATGTGTGCTAATTCTCATGATCCTGTGTCAAACTGGCCAGCGGGGCTACGCATTAGGGCAATAAATACAGTGAGTTCCTTTGTAATGGCGAATGGTCAACTTTGAGGCCACGCCCCCGCCACACCGTCAGACTTTTGTAAGAGTTTTTGAATGCGTCTATTCCCTATGGTGTCCTGAGTGGACACAGTGAGTTTTAGCTCATTTGGATGAAGTATGCGAGGCGTGAAAAGTTTTGTAGGAGGGTCACAAATCGCCAAAAATTAACAGAAATTTCAAAATTGCGGACTTCCTGTTGGGTTTGGAGGGGGTTCCAAGAGACTTTTTTGTGCATCTTGGGGTGATACACATGTGTACCAATTTTCATGACCCTACTCAAAACAGGCCAGGGGGGCAGGCAGAAAAACCTATGAAAACACAACATTTTGTGTAGCCAGTAGGTGGCGCTCTGTCAAAGCCTCAATATTGTTGTATAGATGTGTTTAGGGTCAGACTCTGATCATACATGTGACATTTCGTACAGATCGGACAGAAAACGAAGAAGTTATAGAGACTTTCTGTGTCCTCAGAAATGGTCAAACTTTGAGGCCACGCCCCGGCCACACCGTCAGACTTTTGTAAGAGTTTTGGAATGCGTCTATTCCCTATGGTGTCCTGAGTGGACACGGCGAATTTCAGCTCAATCCGTTGAAGTATGCGAGGCGTGAAAAGTTTGGCAGCAGGGTCACACATCGCCAAAAATGGCCACAAACCTTCAAATGGCGGACTTCCTGTTGGGTTTGGAGGGGGGGTCCAAGAGACTTTTTTGTGCGTCTTGAGGTGATACATATGTGTGCCAATTTTCATAATCCTGTGTCAAACCGGCCAGAGGGGCTACGCGTTGGGGGCGCTATAGAGCCATTTTTAGATGTGCATTTCAAAAGTCAGCAAATTTCAAAATTTTTCGGGCGAATGAATTTTTCTACCAAGTTTGGTGAGTTTTTGGGCATGTTAAGGCCTCCAAAAATGCGATCTCGGAGGGGGAAAAAAAAAAAAAATAATAATCCTAAGGGTTTCAATAGGGCTCTTGCACCATTCGGTGCTCGGGCCCTAAAAAAAATAATAATCCTAAGGGTTTCAATAGGGCTCTTGCACCATTCGGTGCTCGGGCCCTAATTAAAGCTGCAAGCAGCATTGCGGGCCCTCGCGCACCTTGCGATCCGCGGGGTCATCGCAGTCTTCTCTCTTATGCTCTTGTCTCCTATACTCTCCTGTGCTATGCTCTCCTCCTCTCATTTCCACAGATATACAACAAACACATGTTTACAACCAAACTTTCCTGCTACCAGTAGGTGGCGCTATGACCGTATCATCCTATTAGCATATATATCTGTTTAGACTCGGCTCCATGGCAGTACTGTAAGATTTTGTCCACGTTGCATAAAGTATATGGGTAGTACTGCATAAAACACAGCGAGTTCCTTTGTAATGGCGAATGGTCAACTTTGAGGCCACTCCCCCACCACACGGTAATACTTTTGAAAGAGTTTTGGAATGCGTCTATTCCCTATGGTGTCCCGAGTGGACACAGTGAATTTCAGCTCAATTGCATGAAGTATGCGAGGCATGAAAAGTTTTATAGCAGGGTCAGAAAACGGTAAAAATTACAAAAAAAAATCAAAATGGTGGACTTCCTGTTGGGTTTGGAGGGGGGGTCCAAGAGACTTTTTTGTGCGTCTTGGGGTGATACACATGTGTGCTAATTCTCATGATCCTGTGTCAAACTGGCCAGCGGGGCTACGCATTAGGGCAATAAATACAGTGAGTTCCTTTGTAATGGCGAATGGTCAACTTTGAGGCCACGCCCCCGCCACACCGTCAGACTTTTGTAAGAGTTTTGGAATGCGTCTATTCCCTATGGTGTCCTGAGTGGACACGGCGAATTTCAGCTCAATCCGATGAAGTATGCGAGGCGTGAAAAGTTTGGCAGCAGGGTCACACATCGCCAAAAATGGCCACAAACCTTCAAATGGCGGACTTCCTGTTGGGTTTGGAGGGGGGGTCCAAGAGACTTTTTTGTGCGTCTTGAGGTGATACATATGTGTGCCAATTTTCATAATCCTGTGTCAAACCGGCCAGAGGGGCTACGCGTTGGGGGCGCTATAGAGCCATTTTTATATGTGCATTTCAAAAGTCAGCAAATTTCAAAATTTTTCGGGCGAATGAATTTTTCTACCAAGTTTGGTGAGTTTTTGGGCATGTTAAGGCCTCCAAAAATGCGATCTCGGAGGGGGAAAAAAAAAAAAAAAAAAAAAAAAAAATAATAATCCTAAGGGTTTCAATAGGGCTCTTGCACCATTCGGTGCTCGGGCCCTAAAAATAATAATCCTAAGGGTTTCAATAGGGCTCTTGCACCATTCGGTGCTCGGGCCCTAATGAAAAATAATAATCCTAAGGGTTTCAATAGGGCTCTTGCACCATTCGGTGCTCGGGCCCTAATAATAATCCTAAGGGTTTCAATAGGGCTCTTGCACCATTCGGTGCTTGGGCCCTAATAATAATCCTAAGGGTTTCAATAGGGCTCTTGCACCATTCGGTGCTCGGGCCCTAAATAATAATCCTAAGGGTTTCAATAGGGCTCTTGCACCATTCGGTGCTCGGGCCCTAATAAAATTGACTTGACCTGATATAATGATGAGGAAACACTGAACTGATTCTTAAACATGTTGAATGTTGGATAAATAGGCTATGTATTTTATGCTCCTCTGGTATTTCCAGAGTGTTAAAAGTAGAAAAAAACCTCAATAATGTAAACCGAACCGAACTGAAAACCGTGACCTCAGAACCGTGATACAAACCGAACCATGGATTTAGTGAACCGTTCCACCCCTAGTAAATAATAATCTATTCAAATGTTGGATCATACAATACCATGTTTAGGACCATAGACTGTAAGAAATATAGAAGAACCTTCCATGATGTGACCCTTTGGTTTCTCATGAGCAGCTTTGAATCTGTGTGGGAGGCTCCATCCATTGCCATGTTGGCAGAGTATTCTGAAACTCTGTTAGTTTGGTTAAGTCTCAATTTCATCTCTACTTTATAAGGAGAAAAATGTTTAGTGTTCTGTCATTGTCCATCAGAATCCTAGCCAACTTGTACAAAGACTGGGAAGCTCTACAGCTGAAATATAAACTTCTCTTACACTGTAAATGTGGACAGCTGCCAGCCAAATGCCTGGCATTTTTAAGACAAGTGATGCTGAGATGAATAAAGAAGAGGGATTAACAGTATATTAGCGAGCGGAAGGAGCTCATATTTGCGCCACCAGCCTCACTAAAGAATTTCTTATTTCTAGTCTTGTCTTTTGTTTTATGGTCAGGCTTGTCATCTTAGCTTGGCCTCATTACAAAGCAGTCTGTGTAGAAAGGGCAAATACATAGTGACTGGCATTGTTCTTTGATTGGTATACCAGCTTAAAGCAGAGGCCGTGTTAACAAACGACATAACCCTGTCGCTCTTTGGGAGTGTCTGGCAAGTTTTCTGTTACAGGTCAGTGGTTGCATTGTGCATCTCTGCCACTCAGACGCTCCTTTAGATAATGGTAACCGTTTAAACCTGAACTCCAGAACTCCAGCCACACTAACTTCTGCTTCTTAATCACTGGCTTCATCCTGTGTCTTAAAGGATGTTGCTTAATAAAAGTGTTAAATCTGGTTGTGCTTACTTTTAAATCATTTGACTTTCAAAGCATGATAGAAAATAACTACAATACCAGTTCTTTAATATCCACACCCATGTTTATTCCACTTATATAAACACATGCCAAAATTGGCGTTACAAAATACACCGGCCATTATACAAGGAAAGATAGGTGGCAATGACAAAAAAGGCTTACTTTGATCTGTGTTGAATCTTTTACATTTTGTCCTCACTTCTGTGCCTATGTGACTCATTTTGGCATTTTAGCATGCATTGTAAAGTATCCCCAAGATTCAAGATTCAAGAAGTTTATTGTCAAATGCACAGCACTTTACAGTTACACTGAGCAATGAAATTCTTACTTTGCGAGTTCCCTTCATATGACTTTATACACAACTAAATTAAGATAAAAAAATAAACAGTAGACTTAGGCATAAGAATAAATAAAAATACGAATAAACAATAGGAAAAAAATAAAATAGAATAAGCAAAATGTGCAGTTCTATGTACAGAATGTGCAGTTCTATGTACAGAGGTAGGACGTTTAGAATGTGCAAATATTTTAAGAGATTGTACATGCAAAAACAAATATGTGCAATTTTTGCATTGTGGAAAGATAAAGAAAAATGTTCAGTCAGTGGTTCAGTAGCCTGATGGCCTGTGGATAGAAACTGTTTTTTAGTCTGGTTGTCCTTGCTTTCACGTTCCTGAAGCGTCTGCCTGACGGCAGGAGTGTGAACAGTGAGTGCTGTGGGTGAGTGCGGTCTTTGATGATATTGTGGGCCCTCTTTGTGACCCGGGCATTATAGATATCCTGTAGAGGTGGGAAGGCTGCTCCACAGATGAACTGAGCCGTTTTAATGACACGCTGGAGAGCCTTCCTCTCTCTGAACGGTGCAGTTCCCATACCAGACTGTGATGGAGTTTGTCAGGACGCTCTCCACTGTACATCTGTAGAAGTTGCTGAGGAGTTTGGAGGGTAATCCAAATTTCCTCAGCTTCCTGAGAAAGAAGAGTCTCTGTTGAGCCTTCTTGATGATCTGCTGTGTGTTGTGAGCCCAGGTGAGATCCTCACTGATGTGGGTGCCGAGGAGTTTGAAGGTTTTCACCCTCTCTACCTGGGCCTTGTTGATGAAGAGTGGGGCGTGCTGGTCTCTCCTCTTCCTTGGGTCAATAATCATCTCCTTAGTCTTCTCAGAGTTTAAGGAGAGATTATTTTCCTGGCACCAGGACACCAGCTGAGCCACCTCTTGCCTGTAGGCTGCCTCATCTCCTCCAGTGATCAGCCCGATGACTGTTGTGTCGTCAGCGAACTTGATGATGGACGTGTTACTCTGGGAGGGGACGCAGTCGTAGGTGAAGAGGGTGTACAGCAGTGGACTGAGCACGCAGCCTTGGGGGGTTCCTATGCTCACAGTCTTTGTGGCTGATATTCTGGCACCAACTCTGACAGTCTGGGGTCTGTCTGTGAGGAAGTCCTAGACCCAGCGGCAGAGGGGGGATGTCAGTCCAAGAGTGAGGAGCTTTTCAGCCAGTGTGCTGGGAATGACAGTGTTAAATGCTGAGCTGTAATCTATAAACAGCATTCTAACATAGGTGTCTTTGTGTTCGAGGTGTGACAGAGCTGTGTGGATGGCTGCATTAACGGCATCGTCAGTGGAACGGTTCTGGCGGTATGCAAACTGCAGGGGGTCTAAGGTGTCTGGGATGGTGTCTTTGATGTGGGACATGACTATCCTCTCAAAACACTTCATTACAATGGAAGTGAGGGCAATGGGGCGATAGTCATTCAAACAGGTTATTTTGTTTTTCTTGGGGAGGGGCACTATGGTGGTGGTCTTGAAGCATGTGGGCACAGATGACTGAGAGAGGGACAAATTGAAAATGTCTGTGAAAACCTCAGCCAGCTCTGAAGAGCAGGCCCTCAAAGCACAAGCCGGGGATGTTGTCAGGGCCAGCTGCTTTTCGGGGGTTTGTCCTCTTCAGAGCCCTGCGCACCTCAGTTGAAGTCACAGTGAGTGAAGAGCTCTGTGCTGCCTCTGCTGGTAGAATCCCTCTGTGCTGTTTGGTGTAGAGGGTGTCGAAGCGAGCGTAGAACGTAGGCCCTGCCACATGCTCCGGGAGTCTGAGTTGTTGTAGTATCCCTCCAGCTTCAGTCTGTACTGCCTCTTGGCTTCCCTGATGGATCTACGTAGATCATATCTGGCCTTTTTGTAGGCTTCAGCATCACCAGAGTTGAATGCAGTGAAGCGTGCATGCAGCATGGAGCGTACCTCATAGTTCATCCAGGGTTTCTGATTGGGAAATATTTTGCAGCACTTGGTGGAGACAATGTTATCAACACAGGTGCTGATGTAGCTGGTGACGGCTGAAGCATATTCCTCTAAGTCCACAGAACAGTCCTCCTCTCTCCAAGCAGCAGTTTTAAACACGTCCCAGTTTGTAGCATTAAAGCAGTCCTGAAGCACCATGTCAGTCTCTTCATTCCAAACTTTGATGGTTTTGCTTACTGGGGGGGCTTGTTTGAGGAGCTGTCTGTAGGCTGGGTAGAGGAACACAGAGATATGGTCAGATTGTCCAAAGTGGGGGCGGGGCGCTGCCTTGTATGCGCCCTTCACGTTGTGAATCTAATGACAGATCTTTACCTCAGACAGGTAAGATACCAGACAGACATGGTTTATCAGCTGCTTTATAGTCATATGGTACAGTGAGGTTTACTTTAAAGTACAAATTTTTCTGTGTCGTTATGGTTTGTATTTTGAGTCTCACAGCGGGATTTTCACAGCAGCCAAATAATTTTTATTGAAGGCATCACAAATGTTGTCTGAGATGCATAGAGACCTGAAGCTCTGATGCCAGATGTGCTTGTGGTCTCCGTTTCTAAATGTTATGTCTGTTTCTGTGATCACACAGTGAAAACACAATTTATATATGCAAAAAATAATAATGTAATAATTAATTATAATATGCAATTAAAGCTGCAAGCAGCATTGCGGGCCCTCGCAGGCCTTGCGATCCGCGGGGCTATCACTGTCTTCTCTCCTATGCTCTCGTCTCCTACAGGGCTCTAGAGTGCGACCATTTTGGGCGCACATGCGACCTAATTTCTCAAAGGTGCAACCAAAAAATATCAGAGGTCGCACCGGTACGACCAGCTGTAAGAGGGAGATACATTCTCTGTGACTCTCAAAAGTCTCCCTGTGGTCCAGCAACAGACACACATCAGGCCCATATCGTGGTCTAAGCCAATCAGAGACGGTGAAGGGCGGGACCTCTGTGTGTGTATCTTTGAAAACGTGTCTGCTGCGGTCACCCGAGACCGAAAATTCATAAGAAGAACGCGGACATATGCTGCGCAGAGCTGATGCTGTGTGATAAAGCTTGTTCCATACTGCACGAGAACGGAGAAATCTGTTCGTGTTCCCGAGGTGACGAGAACAAAGTCGTTTCGGCCCGGACTTTTTAAAACGTGTGTGCAGAACTCATACGGCCCTCTGACTGCAACGCGCACACAAAGACAGACAGGGTTTAAAGACGTTTTGCTGCTGAACAGCAGAAACCGCAGTTTAAGTGAACATGTGCGGAGGAGCAGGAGCATTTGTTGCTACTATGCGGGTTTTGCTAATTTGCTGTTGACCTGAATGAGTGACGATAACGAGCCGGTCATGTTCAGGGAGGGGGCGTGACGTGCTCGTAGCATTATAACAGACTGAACAACCTGTGTGGTTCCATCCATGAAGGCCGAGTCACTCTGACTGACAGCAGTCAGCTGGTTTAAGGAGTTATAGAACATGATGAACGCCCATTTAAAAAGTATTGTTATTATCCTGCTACAGTGGAGCATTGTCTGCCAGTATGATGTCTGCATACAGCTAAACTGTAACAGACAGAATGAAAAGTCTGTCAGCTGGAGCTCAGCTTTAGAAAGAGAGGAGACACAGGAGAAACTGAGGAAGAGAGGTGAGGAAGATGAGAGAAGAGATACTGTAGCTGCATTAAAAACGTGTTGAAGAAAACAAATATATATCTATATCACAACTATTAAATAAATAAAGGTGTATATAATTTAAATAATTTTTAATTCCCATTGCCAGATAGATAAGTGAGGAGCGACAGCCAGAAAATACAGAGAGAAAGCAAACAGGGAACTGAAGAGTGCTGTAACTTTGAATCTTCATCATGGATTTCTGACAGGCAGACTTGTTGGCTAGTTTGTCCATAATTTGAATGAGTACTATCGGTACATGTATTTATTTATTTTTATTTACCTGTGTTCATTAAACAAGGTCCAAAGTCAGTTTAGGATGATATGTGATTATTAAGCCCGTTCATATTTACTAGAGATCAATTTTTGGACCTCAGTATTTCTAAAACTTTGGCTACAGCCCTGCGAGGCCGTCAGGTAAAGAGTAGATGTAGCTGCAGATGATGAGAGAAGATGAAAAGAACTTCTGTATTAGGATAGGTGTCAAGTTAAGGCCTGATCCATAAAATATATGGACAGTGATTAAAAAACAAACTGCTGTGTGATGCGGTGCACCTAACTTTTGTGCCGGTGCACCCAAGAAAAAAAGGTTAGGCGCACCAGTGCAACCAGTGCAAAAAGTTAGTCTAGAGCCCTGTCCTATACTCTCCTGTACTATGCTCTCCTCTCCTCTCATTTGCAGAGATGTACAACAAACACATGTTTACAACCAATCTTTCCTGTTAGCAGTAGGTGGTGCTATGACCATATCATCCTATTAGCATATATATCTGTTCAGACTCGGGTCCATAGCAGTAGTGTAAGATTTTGTCCACATTGCATAAAGTATATGGGTAGTACTGCATAAAACACAGCGAGTTCCTTTGTAATGGCGAATGGTCAACTTTGAGGCCACTCCCCCGCCACACGGTAATACTTTTGAAAGAGTTTTGGAATGCGTCTATTCCCTATGGTGTCCTGAGTGGACACAGTGAATTTCAGCTCAATTGCATGAAGTATGTGAGGCGTGAAAAGTTTTGAAGCAGGGTCACAAATAGGCACAAAATGGCCACAAAAGTCAAAATGGCGGACTTCCTGTTGGGTTTGGAGGGGGGGTCCAAGAGACTTTTTTGTGCGTCTTGGGGTGATACACGTGTGCTAATTTTCATGATCCTGTGTCAAACTGGCCAGAGGGGCTACGCGTTAGGGCAAAAAATACAGGGAGTTCCTTTGTAATGGCGAATGGTCAACTTTGAGGCCACGCCCCCACCACACCGTAAGACTTTTGTAAGAGTTTTGGAATGCGTCTATTCCCTATGGTGTCCTGAGTGGACCCAGTGATTTTCAGCTTGATTGGATGAAGTATGTGAGGCGTGAAAAGTTTTGTAGCAGGGTCACAAATCGCCAAAAATTAACAGAAATTTCAAAATCGTGGCCTTCCTGTTGGGTTTGGAGGGGGGGGTCCAAGAGACTTTTTTGTGCATCTTGGGGTGATACACATGTGTGCCAATTTTCATGACCCTACTCAAAACAGGCCAGGGGGGCAGGCAGAAAAACCTATGAAAACACAACATTTTGTGTAGCCAGTAGGTGGCGCTCTGTCAAAGCCTCAATATTGTTGGATAGATGTGTTTAGGGTCAGACTCTGATCATACATGTGACATTTGGTACAGATCGGACAGAAAACGAAGAAGTTATAGCGACTTCCTGTTTCCTCTGAAATGGTCAAACTTTGAGGCCACGCCCCGGCCACACCGTCAGACTTTTGTAAGAGTTTTGAAATGCATCTAATCCCTATGGTGTCCTGAGTGGACACGGTGACTTTCAGCTCAATCCGATGAAGTATGCGAGGCGTGAAAAGTTTGGCAGCAGGGTCACACATCGCCAAAAATGGCCACAAACCTTCAAATGGCGGACTTCCTGTTGGGTTTGGAGGGGGGGTCCAAGAGACTTTTTTGTGCGTCTTGAGGTGATACATATGTGTGCCAATTTTCATTATCCTGTGTCAAACTGGCCAGAGGGGCTTCACGTTGGGGGCGCTATAGAGCCATTTTCCTATGTGCGTTTCAAAAGTCAGCAAATTTCAAAATTTTTCGAGCGAATGAATTTTTCTACCAAGTTTGGTGAGTTTTTGGGCATGTTAAGGCCCCCAAAAATGCGATCTAAGGGGGGGAAGGAAAAATAATAATCCTAAGGGTTTCAATAGGGCTCTTGCACCATTCGGTGCTCGGGCCCTAATTAGTGTATCCTCCAACACCAGGTAACTCCACAGTGAAGTACATTTTTTAAAGCAAACTCAAGACCTACCTTTTTTTCAGCTTAATTAAATTACATTAATAACTATTTATTTCTAGCTTATTTATTATTTTATTGTATGGTTTAACTCACTGAATTTTATTAATGTACGGTAATTTTTTTATCTTATACTTATCATGTGTATCTGTTTATTTAATCTACATATGTTTTATCTTAATTTCTTTAAGGTAAATATTAGTCTTATTGTTCGATTTTATTAGGGCCCGAGCACCGAATGGTGCAAGAGCCCTATTGAAACCCTTAGGATTATTATTTTTCCTTCCCCCCCCTTAGATCGCATTTTTGGGGGCCTTAACATGCCCAAAAACTCACCAAACTTGGTAGAAAAATTCATTCGCCCGAAAAATTTTGAAATTTGCTGACTTTTGAAATGCACATATAAAAATGGCTCTATAGCGCCCCCAACGCGTAGCCCCTCTGGCCGGTTTGACACAGGATTATGAAAATTGGCACACATATGTATCACCTCAAGACGCACAAAAAAGTCTCTTGGACCCCCCCTCCAAACCCAACAGGAAGTCCGCCATTTGAAGGTTTATGGCCATTTTTGGCGATGTGTGACCCTGCTGCCAAACTTTTCACGCCTCGCATACTTCATCGGATTGAGCTGAAATTCGCCGTGTCCACTCAGGACACCATAGGGAATAGACGCATTCCAAAACTCTTACAAAAGTCTGACGGTGTGGCCGGGGCGTGGCCTCAAAGTTTGACCATTTCTGAGGACACAGAAAGTCTATAACTTCTTCGTTTTCTGTCCGATCTGTACGAAATGTCACATGTATGATCAGAGTCTGACCCTAAACACATCTATACAACAATATTGAGGCTTTGACAGAGCGCCACCTACTGGCTACACAAAATGTTGTGTTTTCATAGGTTTTTCTGCCTGCCCCTGTGGCCTGTTTTGAGTAGGGTCACGAAAATTGGCACACATGTGTATCACCCCAAGATGCACAAAAAAGTCTCTTGGACCCTCCCTCCAAACCCAACAGGAA
Organism: Parambassis ranga; assembly: GCF_900634625.1. Lineage (NCBI taxonomy): Eukaryota > Metazoa > Chordata > Actinopteri > Ambassidae > Parambassis > Parambassis ranga. The sequence continues at coordinate 129,114 of NC_041038.1, forward strand.
GTCCGCCATTTAGAAATTTCTGTTAATTTTTGGCGATTTGTGACCCTGCTGCAAAACTTTTCACGCCTCGCATACTTCATCCAAATGAGCTAAAACTCACTGTGTCCACTCAGGACACCATAGGGAATAGACGCATTCCAAAACTCTTACAAAAGTCTGAGGGTGTGGCGGGGGCGTGGCCTCAAAGTTGACCATTCGCCATTACAAAGGAACTCCCTGTATTTTTTGCCCTAACGCGTAGCCCCGCTGGCCAGTTTGACACAGAATCATGAAAATTAGCACACATGTGTATCACCCCACGACGCACAAAAAAGTCTCTTGGACCCCCCCTCCAAACCCAACAGGAAGTCCGCGATTTTGAAATTTCTGTTAATTTTTGGCAATTTGTGACCCTGCTGCAAAACTTTTCACGCCTCGCATACTTCATCCAAATGAGCTAAAACTCACTGTGTCCACTCAGGACACCATAGGGAATAAACGCATTCCAAAACTCTTACAAAAGTATTACGGTGTGGTGTGGGCGTGGCCTCAAAGTTGACCATTCACCATTACAAAGGGCAAAAAATACAGGGAGTTCCTAACGCGTAGCCCCGCTGACCAGTTTGACACAGAATCATGAAAATTAGCACACATGTGTATCACCCCACGACGCACAAAAAAGTCTCTTGGACCCCCCCTCCAAACCCAACAGGAAGTCCACCATTTTGACTTTTGTGGCCATTTTTTGCCTATTTGCGACCCTGCTTCAAAACTTTTCACGGCTCACATACTTCTTGCAATTGAGCTGAAATTCACTGTGTCCACTCAGGACACCATAGGGAATAGACGCATTCCAAAACTCTTTCAAAAGTATTACCGTGTGGCGGAGGAGTGGCCTCAAAGTTGACCATTCGCCATTACAAAGGAACTCGCTGTGTTTTATGCAGTACCACCCATATACTTTATGCAATGTGGCCAAAATCTTACACTACTGCTATGGACCCAAGTCTGAACAGTTATATATGCTAATAGGATGATACGGTCATAGCGCCACCTACTGCTAACAGGAAAGATTGGTTGTAAACATGTGTTTGTTGTACATCTCTGCAAATGAGAGGAGAGGACAGCATAGCACAGGAGAGTATGGGAGACAAGAGCATAGGAGAGAAGACAGCGATAGCCCCGCGGATCGCAAGGTGCGCGAGGGCCCGCAATGCTGCTTGCAGCTTTAATTTTTTTTTTCTTTCCCCCCCTTAGATCGCATTTTTGGGGGCTTTAACATGCCCAAAAACTCACCAAACTTGGTAGAAAAATTCATTCGCCGGAAAAATTTTGAAATTTGCTGACTTTTGAAATGCACATAGAAAAATGGCTCTATAGTGCCCCCCAACGCGTAGCCCCTCTGGCCGGTTTGACACAGGATTATGAAAATTGGCACACATATGTATCACCTCAAGACGCACAAAAAAGTCTCTTGGACCCCCCCTCCAAACCCAACAGGAAGTCCGCCATTTTGAAAATTCTGTTAATTTTTGGCGATTTGTGACCCTGCTACAAAACTTTTCACGCCTCGCATACTTCATCCAATTGAGCTGAAATTCACTGTGTCCACTGAGGACACCATAGGGAATAGACGCATTCCAACACTCTTTCAAAAGTATTACCGTATGGCGGGGGCGTGGCCTCAAAGTTGACCATTCGCCATTGCAAAGGAACTTCCTGTATTTTTTGCCCTAACGCGTAGCCCCGCTGGCCAGTTTGACACAGGATCATGAAAATTAGCACACATGTGTATCACGCCAAGACACACAAAAAAGTCTCTTGGACCCCCCCTCCAAACCCATCAGGAAGTCCACCATTTTGATTTTTTTTTGTAATTTTTGGCGATTTCTGACCCTGCTATAAAACTTTTCACGCCTCGCATACTTCATGCAATTAAGCTGAAATTCACTGTGTCCACTGAGGACACCATAGGGAATAGACGCATTCCAACACTCTTTCAAAAGTATTACCGTATGGCGGGGGCGTGGCCTCAAAGTTGACCATTCGCCATTACAAAGGAACTCGCTGTGTTTTATGCAGTACTACCCATATACTTCATGCAATGTGGACAAAATCTTACAGTACTGCTTTGGACCCGAGTCTGAACAGATATATATGCTAATAGGATGATACAGTCATAGCGTCACCTACTGGTAGCAGGAAAGTTTGGTTGTAAACATGTGTTTGTTGTACATCTCTGGAAATGAGAGGAGAGGAGAGCATAGGACAGGAGAGTATAGGAGACAAGAGCATAGGAGAGAAGACAGCGATAGCCCCGCGGATCGCAAGGTGAGCGAGGGCCCGCAATGCTGCTTGCAGCTTTAATATTTCTTTGGTTTGTATTGCATTGTTTTTAGGTTGTATTTCAATTTCTTCAGTTTTTCCTTACACTGCAAAACTTAGTGAAAGTAATGACGGCATTTCCTTGGCCCGTGGGTAGCGTAACAAATAGAGGTGTGTAGTTTTTTGTTTGACATGTGCTATAAAAATAAAGTTTGATTTGATTGAAACCTTGTCTAGTTACCACAATATTTACCACCCACAAATTTCTGTTTAATACATTAGCATTGTCATTCCTAACCTGTTGTTATGCTTGCAATAGCCTTGAGCTTCAAGCACTAAGTTACAGCTAACAGTGGCCTAAACTTAGTTCTGCTATATATTTAAATAACCATAGTTCTATTGCCATTAAAAAACACATCTTTAACTTCTAGATCTTATAATGTGTTTTATCATAGCTACATTAAAAATACTCCACTTCAACATGACGTTGCATTAGTCTAGTTATTCCTCCACATACAAAATATACAAACACATGTACAGAGTTTGTGCGCGTGATTGTTTAAGCTGGTCGGCTCATCTCCTACTCCACCTCAGTTTACATAAAGGTGCCTTGATGAATGGACTCCTTTAGCTGGATGTAATTGAACCTGACCCACTTGGGCAATTAACTCTAACCCATAATATTTGCTCAGTAGTATTGGGTTTTGGATGGCTTGGGCCCAGCAGTGAGGTCGACCTCAGCATAGTCAGCTTGAGCCATCAATCACTGCTGCTCTCTGCAATGGCGGGGGTCCAAAATGAAAACAGTAGTGACTAGTCCGATATTTGCTTCATTTTCAGCAGCATCCATGCTTGGGACATCAAGCCTGCAGTTGAGCCTAATACTTGCTTATGTTTTGTCACATGACTGCTAGTTTTAAGTGACTTAGTCATTACTTCCTAGTTGTGCTGCTTTTGTATGTTGGTTTATTTTTGTTAAATTCATTAGTTGAAAGATTGCTAAACTAGGGTTTTTGATGGAACTGTATGTCATGCATGGTGCATTCAAGCACCATCTGGAAGTTCAAAGGGTGACAAATCATAATTATTAGAACCTTCTAGTAGGCCTGTCACGATAACAGATTTTGCTGGGCGATTAATTGTCAAGAGAAATTATTGCGATAAGCGATAATATTGACCATGTTCAACTAATATAATGATGAGCGACATATAATGCAAGTACACCATTTCAAAGATCAATTAACTTTAAATTCTAAAGAACATTTAACACTGGAAAGGCCCCCAATCATCAACATTATTATTATTATTTTATTGTTGTTATTATTATCAATATTAATATAAATGTTGATATTATTATTTATGAGTAGTGGTAGGCCTATTACCATGGCTTATCTGAGCATAGTCAGTGGAGTTAAGTCAAACCAACTAGCACTCTCTACCTGCTGGTGGGAGTGGGCTCACCTGAACGCACATGTGTTTGTGTGCGCACGTGTTTGCGTGTGTGTATGCACATCAGTCCGTTGCAGACAGCTGCAGTGAATTTTAAAAACGCCACCATGTAGACAGAAACACATAAAAGAAACTGATAGCAGAGAGGGCACAAGAGGACTGGGCGAGAGGACTAATGGGTGGCGCTGCCGCGAGTGCCACCAGTAAGAAGGCAGAGAACTTTACTCGTACAATGCGCACTCTCTCTGATGGCACGTTGTATACTTAAGCAAGTGTAGTCTCGTGGTGAATTGTGTCAAAGTGTTGAACCGGTGTTGTGCAGCTTCACAGCTCTCTGTGTCGCTGTAACCAACATCCAAGCCCTGCAGCACCGTGGTGACGCAGAGAGCGAGCTATCGGTGGTCTGCTCAGAACATCACATAAACGTTACACAATGAGTTAAAAAAATAAGAACTACCTGTTGATTTGACACATTTTAAGACAGAAAACGCCGGCCGGACTTTGCACACTTTATACGCTACGACGCACCGGAGTGATGCCTTTTGTCATCCAGTCTCTTTGGCAGCGAGAGGGAGAGAGAGAGGAAGAGAGGAAAAAAAACAAGCATGCAAATGTAATTTATCACGGCCGAAAAACGTATCTAACGTATTTAGGGTTCAAAGGTTCAACAGGCCTGTAATTGGCTTCTAAGATGCAACCTGTTGAATATCCACCACCGTTCACATGAGATTTACATCACTTAAAAAGCCCAGACCTGTTTTAATATCTTCTTAATAACACACTCTGTTTTCCATGTGCATGAACTTAATTAGTACTTTTTCTGCAGCATCCACTGGGATGGTGTCTGACAAACAGACACACCTCCAGGGAGCATCACCTGAGCTCTAGTAGCATTTGTTTGTCTTTAAAGTCCCATAGGGTTTAAGGCAGGGAAGTCTTGACCTCATCATCAGCCTTCAAGGCTCGGGTTCTAAGTTGAGCCGTAGCTTTTAATATTGATACTTTAGAGGAAGACATGGAAATGAGAGTTAATGAGACCTCAGAACAGAGCTGCAGGTTTCACAGACATGTTTGAACAAAAATTTCTCTCATTTGTAGCGTCTCATATGGATAAAGTGAGACAAACTTACAGTAGTAAAGATTGGGATTCTATGTCCCCCAGCGGCCACACACACACCCACATGTTTTGTATTTTATGGAGCAAAATGCTTTTTATTATTTTTCTTTTGACTGTTAAATATTTTTTGTATGTTTATAATTCTCTTTTTATTGAATTTTTGACTGCTGTTTTGCCCTGCTAAGTGTTTGGTGCTACTGCAACCACTACATTGTACCTAGTCCTGTCTTAACAGTAAGCTTCTCTTTTGTTTCAGTGTGCAAGGATCCTCCATACAAAGTGGAGGAGTCTGGATACGCAGGCTTCATATTGCCTATTGAAGTTTACTTCAAGAACAAGGTACATTTAACATTGACTTTGTTTAGCAAATTAGTTTTATTGGGCTAGCGTTGGTCTGTTTTTGAAGACATGAGCTGTAAATATTAGGTTTACTATAATCTTCATATCTTACTGGTGTAAAAGACTATACTCAAATTCTGGCCATCTATCTAGATTTCTCTCAATTTCACTTATCAGCAGACTTCCCAGCATGCAATATTCCCCAGAAGCAGATTTTCTTTATAGTTTGAAAAACAGCTGCATATAAAGATGTAGTTTCCTTTGATGGTTCACAGAAAACAATGGCAGTCAAATGCAGTTTGTCTTTCTGTAAATGAACAATTTAAAAATAAGAGTCCTTGTCAGCCATGTTTTAATGTGGAATTATAGAAAGGACAAAGGTTTACACACAACACACCATCAGTAAATTTGCACAGTTTCAAACAACTACCAATCTAAATCAACCAAGCTGAGCAAATTTAAACCAACAATAAACACTTCACATTTGAAGAATGAATTGAAGAAATTAATCTTCTTTTTTTTAAAAAGAAAAGAAAAAGGATTTTGTTTGTTTTACCATGTGTTCAACTTTTTTTCTACTGCCTGGGTGTCCCACCACCTTATTTCAGGAAGAACCGAAGAAAGTTCGCTTTGACTACGACCTGTTTCTACACCTGGAGGGTCACCCACCTGTCAATCATCTCCGCTGTGAGAAGCTCACCTTCAACAACCCCACTGAAGAGTTTCGGAGGAAGCTGCTGAAGGCCGGAGGGGTAGGAGTGTGCGGGGGAAGACTGTGTGGGGTGTTTCTGTCTAAAACTGCACACACAGCTTCATTCTTTGTTAATTTCTGTATCTGTTTTTGGAATTTGAAATATTCCAGTGGACCTCTGAAGGACACTAGCTGTCAGTCCAGAGAGATGATAGTGCATGCCAGATGTTGCTCTGTCACGGAACACCTAACTACACCTGTTATCAGCACCCTGAACAACCTGCTTCCAATCTAATATTTTTGTACATATTATCATTTCATAATGCCTCTAAACAAATTGATGGCACTGATCAAGTGACTTAATACTACTTTAGCAGCTCTTACAGCAGATCATGCTGTTAAAGCTCACCGTGGTTGTTAATTTGTCATAAACTGGCATCAGTTTACCTCTTCTCTGTGTCGAATGCTATCAGTAAGTTGGCCTTGGTCCAGTGGAGCTCTGTAGTCTGAAGGTTTTATGACTGGAGCTAAGTGCTTTTTATTTACTTTACCCTGCCCCCCACCCCGTCAAAGACATAGAACATGTTCATACTCTGAATGGCTCCCCGTCAAGTAGGGAGTCACTAGATATAAGTAACTACACCCTCTCTATCAGATAAATGTTGCAGTTCTTTTAATTATTGTATAGTAATTATGAATCTCTTTTGTCTTTTACAGCAGCGGGATCCTCATAAACGAAGTTCAGAAGACTCAAAAGTAAGATGACTTGCTGATTCATGTAATAACACCAGTATTTTCATCCTGGCAGGCAGATTTATCATCATGCACTCCAGTATAGACACACTGAAACAGCTGTGTTGTCTTTACTTGCATATGTTAGACTTGATTCCAGTCCATGTAGTGTGAAATGTTCTAATAATAACAGAGGCTTTATGTGTGTGAATGTTGCTGGTCTTGGCAGTGAGGACAGCAGAGCACTCATTCATTACTCTTAAGTCCTCTTTAAGTGAAGAGAAAGCCTTAGAGAAGATTGAGACAAGGCGTCTGGACTTGTAGAGTTTTCTTGAAGACTTTTGCTGCTCATCCAAGCAGCTTCATCAGTTCTAACTGTTTGGTGGGGAAACAATCTTCTCTACCTATGATGACCTGGATGACTGAGAATCTTCATCAACAAAGAGAAAGCCTACCATATCATACTCGGATCACTTAAAGTAACCTAGTGTTCATTGGTTATAATTTCTCTATGAAGGGTTAGATAAAGAACGAAATGGCATCAGTGCTACTGACTTGTATGTATAAATTACCTAGACTTACACTTACACTCCTCTCATAGGTGATGGTGATGCAGGAGGGCTCGACCTCTCTGTTTGGCCAGCACCTCAAGCTGCCTACACTTCCCAACAGCTCGCTGATGTCCTTCTCCGACCCAAAGAAGAGCAAAAACTTCCATGGATCAAAGGTCAGTGTGGGTTCCAGGTACATCCTGCAGCCAAATGGCCTTCTTTTATGCTTCTATTCCTGGCCACACCTGTTGCTCTAAAAATGTTTACCCCTTCAAAGTCTCTAGACTTAATCCCCCACATATTTGGCTGTTTCCAATATAAGATGTCCAATATTATATATATATATATTTGAACTCCTGGGATTACTAAGACATCCAACTTTGGGTTAAATTAACTGGATCTTGGCTGCTGCTCACCTAGGAGTAGTGACTCACACATGCTAAGTGTAATCTAATGTAGAGGCATTTTTTTTTCCCACTTAAATCTTTATTAAAGTTTTTTTTTTCACTTGCACAGATATGAAACATAAATTAATACAATTTAACTCAAACAGAAATGTAAACATATGGGGGTTCCCTTCTTGACAGTCCATCATATTCCATTTTCTTATACTCAATCAAGGTTTGAGTATTGTCGCTGCTCAGTTGTATACATTGTCCACTTCATCCATTTCTCCGTGAATTGTGCTTCCTGCAGTCTTAGCCGATGTGTCATTTTTTCCATTGTGTAAATTTCCTCTACAATGTGTGTCCATTGATCCTGCGTGGGGACGTCTTCCTTTGCCCATTTTCTTGTAATCGCTTTTTTAGCTGCTGCTAGCAATACTTTAACCAAATATAGGTCCTCCGTTTGTATACCCGCTCTACATAGATCACCTAGATATAACACCGTACAACACAGAGGGATGTTATATCCAAGGATTTTCAGTAACATATCACAAATCATGTCCCAAAACCGTCTTATAACATCACAATTCCAAAAAATATGTGAATGATCAGCATTCAGTACTCCACAACCTCTCCAACAGGGCATATTTCTATTCAACTGTTTGCTTTTGACCTTGGGTGTCAGGAAAAAACGCACCAGGTTCTTCCAAGAAAATTCCCTCCAGATCCGTGAATTGGTGGATGTGTGATGTATTTTCCACATGTTCAGCCATTGTTCATCTGTGATTTTTATCCTAAATTCTGACTCCCATTTTTCTTTTATGTATTTCGTTGAGTGTTTATTGGAAATCAACTGTTTATATAATCCAGATACAGTTCTAACTTTGGTTCCTTTATATGCATTGTAAATGGTTTGGATCACACCATTCACTTCTCCAGAGGGAGCAACCCTGGTCTCTTTCATATAGTAATCCCTCAGTTGTAGGTATCTATAGAAGTCATGCTTATCCAAATCATATCTGTCTTTAATGCTTTGAAAACTCTCCAGCTGTCCATCTTTCACCAGTACACACCACGCTGTAATTCCCTTGGTTATCCATTGCTTAAATCCTTTGTCATATCTAGCTGGTTTAAAATTGCTATCATATGCTACCCACTTCAATGACTTAATGTCTTTTTGAATCTTGTATTTTTTTATTACGTTAAACCATAGTTTTAGCGTGAACATCGTGATTGGATTTGTTTGGTTTTTGATCACCTTGTATATTTCCTCGTCTCCTATAATGCTCTGTATTGGGTATTCTCCAAACTGTTTTTCCACATCTTTCCATTTTGCAGCGTAATCTGGCTTACACCAGTCAACAATATACCTCAATTGAGCTGCATGGTAGTATGCATTTAAATTTGGTAGTCCCATCCCCCCTTCTTCTTTTGGCAACTGGAGAGTCTCCAATCTTATTCTGGGTTTCTTCCCTCCCCAGACAAACCTTGAAATTATTCTATTCCAACTCATAAATTGTGACTGTGGGACCTCTACTGGTAGAGATTGGAACAAATACAAAAGCCTTGGTAGGACGTTCATCCTGATTATTTGAATTCGTGAACTGAGATCTAGTGTTAAGGTGGACCACCTTTCGATATCCCTTTGTATTTCTCGCGTTATCTTGTTATAGTTTGCTTTATATAGTTTACTTAGTCCTTTTGTAATTATAATCCCTAAATATTCAATTCTTTTAAGTTTCCAATTAAAATTAAATAATTCTTGGATCCCTTTTGGTGGACTGTAATTTAATGCTAATATTTGTGTCTTTGCGATATTTATTTTATATCCTGATAAGTGTCCGAATGTTTCCAAGAGTTTCATTAATGCAGGTAGTGATTCATTTGGGTGACTAAGGTAGGTTATAATATCATCCGCAAAAAGTCCTATTTTTTGCTGTATGCCATTCACAGTCACTCCCCTGATCTCTTGGTCTTCTCTAATAGCCTGTGCTAATGGTTCTATAAAGAGAGCAAACAGAGTAGGCGATAGACAGCATCCTTGCCTTGTTGACCTCTGTAATCTGATTTTCCCAGTCAAGCTTCCATTAATTTTTATTCTTGCAGTTGGTTGTTGATAAAGTGTCTTTATGCACTGTATTGATGTATTGCTGAATCCAAACCGCTCTAATATTTTGTATAGAAATGTCCAATTAACACAGTCAAATGCTTTTTCTGCATCTACACTTACTAATACTGTGCTCTTTTTGTCTTGCCTTGCTTGTTCCACTACATGAAGTGTTCTTCTAATATTATCCTGCGTCTGTCGTCCCCTTATAAATCCTGTTTGATCTTCCTCTATTATTTCTGGTATGAAGGAGTTCAGTCTTTTAGAGATTATTGCTGTATATATTTTATAATCCACATTCAGTATAGAGATTGGTCTGTAACTGGCACAATGGTCCTTGTCTTTTCCTTGTTTCGGGATAACTGTGATTATTGCCTCAGCCCACGATGGGGGCATTTTGTTATTTTTGAGAGTCCAATTAAAAGAGGCAAGCAGCAGTGGGGACAGCTCTTCTCCAAACATCTTATACCACTCTGCTGGATATCCATCGCTCCCCGGTGATTTATTATTCTTCAATTTTTTTATTGCGTCTTTTACTTCCTCCATTGTAATTTCCGCTGTTAATTCATCATTTTGTGCTTGTCCAATTGAGGGCAGGTCTAGCATGTCAAGAAACGCAACCATGTCATTTTCTTCTGCAGATGTGGGTTGTGTGTATAATTCCTGGTAATATCTTTGAAAAATCTGTTGAATACCATCAGGAGTAGATACTGTCTCACCTGTATGAGGGTCTTTGATCTTGGATATATTACTAATTGCTTGCTGTTGTCTTATACGCTTTGCCAATATTTTGGTGGCCTTCGAACCCACTTCATGATAGCCCAACTTAAAATATTTATTCTTCTTTTCAATTTCGTCTAATAATATGTCATTTATTTTCCCTTTTATTTCTTTAATTCGTTGACTTATCTCGGGTTCATTAGAATTTTGGTATTCCTGTTCCAATTCCCTTAACTTCTCAGTATGTATTCTATAACCCTCTTCCTTGGTTCTTTTAACATATGCAGATTCAGCTATGAGTTTTCCTCTAATGACAGCCTTCATGGCATCCCAAAATATAGTTGGATCTACTGCACCATTGTTATTTTTCTCTATATATCTTGTTAGTTCAGTTTTTACCTTCTTCCTTATTTGTTCGTTATTCAAAATTCCCAGATTGAGTCTCCATACTGTATGTCGTCTTCTTTGGCTGAAATTTATTGTTAAATAGAGTGGGTTGTGATCTGACACATCTGCACCCCCTATTGTGCATTCTTTTACCTTATGTTTATCCTCTATATTCATAAAAAAATAATCTATTCTTGAATGGACTTTATGTACTGCCGAATAATGTGTAAAGCCTTTTTCCAGGGGATGTAGACTCCTCCAGACATCGATCATTCCCATCTCTTCTAATGATATGTTAATGAATCTTGTCAAATGCATTTTATTCCTTTTTAAGCTAGTTGTATCTATTTCATGATCTCTAATAACATTTATGTCTCCCCCACAGATTAAAACACCCTGTGATTCCACTACGATAGCATCAAACAGGGATTTAAAAAACAATTTGTCACTTTCCGGAGGTGCATATATGTTCACCAATGTTACTGGCTCGTTCTCTAGTCTCCCTTTAACTATGACATATCTTCCTTCCTTATCTCTACATTCCTTCTCAAGATCAAATTGAATTACATTTGATATCAGTATCACTACACCTCTTTTACAACCCTCTTTACACGTACTATGATATAGGTTCCTATAGCCATATTTTGAAAGTTTATTATGTTCTGTTTGTGACAGGTGGGTCTCCTGGAGGAAAATTACCTGTGCCCTTTCTTTTTTAAGTTTTGTGAAAACCTTTTGTCTTTTCACTGGACTATTCAGACCATTTACATTCAGCCACATTATCTTGATACAGTTAGTCATCACTATACCTTGTTATTCTTTGAAGGTATACTCCCATATAACTCTGAACAACATACTTATGAACAAAAAAGGTAACGACATGAACGAGAACAGTTACTGACTTCAAAAAAAGGGGGAAACTGTCTTCTCTCCCCAGGTCCCCGTTGGTGGGCGAAGGGGAAATCCTCATCTCTAAAGAGGGCCCCTCACTAGACTCAGTTCGTTTTTAACAGAACTCTGTAAGGTCTAGATATGTCCAACTATATAAAAAAAAAAGAAAACTAAACATCTCCCAGTCGGGTTGAATATTCTCAACATTGAAGTAATCTATAGATCCATGGTGTTACCTTCCTCCTCCCGTGTATGATTATGTTTTCCTGTGAAATTCCTGCAGCTTCTCTCTGGCTCGGTGAGCTGCTCCGCGTCTCGGGTCCTTTCCCCTGATCCTCTGCCACTCCGACGTCAGTCGTGTCTTCCCCGTTGCCGCAGGTGTGCTGTCATCACCTGGTGTGCCCACTACGTATCCACTCTCTCTCATATCCCGGGCGGCTTCCATGGCGCTGTCATATGTTTTCACTCCATTGTTCCAATGTATCCGTATTCTGGTCAGCGGTGTCTGGAAACGTATCTTTTCTTCCTTGAGCACCTTTTTAATGCCAATGTATGACTTCCGTTTATGGACAACTTCAGCGGGGTAGTCGTGATCAAAAAAGATTTGCTTGCCACCTATTTGTATTTTTTTCTTCCACGCTGTCTTCAGGATCATTTCTTTCGTCTCAAACTTAAGAAAGTTAACTATTATGGACCTGGGTGTAGCATTTGGGTTTGGCTTTTGCGCAAGAGCGCGGTGTGCTCGCTGAATGTGGAGCTCCGTTTCTTCAGGTAGCTGTAGTTCTGTTTTTAGCAGCTGTTCTACGTACTTGCTGGGGTTCTCCTCCATGTCCTCGGGGATGCCAAAGATACGGATATTGTTTCTCCTTGATCTCCCCTCGAGGTCGGTAATCTGTTCTTGCATCTGTCGCGTCTGCTCCATCATTTCCATCATAGCTTCTCCCGCGTCTGCTTTCCACTCTTCTAGCTCTGCTATGCGTGTCTGGGCTTCGGTCACCGCCGCCTTCTGTGACTGTAGCTCGTTTACATTAGCCGTTAGCTTGTGCTCGATTTCTTGCTGCAGAGTGTTGATGTCCTCTTTCATTTCTTTCTTCAACTCGTCTTTGAGAGTGATAATTTCGTGTCGTAACTCTTGTTTGAGGTCTTTGATGTCCTTGCTAATAGTGGCTAATCCCAGTCGCAGCGTCTCGTTTTGATCTTGACCGTCCATTTTCTTTGCTATTTCGTCTTCGTGTTCGCTAGCTTCGTTTTCAGAGTTTGTCCCAGGTAATTTCTCAACTTTCTTTTGTTCCTGATTAGTTTTCCCTGTTCTTCGGTTGCCTCTCCCACCCATTATATCACTCACAGTCTTCGAGTTAAGTCTTATGGAGGGTTTTGAATGCCCGACATGGGAGGTTAGTTAACTACACGTCTACTCTCTCAGCCATCTTCCGACCGTCTCCAATGTAGAGGCATTTTTACAGAGCAGTCTGCTCAGGACATTACAATTAGACATAACTGCTGGGCTGATGGAATATGTGAGTAATCAAACGTATTATCTGTGTGAGCACAAAATATATGTCAATAAAGCAACATGTTGTTTCCATTATGATATTTTTAGTCCCTTTAAATGGTGTCATTTAAAAGCCAGGCCCATTTCACTTGGAAACGGTTTTCAGTGTAAACACGGTGTGTGTGTGTGTGATGAATTACTCATGGAGCAGGAGGTCACTCACACACACCAGACACACACACTCTCTCACACTCCCTCTCTCTTTTTCTTTCTCCACCCACTCTCTTCCATCATAGGTTGAAAGTGATTGCTTGAATGTTTTATAATGTATCTGTCAAAATAACTTATATATTTACCTTCCTCTATTATTTATTATTCTCTGTAATGTTTAGATGAGTATTTAAACAATACTCATGCTACTCCACTGCCCCCAGGAACCTTTAAATAAAGGTGTTTTTAAAATGTTCTATTTTCTATTTTCTAAGTATAAAATCACAAGTCCAATTAAAGCTGCAAGCAGCATTGCGGGCCCTCGCGCACCTTGCAATCCGCGGGGCTATCTCTGTCTTCTCTCCTATGCTCTCGTCTCCTATACTCTCCTGTCCTATGCTCTCCTCTCCTCTCATTTGCAGAGATGTACAACGAACACATGTTTACAATCAAAACTTTCCTGCTACCAGTAGGTGGCGCAATGACCGTATCATCCTATTAGCATATATATCTGTTCAGACTCGGGTCCATAGCAGTACTGTAAGATTTTGTCCACATTGCATAAAGTATATGGGTAGTACTGCATAAAACACAGCAAGTTCCTTTGTAATGGCGAATGGTCAACTTTGAGGCCACTCCCCCGCCACACGGTAATACATTGAAAGAGTGTTGGAATGCGTCTATTCCCTATGGTGTCCTGAGTGGACACAGTGAATTTCAGGTCAATTGCATGAAGTATGTGAGGCGTGAAAAGTTTTGAAGCAGGGTCACAAATAGGCAAAAAATGGCCACAAAAGTCAAAATGGCAGACTTCCTGTTGGGTTTGGAGGGGTGGTCCAAGAGACTTTTTTGTGCGTCTTGGGGTGATACACATGTGTGCTAATTTTCATGATCCTGTGTCAAACTGGCCAGCGGGGCATGCAGAAAAACCTATGAAAACACAACATGTTGTATAGCCAGTAGGTGGCGCTCTGTCAAAGCCTCAATATTGTTGTATAGATGTGTTTAGGGTCAGACTCTGATCATACATGTGACATTTCGTACAGATCGGACAGGAAACGAAGAAGTTATAGCGACTTCCTGTTTCCTCTGAAATGGTCAAACTTTGAGGCCACGCCCCAGCCACACCGTCAGACTTTTGTGAGAGTTTTGGAATGCGTCTATTCCCTATGGTGTCCTGAGTGGACACGGCGACTTTCAGCTCAATCCGATGAAGTATGCGAGGCGTGAAAAGTTTTGCAGCAGGGTCACACATCGCCAAAAATGGCCACAAACTTCCAAATGGCGGACTTCCTGTTGGGTTTGGAGGGGGGGGTCCAAGAGACTTTTTTGTGCGTCTTGAGGTGATACATATGTGTGCCAATTTTCATAATCCTGTGTCAAACCGGCCAGAGGGGCTACGCGTTAGGGCAACAAATACAGTGGGTTCCTTTGTAATGGGGAATGGTCAACTTTGAGGCCACGCCCCCGCCACACGGTAATACTTTTGAAAGAGTGTTGGAATGCGTCTATTCCCTATGGTGTCCTGAGTGTACACAGTGAATTACAGCTCAATTGCATGAAGTATGCGAGGTGTGAAAAGTTTAATAGCAGGGTCAGAAATTGCCAAAACTTACCAAAAAAATCAAAATGGTATGCACTATCATCTCTCTGGACTGACAGCTAGTGTCCTTCAGAGGTCCACTGGAATATTTCAAATTCCAAAAACCGATACAGAAATTAACAAAGAATGAAGCTGTGTGTGCAGTTTTAGACAGAAACACCCCACACAGTCTTCCCCCGCACACTCCTACCCCTCCGGCCTTCAGCAGCTTCCTCCGAAACTCTTCAGTGGGGTTGTTGAAGGTGAGCTTCTCACAGCGGAGATGATTGACAGGTGGGTGACCTTCCAGGTGTAGAAACCGGTCGTAGTCAAAGCGAACTTTCTTCGGTTCTTCCTGAAATAAGGTGGTGGGACACCCAGGCAGTAGAAAAAAAGTTGAACACATGGTAAAACAAACAAAATCCTTTTTCTTTTCTTTTTAAAAAAAAGAAGATTAATTTCTTCAATTCATTCTTCAAATGTGAAGTGTTTATTGTTGGTTTAAATTTGCTCAGCTTGGTTGATTTAGATTGGTAGTTGTTTGAAACTGTGCAAATTTACTGATGGTGTGTTGTGTGTAAACCTTTGTCCTTTCTATAATTCCACATTAAAACATGGCTGACAAGGACTCTTATTTTTAAATTGTTCATTTACAGAAAGACAAACTGCATTTGACTACAGGGTCAGAAATCGCCAAAACTTACCAAAAAAATCAAAATGGCGGACTTCCTGTTGGGTTTGGAGGGGGGGGGGGGGTCCAAGAGACTTTTTTGTGCATCTGGAGCTGATAAGTATGTGTGCCAATGTTCATGCTGCTGTGTCAAACTGGCCAGCGGGGCTACGCGTTAGGGCAAAAAATACAGTGAGTTCCTTTGTAATGGCGAATGGTCAACTTTGAGGCCACACCCCCACCACACCGTTTGTAAGAGTTTTGGAATGCGTCTATTCCCTATGGTGTCCTGAGTGGACACAGTGAGTTTCAGCTCAATTGGATGAAGTATGTGAGGCGTGAAAAGTTTTGTAGGAGGGTCACAAATCGCCAAAAATTAACAGAAATTTTAAAAATGGCGGACTTCCTGTTGGGTTTGGAGGGGGGTCCAAGGGGGACAAAAAAATGAAAAATAATAATCCTAAGGGTTTCAATAGGGCTCTTGCACCATTTGGTGCTCGGGCCCTAATAATAATTCCTAAGTTTTCAATAGGGCTCTTGCACCATTCGGTGCTCGGGCCCTAAAAATTATGTTGTTTTTGGCGATTTAAAATTTTTTAGTGTTGGATTCTAGAACAAATGATAAACAAATCAGAAAGAAATGTTCTTGATCTTTTTCTATCTTTTGCTTTGTTCTGTACATATAGCTGGCACCAAAATGAAAATAACTTTTTTTTTATAATTTATATAGGGGTTTAAGTCATGACATTGTCTTTTGATGGAATGTGTCAGCCCCATAAGTCCTGCTACTATTACACTGCTAATTATCCTCCTATCTGTGAGGATTAATCTTCTGCTGACCTAGCTACCTGTGTTGTGTATATAGTACAGTATTTATGTGACATATTATTGTAATGGGCCCTTTAAAGTTTTAAACCTGGGTCATCTGCTAACCTGCCAGTGTGACAGTACTGAAAGGTTTGTTAAATGTGCCACTTTAGTGATCTGTTGAATGTTGATGGCTGCAAGCACTGAAGCAGGTTTTTATGTCACGCTGCCCTGGGAGGGAAATGGTTTTACTACAGCGAAGGAGCGCGCTGAAGTCTACAACAAGCCAGCAGCTTTACATCCTGAGGCCCCTGGGGTCACCAGCAGATAGACAAAATGAAAGGTTTTAGAGGTGGCTGGCAGAGTTGTTACACACCCCTTTGTCTAGACTGCTTTAATGGGTTTTACTGCATTGGTCCATCCTCAATATTGACAACGCGGCTGGAGGTGAGACCCAAGCACAAATGGCCCCTGTCGTTAGAACAAATGCATTTCCTCCTTTCTCTGCATTGCCCCTCGCTCTGTTTTTAAGGTTGTGTTTGTGTGACTGTTGAAAAGGCCCCGTTCACCCAACTGAACAGAAACTCTCAAAAGAAGTCCTGAGTTTGCTCTTTAAGCCCATAGATGGACCCTTTTGATTCTCTTTTAAGAATGGGCCTCTTTTCAGAGATAGTGATGCCAAACAGGGTGGCATGCATGTTTTCTCTTGTGCAAAAGACAGAGGATTAATCTTGTGCTGACCTAGCTGCCTGGGTTTTGCTCACTTAGAACTAAGTTTTTAAGTTCTACTTACTATATCCCAGTCAAGACACATAATCACAGAAAAGGTGTTTGTTAATTTTATTGGGTAAGTTATTTTAAACGGCCTCAACAACATATTGTTACAGCAATAAAAGTCCATCCAGTCTTCAGTTTGCAAGAGCTTACAATGCCTTTACTTCATTATGTTTGTCCACTGATCTTAAGTGGGATTTCTTTCTTCCTTGTGCACTAATCCTTTGCGCTCCAGTGATTCAGTGTAATGTTGCCATCACATTTCATACACAAAAGTTCTAGGGGTCCTGCACAGTATGGAGTTTAACTGCAGTGTCTTCCAGGTCTCAAAAAGGAGGGGGGGAAAAGAAATCAGATTCAGAATTCCTTTATTTATCCCCAAAGGGAAATTCTTTAATTAAGTGCAAAAACAATGTTTCAAGACCCTTAAAAAGTTGTATTTTCTAAAATCTAAAATTCAAAGAATGAGTCGTCTTATACCTCAACCACCTTTAAATCTAATCTAAATTTAAGTCTTACCTGCATATTGCTTAGGCTCATGGGACAACTGTCACTTGGTCACTTGCATCAGTACATGGGTAATTCTATTGCGTCACACGCAAAGGTAGTTTGGTCAATTGTATGTTGCACACACAAGTCTTTCCCACTCAGTCATTCATGTTACAATAAAGGTTGAGGTGAGTACAGCTCAGTGAGCTCATGAGCACACAAGGGTAACTAGGTCTTTCACTTCATTGCATGTCCAATGGTAACTCAATCCCCATCACCTACATGAGGTTAACTTGAATGCTTCCGTCTGCAGTGCTTATTTAGTTGCACTGCAGACAACTTTAATTTGGGTACTTAAATACATGCAAGATAAAGATGTTCTTCGGGAGGTCGCTCATATGAAAAGAGAATTTATTGGTCACTCGAGCAAATAAAACTTTTGGGTATACCAAATGTGGTCTGTAAACTTCACCAAGAAGACTGGGACTTTTAATCCCAAAAGGTCAGGAATTTTGCAATGGATAATGTGTAAATCTTTTATTCACTTGTTGATTTTGATTCACAGGATGGCTCCAAAGGAACTGCCCTCCTCACCACCACCACAACCACCAGCACTAACAGCAGCAGCTTCTCCAAACTCCCCAAACTCCCCAAGGACCACAAAGACAAGCCTCCAAAAGACTTGAAAGAGCCCAAAAGTGCCTTCAGAGACTCTGGCTGGGAACCCAGCAAAGCTCCCAAAGAACCTTCAAGGAAACCCAAAGAGAACCAGCCACTAAGAGACATCAATCCTAAGCTAGGGTTCAAGGAACCCAAGTCTTTATCCAAGGAACATCGGGCTGAGGGAATGACCCATGGGTCAGGGCTAAACAAGCGTCCATCTGCTCTTGACAATGAGGATCACATGACCAAAAAACGCAAAAAGGGATATGGGGATTCATCAGAAAAACATATGTCGGGTTCAGGTGCTCAGCATTTGGATAAGAAACTTTTGAAGGATAGCTCGCAGATGAGGACAAGTAAATTACGACCAGACGGCGATAAGGCAGAGCATAGGAAGTTAGCAACACTTGCGTCATTTCAGGACCACAACGACTCTGATATGGAGGACCAGTCTACCAAATCAGATGTAAGTAGAAGACTTTTTGGCGCTGTGTAGATGTATATCATAAGTATTCATAAGATTCTTGGTCTGCCTCCAGGGTTAGCCTGCTGTCTTGATGATGATTGCTGTGATGATCTCCCACCTTTTTAGAGATATTTACCTGTGAACCTGTGTTTGGTTTCTCAGTGCACCTCTCAGTACCCCACCCTTGCTGCTCTACTGCATTAACTCCATCTGTCTTTTGATTCTTTAGTTTGAGTATTTTCTGCATCCTTTATCAAAGCTTTCTTTGCTGAATGTTGTGGTGTGTCTGATATATAATTATATAATTGACAGCTGAGTAGGAAATAATTATTTTGTGTGGGAAAAGAACAGGGATTCCTGAAAATGTTTTAAAAGATTTAGACAGGTGTATTTTGTAACCCTTACCCATTTTTTTTTGATTTTGTGGTATTTATTTTGTGAAATATTCTGATATCTGCAGGTATTTCTTTACATACCAAGTGTGAGTGATGAGTAACATGATTGTTGCCTAGGAGGAGATTACTCTGATTACAGAGTTTTGTTGTTTAGCACTGTAATTTCAGAAAAATAGATCTGTAGACCACTGGAGCACTATACACTCAACTATTTCTAGGTTGCAAGCAACTAGTAGCTTCTGACCCACTAACGGCAGTCTTTTTTTTGTCTCTTTTTGTCCAAATTTAAATTTTTCCCAGGAGCACTTGACTTCACTCCAATTGGTTTAATCAATCTTCTTTTAGAAGGGATGTCACCAGAACCGAACTTAACTTTTGATACCAAAATTCTGAAAACACAACAGTAGTTTTTGTTGATATTTTTTGCAGTACTATAGGCAGCATGTGTACTATTGTCTGAGCAATGCACATGTAAGAAACGTGGCATGCAAGCTGGTGTTAGTGGCTGGTGAGATAGGTTGAGCACACACACCGCTTTTCTCCATACCAGTCAGGGTTGGGCAATGAAAAAAATCTGTGATTGGCTAAATAAAGAACAATAAAAAGTGCAACTAACCCTGCAATTGGAGGCCATAATGTATAACAATAACTACTTTAAAGCAGTTGTGTATTGTTATAATTTATATATCCCTATGTTTTGAGTATTTTGCATGTGGAGGTATCTTTTATCGGATCAAAGTTTCTTTTTCTCAAATGGTGTGATCTATCTGCTGCATGGACTTTTCACTCAGTCTACACAGTATGCCACAAGTGTGTGGACATGCACAAATGTTTCTTCTTATGTTCTGCCCCTAGAGGCTTTGATGTGTAACTCAACTACCTTTGCTTTTTATATGTATATTTAACTATGGCATCATGTAATTTTAATGGTTTGGTGTCTACTACTACATTTCATCATGATACCCTGGTAACAACCAGATTTAAGCATTCAGGCCACTTGAATGGATAAAAGAACTGAAGAGATGTAGGCTGTGGAAAGTTATTCAGTTCTTCTGACACTATGTGGAAGGTTAACAGGGAGGATTTGTTGGTCAGTCAGTCTTTGGGGTGCAGGGACTATAAAATAGAAGAAGCAGCAGGGAGAGAGTCTTATTTAATGTTGGTCTGGTAGACTCTGGGGGTGGGGGGCTGACCTGAAGAATTGGATGAAGGGCTGGACACCAGTAAACCTTTGTGGGTGTTCAGCTGCATTTGTCTGGGTGGCCATCAGGATGTGAACAAGACCAGAGAAGAGACACAAGATTCTGTTTAGTTGCTTTATCGACATTTGTACTTCAATACAGGAAAATATTAAATACAACACAGTGGCACTTTTTTTGAATAGGCTGATTTTTAACTAGGTTGCCTGGTCCACGCACAATTGGTGGAGAACCTTCCCATAAAGAAGGGCTGTGTTAAAGCTAAATGGGAGAAAGTTTTATGGTTTTACAACACCTGAGGAGAAAGGGGAGACGCTGCCATGAATAGCGTTGAGTTCCCCTTTAATTCTTTTAGCTTTTGAAAAAGGAAAAAGCCTAGAAGAAAGGACCAAATCCCTGTGCTTTAAGCAGTTTTCTCTAATGCAATAGTGTTTTCATTTCTATTCTCAAATGCTTGTATAAAGTGTCAGTCTTTATGTATCTTTCTCTGTGGGGGCAGCTTGTTTAGGCAAAGGAGTTATTACTTCGCACTAGCAGAAGTTGTGTTTTTGTCAGTGCTGTATGGAGATTCCTTAAATTTTCCCATACAGGGACTTGGGGTGGGGTTGCTTGTAAAAAGGGATGTGGGGTGACAAATGCCAGGTGTTTGATTCTCCCCAGGCTAGCAACCCCGGGCAACCGAGTGGCGGGCCAGCACAGAACGCCGCTTTCATTTCTCATGTGACCACTTGTTTGATCTCTGTTTTTTTCACCAAGCAGCGGGCCAGAATTCAGAGAGAGAAAATGTGGAGTAGGTGATGACATGAAGGGAAAGCAGGCTGGCATGTTAACATAAGAACTTTGTTTTTAGTACAGTCAATGTGGGCACAGGCTGAGTGATTTGTCACCTGCATGCATTTGTTTAAAACCCTCATGTGGTGTAGCTATCACAGAGACGTACTGCAATTGCTTTGTGAGTATTTGAGTATTTTACAGTATATGATGTTTTCTTACTATCATTAACATTGGTACATTTTTTACTATTGACAAGATTCACAAAAATAATCAAGCAACAACCAACCTGAATTATTAGCCTATACCAGGGGTCACCAAATGGCGGACCGCGGTCCGGCTCCGGACCCAGAAGCCGTCCCATACGGACCCGAACCTATAGTCCAAACAGCAGGTTATTCTTTAAAACCTGACGGGGCGCTTCTATTTTAACTGCCGCAGCTTTCATTGACTTTACGGTAGTGGCTTAACGCATGAGGAAACGCACAGACCATACGAGTTTATCCATCCCACGTGACAACTCTCAGCCAATCAAATCTGGCCATTTCAGGTGGTTGCGACTACAATACAAGTTGCAGACAGATTACACATGTGAAAAGACGAGAGAAAAGAAAAGAAAGACAGTGATACACCGGGATTAAAGTGGACCAGAACGGTCCAGTGGGGCATTCCGGCAGCTTTTATAAATAGATATGCATTCGGAAAACGATTAAATGGTCTTATAGTAATGTTGTATTTTTTCCGGAGATGCAAGTTGCAGTTTGGTTGTTTCCGTCACGCAGATATTCAATACATCAACCAATTAAATCCCCTCTCCCTCTCACACACTCACCACTTTGTTCTGCTGTAGCTGTGCATGAAAAGAAAGTTGCATTCACAGTTTCTGTGACCTGGCACGGTATCAGTGCATTCAGAATTTAGTACAGGGCTCAATAACCAGTATTGGATGGAGAAGAGGAGAATGAGGACGAGAGGACCCAAACAAAGGATTGACAACAAATGAGATTTGAAAATTTTAGCTGGCATAAGTTATGTTATCTAGAGGTGGATATGTAGCAAAGTATTGTTCAAGTTAAGTAAATTAAACAAAAACTTTGTCTGAAATGATACTATTTCCAGCATTGCAATGAACATACACAAAAAAATATATACATTATATAAGTAATAAACATACACCCCCTCCTTTCCCCTTATTAGGACCCGAGCACCGAATAGTGCAAGAGCCCTATTGAAACCCTAGAGATTATTATTAGGGCCCGAGCACCGAATGGTGCAAGAGCCATATTGAAATGCAAGCGTTTATTATTATTAGGGCCCGAGCACCGAGTTGTGTGAAGGCCCTATTGTAATTGCTGGTATTATTAGGGCCCGAGCACCGAGTTGTGCGAGAGCCCTATTGAAATGCAAGCGTTCAAAAACTCACCAAATTTGGCACAAAATTGTCCCTCGACGAAAATCGCGACTTAACACTGTTGCCATTGGCGGGCGTGGCTGCATGGCTCTGCAGCGCCCCCTACAGTGTGAAAATATTCACTGCAACTGCTAAAGACTTGAAAATCGGTACACTGATGTATCACCTCGTGACAAGAAAAAAAGCCTCTTGGGTGAAAATTGCAGGACGTACAGGAAGTCCGCCATTTTTAAAAAACCACGCCCTGTTCCAATTTTCACTCCCCGCACTTTCGCGAACTCCTCCTAGGGGAATTGTTTGATACGGCTGAAAATTGGTGCGCTCGCCCTTAAGGGGTTAGGGACCAAAAGTTATCAAAAACGCAGCACTTCATCATACGGTCTGGCTGTGGCGCCACCACGAATTCGACCCTTCGCCAACGCACAGGAAATGCGAGGAGAGGAGAGCATAGGACAGAAGAGTATAGGAGACAAGAGCATAGGACTATATATATATATATATATATATATATATATATATAGACTTTTTTTATTGACTTTTTATTTATTAGTTTTTGCACAGCACTGGATTTTCATTTTTTCTCCCTTACGTGTTGTTCGTGGATGTTTTTGTCCCATAGACTTCCATTATAACCACATTTTTTGGCTGCACAGCCATGGCACTACATAATCATGCATTCTTGATTGTTGGTGGTTTACCCCGTTGGTAGGAGGTAAAATTTGTGATTTTTACAGTTAACAACTTAATGACCATACCTGCAGGCCTGTGCTTATGTAGAGTAGTTTATGGCTTGTATATGGAGTTATATGGAGTATTTTAGCAAAATTTGTGTGTGTGTGTATGTTGGAGAGAAAAAGAGCCATGTGCATACTGACCTTGTTGTCTGTGAGTACACACAGTCTTCATAGTAAACAAAAACAAAGAAAGTGTTGCTATGCATGTGCAACAACACTTCCGTGTTGTTCGGGACAAAAGGTAGTGTTTGCAAACATTGCACAAGGGTTAAATATCCTTGATCTTATTCATTTTTAAAACAGATTTTTTTTAAATAATATAAAATCTGACAATTACTAGTGTTTGTTCAGTCTTTTCATGATTAACAGTCTGTTTTTTGCTGCATTTTAAATAAACATGTGTGTGCCTTAGGGGGTTAAATTAAGAAAATATGTTTTTGCTGTTATGTTATTTTTTTCATTGGTTACAAGGTTACAAAGCAAAGCAAGTAATAGACTGTCCTTTTATTATATTCATTTGGTTGTATTTAAACACACAAAACATACTCTAGTATTTCCTGTACACCTCATTAGGTGGATTTCGAACCAGAGTAACAGATTAAGTATTTTAGATTGGCCTGCACTGTCATGCGTCTACTGTTGACTGAATACAGATGGACCTTTTGTGACAGATTTCTGAGGAACAGTTTTGAATTGGCTGTCTATCCTACAAATCAGTCAGCAGCCAAAATAAATCTAACTTTTAATCATGCAGAATTTTACATCTTAATGTAATGTAAAGGAAGGAGTTGTGTAAAAAAATCATCCCCTGAACTTTTGGTAAAGAGACCAAAACAGCTTTTTGTGGTAAAGCTGGACATTGTATGTACTTTTTTAGCATGTATGATAAAAAAACATCTATTTCTTTCAATTGTATAACAGAATAATCATTTTAAATACCAGAAGATGGTCGTTGTTTTTCTGTCTTCCTGGAACGAACCCTCTGTTGTACATCTTGAAATGCTTTGCTAAACCATCAACTGGCTAAATGCAGCACATTTGTGCTGCACACTGCAACATTTCAATATAAATGACTTGGTCTGAATAAACGTCACACTGAAAAGCATCTTCATTGACATTAAAATTGCTTTGTTTGCACAGCCTCTGCTGAATTAGACAAGCAAACCAAATAGTCAGTTTGTTGGCATTCTTCTTCCAAACTGTGCCAAGGGTTGAGAGAAGAAGCCAGATTGATGCCAGCAGACTCAAAGACTATTTATTGTCTTTGAAGAGAGCCGCTTTGGTGGCTTGGAGTAAAGCACGACAAAAGCTCTAAAAAAGAGTGGTGGTGAGATTTATGGCAGTCTGAAGAAGCTGTGCTATAAACCAACAGACCAGCTGTGTGATGTTTGTTGGCAAGAGGTGACAACCATTAAAGCCTTTTGTCCTCACTCCTCTTTTTTTTCCTCATGTTTCTTCTGGAGGTCACTTCTCACCACTCTGTCTTGTTTGGCAGCTGTGGCAGACTCCCTTATGAATTGGTATTTGCAGACTGGGAAGTGCGTTTTAAATCCCTTTTAGACTGATACAGTGATGCATTTTAAGCCTACATGTCCAATCACACACATTAGCCAACAGCTGTGGTCGATGCTGCTTAGCTTTGGGGCTTTTATTGATTATTGTTGGTTTTGTAAATCAGAAAAAACAAGCACATGTGTTTAATTACATTTGATTTATTTTAACAGTGTGGAAATAATTTCAACTAAACTGGATGGATCTATAACAATGATGAAGTCTGTGGACATAATCAATTTTGCACATTAGTGACCATGCCACTTGGGGACTTGTTTCTTATAGTGACAACTCATTGTCAACAAAACAACTCATTTGGACACATACAACCAAAATGTGTTAAGATGCGCAGATTGTGAATTTTTTTTAGATTTTTTATGGGGCTTTAGGAAGTTGCAAATTACTATAGATGCTAATGATCTTGCAGTAGTAGAGAGCTCAACTTTCTCACACTGGAGAAAGTCAATCCAGCTGGAGTAGGATTGAATCTGGATAGCCTTTAAACTGGATACATTTAGACCTATTTTCAAATGACACATGCGTGTCCGCGCTCAATCCGGCTTAATCTGGCTTGTTTGTTGTCCTCCTAACTGCTAGGTGGCGCCTCGTAATATAGAGAGTCCGTTCAGGCTGTGGTAGGGACATTCGTTTTTTTGGGGTTTTTTTGTGTGTCCTATGTCGCTCCTTCTTTCATTTTTTTCGGTTTAAAAAGCAATTTATTCCTTTATAGCCACGTCAAAAATAAACTCAGGGCAAAGTTGGCGTAGTTCGATGACTGTTTACATGCAGCTTTTGTACGTGACCCAGACGCTGTCCCCGTGAACCGTGAAGTATCACGTCACTAGAGGGATTCGCTAGCTGGATTTGTGTTGTGTTTGTGCCAGATTTAAGCCAATCTGGACATCTATCCGGATATATCTGGATTCACGTTGTTCAGACTCCAGATACAGCCTGAATCCCGCTATAGCCGGATTGATTCCCCCAGTGTTAATGGGGTCTTGATGCTAGTAGATTACAGCAATCTTGACATTCTAGTGTTCCTTTTGCATAAGAACAGAATGGCCTGTTTACTGGTGCAGAAAAATGAACGTCTTAACATTTTACAGTGCTTTAGCCCAGTGTGAACCATCCATGATTACTACCTGCTCATGAAGTGTACACTACAAGTAAATAGACACACTATGGTGATGACAGCTGACAGCTCTTATGCAAATAAACATATTTACATGGTGGACATGTCATTGCAGCCCTACATCAAACACAGAATGTTTTGGGTGGAAGTCTTCCAGTAATTGATCCTGAGGACAGTACATCTGATTGTCCTAGAGTCATGGCTGGCATGGTCATTTTTGTGCTGCGGAGGATTCTTTTTCTCAATACTAATGTCTCTTACCGTTTGATGCATGGCTTCTGTCACATACTCCAAAATAGATTAAGATTAAGAAACCTTTATTAGTCCCACAATGGGGAAATTGCATTTTTGCAAGATGCTGCATCTCACTCATTTGAATATTTATACTGATTAACCCTCAGGCGTCACTTTAATTTACTACCCTTTTGTGTCATTAGGGGACAAAAAAGTCCACTTCCAGAAAACTGCTATAAAAAATTAACAGATTAATATTTTTTCTTACTTTTTTCTGCATAAATATGTTAAACAACTTCAGCCCTGCTCAAAACTACCAAACATTAAATCATTTTGAGGAATTTAACCCTTTAAATGCCAGTTTGATTACTTGATGTCACAGTAATTTTTTTATGAAGAAAACACAAAAAATGAGTTATTTTCCACAAAACAAAAGTTAGGTGGCTGAGGCATTATTTTTATATCTGTCATGGATAGGTCAAAGATTAGCCAAAATATTGAGTTTAATGCATTATTAGTTTTTGTGTAGCAGCAGTTTTAAAATTTACTACCCTTTTGTGTCATTAGGGGACAAAAAAGTCCACTTCCAAAAAACTGCTATAAAAAATTAACAGATTAATATTTTTTCTTACTTTTTTCTGCATAAATATGTTAAGCAACTTCAGCCCTGCTCAAAACTACCAAACATTAAATCATTTTGAGGAATTTAACCCTTTAAATGCCAGTTTGATTACTTGATGTCACAGTAATTTTTTTATGAAGAAAACACAAAAAATGAGTTATTTTCCACAAAACAAAAGTTAGGTGGCTGAGGCATTATTTTTATATCTGTCATGGATAGGTCAAAGATTAGCCAAAATATTGAGTTTGATGCATTATTAGTTTTTGTGTAGCAGCAGTTTAAAATGGTATTTTCCACTTAGGGCCCATTAACTCCTATTATAATACTACATTTTTTAATATCATAACTATAACAACATATAACCATGCATTTCTTGATGTAAGGGTTTCATTTTTGAAAAAAATAGTTAAATTTGACATTTTCTACTGTTCACCACTAAAATCAGCCATTAACCCATTATATTCCTATGCATAAAATCCTTGTGTTTTGTGGATGTGTTTTGGATTGTGTTCAGTAGGCTGTTTTAAGTGTGTGTGCATGTGTTTGTACACGTGTGTATGTGTCCATGTGTGTGCATACGTGTGTGTGTTGTTTCATGTGTCTTTGCAGTAGTCATTGTTGGTGTTAAAACTTATGTATGTAATGTCTGATGAAGTTACTTCAGTATATACCATCCACAGACACTCTTTCAAGTAAACAAAAACATGCCCCCTTCCATTTTTGAAAAAAATAGTTAAATTTGACATTTTCTACTGTTCAGCACTAAAATCAGCCATGAACCCATTATATTGCTATGCATGAAATCCTTGTGATTTCATCATTTTTTGTGGTTGTGTTATTGCGCTTAGTAGGCTGTTTTAAGTGTGTGTGCGTGCATGTGTGCATGCATGTGCGTGTGTGTGTGTGTGCATGTGTGTGTGTTTGCCGTTTCATGTGTTTTTGTAGTATGTATGTTGACCTTGTAAAGCTTGTAATGTCTGATGAAGTTTCTGCAGTACACTGTCACAAACAGCCACAAACGCACTCTTTGAAGTACACAAAAACATGCCCCCCCCACCTCTTCCTACTGCACTTCAAGGAGGTCAATGTGGAGAAAACACAAACAGCAGTTAGCCAGCAGCACCTGGCTGCAGTCCTGGCGTCCAGACTCCTCTTTTTCTGGATGTTTCACTTCCCTGAATCTCTCTAGCAGTTACAGGCAGCATCATTTCATCCTGAGCCTCTTCCACATAGAAACACCATCTTCATCTTGCTCCTTGGTTGTCACAGAAACAAAATTATGTTTTCTTTACCTTGACACATTGAAGGGGGCATGTTTTTGTTTACTTGAAAGAGTGTTTGTATGTCTGTAGATGGTATATACTGAAGTAACTTCATCAGACATTACATACATAAGTTTTAACACCAACAATGACTACTGCAAAGACACATGAAACAGCACACAGATGCATGCACACACACACACACACACACACACACACCACACACACACACACGTATGCACACACATGGACACATACACACGTGTACAAACACATGCACACACACTTAAAACAGCCTACTGAACACAATCCAAAACACATCCACAAAACACAAGGATTTTATGCATAGGAATATAATGGGTTAATGGCTGATTTTAGTGGTGAACAGTAGAAAATGTCAAATTTAACTATTTTTTTCAAACATGAAACCCTTACATCAAGAAATGCATGGTTATATGTTGTTATAGTTATGATATTAAAAAATGTAATATTATAATAGGAGTTAATGGGCCCTAAGTGGAAAATACCATTTTAAACTGCTGCTACACAAAAACTAATAATGCATCAAACTCAATATTTTGGCAAATCTTTGACCTATCCATGACAGATATAAAAATAATGCCTCAGCCACCTAACTTTTGTTTTGTGGAAAATAACTCATTTTTTGTGTTTTCTTCATAAAAAATTACTGTGACATCAAGTAATCAAACTGGCATTTAAAGGGTTAAATTCCTCAAAATGATTTAATGTTTGGTAGTTTTGAGCAGGGCTGAAGTTGTTTAACATATTTATGCAGAAAAAAGTAAGAAAAAATATTAATCTGTTAATTTTTTATAGCAGTTTTTTGGAAGTGGACTTTTTTGTCCCCTAATGACAAAAAAAGGGTAGTAAATTTTAAAACTGCTGCTACACAAAAACTAATAATGCATCAAACTCAATATTTTGGCTAATCTTTCACCTATCCATGACAGATATAAAAATAATGCCTCAGCCACCTAACTTTTGTTTTGTGGAAAATAACTCATTTTTTGTGTTTTCTTCATAAAAAATTACTGTGACATCAAGTAATCAAACTGGCATTTAAAGGGTTAAATTCCTCAAAATGATTTAATGTTTGGTAGTTTTGAGCAGGGCTGAAGTTGTTTAACATATTTATGCAGAAAAAAGTAAGAAAAAATATTAATCTGTTAATTTTTTATAGCAGTTTTTTGGAAGTGGACTTTTTTGTCCCCTAATGACACAAAAGGGTAGTAAATTTGTTTCACCATGTTCTGGTGATGTATTTGAAAAATTTAAATTGGAATTCTAAAATGTGTCTAGAGAGAGTCTTTGTTACAAAAAATTGTGCCATATACACCAACACAGATAAAATGGTGGCCAGGTAAAGAGGCAAAAATTACCCAAATGGACAAAAAAGTCCCCAATGACGCCCGAGGGTTAAAACAAGATGACTGAGCCAGTTACAGAATTTTTGGCATGCAGCTGCTGATTGTCAGAGCGTCAGTCATGTCTTCCTAGTTCCTCTGAGGAGTTTTCAATTGTCTTTCACAGATATCTTGTTAACACAAACAAGATTCTCTTTTTTTTATTTGAGACATGTAAATTTCATTCATACCAGTAGCGACCTGTCTTCTTATGTCTTCAAGGGCTGTCAGAGCTAGCAACGAATCTGAAGCCAAATAATCACATGGAAGTATTCAGATGTGTGCATTTCATCTGCCGCCAAGCTGTTTTTTTCCTCCCCAAGCTCTGACGCTGCATCTTCTCTGTATCATTCTCAGCTGTTCACACATTCAGACACTGTTCGAGGAGGACGGAGAGCAACATCAAAGTGATTAGAGCTAGTCCCTGTATAACAAAACAGCTGCGCACTTCAAAGCTAATTTTAACTAAATATTCTTACCATAAATTATCACCGGAAATGTGCAGCAAAGTGTGATTGTGTGTTTTTTTGTTTTTGGACACACACTGAGACACTTGCTTTGTTGTCAAATGATAAGCAGCTGTGTGTGTGTAGCTTTCTTTGTGTGTGGCACATCATTGACTTGTGGGTGCTACATGTAGACCTGAGGCTTGTTTCAGATGAAGCCAGGAACAGAGCAGCTCTGTGAACTGTGATAACTACAAAGAACAGATGCTAGCAAAGAACACATTAATGAAAAGCTGCACTTTATGCTGTTCTATCGTGCCTTGTTTGAACTCGACAGTGTACGCTTCCTCTCCAATCAGTGTGAAGTGGGTGTGAATGACCACTTACCTGATCATCAACAAAATCTGGACAGCAAGAGGCTACACAACCGCAGATTGGGTATCCTTTACAATAGGTGGCGATCAATATATTCGATGGTGTCGCGTTTTTGTTCAGAACTGTTCTAATCAGTTGGTTTCTGTTTTTTTTTCTTCTAGTCTGAACAGCCCAGTCCAGCCAGCTCCAGCTCCAGTTCAAGCTTTGCCCCTACACACCACAAACGCCAAGGTAGTTTACCTCCAAAACACATCACAGTCATGTCATAAACTCATACATTATGTAGTTTATTATTACAAGCTAAAATATGGCTGTTTTCTGAATATGTATTCATGTCCTGTAGATGCAAGTCATTATATTTATAAGATAAGATAAAACTTTATTAATCCCATAGGTATCAAGTTACATTAAATGCAGTTAAATGCAGAGTATAACAGTATAAGTGTCACTAAAATCTACTAAAATCAGAGTACAGTACACAGTATGAGCACAATATATGATGCATGGATACAAATATAGACCAGTGGAGGAAATGACAGTGATGCATGACATGATCATCTAGCTCCTCTCCCTACAGAAAGGGGAGGAGTTATACAGTCTGATGGCCACTGGCAGGAAGGACCTCATGTGACATTCTGTGCTGCTCCACAGGAGGTCCTTCCTCCCCTCATTTCCTGAATAGGTTAATGTTTAAATAAGACCAAGTTGTAATGTTTGGACATAAACCTCAAACAGTATTTGTTGGAGAAAAGAAAATGAATCAGCAACCTCCAGGGTTAAGAAATGAGGTGTCAAAAAGTGCAGTTTCCCCCCACAGCCTCTAGGGGCTGACTCCAAAAGTGAGCCAATCCTCATAGACCTCCATGTTAAAATCTTATAGGAGAAATACGCATCTTTACAGACTAAAAACCTTTTTTTATATAACCCACTCCACATCATGTCCTTGAAATGTTATTTTTCCTGGGGGTGACTTGTGTTGTGTTGTTTGGAATTTTCTTTGGATACAGTGGTGGACTTCATCATCAGGAAAAGGGTGGCTATACCCACCACCACCACCACCCACACAGGTAACAGTGCTGCTGTGACCTGTGAGCCCCACTCCCAACACCCCCCCCCCCCCCCCCACAGTCCAATCACATCTGCATGAGGATCATTCGCTGCTCGCGTCTACATGTATCAACGTTCATGCCTGACTTATCTGTCATGTTAGCTCGGTGGGGTACAACACAGTGGCAACTGATGGCACATAACAGTTTAGACTCACCGCTCACTGCTGATGCCTATTGGTGTCCAAGTGACACCTGATGGCATCGGCCAATCAGTGCCGACTTGGCTCGTCTAGAGGACAGGAGCCCTTAAATAAACAGTCTGTGTGAGATCCACTGGACCATCCCAACATCACTCCACCTCATGGCATGACCACCTGCTTTTGTGCATGTGTGCTTAAGTTAAAATCATTAACTAAAACTCCACTGATGTGTTCACTTTATGTCACACTCAGTGCTGGGCCCACTGCAGTCAGTGATGCAGGATCTGCATTCAGACGACAACGACGGCGACTCGGAGGATGAGGACGACAACGACATGGACTCTGACGTGGAGCGACCGGCGCACACACACCTCACACACCACCAGCGCAGGTAATGGGTCACAGCAAGGCAGTCTGGTAGTTGTGTGCGGCTAAAACAAATGTCCCTTTAGCTATGCTATTGAGCAAAGTAAAGTATTAATTCTTTTTTTACTTACCTTCCAAGGGTCAGTTTAAGTGACGGCAGTGAGAGCGACAGCTCCTCTCCCTCCCCTCCTTCTCGCAACGAGACCCCAGTCTTATTAAAGACTACTAATAACCAGGTGACCTGACTTTGTACCATATCATATATGATCATTGTCAATTGATGTGCCTGATGTTTACACTGAATCTTATCTCCTGTCAGATACTGGAAGTGAAGAGTCCCACCAAGCAGAGCAAGCAGGACAAGAGCAAGAACATCGATTGTGACAAGGTACACTTTTCAGAGTGAAAAATAACAAATATAACATATAGGACAAATGAAATGGACAAGGAATCATTCTGCTGAACGGGGGTAACTAAATCAATGAATTCAATCACAGCTCAAGACCACAGTATAGCATGGCTTGGCTGCAAAACTGAAGTTAGTTAGCGCCTGAAGCAAGAAGCTAAATGCCTGTAATATGGTACTATTTTACACTGCATGATAGAAGGCATGCCTGTTTAGAGGTTCTCATAAAGCAATTGCTGATGTGTCACATAAAAGAGCACAATGAGCTGAGTTGTGGCTACACTTCTTCGCAATACATTATTTCATCATATTTTTATTTTCATTCATTTTTTAAATAACAAAAACCAGTCTGTGATACTTTAATTACTGTAGTTTTTTGGTAAAAGAAACTAGTACAATTAGTATATTTCAGAAATTTCCTTTTAACCAATTTAAGATATTTATGCTCTTTTGTAGGGTGTCCTTTATTTCCACACATTTTTGCTAAGCCTCTAAAATGATGTGAAGTTAATCTGGGCAGGCCCACCTCATTATAGATGCAAATACAACATCCTATCACATCTATACACAAGTGTACAAAAATGACTACTAATGACTACAAGTATTTTATTTTGAACCTGTGCTAGTATGGGATCAGTACTGTATTGGCTGATACTCAGAATTCATGCTGTTAGCAAGGAGAAGAAATGGAATCACATGTATCTACTCTGTGACACTCCAAACATTCTGCTTTGCTTCAGTGTGTTTGGTCTATGTTGTATTCATATTTCAGTGAAATGGTACCAGATCCTCCTGTTAAAGCCGTGTTCACTTAATTAGTGCACATTAAGATTCACATTGGCAGCAGTCACACTTTAAATAAAGCAGCTAATATACTGATGCACAATATGGATTTCTGCCAATATCCAATATGCTGATATTGTTACAATTACTATACTGATACTGATATAAGCACATATTTAAGTGCAGAGATCATTCATGCCCCCCTGAGACAACATGCTAACACATGTCAAATTAATTAATCACATATTTGCGGAATGTAAGTTCTTTTTATGACCAATCCTGAGCTATCGCTACCAATAACAACTATGCTAGCATCCCCCTAGGATTGGGGACACAGTGATTGTTAGTCACTGCTAGCGTGTTTATCCATATGCACATCATATTAAGTGATGCTGGTTAATTGTGAACCCAATATAACAATATGTCATATCGGTAACAGCATGTTAATATGTGTTTTAAAGGCTTACCTGGATGAGCTGGTGGAGCTGCACAAAAGACTGATGACACTAAGAGAAGGTCATATACTACAACAGGTAAGCTGCGGCCACAGGAATCCTCCTTGTTAAGACATGGAGTGTAGTTATTGTCACCACATTCACACTGAGCTGCCAAGCCCTGGATAAAAATGTGCTGGGTGGGCTCCCACAGCTTTCACTGATCTCAGCATAACATCACCAGTGCATTTGGTCAGTGATGTTGTAACCTTGGATTAGAAGAGGAGCCGTGATCTGTCGCAGATCCTCTGTAATCTGTGGCTTCATCTGGTTAACCCTTGTGCAACGTTCACAAACACTACCCTTTCCTGTTGTTCGGGACAAAAACGTCTTAAAAATATATCAGATAAATATTTTTTTGCATAGACCTTTTAATTAACTTCAGTTCTGATCAAAAGTAGTGAAAAAATAATTTTCCCCCAGGATTTTAATAGGGTCATCAGGTTGTTATCTGTGAAAATCACAAATTTTACCTCCTACCAACAGGGTAAACCACCAACAATCAAGAATGCATGATTATGTAGTGCCATGGCTGTGCAGTCAAAAATGTGGTTATAATGGAATTCTATGGGACAAAAATGTCCATGAACAACATGTAAGGGAGAAAAAATGAAAATCCAGTGCTGTGCAAAAACTAATGCATTAAAGTCAATGTTGTTACTAATGTTTGACATGACCAAGACTGTAATAAAGGTTAAAAAAAATCCAGTCCACATTCACCTTTTCTATTAAAAATTAGCCATTTTGTGTTTTTTTCCAATTTTCAGCACCACCCATTATGAAATTAGT
The DNA here is from genome assembly GCF_900634625.1 of Parambassis ranga. Classification (NCBI taxonomy): domain Eukaryota; kingdom Metazoa; phylum Chordata; class Actinopteri; family Ambassidae; genus Parambassis; species Parambassis ranga. Next base: position 163,584 of record NC_041038.1, read on the forward strand.
GCTTATTAGTTATTAATTATTTAATATAATAATATTAAATATTAATTAATTGATATTAATTAAGCTTATTGAGCAAAAATGATTCAATTTGCTCACATATTGACAAAGTAAACAAAATAAACAGAAAAATTACTCTGAGGACAAAAACATCCCGAATGTTTAAGGGTTAACCTCTGTCCACCTCAGAGAGTGCACGTTCCTTGCTTATATTCTTGAGGCCTATCATATGACGGGTATTGATGGATCTCCCTAGCACCAGCTGCCAAGTTCTGCCTCGCTCTCCTACCAAGACATCTGGCTCAGAGGGAAGACAAAATCCCATCCAAAACTGCACTGCCCGTGCAGAGCTGTAACGTGCACAGCAATTAAGCTAATCTAGCTCGAGTTCATCGAGTGGCTCCACTTCCTGTTACAAGCCAGTTGAGCCAGCTAGCTATCGCTCAAACAGCATTTTGCATGTGAACATTAGCTTAGCTAAGCTTAGACAGGTAGCTGTAACTTAGTCACACTGCATTTTGCAAGGGTTGTTGTCGTCAGTGCCAGACGTTTGCATGAATCAAGCACTGTTTTGCAAGCTAGCAGATGAAATGGTCAGATTTTCCTTGAATTAGATGGTGTTATACAGGAAGTATTTTGCTGCACACAGTAGCAAGATGTTACTAGCATCTAGCATCTCTAAGGGAAGGCACTCTCCTCTGATTATAACCATGAGCAGATACATATGCTGACCCGTGCTACCCTTTGTTTTCCAGATTGTAAACCTAATCGAAGAAACTGGACACTTTCACATTACAAACACTACTTTTGACTTTGACCTTTGCTCCCTGGACAGAAGCACAGTAAGAAAGCTGCAGAGTTACCTGGACACGTCTGGGCTGTCCTGAGGCTCTGCTCTGAGCAGCTGGCTGCTGGATCTCTGCCTCCACTTTTGACTGTTCTGAAATAAATTCCAACTTTTGGATGCAATGCAAATGCCTCACTGCGTGCAGCCTGCTGGTTGGACCGGGCTCTCTCAAATAAAAGAGACCGTCCCACTGCCAAAACCAGAGCCAGGTAGGGTGCGGATGAGCCCTGTCGATCAGGAGATCACCCGGGAAAAGCCTTCACTTGACTTAAAACAACAACAAAACAAAACAAAACAAAAAACACTGAGGAGCAGCAACCCGTCGCTCTTAATGAATGTGCATATTGACACCATGTATGTTTCTTGATTTGTGGTTCATTGTGACAAAATGCATGGTCAACATTGCCTTACTTTACTAGTCCTTATTTATTGAATTTAATTTTACAGGTGTGTGTGTGGGTGTGTGTGTTTGAAATTTACAACAACAAAAAAAGAAGAAAAAGAAAAGAGCTGAAGAGTCGAAGCACTTCACAACAGGCATATGTTTGAGTCTTAGTGAACACAAATCAGGCTGAAGACCAGAGAACTGCCACAGCAGCTCGCAAAGAGTAGACAAAGAAACACTACCCTGGAACACCGTGGAGGAAAGTGGGTCAGGTGACTTCAAATTGTGTGGAAAAAGGTGCATGTGAAAGCCTCCTTTGCAGAAGGAGCCAACCAATCAGCATCCGTTAGCAATTTTAGGGGCTCTCTCTCCACTCTGAACTTCCACAGGTGGTGCTCTGGAGTCTGGAGGGGGGGGGGGCTAATTGGTCAGTAAAAGATGACCAAAGGGCATTAAGGCTGTTATCCAATCAGTTTGGAAGAATTTCAGCCAATTTAGTTACATTAATAAGAAGTATCATTCTGCCTTTTTCCACCACATCGATGCTCTAGCAGCTGCGGCTGGCAGTTTTTTATTCCCAGTTTGTTATTCATATCATATCAATGCTGTAAATGGTTGAGGCATTAGTTGGACCTAGCTTAGCACTGAGGTTACCATGATAATCATCTTTTTACCAGATCCAGGAGCGACATGCTGCAGCGGGCTCGGCCTCCCTGCTCATTGGCTGCCACTGGAATAAAGCCTTGTCATGTGGGCTGGTTCTCTGCTGCAGGGCTAATAAAACATGCCAAAAGCATAGTTAGGATTTCTCCTATCGTTCGTCTACAATATGATTTAACAAAAATGATTTGTGTCTTTGGAGGGAGTGGATTTGTAGAGCAGACCCAAGGCCCTGGGGGAAGAGAAAGTCCTTTATGATGTCAGAAAGAGGCAGATCCTGTTGTGAAGCTGTGTGGGAGGAGGGGCTGACAGGTACTCTTATGGATGTAAGACAATGAAAAAGATATTTTATTTATTTTGACTTCTTCAATGGAAGCTCATTTGTCACAGGGGACACTTTGCCAGTCTGAAACTGAGGATGCTAGTCCTTTCCAAAAAAAAAATCACCCTGTGCTCTGTCTTATGGTTTCTTGTGTATTTTGAGAACATTCAATAAATATTCTGTATGATGTACATAGGAGCATCTTGTGGATGACCTGTGTGTTTTGTTTTTACTGTATTTATTTTGGGTTAATTAATGCTAATGTTAGCTAAAAAAACTGAAATCACAAGCAATCTATTAGGGCAAAAGTAGCTACTTTAAACAATGCTAACATCATTTTTATTTATAAAATGATAGTGTCCGTTGTGAAGCTATGTGAGTGTATGCTAATGAGGTTACACCTGCACAGCCTGGCTGTAAATGACATCAGCAGGAAGTTGATCTATGGCACACATTGCAAGCTGCAAGTGCAAGTATTTAGCTAACCTTTTCCATTTTCAAACCTGTAGTAAAATTACCATAAGTCAATTAATTTGTCCTACTTCATCGCTATGTTGGTTCACTATACGGAGCTAGCCGCTAATGGAAGACATCAAACGACTGGGCTGAACTAACCACAATAGTCAGGAACATGTCATTTAAACACCGTGTTGTGGTTATCCATTGTAGCTGCTAAATGTTTCAATTCCAGCTCCGGGTCATCAGAACTTTTACACCAATAAATGTTAAATATTTCCCACTGCCACTAAAGTTCAACAAACACAATTATTTAATAATTAAATTAATTAATTAATTAATCAGTACAGCCTTACATCTGTATTCATACAGATGAACACACTCAGGGTTTTTATTGCAATCATCTTAAGTAGCCTATCTGCTAGCTTAAGCAGGCTAATGTTAGCAAACTTAGTGTTGCTAAATTTGTTTAGAGACTTGATAACTTTGCTGTGCTAATGTTAGAATACACTATAATATGGAGCTAAATTTACAAACAGTACTGCACTATATACTACAGTATAGTCAGAGATGCCACATGCTAAATGTCCTTTTCTCTCTTTGTTTCTGGAGGAAAAGGGACTCCATGATGACGTCATTTAAACACTGAACTCACAAGTCAATGAGTTGAAACTGGATCTAAAAAGACTTCACAGTAACTTGTGTTATACTAAGCCATGTAGATAGCATAGCCTAATCAAAAACATAGATGCTTCTAGAACATATATGCATTGTAAAGTAAACCTACTGTAATGAAATCAAAGTGTAGAGGGTTAGAGAGTCACTGACTCTGGGAGCTCCCTCTTCTCCTGGATCCATGCGTGTTCTTTTCATGTCAGTCCTGAGTGGGTGGTCTGATAGAAGAAAAAAAGTTGGAAGTCGTCCAGTTCCCCCATTTTTGTGTGGGTGTGTGTGTTATTTTAAAGCAGAGGATGAATCTCGCATGCTTTCATCACAGCCTTCCATGTCATGCGTCTTAGCAAGCCTGCACTTGAACAACCTGTTCCTGAGGATAAATGGTAAAAATGTCTGTGTGGAGGAGTTGGTAGGTGTTCACCTATATTTAGGAACAGTGTAAAAATGTGCTCTACCAGTCCATGTCAATGCAGTGCTCATTCTGTGCACTGCAGGGTATTTAAAACCCTAAACATTTAAAGGGATAGTTTGAAGTATCTGAGCTGCCTTTATGTGTCAGTAGTCCAAGTCTGTTCCCTAAAGATGCTGCACGATGCTGTAGTGGAAGCTGAAGGCTCCCAACACTGTACACCAAAACCCGCAGTTCCTCAAATGGCCACCTGAGGGTGTCTGTAAGAGCAGGACAATCCTCGTGGACTTCCATGTCAAAATGTCTTTTAACTTTACAAATACACTGTTAAAAGTCAACACATAATAAATGTAAACATTTGTGCTATGCTAGCTAGCAAACAACAACTGCACAGGACATCATTTGTGTATGCGAGACGTTAACAACATTCACATGGTCACATTATGCTAGGGTGCTAAGTGATTCTTATGTTTTAAATGCTAAAAAGAAACAAGAAAGATGCTAATTAGCATCTAAAAACTCCAGTGGCTACTAGCTTGTTGACAAGTGGTTTGTTAACAATGGCTTCTAGACAAAAAAAAAGTAACTTTACAACAGTAAAATGACCATGAGGTGTTCAGGATAGCTTTAATGTCAGCCTTTAGCCACATTTAAGAGCAGGTTCTAGCTCACAGCAGACATTAGCTTGTTTTTGTCTCTGTTTTCACACTTACTGTAGTGCAAGTCAGATTTCTCTGTCATTTAAATGGATGGAAATTGAAAATGGTGACTCCAAGATGACATAAATATGGCATTGGTAGGCTCCAAGAGTTGTCATCATAACTTTAGTGGAACTTATGCTAATGAAATATCCCATTACATTAATGGAGTTAAACATGCTTGTTGTCATCCAGATGGGCATGTCAGAGCATTGCCAAAACTTATATTTTTATCTTTGGCTTAAATGAGATGAGACGGCCAACTATATTTAACATCATTTATAAAAACGGCAGACTTCTCGTGCATCCTCCTCAGATACTAGCTGTTGCTCCGGTCATCCATTTGCTTTGACAGCAGTATGAAGACAGAGCTGAGGGGGTCTGCAGCACTCAGCTGGGTTGTGTCCACATGTCACAGCTCTGGGTTCAGGGCTCTGTGTTTGTTTTCAGAACTCTGGTATTTCTGCTGTGTTTGGATGATCCACAGAGCAGACACAAAGGCCAAACGCTTCCAATCCTCAGATTTTCAATGGCCTCTTTAAAAGGTCAAAGCTAATAGCAGGGCGGAAAACCATGAAACCCTGGCATGCCGTGGACATGATCAGCTAATGACCATTATTCCATTTTTGTAATGGGTTTAAAACAAATTTCCACAAGAGTGAGATAGCATTAACATCAATCTGTGTGGTGAATACAGATTTGTATTATTTATTGATGTTATTACGCTCATAAAAATCTATTTATTGACAAAAAAAGACCATCTAAAGCCACCCAATACGCTTGCATGTGTACTCAGACATCAGCTGATGTTGTGGCAAACCTGGCAACCTCACCATTACAACATAATACACATTTACTGTTTGCTCCTGTTAGCTTCTCTGTTGCATCATCCATTCTAGCTTCCACTGTGTACAGTCAGTGTACAGCTGGTTTAACTGAGCTTTTTCACCTATTTCTGCTGCAAGGTACCAAAGCTAAAGCTAGCAATTTTAGTAATAGAATACAATAGATAAAAGAGATTAATGCATTCATGGTTTTTGTTGTTGACCTTTCAGGTAGTCTATCTGCTAGCTTAAGCTGACAACATTAGCAAACTAAGGCCCTGTTCACACTGGAGAAAGTTAATCAAGCTAGAGTAGGATTGAATCTGGATAGCCTTTAAGATGGATATGTGTGTGCACATGCGTCATGCGTTTTTTTTTTGTTGTTGTTGTCCCGTGTCGCTCATTCTTTAGTTTTTTTGGTTCAAAAGGCAGTTTATTCCTTTGTAGCCCTGTGGAAAATAAACTCGTGGCAAATCTGTTGTAGTTCGATGGTTGTTTACATACGGCTTTTGTGCGCAACCGGGACACTGTGCCTGTGAACCCCGAAGTATCAAGTCAGTAGCGGGATTCACTAGCCAGATCCACCTCCGAGAGCTGGATTGAAATCTATCCAGATATATCCAGATACGGCCCGAATCCCGCTCTAGCCGGATTGATTTCCTCAGTGTGAACGGGTTCTTACGGTTTACATTTGTTTACTGACCATAGAACTCTTCTTTGCTAATGTTAGACTATGTTTTTGTGTTTGTTGGATATACTCGGGGGTATTAGCCTACCTGCTAGCTTAGCTTACTGTAATACTTACAATATTGCTAACTAGAACACCATAGCTAAAGCTCGCAGGGTGAGAAGTTATTTGGAAGACTTCAGAACTCTTCTCTCTTCTGTGCTAATGTTAGGATACACGTTAGTGTTACAAACAATGCAAACTGTAATCAGAGTAATCAGTTACATCATGCTAAATGTCAATGTCTTCCTTTGTTTATGGAAGAAAAGGATCTCTGTGATTAGTTTTTGTTTTTACAAATGAATGTGAAAGCCATCCACAGCAGCTAAAGCAGCTTCAGTACAAACTGGACAGTTGTGTTTGTGAAGTCCCACTTTAAATGGAGACAAGAGAGACCAAAGTGGCCTCCGGGATTCCTGGATTAATCTGGGCTATTTTCCTCTGAGAGGATAGAGCTGAGGGGAGACGAGAGGAGGGGGCATAGAGGAAGAATGGAGCCAAGGGGGAGGGGAAAGGCACGGGGGGGGTTCAGAGTCCAGGCAGGCCAGCAGGACATCCTGTTTGAGCTTCCAAATACCATTTCCTCCAATAAAAAAAGAAGGGGGGACCTTCGAAATAATCTCCCACAGAAGAGACACAGAGACATTGATTGTCACCTGGCACGAGGCCAAAGGCGGAGAAGAAAGCCCCCCCCCTCCAACCGAGCTTGGACGGCGGTCAAAAAACACCTCAAGGAAGTCATTAAAGCTCCAAGGTTGATGAAAAGTCTCTCCTTCCCTCAACCCTGTCTGAAGGCACGCCGCTCTCCACAGTTTGAAATATTTGCACAGAAGCAGGTGTAGCTGCCGACCATGGACAGAGCATTATAATGCATTATTACTCAAATGTCTTCCACAAGGAGAGTAGTTTTAACAAATATTGGGACATTTGTTAAACAGATGTAAAAAAAAAATGTCAAAAATATGTTTTTTGTTTGACATTTTTTCATATTTGTGACATGAATCTGCTAATTTGTGCAAATTGTGTAATTTGTGCTTTGTTTGTTTGAATTGACACTTTAATATCAGAATTCTCCAGTAAACGTGTGTATTTCTGCTGTAAAGTTAGACATTTTAACATGGAGGTCTGTGAGGACTGACTTTTTTTGGAGCCAGCCTCATGTGGCCACGCATGGAACCGTTTGAACATGGCTGTCAGTGTGAAAATAACAAACACGTGAAATTATATATTTTAATATATAAGTTGCATACCCAGCCAAAAGATGAAAAAAAGTGTGACTTATAGTCTGGACAATAACTCAGTAGTTTTATTGTTTTGGTGCAGTTTTGGAACCAGTTCAAGTGGTCTTGTAAGTGTGGGCAAGTTGTGGAAGTTAATAGGGCTTAAAAATGTCAAATAAAAGGTTAAATTAGTGATGCCAGCATTTCCACTATAGGACAAGATAACAACATATATGTTGGAATAATGGAAATAAAATGACTCTGCGCCATGTTTCCCCTTCCAAGAGCTGTTTGCCAGCTGCTCATCTAAACTGTACATCGTCGTTGTACTTTGTCGTTCTGACTGTGTGTTCTGCACCTGAAAAAGCTCTTGCGCTTCTCCAGATTTATCACACCCACTAAATTCCGACCAATCACAGAATTGTTCTCGCACACCACTGAGTGAAAAAGTTCTGCCCGAGCCATGTGTTCACAAAAGCTGCAGAACAGGCGCTCTGAGAAAAAAGTGACGTCATTTTTTTGGGGCGGAACGCCGGCAGCGAGAAGCAAGTTCTCTGTTTTCGTGGAGTATGGATCCAGCTTAACTACAGTCAATGTCTAATTTCCTCTTTAGATTTGGTGTTTTAGGTGTTTTTATTTGACATTCATTCCACTTTGTCACACAGGCCTCAGGCTAAAACCTTCCAGTTTTCTTCCCGATATCTAACTTCCCGATATCTAACTTCTCCATCAGCACACACACAGTGTGTGCTGATGGAGCAGAGTGAAGCAGGGTGGGAGGATGAAACTCAGCCGGGCTGGGCTCATGGAAGTCAGCCCGTCCTTCTGAAGCGTTTGCCTCCATCTGGTCCATCGCTGTCTCTCTTCCGGTGGGGAAGGCTGACAGCTAAATGAAGACCACCAAAGCACCCCCCCCCAGCTATTGTCATCAAATCACACTTATCGTATGTTTTATGGATCACTTGTATGTGTGAGTGTGTCCATTTTCCCCGTGCGGCCAATTGTGTTGACCCTCCTGTCAGCTCCCCCCGCTGTGGAATTCTGGGTGGCAAGTGGTTGTGTCTACCACCAACACCACAATCACAAGCAGCAGCCGTCCGCTCACAAAATGAATACAAATTAGCCTTTCACGAATCAGATCAAGTTATGTAAAGGACAAAAGCAGGCAGACTTCAAAGGAGGAGGGACGAGGAGGGATGCTGCATGCAGCCGCTCCAGCCGCCTTTCTCAACCGCACAGTCCTCAGACGCTGTGCTGGACTGTGTTTCAACCCCCACCCCCCTTCTGGACCCCCCCTGCACTACCAAAATGGGTCCAGCCTTTTTGGAGCGAATCCCAATCCCAAACCTGCTCTTTGATTTCAGGGGGGTTTGGCACTGCTTCCCCCCCACCCCCCGCTTTGTTCCTCTTGATGGATTTAGGCGGGCCAGCGAACCGTGACCTCCTTGGCAGCCCACCCCGTCTGTGTGAGGCTGCACACACACAAACACAATACCAAGCCGCCACGGAACCCAACAGGAAAAAAACTGGACAAACGTGCTAAAAGCATCTGAGAATCAAAGTCTCATCCCTGACAGAGATTACAGGCGGTGCTGAGTGTCACTGCTGCTTCCATTGTGTCTGTTCTGATAAGTTAGCCATGTGTGATGGGCGAGGAGGAGAGTCTGGACCGCTGCCTATTCAGCTGCTCTGAACCACCTGCCACCAGATGGACCCAAGTGTGAACTTGAACAAGGAACAGGGAGGGGAGAAGAAAACAACACTTCCAGCCTTCCAGCCCTGCCGGCAGCCGCCTCACTTTCTCCCCGACTGTTATCAGCCCACCTATCTGCTGTGTGATGAGCTTTTACTGGAATGTTTCATGCTTACAACTTTTATTGTGGTGGGGTTAAAAATCAACATAGGAAGCAGGGTATTGGTAAAAGCGCAGTGCTGAAGCTAATTGCTAATAATCCCTAACTTTTCACAACATTGAGTGCACTGGTGGTTCTGTAGGTTAAAAGCAGCATGGAGAGCTAGCTGTTAGTTAACCTATATAGTTGTTGTCAAAAACGGATGGATACCATGTTACTGATGTAACGTGCTTTGTCGAAAGCTGTGTTCAGTTCAAAGCTTGAGTTCACACTTGTAGCTAGCTAACCCTCAGCAAGTTCTAATAACACAATTAGCTTAGCAAAACAATTATACAAATTGTGTCCATCCCTCCATCCACGTTCTAAAACCACTTTGTCTGGCTCTGTACAGGATGGTGGTGGTGGTGAATAAGTTGTGAGAATAATTCCTTGCCATGCTTTTTCACTTCATGTGAAGTTTATTATTGCGTCATGGCGCCCTACGCGGCAGGCGTGTTTGCGAGGAGCTCCCGACATCGACTTTGTTTATTTTAGTGTGTATAAGGATAGCAAATGTTCAGTGCCTGTTTACAAGGATCACATACAGCAGAGAATCACTTCTGGACATCGGAAAGGTTTACCAAGAACTAAATTCAGAACTTTTGGACTACAGCTCTCTTCTCCTCTGCACGGATCCCACCAACTCTAGCCGGCAGACCGCACCACCACAAGACCCGAGTAAACAAAGGGACCGGCGACCAGCGAGATGAAAACGGGGCAAGAGAGGAGGGCTATATGCTAGGCTAAAGGCTAGAGGTACACGACCACCACTACCCAGCCTTCTGTTAGCTAACGTCCGCTCTCTGGAAAATAAAATGGATGAGCTACGAACAAGGACAACGTCCCAACGTGAGATCAGAGAGTGATGTGCTCTTATCTTCAGGGAAACATGGACTACTGCAAGTACACCAGACTCAGCCATTCAGCTTCAGACCCACACAGTGCACCTCGGAGACCGCACATCAGCCGCAGGTAAAAACAAAGGTGGCGGTGTGTGTGTTTACGTAACAGATGGTGTACAGACGCTCAGGTGGTGGAGAAACACTGTGGTGCGGACATCGAAGTGTTGATGGTGAAGTGCAGACCTTTTTATTTGCCAAGGGAGTTCAGTGCTGTGTTTCTGCTGGCTGTTTACATCCAACCGCGGGCCGATCAGACCACTGCGTTAGGACTACATGACATCATTGGCAAATACGATTGCACGCCCGGATGCCGTGTTTGTTGTTGCCGGGGATTTTAACCTCTGCAACCTCAGGTCTGTGCTCCCAAAGTTTCACCAATATGTGACTTTTCCTACAAGGAACAACAACACTCTGGACCAGGTCTACAGCAATGTGAAGGGCGCATACGAGGCCGCGCCCCGCCCCGCCCCCACGTTGGACAATTTGACCACATCATTAGCTGTGTCTCATTTCAGGGTCTGCATCCTTCGGAGGACGCAGCCTACGCGGTCTCAGGAGGCCGCGTCCTCCTGAGGATCCTCCGGAGGATCCTCAACCGTTGGTAAATGGGACAGTCTGGCCTTCAAAGCACTTCCTGATTGTGGCGCGACGTCATAAATTTTGCCCCGGGAAAAACAAAAGCAGCGACAGCGACACAACACGGACTAGACAACAAGCGGGACAACAGTGTGGATTTAGAAATTTGGAATATTTTAATATATTTATTTGTTGTTGGAGGAAGAGGAGAGGCGGCTCCAGCGGCAGCAAAACCGGTGACGGCTCATTTTCTTCAGGCTGGGAGAGCGCAGTGGGGAGGTGACGGTAAGCTGCTGTTTAACCATGTTATTGATCATAATTAATATACCAGTTACTGAGCAAACGCTAGCCATATAACCAGTAGATAGACAAATATGATTAAATGTAATTTATATTTTATTCAATTGTAAGACTTGATACAGGGTCTGTTTGTAATTTTAATACTTTAAATTAAATAGCTAAATGTGTAAGAACCCTGCAAATAACCCTGAAAGCACTGCTTTAATGTGTCATTAAGCATCAGGTCTGTCACTACACCAGAGAATTACTGCTGGGTGGAGGAGAGTGGGGCTCCCTGGCAGGACCAGCTGTCTGTCCTGGAGGAGGTGTACTGACCATCATCACCTTTGGAGGGTGAGGATACATATTTTATAGCTTTTCATATTTTAAGCTGCTTTGGAAACCGCTCTGTGGAAGTTATTATTTTTATTTTTGCCCTTTTTAAAAACATCTTTAGTAACATGGCAGCCGCCGATCGTCAGCTCTGCAAACCCTGATGGACGATGTGGTTCAGAGGAGACAGGCACCCCCCTCCCCCAGATGATGTCCCACTCACAGCCAGAGGACTCCAAGGTCTTCACCGTGGCATCATCCAGTCCAGCAGCACCAAGGACTCCTGCTCAGCCAAACATTTATATATATGTTCTTTGTGAATAGTATTTTCTCATGATCTTTTATAAATAATAAACTGTACATTTTCATAATGCCCCCTGGTAAATAGTTAGAAATGTTCAAACTGTGTCTTTGTAAATATTGTACATAACAGAACAATGATTTACTGTTGTCACTGAGAAGTTGTTCAAAAGTTTACTTAAATTATAAATAGGTGATGAAACACATAATGTAACAAGGTTAGAAGAGTTTAAGAACACAGAGACAAGAACGATTTAATACACAATTTAATAAGTAACCATTTAAATAACACAGAACATAAAATCACTGCTGTCCACCATCCTCTCAATGAGCTGAGGTCTGTCCGTTCTTTCTCTGCTCTCCCTCCCTCTCTCTCCCTCTCTCTCTCTCTCTCTCTCCCTCCCTCTCTCCAGCCTCATCTCCTCCGTTATCAATTGTCAGGTTTCTTCTGTTTCCCTCTGCTCCTCCTACAACAAAATGACAACAGGCAGAATGACCGTTTGATATAATAACCATAATATTGCTCCTCACGTGAACTATACTTTATACTATACTACAGTAAACAGTCCAGAAACAACATTCAATCAAAGCGTTTAGTTTACAGCGCCTCGTATCAACAGGACGTCATGTTTGTAAATATAAAACTCATTTTTTAATGCCGCTATCACTACTAGCATTTTAAAATTCTCAAACTACTGCTCTTTACTTACATTTAAATGTGAATTCGGCACTCCTGCCGGTGCCGCTGCCGCTGCCGCTCGCTTGGCCCGTCATTGTACTATTGGACAAAAAGTAGACCCGCAAAGCATTGTGGGATATTTAAGGCCACGAAGGATGGTAGCGATGCGCCTCCAAATTCAGGCAAAAGGAGGACGCATTTGAAGGACCCTTCGACTTTTGGCGAATTGGGACAGCCTTCGCGCAGCTTTGTGACGTAAGCGGCCTTAAAATGCGCACTCCGAAGGATGCAGACCCTGAAATGAGACACAGCTTCTGTGTTCCTTTACCCAGCCTACAGACAGCTCCTCAAACAAGCCCTCCGGTAAGCAAAACTATCCGTTTGGAATGAAGAGACTGACATGGTGCTTCAGGACTGCTTTAATGCTACAAACTGGGACGTGTTTAAAACTGCTGCTTGGAGAGAGGAGGACTGTTCTGTGAACTTAGGCCCCGTTCACACTGGGGAAAAAATGTGGCTTAAGCAGGATTTGGCCGCATCCAGATCAATCCAGATGTGTTTTTTTCCGAGTGTGAACACCTCCAATCCGGCTGAATCCAGTTTTATTTCAAGCCGGCTAGATCCACCCTCGAGAGGTGGATCTAGCAGGATTGGCTCAAATGTGGCTCAGGTGTGAACGCAAATGTGGCTAGCGAATCCGGCTAGCCACATTATTAGCCATATTACGAGGCACCACCTAGTGGTTTGGAGAACAGCAAACATGCTGGATGAAGCCGGATTGAGTGCGGACACAACTGTGTGCTAGCCAGATTTGAAAATAGGTCTGAACGCATCCAGAGGCTGTCTGGGCTCAATCCTACTCTAGCTGGAATGACTTTCTCCAGTGTGAACGAGGCCTTAGAGGAATATGCATCAGCCGTCACCAGCTACATCAGCACCTGTGTTGATAACATTGTTCCCACCTAGTGCTGCAAAATATTTCCCAATCAGAAACTCTGGATGAACTGTGAGGTACGCTCTATGCTACATGCACGCTTCACTGCATTCAACTCTGGTGATGCTGAAGCCTACAAAAGGCCAGATATGATCTACGTAGATCCATCAGGGAAGCCAAGAGGCAGTACAGACTGAAGCTGGAGGGATACTACAACAACTCAGACTCCCGGAGCATGTGGCAGGGCCTACGTCACATCACAGACTTCCAGCAGAGGAGCAGTACGGTCACAGACAGCCACAGAACACTACCAGATGAGCTGAATGAGTTCTACTCTCGCTTCAACACCCTCAACACCAAACAGCACAGAGGGATTCTACCAGCAGAGGCAGCACAGAGCTCTTCACTCACTGTGACTTCAACTGAGGTACGCAGGGCTCTAAGGACAAACCCCCGAAAAGCAGCTGGCCCTGACAACATCCCTGGCTTGTGCTTTGAGGGCCTGCTCTTCAGAGCTGGCTGAGGTTTTCACAGACATTTTCAATTTGTCCCTCTCTCAGTCATCGCACCATTGCCCTCACTTCTATTGTAATGAAATGTTTTGAGAGGATAGTCATGTCCCACATCAAAGACACCATCCCAGACACCTTAGACCCCCTTCAGTTTGCATACCGTCAGAACCGCTCCACTGATGATGCCGTTAATGCAGCCATCCACACAGCTCTGTCACACCTCGAACACAAAGACACCTATGTTAGAATGCCCATTCCCAGCACACTGGCTGAAAAGCTCTTCACTCTTGGACTGACATCCCCCCTCTGTCGCTGGGTCCAGGACTTCCTCACAGACAGACCCCAGACTGTCAGAGTTGGTGCCAGGACATCAGCCACAAAGACTGTGAGCATAGGAACCCCCCAAGGCTGCATGCTCAGTCCACTGCTCTACACACTCTTCACCTACGAGTGCGTCCCCTCCCAGAGTAGCACATCCATCATTAAGTTTGCTGACGACACAACAGTCATCGGGCTGATCACTGGAGGAGATGATGCAGCCTACAGGCAAGAGGTGGCTCAGTTGGTGTCCTGGTGCCAGGAAAATAATCTCTCCTTAAACACTGAGAAGACTAAGGAGATGATTATTGACCCAAGGAAGAGGAGAGACCAGCACACCCCACTCTTCATCAACAAGACCCAGGTAGAGTGGGTGAAAACCTTCAAACTCCTCGGTACCCACATCAGTGAGGATCTCACCTGGGCTCACAACACACAGCAGATCATCAAGAAGGCTCAACAGAGACTCTTCTTTCTCAGGAAGCTGAGGAAATTTGGATTATCCTCCAAACTGGGGCAGCAGTGGCTCAGTGGCATAGCAGGGTTGTCCAATAACCAGAAGGTTGGTGGTTCAAGGGCCCACAACATTATCAAAGTCCGCACACACTGTTCACACTCCTGCCGTCAGGCAGACGCTTCAGGAGCGTGAAAGCAAGGACAACAAAACTAAAAAACAGTTTCTATCCGCCAGCCATCAGGCTGCTGAACACTGACTGAACATTTATCTTGTAACATCATTGCCACAATGCAAAAAAATGCACTTATTTGTTTTTGCATGTACAATCTGTAAACACATTTACACATTCTAAATGTCCTACCTCTGACAATAATGCATAAACAATGCACCATAAACACTGATAACACTTTACCCTCTGTAGAGGGAACTGCACATTTTACTGATTTTATTTTTCTTATTGCTTATTCGTATTTTTATTTATTCTTATGCCTACAATAAGTCTACTGTTTTTTATTTTAGTTGTGTATAAAGTCATGTGAAGGGAACTCACAAAGTAAGAATTTCATTGCTCAGTATAACTGTAAAGTGCTGTGCATTTGACAATAAACTTCTTGAATCTTGAATTAAGGGTGTAAACATTTATAACAGAATACTTAAGTAAGATTAATAGCATTGTAATGAAGTCTCTGTGGCGGTAGTCTTCCTCACAGATGGTAAATCCTTCACCTGACTCACAATGACATGCTGTTATGAGCTCTGTAAACCCTAATAAATGTGTTGAATCCATGCAGCCATAGAGCCAGATGTACTAATAACTTCCAGAGAGCAGAGCGTCCAGCCTGAAGGTAGGTAAGGAGAGGTGAGGGCTGCCACTCCACTTCCTGCACTTTAATTAGAACCAAATGAAAAGGACCCCCCCCCCCCCCCACACACACACACCATACTCATACTACTCCTCCTCCTCAGTCTACTCCTAATTAACTTAATGTTTGAGCGGTACCCTGCCTGACTGCAGAGGGAGGGGGGGGGTCTCATTAGCACTTTGCTTTTCAGTGGGCCCACAAAACAAATCATCAATAGCTTTGCAGACAAATGCGCTTGTTAAAGACTACAAAGGTTAATTATGGATCAGCCGGACACTTTTTTTTAAAGCTGATTACACCCATTTCGTTTTTTTGGAGTGACTTTTGAGCCCAGATCCAGCCTGACAGATCAGTTCTGACAAAGACTGGACTGCATCATCCAAAAGGAGCACAAAAATAGTGGCGTATTAATTTAAAATACATTTTTAATGAACTGTTTGCAGTAGTAAACTGTATTCAAATCTAATTTTTGGGAAGAAATATGTACATTTTATAAATTTATTTGATCCATGGGGCTGATCTATCTGCTTTAATTCTATGTTTGTTACATATTGCATTATGCAGCAGCAGATGCAGCTTGCTAACTACACTTAGCTCTGAGCAACATGAACAAATTCTGTATGTTTGGAATCCATATGATTGGCTAACTTGAAAAAAGTTAGCCAATCAAGTGCAAGCAAAGCACAGCCCAGAAGACCGAGCTATGCATTCTGACAGGTGTATGAGCTAAGAGCTAAGCTGGTTTTAGTCTCTAGTCACCCATAAAGAAGTATATAGAAGTATTCTATATATACATTAGTAAAAATATAAAACAAGGTGCAGGTTCAGTCACAGTTAAATACAGCCAACCTGAGAGTGCAGTGAGGTTTAGTGCTGTCACATATAGGATCAGTTTACACTATATTCCTGTCATTATTCCCTCATTAGTGGAGCAGACTGAGGGCTGCACCTAGGTACTGTTTGGACTCATTTGTCCGGTTAAAGATCTCTTGTCTCTCCTGCATGTTTGATTAGTTTAGACAAGCCAGCAAGAGCAGCTCCAGTGCTGCGTGCAAGCCAAGAACTGAGTCCCACCAAAGAGTTTTTTTAAAATTATTTTAAACGTCACATCTGATTTCACAAGCACAAAGGGTTGAAAAGACAACTATTTTATTTTGCCAAGTCTTTCAGCCCGAGTGCACTGACGCTTCTTTAGCAGGAAGTGTGCCGTTAACCCTTCGTTTTCAAAGTGTAACCACTTTACAAGCTCAGGAATTTATAAGTAGTCAGAGTGTTTGTCCAATACTTCATAGCATAGGTTAGCATTAGAACTGGGAATACTGGGTTTGTAGATTGGGTCAAACGGCATTTAGGACTCTGCGAGTATAACAAAATGATTCTCCTTCAAAAAAGATAACATCTTTGGCAGTGCTGCTCCTGAACACCAGCCACATCACCTGCTGATACCTTCCTACAGTGAAGCAGGGTAGTGGTGTTATCATGCTGTGAGATTTTTTTCCTCAGCAGCAGAGGCAGAGAAAGTGGAGAATTATGAATTATTAGTTAATAATTATTATATTCCTGAGCACTTCAAACACATCTGCTTGATTGAACTGTTTAAGACTTTCAATCATTAACTTGCAGAAGGATGAAAAATGTGGGATTATATGGACCTACAGAGCCCTGTGATATAAACCCTGCAGGGTAGTATACATGCTGTATAAATGTATATATCCCTATGTTACAGGACCATGTTATAACATAGAAGCCTGTGAATCAGAGGCTTAAGGAGCTGTGATATTAAACCTAGTGAAATGAACACTTGGATAGGTAACCCATGAATCTGCCTTATAACACATACACACAATCAAATCAACAGTGAGCTTATTCAGCAGTGTAGAGCTGTATGTCAGTTCTGTCAGTGTGTGTTACATACAAGCCCTATTTAATTGTGCGCCTCACACAGGCTTGTGATGATGTTATAGTGCCATCTAGTGGTGGTCTAATGGTAAGGTGAAATCATAGCTCAAGATGAAGCTGTTTTTTATTTTTTACCCAGAAACCACACAAATTATGTCATGAAAGAAATAATTGTCTGGAATTAGGTCGAATACAATATCAAAGTCAATAATACAAAATGTCACACATTCAGTTAAACTAAGAAAAGAATAGGAAAATAGTGCAGTACACTCAACGTAATTCAGCCACGCACACTAGAAGTAATGAGTATACACAGAGAAGTGCCAGCACCGGTGGAACAGATGGGAAGTTAGGTGCTTGCTCAAAATTAATGGATGACCAGAGGTGCCCTCAATACTTCTTATTAATCTGGATTAATTATGGATGAAGAAAATTATTTTGAATTTTTCTTAACCCTAACTTTTATAAATTAGAGTACATACAGCATAAAAATATTTAACTTTCAAAAAATAAAATCAGTATGAGCTCTACATAGATCACAAAAACTAGGCCCCAAACATATTATGGCATCTCCAAATGTTTATTTCAGTAAAGTTTAAGCCATACTAGGAAAATGTATTACCAATTTAGAAGAAGAGAATTTCCCCTCTGTGGATCTCAACCAGGTCATCATACTCATTTCTAGTAACAGAATAAGCCATCCACACACAATATGCAAAATGTTCTGACTGTGCCAGTCTTTATTCAGGTGTCCAAAAATGACTACATGGTTCCTCCTATATCATGTCAGTCCAGTGGTAGCTGATATGGTAAACATGCTTTAAAATTCATGCATATTGAAAATGATAAGTTTGCACTTAAAGATGTGATTATAGCATGCCCTGGTTCCTTCTGCGTCCAAATGGTTGTGTCTCCCCGTTTCTGTGTGGGACTTTTCAAACTGGGAATATTAAAAAACGTCAAACACGAGTTATACACTATCCACACTGGAGTAACCAGCTGAATACCTATGGTCTAAACAAAAAAGCAACTGAAAGAACAAACTAACTGCAAGAGAGCTTTTATTAAAACACCACTTTAAACATGGGAATGCCACAAAAAAGCAAGTTTCAACACAAAAACTGCAGCACCAGAACAATAAGGAAAGGCAAAACACAAAAAATGAGCTTCTCTGAAGCCACTTTTAAAAATACCCCAGGTGAGTAAATGCAAGCTCAACCATAAAAATAACTCCTAAAGGTGTTCTAATCTAAGACATTTAACCACTTGATGCAGACTTCGTCCTGAGATGGCACGACTTTCAGAGCACTTCAGGTTATACAGTCTTCTGCTGGCCCTTCTTTCCAATCAGAGACTTGTGGATGTGAGGGATCACACCTGCAAAAACAAGGGCAGCCAGTGAGTCAAAGTGAAACTTAACTGTTGTAGGTAACCAAGTATAATATGTTAACTCTTTAAATATAAATTATTAAGTCAGAATAAATAAAGTCATTACCTCCACCAGCAATGGTTGCCTTGATCAGTGAATCCAGCTCTTCATCTCCTCTAATGGCCAGCTGCAAGTGGCGTGGGGTAATACGCTTCACCTTCAGATCCTTGGATGCATTTCCTGCCAACTCAAGAACCTGAAAAACAAACACATCATGGCTTTAGATGCCCTCAGAGAACAGAATGAGCGTCGATGAGGTAAACGACAGACGTCTTACCTCGGCGGTGAGGTACTCAAGAATAGCCGCGCTGTACACCGCTGCGGTGGCTCCCACTCTACCGTGGCTGGTGGTTCTGGACTTGAGATGTCTGTGGATACGACCCACAGGGAACTGCAGAGACCAGGAATGAAAGGATGAGCGCGGGCAGACAAAAAGATCAAGGGCCAGTCGGTGAGAGACGGCCGCCAGCTGAGTAACCTTTTACGACGTCTGGCTGTTAGCTTGTGTTAGTACCGCCTCGGAAATGAATGAATAGTAGTGGACAAACCTGCAGTCCTGCTCTTTGTGAGCGCGAAATAGCCTTGGTCTTGGTCTTTCCGGAGTCTTTACCAGCTTTACCACCAGCCTAAAAAAACATCAACACAGTCACTAGAGTATGGAATCTTCATGTTTACATTACGGTGGAACGGAATGAATTGAAGGTGGTCGTTTTACCGCTCCTTTAGCAATGCTATCCGTTGCTCACGGCATCCAACGGCGGTGAGCTAGCATACTAGGCTATATTAGCAGCTAACGCTAGCGGCTATCTGTTAGCCATTTGAACAAATGCACTGGCGCCTACATATCATTTACTAACAAAAACTATAACGGAGCAGTTTGACGTTCTGAAATGTCACCAACATTTTTCAATACATACCATGTTTAAAATCCACAAAATAGTTCTGGCGCCGCAGCACAAAAATCTCGCAACCGAGTAACGACTGTTGTTTAAACTACAACCCCCGCCTACAATTGTCTTGTATATAAAGTCTATCTTTATCCGGGTAACTACAGGATGTGCTCTGGCCAATCACGTTTCGTCATGTGTTTTTCGACCACGGTCAATCAGCCAATGGACAAGAAAAGACCCCCGTTTGCGGGAAAAGAAGTACGTTTCCCATCATAGGGCTGATGGGTAGTGTAGTGTACAGTTGGATAACCTATCCCCATTGTTCATTTTTTTTGTTCATAAAAGAAGGTGGGGATATTTTTTTAATTAATTTTACTTCAATTTAGATTTATTTATTGAGTTCATTAAAACATAAAGAAACATAAGAAAATTAGGAAATTAATGTTAGGAAAAAAATAACATTTTTTTGTTTGGACAAGTTACAGTAGTTTCTATAAAATGTTACAGTATATGCCAGAATTTATACTCAGCAAATCTCCAATACAAATTATTTATTTTTTTATTCATCATAATTTAAGATCATTATTATTTCCCTTTCATCCCTCCAAAATAATTCAAAGTTGCTGTAGTAGGCCATCTGTGTCTGTGCCTCAAAAATATATATTATGATTAATATAATGTATTCTTTACATTCACCAATCTTCCGAATATTATATATAAAGTAAAGTATACAGTAAAGGTGAAATATACAATTTCACTTTTACTGTTCATGTAGTTCTGCACTATGGCCACATGAGGGTAGTAAATTTTATGACTTGCCTGTTGTCTTTGCTTCAAATACAAGGATTATGTATTCAAATACAAAATGCTTGCTCAAAATTAATGGATGACCAGAGGTGCCCTCAATACTTCTTATTAATCTGGATTAATTATGGATGAAGAAAATTATTTTGAATTTTTCTTAACCCTAACTTTTATAAATTAGAGTACATACAGCATAAAAATATTTAACTTTCAAAAAATAAAATAAGTATGAGCTCTACATAGATCACAAAAACTAGGCCCCAAACATATTATGGCATCTCCAAATGTTTATTTCAGTAAAGTTTAAGCCATACTAGGAAAATGTATTACCAATTTAGAAGAAGAGAATTTCCCCTCTGTGGATCTCAACCAGGTCATCATACTCATTTCTAGTAACAGAATAAGCCATCCACACACAATATGCAAAATGTTCTTCTTTAAGATCATTATTATTTCCCTTTCATCCCTCCAAAATAATTCAAAGTTGCTGTAGTAGGCCATCTGTGTCTGTGCCTCAAAAATATATATTATGATTAATATAATGTATTCTTTACATTCACCAATCTTCCGAATATTATATATAAAGTAAAGTATACAGTAAAAGTGAAATATACAATTTCACTTTTACTGTTCATGTAGTTCTGCACTATGGCCACATGAGGGTAGTAAATTTTATGACTTGCCTGTTGTCTTTGCTTCAAATACAAGGATTATGTATTCAAATACAAAATAGAACCTAATAAAAAGATCACACAACTGAACATAAATATATTGTTTATATTAGTAACAATTCTTCTTGCACCACTGCCCCAGATATTTAGTAACCATCTGAGCTTGACACATGACAATAAGCTGTTTCCCTTTCTTCCAAGAATTAGTCAACACATTTGACAGAGGAGTGGTGAAGGAGGCACCATGTTTATCTTGTGAAATACTGGAAACACGAGGTTAGAAAGAGGTCTCACATGATACAACAAAGGCACTACAAAATTTAACCACTGCGTAAGTGTGTAATGTGTCATTCCTATCAGGCAAAAGGTATTTTGAGATAACGTATAGATAAGATACCATGAAGCACTAAGCTGTAGTTTGAGAGGATATGGATTTGCTCATGTAGTTTTTATGATTCATTAGTTGTATTATAAGTAAGTGGTTCTACTGTTTCTGTCTGTTCACAAATCCCATTTAATATTTTCTTTAGCAGTGGTCTGTTATACATAAGGATAATACATAACACTGCTCCATTATACATAGCAGCAGACTGTTATACACACAGGTCACAGGTCTGTACACACACCTACATTGATATGTTATATCTACCAGTGTTCTGTAATACATAGTCTCATATATAGCACTGGTATGTTATATATAGGATTGGTCTGTTACACATAGCATTGATATGTTATACATAGCGTTGATATGTTATAGCAGTGGTCTGTTATACATAGAAGTAGTCTTTTACATAGCAATTCCACAAAGCTGTGTAAAAGTTTGTTCTTGTAAACCATGACAATGTTTGTTGTTCAATGTAACCATATCAACAATGTATTTTTAACCCTAAACAACTTAACCAAGTTATGTTTTTCTTTTTTGCCTAAGCCAACCCATTCTTTATCATAGTTTGTAAGCAGTGGCTTTGAATTTCAGAGGGTTTGGATTGGAGGTTTTGTTGTAATTCTGATATCAGTGGCAGCTGGAGGAACACTGACGGAAAAACAGAGACATTTCATTCTTCTTTTTGATGCTGTTTTACTGCAGCTTTAATGTGTAACAGGCTCCGGTCATGGGGTATGAGTAAGGGCTTGATAAGACAATATGTGTGTGTGTGTGGCAGCATGTGTGTGTGTCTGAGTCAACTTGCACAGCTGGTGGTGGGCAAGTCACTTCTAATTCACATACCATTCATTCTCAGGCATACTCTCCCTTTCAGCAGTCACTTACTCACTCTCTCCCCTGTCCTCTACCTCACTCACTCATCGTGTCAGTCACCTCAGTCCATCCAGCCTCTGTCACTGAGCTTTTAATGCTCTATTTCTGAAGGTTTGGAAGCCCTTCCTCTCTTGTGGCCCCTTCACCATGCATCTGTCTGTCACAGTTTCTTCACTCATGGATTTTTCTTTTTTTTGGTCAATCACTTAATGTTCTGCTACACTCAAAAAATAATTTGTTGGGGCAAAACAAAAAAATTATGGAAAGTATTTCCACCCAATTATAACACGCTAATTTAGCAAGAAGTTGTTATTTAAACTTAATTTGTAAGGGTTATCACAACTTTTACATGTTGATGCAATTTAAAGGTAGGGTAGGAGAGTTTGAAAACTCAGTGAGAGTCAGCCAGTAGTAAACACACACCAAAAGTAAACACACGCCCCGTTCTCTCGGAGCTCACCCCGAAGCCACGCCTCCCAACCAGTCTGTCATGCACGTACCCCTCTGATGCACGCAGAGCAGGAAGAGAGTGACAACCAGCCAACTATACGTGCAGGGGCGCCTCGTAGGATTGGCTGATGTTTTTAGCGTTTTATAGCTTCCACAGATGATTAATATTCTTCGTTTTAAAGCGAAACTGCCAAACTAATCGGTTGCTATCAGATTGTAAAGAGAAGTTACACTAATTTAACAAAGTGCCTCAGAATGAAATCTCCTACCCTACCTTTAATAGGGTAGGTACAACTATATTTAAAAAAAATGATACACTCAACAGGACAACTTCTTGCTAAATTAGCATATGATAATTATTATGTTCACCCAACAAAAGGTTTTTTTTAGTGTAACTTAATGTGGAGGGTTTGCACCATGAGTGAGGGTGGTTGGGGGAGTAATGAAATGTCCACAGAAAAAATAAAAAACAACATATTAAAAAGTTTATCAGACCAGTTGGCTTTTATTAATCTTTTTAACAAGTGAGAGTTCACGACTGCAGTTTTATACTCAACATGCCAAATTTGTCTTCATGCAACTTAACCAACACCTGTATGTTATTAACTCATGACCAAACCTGGTACCATACGAGGCATGACTGCAAGACTTAGAGGTCCACAGTCAGCTTAACTATATAGCCAACCAGGTGGGAAGAGAGATTAACTCAACCATCCAGCCATCATCAGACTTGATAGGAACACATACGCATACACACCCTAACAGCCCTCCTCACTGATGGTGCAAATCAATATTGCAGTTAAACCACAAGGTGTCACTGGTAGGGGTTGGTCCTTGAGGCTTTGTGACTCAAACCAGGAGAAGGCTTAAAGCTTCACAAGGCTTCATCCACCCATCTCCAATAATAAAAATCCAATATGTATCAATTTTTCCGCAACTGGAAAGGAACCTTTCCAGCAGTACCAGTATGTCATATACTGTGTTGTGTGCTGCCACCTAGAGTTAGGCATATAGGTTTTAGATTGGTGACTATGCGATTTACTCATTGTTTTGTTGAATGTAGTTAATTGGTTTGTGTTGGTTTAACAAGTATACATTTTAAGTTACACTGACTAAATTTGGTTACGTTTTAAAGCCAAACAAAAATGTTAAGTAAATTACACATAATTACATTTACTTGATCCAACAACTCACTGAGTTCAGTAAGTGCCACACCATGCTAAATTCCTTAACATTGTTCAGAATTACATTACCCTGACAAATGAAATTCACACCTAAAGGTACAATGTCTAGGACATGTGCCTCAATTAATGTAATATTACACACGTGGACAAAATTGTTGGTACCCCTCTTTTAAGTAAAGAAAAACCCACAATGGTCACAAAAAATAACTTGAAACTGACAAAAGTAATAATAAATAAAAATTTACTGAAAATTAACCAATGTAAATCAGACATTGCTTTTGAATTGTTGTTCGACATAATCATTTAAAAAAAACAAACTAATGAAACAGGCCTGGACAAAAACTATGGTACCCTTAACTTAATATTTTGTTGCACAACCTTTTGAGGCAATCACTGCAATCAAACGATTTCTGTAACTGTCAATGAGACTTCTGCACCTGGCAACAGGTATTTTGGCCCATTCTTCAAATGTCAAAGGACATTCTCCCAGAAGCTTTGCAGTTTGTCACTGTGCATTGTGGCAAATTCCAGTCTCACTTTTTTATGATGTGCTTTCATCAGTGGTGTCCTCCTTGGTTGTCTCCCATTAAGTCCACTTTGACTCAAACAGCAACGGATGGTGCGATCTGACACTGATGTACCTTACCCTTGGAGTTCACCATTAATGTCTTTGGAAGTTGTTCTGGGCTCTTTAGTTATCATTCCAATTATTCATCTCTTCAATTTGTCATCGATTTTCCTCTTTCGGCCATGTCCAGGGAGGTTGGCTACGGTCCCATGGACCTTAAACTTCTGAATAATATGTGCAACTGTAGTCACAGGAACATCAAGCTGCTTGGAGATGTTCTTATAGCCTTTACCTTTAACATGCTCGTCTATGATTTTCTTTCTTATCTCCTGAGACAACTCTCTTCTTCGCTTTCTGTGGTCCATGTTCAGTGTGGTACACACTATGTCACCAAACAGCACAGTGACTACTTGTCACCCTTTAAATAGGCAGACTGACTGATTACAAGTTTGAAGACACCTGTGATACTAATTAGAGGACACACCTTAGTTTAACATGTCCCTATGGTCAAATTAAGGGTACCATCATTTTTGTCCAGGCCTGTTTCAGTAGTTTTTTTTTTAAATGATTATGTTGAACAACAACTCACAAGCAATGTCTGATTTACCTTGGTTAATTTTCATTAAATTTTTTTACTTACCACTTGACTTGGTACCACTTAGATCCAGACTGACCCTTTACACCTTCTGCGTCTGACTGGGTGTCTGATTACTTGTTGGCTGTGCTGTCTTCCTCATAGCACCAAAACAAGTGGAACTCCCTGTGCTGCACACATACTTTGATTGACAAAGTGACACACTGTTTGCATGCTGCGGCTAGCAACCTCCTAGGGTAGTCTGGATGTAGTAAATAGAAATGGTGCATGTGTAGTCAAGAAAATGGCGGAGAAGTTTGTTGCAGATGGAAACAGATTGTTTCAACAAGATTCATTTGGCCTTCACCTTTTATAACCTACAAGTATTGTATTGTATTGTAACAGCTAAGTATTTTAATCAGACCAGTGTTGTGTGTTTTTACCTTGACATGTTTGGACTGCTTCCTGCAGTCTTCTTCAGAAGTCACGTGATGTTACCTGTGACGTGTCTGCCAGCTGATTTATAAATATGTATGATAAATTTATAAATAATCGGCAATGAGGACAACAAATTCAAATTCAAATGTTGGATTAAGGAGGCAATCGAAATCAGGAAGCGGGCTAAGTAAACCAGGACGAGGCGACATTCACACTGTCCCACACCTGGGACGCTGTACTGAGGAGGCCAGACTGCTGTCCCACACCGAGGACACAGTGCTGAAGAAGCTGGACTACAGATGGCGCTGTTCCCCTACTACCTGGAGTAGTAGAAGAAACCGCCACAACCTGCATAAATCAGCTGGCAGACACGTCACCAGTAACATCACGTGACTTCTGAAGAAGACTGCAGGAAGCAGTCCAAACATACTGCTCATACCACAAAAAACACACAACACTGGTCTGATTAAAAAGAATACTTGTAGAAATAGATTGACTTGTAATTCACAATATTTGATTTTCACCAATATTATATATAGTGTTATTGCTTAACTAATTTTGGATGATATACATATACATGTTCATGTACAACAAAAAACTGCAGTTCCTCGTATGGCCACTTGAGGATGGCACCATTGAGTATGTTTAAAATGTCCAACTTTACATGAGAAAAAAAAACATGTACACCTTGATATACCACTGATCTTTATTGATAGTGTTGATAAAAATGAACAAACAAAAATAAAAACAAAGAAAGAATCAGGGACAGAACATGCTCTGTTCATGGGGGGAGGTCTATTCATCCTATTATAATCTCATACAGTGGACAGAACGAGTTAAACAGTGACTGCTCACTGGCAGTGAATGGATTTTACAAACCCATATAGTGAAAGTTACCCCCCACCCTATACGCACACATCCATACACACACACACTCAAGCCTTGGTCGCAGCTGGGCGTCTAGTCCGGCAGGGCTTTAACAGATGGTCCAATGGGACTGCAGAGAGGGAGGGAGGGAGGGAGGGAGGAAACAAGGGCTGAAAAGAAGGAAAGAGAGGAGGGGACGGTGCTAATGAATGCACAAGTGTGTGTGCATATGTATTTGTGTTACTCATGTTGTCAGGGGGACTTAATCACATCACGCTAACATTATGGAGACAAAAAGCAAGTCTGCATAATGTAAATAAATGTCATGGTTAGGGATGCAGAATGGTGTTCATGTGCATGTATTTACTTGTTTTAATCATGATGTGAGGACACACACTTCACATTTTGGGGACTTTCCTTTGACTCAGGCACTGGTTAGATGACCATGTAATGTCCTCCAAAGTGATGCAAACAGGACTGTGTGTGTGTGTAGGGAGTCATCTGTTCCTGAAAGAATAGAGGAATAAGAATAAGGGCTATAAACCTCACGGGAGCCACGGGGGAACAATGCAGGCCTGCTGACGCTGCATGAATGTTTAGACATGTGTATTCAGATACACACAGATATGGTGAAACTCCATATCCCATTCTGTGCAGCTTTTGCTGCCATATAGTAAAGCATAACTTCAACAAGCTGTACTTCCTGATAAATTGGAGTCATTGGATCACGTGGTTGTGTTATGATTGGTTAATGATTCCATTCTTTTTGTGTGTTTTTTTTTTAAATTTAATATACAGTACTGTCAATGTGTACGAAAAGCCCCGCCCCCAGGGGTGTGTCACCCCAATACACTTTTATTGTTACGCCCCTCGTACCCTTGCTCGGACTGCTCCCTCCCGAAACTCACTGTTGTGTAGAAGAAGCGGCAGCTGCGCACCTTTTCCGGTTATAACTTTCACAATAAAATGATTTACAATACCAAAACAACATCAAAAACGGTATTTGCAGGAAATAGTTGGCACCACATGTCTTGTATTCTATATTCTTGGCAACCACAAATGGTGACTGCATATCAGTATTTTTTAAAAAGATTTTAACAATTGTATGTCATTTATTATGACATTGAAACAATATTAAAAAAATATATCATTTGACAATATTACCTTCTGATATTGACTTATTACAGTTACATAGAGTCAGTATGTATTAGCATACAAACGATGCGTAATTTTCATTGATCAGTTTGAGTTGTTCAAACTCCATTGTTTACTTTACTCAGCAGAGTAGCAAATTGCTTGGAGTAGATGATTGTCTAACTAGCTGGCTACAGTTATTAAAAATTGGTTGAAAAAAAGTCCTCCCCTAGGTCGTGAAATTTCATATGTAACAGTGCTACAATTATTATTATTATTTTTTTAGATACTTTAATAATCCCAGAGGGAAATTGTTTTTAAGGCTGCTGCCAAGCAGTGTCATACAATGACCAGCAAGGCTCGCCACACCAGTGCACTGGAGGCAGTGTCTTGTCAAGCCACTGCTGCCCTATGTACTGAGCTTTAGTTACAGATGTTTTGGAGAATTGTAAACAATGTGTATTTTAGGAACAGCAGGTGTGTGCTTTTATTTTGGGGGAAGAACAGATTTCCTGTTACGTTGTTGAGAAACATTACGACTTGACGCAACTTCCTGGAAGACTGACAGCTTCTGCCGCTCTCGCGCTTTAGTGAATCGGAGGGCTTTCGTTGTGTGCTCGAAGCAGGACCGTTTGCGTCTCCGGCAGATTTTTCTTGGATTTATTTTTGTACTTTCTACAAAGTTTACGCGAACAGCATTCACTTTGGAGTTTACACGGACCCGCGGGGTATGAAAGTGGAGCGGCCGTCTGAAACAAAGTGCAAGAGGAGGTAGACCTGTCCGTTTGATGGCTGCTGGGGATGGAGCCCAGCTGCCGGCCACAGTAGCGGCCAGCCGGAGCGTGGAGAAAGCGCTCGAAGAGGCTGCCGCCTGCGGGGCTCTCAACTTGTCCAACCGAAAACTGAAGGAGTTTCCACGGAGTGCCAGAAACTACGACCTGTCCGACATTACACATGCAGGTCGGTGTGCTTTTCACTCTTTTCTTTCCAACTTACAAAGCGTTGGCAACAAGCTAGCTGTTATTATGCGAAGCGCCTTTTGTTTAATCGCCACCTGCCTCTTCTAACGGGAAAGGAACATCCTTCCTCAATCGGCTTTGTTGCGCAAGACTCTTTGACAAAACTCCGCAGTTTTATTACGCACATATCTGTTAGTGTCATAACTGTGCAATAAAATATAAAAATGTCTTCTCTCAAATCATTACCTCCTTCATTGAAATTCGGCATATGTATGCCCCACCTAATTGTTAATAAGAAGCCTGCACAGTAAGCATACAGTTTAATAGTTAGTTATACAAAACAAAAAAACATAAAACCTTAAACCCTGCCTGGTGGACTGTACCAAAGTTGTGGTGTGTTCAAACTAGTATATTTACATTGAGGAAAGCACATGTAGTTCCAGCTTTAAAAAAGTTTGGCTTGTTCCAAAAAGAAAAAATCACTATGCAGTTCCTCTTTCTCATCATGTCCTCTTATCAGCTGCACTGCTAGCCACCATTTGTTGCTACCTTTGATTTATTCTATTTTTGGGGCTTCAGTATCATCTCCTTTGAATGAATGAATTGACAGCATCATTAAACTCAGCATCCCATTACCTAAATGTTATCTCTCACTTCCCATTTGAGCCACGTTACCCAGGACACAGTAGAAGGCTATTGACTACAACAGCAGTGAGTACAACCAGACGGTGAGGGTAGGTGTGGAGGAGTGGATGTGTGTGGATTAAAGGGAACTACCTGGGCCTTGCCTTGTTGAAAAGAAGATTACCACATCCAGGTTGCTGAAATCAATCAGGCGATGCAGCGATTTAAAGGGACACCCCTCCCATGCTCTGCTGCTGCTTTCAGTGCTTTGGTAATTTTGACCATCTGCTCATAACAACCCAGGTCTAGGCCTTCTGGAATGAGGAGGCCTTGAGCACACATAAACAAATGCACAGACACCTGCCAGTAGGGAAACCTAATCCTAATGACAGAGGAAGTGATGAATACTGTATCTCATACCTATGGCAATGCCACTTCATTAGGATATGTTTATCCTAGTGTAGTTTCTTGGATAAACATATCAGCTTGCAAGATACGCTGGTTAGATTTACTAACTTTTCCACTGATTACACAGCAGCAGTGTATATTTTACTCATTATGAGAGTGATTCAGACTGTGGAAATAGTCCTGTAATTTCTTTGTCAAGCCTGTTACTCAGTGATGTTATTCTACTGTCACCAGGGTCCTAAGCATGGGCTTATGGACTGTTAAAAAACAAAGACACAGACATTTGAACAAACAGAGAGACAGAGACTATAGCTGGAGGTGTTGCATTGTGGGAATTGTAGGCTTCATGTTGTAGATGTATAATAAGGAACAAAAGCAAAGATATTAGGTTTGATCATTCTTTTTAACATTGGCCTCTTGGAAGGTAAAACCATGTGCTCTGCATAGTTCCACGGTAGGGGTGGGCGATATGGCAAAAATTTTACATCACGATTCTTTAATGATAAAATCACGATCTCGATTTTATCACAATTTGTTTTTACATTGACACTAATTTGCATGTTTCTGTGTAAATGACTTCAGGTAGCCTACTCTGTCACCTCTCAAAAACTATCAGTAGATTTTAAAGCCAAACAACAACTCTGATAATGTGCACTCTATTAGTTTTCAATAAGCATGAAAATTTAAATAACTTACAGAACAAAATTAAGTTTTATTTCAAATAGGTTAAAAAGAAGACTAATGTAATTCTGTAAAGTATTATTCAACAGTCATTTAAACAGACTGAAGTGAGCCTCCTAAGGTTAAACAATAAATACAGTATTGAGACTTAAGTAACTCCTAAAGTTCAATGTGATTTAGACCAAATGATCAAACTTTAATGGGAATCATATCTAAGGACAAACGGAGCTGCTGCTGTCACCTTTGTCCACCGTTTACTAGAGACCTCATATGGAGCCTCTTCATCAAATGCCTGCGTTATTGTTTTGGTGACGTCATTAGCTGTTGCCTCTGTCTGCATCTGATGTACACACGTGGCCCTCCCACTGCACACACACACACACAAGTGTAGAAGAGCTGCTGACGGCAGAAACAGCAGCGAACCTGAATATAACGAGCTGGTATTGTTCAGAGAGGTGGGCGCGTACGTGCTCGTAGCATTATAATACATTCATATACACGCGGCCCTTCCACTGCGACACACGTCGCGCGGACACACACAGACACAGGCTTAGAAGACGCGCCGCTGCTACCGGCAAAAACAGTACCGAACATAAAGGTGGAGTTTATTTTAGGGACCAGTTCCTCCGTTCTCTTTTCGTTTTCAGCTGTAGCTTCCTAACAGGGAGGCTGTCATTGGTTGGTCGTGTTCACATTAAGCGCACTGAGAGTTGGCCGAGTGAAAAAAACTCATGCTTCTGCGCGAACATAGAACTGCAATTAATAGAACGTGCTCTATGGATGATAAAACGATCTCTCCGTTCTGGTAGATCGCCGATACGTTAAAATCCTTCATGATCATTTATCGTCAAATCGCACAGCCCTATTCCACGGTTACATCAGATGATCATCAAGGAAGTCTGTAATGAGTTTTTTTAAGACAAACATTGATCCAACAAATTACATCTGTGA
Organism: Parambassis ranga; assembly: GCF_900634625.1. NCBI lineage: Eukaryota > Metazoa > Chordata > Actinopteri > Ambassidae > Parambassis > Parambassis ranga. The sequence continues at coordinate 194,638 of NC_041038.1, forward strand.
TGCCCATTGCTCCCCGCTCACATGTTCAGTCTCAACCATGTGGCCTGTGTGGCCCCTCCACATAGAAGTTTCAGGCTAAGCCTGACCTGGTTTTGTGAGCAACTATGCTGTAAACTCTACCCCAGGCCTGTCTCTGGAGTGGTTTTTTCATCTTCCGGGCCAGCTGGTTGGAGGTCCCCACACCGACCCAGGACTCACTGGAGGGATTAGATCTCCCAGCTGGCCCGAGACTGGCTGGATATTCCCTAAAAGATCCTTTTGGAGCAGAAGGACAAGACAAGGAGGCATTACATGCCATGGCCATTTACAAGATTGTAAGTCTGTGCTGGCACATGCTTTTTTTGTTGCTTTTTTTATTCTTGTCAACTGCCCCTGCACATTTGATTTATAAGACAGATGTAGACTGCACCAGACCTGTTGTAGTTTTTTTTTGGTTTGCTAGTGCATACATCTGCTGGCCCAACACTGATGACAAAACTTACATACCAGGGCTCTAGACTAACTTTTTGCACTGGTTGCACTGGTGCACCTTTTCTTAGGTGCACCGGCACAAGAGTTAGGTGCACCGCATCACACTTAATATCGTAGGTTGTTTTTCAGTCGCTGTCCATATATTTTTGTACGAATCAGGCCTTAACTTGACATCTTAACATAGAAGTTCTTTTCTTCTCTCTTCATCTACAGCTACGTATATCTACTGTTTACCTGACGGGCCTCCCAGGGCAGTAGCCAAAGTTTTCGAAATGCTGAGGTCCAAATTGATCTCCATACATATCATCCTAAAATGAATTTGGACCTTGAATAATGAACACAGTTAAATAAAAATAAATAAATAAATGAACTGATAGTAGCCTACTCATTCAAATTGTGGACAAACTAGCCAACAAGTCTGCATGTCAGAAATCCATAATGAAGATTCAAAACTCATACAGCATTCTTCATTTTCCTGTTTGCTTTCTCTCTGTATTTTCTCGCTCCTCACTTACAATTGTGTAGATGCTGAAAGATGAGACATTGCTTAAGGCACAGAACCTTTTGAAAAGTGATAGAGCCACATAATATGGGTTTGGAAAATAAGTGAATGATTTAACTAAAAAGTATAGAAGTGCTGGTATGTTTGGGACAGAAGACAGACATGTTTACCACATACTTGCAGGAGTTTTGTCTTGGTGCCCAGAGAAGGATCCCTTGGTTCAAATGTATCTATGAGGAAGCTTTGGAATTTTCCATTTTTGTTCATTTCCCACAGGAATTGTTTCTAAGGCCTCAGTTGGCCTTGGCTTCATCGGCTTCATGTCCACATAGAACAAGGCAGCAGCTGACATCATTGTCATCCACACTGGCTAATGGTGACTCAGTTGTTATTCAGACAGCAATAATTGTAGGGTTGTGCTCTTCCATATGGAGAATTATAGACATTCAGACTCTAAATACATGTTTTTGCAGCACCTAGGCTATCTTTGTGGTAAAGTCTAGTGTCTGTGTAATGAGCTGCTCTCAGTTTTACTGTGATACCTGGTAGTTATGCCCACTCACACAGCCACTATAACAGCTGAGAGACTTGCTCCAGAATTCTGTTGGTTCTCAGTGTGTGTGTGGTGATGGTTGGCTGTCAGGTATTCGATTTGAGCTAATCCTTATTCAAATTTAATAAGCTTTTAGAATCATACATACATACATGACATTTTCTCACAGGCCTGATTTAGGACATTGATGTTGTTAGTTGTGAGAGTATTACATCATGCTTATTAGGAGTAACAAGGTTGCCATACACATTTATGCATGCTGTGGTTTATTTCTTCCCAGGTTTATTATTCGTGGAAAACACATTATCATCCTTGTATGCTATGCATTAGGGGTGGAACGGTTCACTAAATCCATGGCTCGGTTCGTATCATGGTTTTGAGGTTTTCGGTTCGGTTCACATTGTTGAGGATTTTTCTACTTTAAACACTCTGGAAATACCAGATGAGCATAAAATACATAGCCTATTTATTCAACATTCAACATATTTAAGAATCAGTTCAGTGTTTCACCTATCATTTTATCTTAGTTTTATTTTTATCTTAGTTTTATCTCTTTATCTTATTTCATGTTAATTATTATTATATGTTCTTTGTATGCACCAATCACTAAGGCAAATTCCTAGTAATGTGATCCCCCTTCACTTACATGGCAATAAACACGATTCTGATTCTGATTCTGATTCTGATCATTATATCAGGTCAAGTATATTTCATTTCTTTGTTTTGAGGTCTACACCTTGTTCTACACCTGTTATTAACCAAACTAAACATCATGTTATTTATCTTATTTGCACGGCAGTATGTCATTTCTGTCTGCATGGTGCATTTACAATTCACCACTGCTGTCTGCACATACACACACAAACACATGCACAGATAAACACACACAAACACATGCACAGATAAACACACACACACACAGACACATGTGCGCACATACTCCCACCGTCGGACAGAGAATGACATGCTAGTTGGATAGCCTGAACTCTATGACTGCCATTGAAATATGCTATTTACATCCCGCTCTGTAAGCATTGACGGGACCAGTGGCAGCTTTGCGTAGGCCTGTCACGATAACAAATTTTGCTGGGCGATTAATTGTCAAGAGAAATTATTGCAATAATCGATAATATTGTCGTTTTGAGACCATGTTCAACTCATATAATGTACACCCTTTGACAGATCAATAAACTTGAATTTCTAAAGAACATTTATCATCAACATTATTATTATTAATGATATTAATATTAATGTTGATATTAATATTGTTATTATGAGTTGTGGTAGGCCTATTACCATGTCTTATCTGAGCATAGTCAATGGAGTTAAGTCAAACCAACTAGCATGTCATGAGCAACAGAGAGCCAAACAACACGCACTCTCTACAATGTGTGTATGTGCATCGGCCGCTGTGCGCAGACAGCTGCAGTGAATTTTAAAAACGCCACCATGTAGACAGAAACCTCATAAAATAAACTGATAGCAGAGATGGCACAAGAGGACTGGGCAAGAGAACTAATGGGGGGTGCTGCCGCGTGTGCTGCCAGTAAGAAGGCAGAGAACTTCACTTGTACAACGTGGACTGTCTGATAGCACGTTGTATACATAAGCATTTGTAGTCTTGTGGTTAATTGTGTTAAAGTGTTGAACCAGTGTTGTGCAGCTTCACAGCTCGAGTTGCTGTAACCAGCGTCCAAGTCCTGCAGCAATGTGACGCACTGTGGCTAGCCTTGCGCATGATTGGACGCAGAGTGGTGTGGGTCTCCTCTCTGCTCTGCCTGCAGCTGAAACTGCTGTGTGAAGCTACAGTGAGAGTGACCGGCTGTAAGTGTTTTGAGGCGGGGGAGGAGCTCACGGCCGCTGCTTGTCGAGGACAGTAGCCTGACTGCAGAATGATTTCACGTCTGTCTCCAAAAGTCACCAGAGAGAGTCACTAGTTGCTTTAGATTAAAAAAAGTTTGTAAAGCCGCCAAATGTAGTGAGAGAGACGCCAAGCTGCAAACACTTGTCTCCATGCTGTGGTAAAAATGCCTCCCTGCATTACTTGATGTGCATGTCCAGAACCGAACAGAACACGCGCTCCGAACTGAAACACGTGTACCAAACGGTTCTGATTTTTTCATCCCAATGTGTCTTATATGCACAGAGAAAGTTTCGGTGCACAAGGAATACAGCATCAGACGTCATTACTCAACTAGACATGCTGAGGAGTATGCAAAGTACCATGAGCGAGAGAACCGGATCGCCAATCTTAAAATGTGTCTACGTAGGCAATAGGGGTGGGCGATATGGCAAAAATTTTATATCACGATTCTTTAATGATAAAATCACGATCTCGATTTTATCACGATTTGTTTTTACATTGACACTAATTTGCATGTTTCTGTGTAAATGACTTCAGGTAGCCTACTCTGTCACCTCAACAGTAGATTTTAAAGGCAAACAACAACTCTGATAACGTGCACTCAGTATTAGTTTTCAATAAGCATGAAAATTTAAATAACAATTACAGAACAAAATTAAGTTTTATTTCAAATAGGTTAAAAAGAAGACTAATGTAGTTCTGTAAAGTATTATTCAACAGTCATTTAAACAGACTGAAGTGAGCCTCCTAAGGTTAAACAATAAATACAGTATGGAGACTTAAGTAACTCCTAAAGTTCAATGTGATTTAGACCAAATGATCAAACTTTAATGGGAATCATATCTAAGGACAAACGGAGCTGCTGCTGTCACCTCTGTCCACCGTTTACTAGAGTCCTCATATGGAGCCTCTTCATTAAATGCCTGCGTTATTGTTTTGGTGACGTCATTAGCTGTTGCCTCTGTCTGATGTACACACGCGGCCCTCCCACCACACACACAAGTGTAGAAGAGCTGCTGACGGCACAACAGCAGCGAACCTGAATATAACGAGCTGGTATTGTTCAGAGAGGTGGGCGCGTACGTGCTCATAGCATTATAATACACGCGGCCCTTCCACTGCGACACACGTCGCGCGGACACACACAGACACAGGCTTAAGGCTGTTCCATACTCCGCGAGACAAAGAGTGGAGAACGCACTCCACGGATGGTAAGAGATACAAAAAAAAGGTCCTTTCCGCACTGAGGTACCATACTCCGCGAGACGCGTGTGTGCAGAACTCCTCATACGGCCCGCCCACTAAACTATAAGGAAAGACTTTACTGAGTTTTTTAACACACCACAAGGACTTGTGCCATGGCAAGAGGGCATTATACAGAGAGGGTGCCTGCAACAGCGTGAGATGTCCGGTGATGAGTTGTGAAGATGCGACATTAAAAGTAACAATAGCAAAGATATACAGACATTGTTAACGAGCCTATTATGCCCGGGTATGTAGGAGTATATAGAATGGTAATAACAGTCACCATCTGGTATGTGTGAATGGCTGTCTGGAGTTATTGGTGACAAATCACCCTGACTTGCCTTTCTTTCTTTCTTTTATTGCTCATCATGCAAAACCGGTATGGTCTTATCTAAATCTGTTGAAACAGCGCTGTTTATACACCTACCTATATACCTGGAGAGGCTCTTGCGCTTCTCCACTTTCATCACGCCCACAATAAATTCCGACCAATCACAGCATGGTTGCCGCACAGCCTTGAAAGACAAAGTTCGGCCCGGACCCTGTGCACAGGAGTGCGGATCAGCGGGCGGTCAGAGACAAAAAATGATGTCATTTTGTGGGTGTAACGTCTGCAGGGGGGAAAAATGTCTTTGTCTCGCGGCGTATGGATCCAGCTTTAGAAGACGCGCCGCTGCTGCCGGCAGAAACAGTACCGAACATGAAGGTGGAGTTCGTTTTAGGGACCAGATGCTCCGTTCTCTTTTCGTTTTCAGCCGTAGCTTCCTAACAGGGAGGCTGTCATTGGTTGGTCGTGTTCACATTAAGCGCACTGAGAGTCGGACAAGTGAAAAAAAACTCATGCTTCTGCGCGAACATAGAACTGCAATTAATAGAACGTGCTCTATGGACGATAAAACGATCTGTCCGTTCTGGTAGATCGCCGATACGTTCAAATCCTTCACGATCATTTATCGTCAAATCGCACAGCCCTAGTAGGCAACAAGATTTTTTCAAGAAAGCAAGCAAAGAATGTGATATAATCTGTCCTGAAAAGAAGGGTCAGTTTAGCAACATCAGCCTTTTGGCAGTTAATAAGCAGCTTTTAGGCACTTTCTGCTATATTTGGTGGTAGTCATTCAGTACTTCTTGTTTGATTTTTAAGACAATGTTAAACCAATGTTTAAATTTTATTTATGATTTAATAAATAAAATAATGACTGAGCCAGTAATTAAAGCAATATGTTGCACAAGTAAACATGCAGCTCATCTTCTGCTGCAGCTGACAGGATATTAGTGTTGCTGTCCTGTGTTACAGAAAGAGATGAATATAGTGGTTGATAAAATTGGACTGCGGAGGCCAAGCAGTGTTTATCATAACATCACCCCCTCTGTCTTTCTTTCCAAAACCAGCAGCTTCCCTCAGGAAGGTCAAAGGTTTACAAGCGCACACACAAAGACGGAGGCAGGCCTCGCCTCCTCCAGAGTGTTTCCTGGTAGCTCAGAGCAGTTGAAGGGAACAAAGCCCGGCCATTGTATGTTGTGTGAACCTTGAGGACCAACGGGTCTGTGTGTTGTTGCAGAGGGGTGTTTGATGAATATACACAGGCCACCCTAGGGCAAATGCTAGAAGCATCATCTGTGTTCTAGGATTGATGCTGCTACAGATTTTTAGATTTCAATTTATTAAGAAACTGGCTGTCCAAAGGGACTTTTGCATTATTTTATTATTATTTATTAATTTATAGGGGTGGAACGGTTCACTAAATCCACGGTTCGGTTCGTATCACAGTTCTGAGGTCACGGTTTTCGGTTCGGTTTGGTTTGACATTGTAACACTCTGGAAATACCAGATGAGCATAAAATATATATCCTAATTATCCAACCTTTACCATATTTAAGAATCAGTTTAGTGTTTCACCTATCATTATACCAGGTTAAGTCAATTTAATTTATTATTCATTTCTATTTAGCACCAGATCATAACAGAAGCCATTCAAGATAACCTTTCCTATAGAACAGTTCTACACCTTGTTCTTTTATTAAACAAACTAAACGGCTCATGTTATTTATCTTATTTGCACGGCAGCATGTCATTTCTGTCTCTGCATGGTGCGTTTACAATTCACCACTGCTGTCTGCGCACAGAGACACAATGTGTGTACACACACAGACACATGCACACACACAGAGGCACACAGACACGTGTGCGCACATACTCCCACTGCCGGACAGAGAACAACATGCTAGTTGGATAGACTGAACTCTATGACTACAATAGGTTAAGCTAACGGTGCTGATGTCCATGATTCTTTTTATTTTTGCCATTGAAATATACTATTTACATCCCGCTCTGTAAGCATTGACGGGACCAGCGGCAGCTTTGCGCACGATTGGACGCAGAGTGCTGTTGGTCTCTCTGCTCTGCCTGCAGCTGAACCTGCTGCGTGAAGCTACAGACACTGACCGGCTGTGAGTGCATTGATGGGGGGAGGAGCTCACGGCTGCTGCTTGTCGAGGACAGTAGCCTGACTGCAGAATGATACGTGCTTTCACGTCAGTTCTCAAACGTCACCAGAGAGTCACTAGTTGCTTTTGATTAAAAAGAGTTTGGAAAGCCATGAAATGTAGCGAGAGAGACGCTAAGTTGCCAACACTCGTCTATATGCTGTGGCAAAAACGCCTCCCTGTATTACTTGATGCGCATGTCCAGAACCGAACAGAACACGCGCCCCGAACCGAAACATGTGTACCGAACGGTTCAGATTTTTTTCCTGAATCGTCCCACCCCTATTAATTTATATCAGTATCTGATTGGAAAAAAAACAATCTATAATCCTGCATATTTGTGCCAACATAGTGTGTGCAAAGCTGTTTCCATATCAGTGAAGCAGTAATGGAAACCGTGTTTGGCCTTATTTCACCATCAGATGCCTCTGCCATTACTCAAATGTGTTTGACTGGCAAAGCTCATACATGCGGCCATGTCCAAGGACACAGCGCCTGCTTATCCTACTGTTGTGTCTCCAGAGAACTATTCCTCACTGCTACTGTTCCTTTGAGAGATAGGAGAGGACGCACAAATCTCCTGTTTAGATTTTCTGTTCGTTTTTGCATCATGTGAAAAAAAAATATCAATAAATGTTAAAAAGAAAACAGGGTGGCATTTGATTGAAATGTGTGTGTTAGAAACTAGTAATTAAGGTAAATCTGGTATTCTTGTTTTTATATGACCCAGGAAAGTTGTGTGACTAATTAATGTAAACACATCCTGTTTATGGACAGTTTGAATACTGTATAGTTGATGGACATTACAGCAGTCTACTGATGGCAGAGACCCATTTAAAAAGAGCAAGCTAAAAGTTGATTTGTCCCAAATGTGTAAATAGTACACATGAAAATGTAAATTCTATTTACCACTAATATAATTGGGTAATAATCGTCTATGTTAATCATTGGTTTGAATTTATCAATGAAATGAATTAAATTCAAAAATTCTTCTTTTTTAGGAATAACTGGCCCAAAGAGTACAGAATTCAATACATATTTAAATAATATTTTATTAACAATTCACTGCAACCACAGTCTCATTCCAAGCCAAAAACAAATAGCAATTCCACAGAATTTACACAGATGAAGAACTTCACAGTGGTGATGTGTCCATAAATGTCCATAAATATGCTGTAGTCTCTAATGCTGCAGAAGATCACCGGTCATTGCAGCTCTGAATCCAGACTTTATACTGCCATCTTATTCGGGGCACCTGAGGAAAACACAAAGTTGTAGATATGAGAAGTGTCTTTCAGCTTCACATTTCATCCCTGTGTGCAAAATGCAATGAAATCATGGAAAATATTTACATATTCATAAATTCTGGATGATTATATTCCAGACATGGCTGCTGGGTAGAGTGATTTCAATAGCACACGTTTAGTGCAGCTACTCTCGTCAATTCACTATGCACTATAACTTCTGAGTTTTATAATGAATTGATAAAAATATAGTTGACAGGAGTAACTGCTTTTGAAATCACTCCGCCCAGCAGCGGTGTCTGGAATGTAGTTCTGGCTTTGTAATGCCTCGATAAACACTCATATCTCATAATGTCATGTTTATATTTCATAACTTGGTGAATGTTGAGGTAATAACGTGTCCACAAGAGCGTTTTGGAGTTGTTGGATTGCGTATTTGATGAGTTTTGAGAGAAAGCCTAAAACTCCATTAGCCTCCACTGTGTGAGCTGAGATCTAAAAACAGCTGGCCCCGACAATAAAGGTTAAAGTTAACACTGAAGTATCTCTTTCAATAAAGAGTGGCAGTGTTCTGTGCTCTGAGAGGCTGGGTGTCCGCGAAGGTACCAAAACAAACGCTAAATTCCCCAATAAAATACACGTTTACACATAAGCCTTCAGAGCGAGCAACATGTTCAGAACACTGCAGCTATTAAACTAAACACCGCTAATCAGATACGACACACACAGTATTCTGTCACTAAAATGTTGCAGAAACGTCTTTAGTGTAATGTTAAACTGTAAAATTAGATGGTTTGTGTCTCTGTGTTAAGCCTCCATTCCTGCTAAGTGCTAGTGCTAACCACGGTGGAGTGGACATTACTGCAAGATTAACAGATTTAGGCATGCAAACACAAACAATGCAACAAAGTAAATAGACTGACTTCACGTGTATCTGTGTTAGTGGACTTAACATTTGCGAGTTGCAACGGAACAACAGAGAGAAGTTACATTACCTGCAAAGACAAGCTCCACAAGTAAAGCAGAAGCAGCTTCAATTCAAATTTGCTTGATTAGATTAATTTGAATTCACTCAATATTCTGGAATTAGCTAAACATAATGAGTATGTTTTATTTTACTGCAATAGGTGAATTTTGTTCCAAACATTTTTATTTGAAATTAAATTAAATATTTGCATCAAAATCAAAAACACAATTAGGCCTGTCACGATGACAAATTTTGCTTTAGACTTGAGCCTACTATGTGACTGAGTTGCAGTAACTGGTATTGTTCACAGAAGATGGTTGAGGAAAACATAATGTGCTTGTAAAGCAGAGGAATAATGAAAAAGAATCATTAACTTTTTGCAGATTTTTTTTTGTCTCCAGCGGACAGAGAGCGCACATTGAAAAATGTGTAAAGTGACGCGCTGTCTGTGCGCATGTAGCAGTGCTCCGTCAGAATATAGTCCCAAAATAGATCAAACTAGGAGATTGCCACGTGTTAATCAGCATTTCCATTTGTGCTTGTTGTATATACGCAGGTCATATGAAGTACTTTTTCTTTTTAATCAGGATGCTAGTTGAATAGAACACGTGTTTTCAGTAGCTGCCCTCACTGTAAACACGCTGCGCACACGCCTGACTCCTGGACATGTCTGTATGCTATGAGGAGCTACAACACATCAGACAGCAGTGTTTATGTTTCTGGACAGCTAACATCTGAATGTGACTGTTCTAAAGGAGGCCCTGCTAATGTTTTTACTTGTAAATAGCCCACTATGTTGATAAAAGATAATATTTTGTTTAGCTTTCTATTCAGGATTTATTTTATGTTCTTTATGTTTAACATGCAATAGCCGAGCCATATTTTATTCAATTGATGTTGGTATACTAGCTTACGTAAATGTCATTGTCTGTACTGTATCCCCAATGGTACAATAAATCACTCATTAAGGAATATGAAATGCAGTTGTTTTAGCAAACAATGTTTAGCTTTTAATTTTAGTGAAACTGAGGGAAATTCAGGCCCAGGAAAATCGCAGCTTATCAATTAATCGTTAATCGCTCAATAAGGTCATTCAACTAACGATTAATTGATAATTGATAATTGATAATTTGCATCCCTATACAGAATATTCACAAATATTGACAAGACTAACTGCAGTATGTGCTGCACACTTCCATTTGCTACACAGGGGTTTTTTTCCATGACAGATCATTTGTGATTTCATTTTTGAGGCTAGACTGTCTTGCCCAGTGCCTGCACATAGTGTCCTTTCTCTGTGCTTTTCTAGTGTTAATTTAGATTCACATTGTGCTGAGTAAATCCTGTAGTGAATAAAATGTATTAGATACTCAATATTAAAGAAATCAAACTAGGATCAGATGTCCCTCTAAGTAATAACTTGATATTGAGCTACTGTTATTGTAAAACATTGTTGGACCTGTTAAATGTGTTTCAGTTCTTCAGTAGCTGAAGCAATGGAAATGTTGTTGCATGGGCACAAAGTTAATAAACTGCTTCAGTCCTGTGTGACCTCGGGGGGATGTGAGAGACAAGAGCCTGTTGTTGAGAACAGGAGGGGATCTGGACAGGCAGCACACGCAGTCCATACCACAACTGAGAAGCCCAGCAGCTGGCTCCAAGAAATAATGAATGAGGGAGGGAGGGAGGGAGGTGTGTGTGTGTGTGTGTGTGTGTGTGTGTGTGTGTGTGTGTGTGTGTGTGTGTGTGTGTGTGTGTGTGTGTGTGTGTGTGTGTGTGTGTGTGTGTGTGTGTGTGTGTTTAGGGGGAGGAATACTTCCATATTCCTGTAGCTTACAAAAACACCTAATGTTGATTTTGTGATAATGCATGGCTGTGGCTCAGGTGGTGGAGTGGTTGTCTCCTAACCTTAAGGTTGGTGGAATGATCCCCCGCCATGGCTGCATGCCGATGCGTACTTGGGCAAGACACCTAACCCTATGTTGCTCCTATTGGTTGCACCATTGGTACACACATTGCTTACACAAGTGTGAGTGTACTTGTGTGTGTAAAAGGGTAAATGAGAAGTAGTATAAAGAGTGCCCCTGAGTAGGTAGAATATCACTACATATGAACAGACCAATTACATTCAATGTTAATGCAGTCACTCTACCATGTGCAAATTTCCGCACAGGTGCGCACAAGGATGATACTGCTAACATGTTACTTGCAGAAACACAAAACATTGTAAGTGCTTTGTTTTTGTACTTGGAAAGATCTGGAAATTTGAGTCAGGAAATAAAAATGTAATTAAAATCTGTCAGCAATAAAACTGTTAATGGTTTTCATGGCAAAATACAGCCTGAATCAATTTCTATACAGGCTGACTGAAGCAGCCTTAGCATAAATATACAAGAATATATATAAACTACAAGCAGCATTGCGGGCCCCCGTGCACCTTGCGATCCGCGGGGCCATCTCAGTTTCCTGTCCTATACTCTCCTGTCCTATACTCTTCTCTCCTCTCATTTCCAGAAACGTAGAACAAAAAGATGTTTAAAAGAGAAATTTCCTGCTGCCAGTAGGTGGCGCTGATTGTGTCATCATATTAGCATATATATCTGTTCAGACTCAGGTCCATAGCAGTACTGTAAGATTGTGTCCACATTACATGAAGTATGTTGGTGGTACTGCAGAAAATACAGTGTTTCTTTGTAATGGCGAATGGTCAATTTTGAGGCCACGCCCCGGCCACACCGTAACACTTTTGTAAGAGTTTTGGAATGCGTCTATTCCCTATGTTGTCCTGAGAGGACACAGTGAATTTCAGCTCAATTCCATGAAGTATGCGAGGCGTGAAAAGTTTTGCAGCAGGGTCACACATTGCCAAAAATGGCCGCAAATTTTAAAGTGGCGGACTTCCTGTTGGGTTTGGAGGGGGGGGTCCAAGAGACTTTTTTGTGCGTCTTGAGGTGATACATATGTGTGCCAATTTGTGCCAACTGGCCAGAGGGGCTACACGTTGGGGGCGCTATAGAGCCATTTTCCTATGTCCTATCCTATAAATTTTTCGGGCGAATGAATTTTTCTACCAAGTTTGGTGAGTTTTGGGGCATGTTAAGGCCTCCAAAAATGCAAAGGGGGGGGGGGGAATAATAATCCTAAGGGTTTCAATAGGGCTCTTGCACCATTCGGTGCTCGGGCCTTAATAATAATCCTAAAGGCTGTTCCATACTCCGCGAGACAAAGAGCGGAGAACGCACTCCACGGGTGGTAAGAGATACAAAAAAAAGGTCTTTTCCGCACTGAGGTACCATACTCCGCGAGACGCGTGTGTGCAGAACTCCTCATACGGCCCGCCCACTAAACTATAAGGAAAGACTTTACTGAGTTTTTTAACACACCACAAGGACGTGTGCCATGGCAAGAGGGCATTATACAGAGAGGGTGCCTGCAACAGCGTGAGATGTCCGGCGATGAGTTGTGAAAATGCAAAGATTCAGTGTTTGTGCCTTTATGACCACATTTGCACATCTACTGTGTTCCAATGTGCCTGCGATACTTCAAACTGTCCGGTGATGAGCTGTGAAGATGCGACATTAAAAGTAACAATAGCAAAGATATACAGACATTGTTAACGAGCCTATTATGCCCGGGTATGTAGGAGTATATAGAATGGTAATAACAGTCACCATCTGGTATGTGTGAATGTCTGGAGTTATGGGTGACAAATCACCTGACTTGCCTTTCTTTCTTTCTTTCTTTTATTGCTCATCATGCAAAACCGGTATGGTCTTATCTAAATCTGTTGAATCAGCGCTGTTTATACACCTACCTACAGTGGGGAAAAAAAGTATTTAGTCAGCCACCAATTGTGCAAGTTCTTATATTTAAAAAGATGAGAGAGCCCTGTAATTTTCATCACAGGTATACCTCAACTATGAGAGACAAAATGAGAAACAAAAATCCAGAAAATCACATTGTAGGATTTTTAAAGAATTTATTTGCAAATTATGGTGGAAAATAAGTATTTGGTCAATAACAAAATGTCATCTCAATACTTTGTTATATACCCTTTGTTGGCAATGACAGAGGTCAAACGTTTTCTGTAAGTCTTCACAAGGTTTTCACACACTTTTGCTGGTATTTTGGCCCATTCCTCCATGCAGATCTCCTCTAGAGCAGTAATGTTTTGGGGCTGACGCTGGGTAACACGGACTTTCAACTCCCTCCAAAGATTTTCTATGGGGTTGAGATCTGGAGACTGGCTAGGCCACTCCAGGACCTTGCAATGCTTCTTACGAAGCCACTCCTTTGTTGCCCGGGCGGTGTGTTTGGGATCATTGTCATGTTGAAAGACCCAGCCACGTTTCATCTTCAATGCTCTTGCTGATGGAAGGAGGTTTTCACTCAAAATCTCACGATACATGGCCCCATTCATTCTTTCATTTACACGGATCAGTCGTCCAGGTCCCTTTGCAGAAAAACAGCCCCAAAGCATGATGTTTCCACCCCCATGCTTCACAGTAGGTATGGTGTTCTTCGGATGCAACTCAGCATTCTTTCTCCTCCAAACACGACAAGTTGAGTTTTTACCAAAAAGTTCTATTTTGGTTTCATCTGACCATATGACATTCTCCCAATCCTCTTCTGGATCATCCAAATGCTCTCTAGCAAACTTCAAACGGGCCTGGATATGTACTGGTTTAAGCAGGGGGACACGTCTGGCACTGCAGGATTTGAGTCCCTGGCGGCGCAGTGTGTTACTGATGGTAGCTTTTGTTACTTTGGTCCCAGCTCTCCGGAGGTCATTCACTAGGTCCCCCCGTGTGGTTCTGGGATTTTTGCTCACAGTTCTGGTGATCATTTTGACCCCACGGGGTGAGATCTTGCGTGGAGCCCCAGATCGAGGGAGATTATCAGTGGTCTTGTATGTCTTCCATTTTCTAATAATTGCTCCCACAGTTGATTTCTTCACACCAAGCTGCTTACCTATTGCAGATTCAGTCTTCCCAGCCTGGTGCAGGTCTACAGTTTTGTTTCTGGTGTCCTTTGACAGCTCTTTGGTCTTGGCCATAGTGGAGTTTGGAGTGTGACTGTTTGAGGTTGTGGACAGGTGTCTTTTATACTGATAAAGACTCCAAACAGATGCCATTAATACAGGTAACGAGTGGAGGACAGAGGAGCCTCTTAAAGAAAAAGTTACAGGTCTGTGAGAGCCAGAAATCTTGCTTGTTTGTAGGTGACCAAATACTTCTTTTACTGAGGAATTTACCAATTAATTCATTAAAAATCCTACAATGTGATTTTCTACATTTTCTTTTCTTATTTTGTCTCTCATAGTTCAGGTATACATATGATGAAAATTACAGGCCTCTCTCATCTTTTTAAGTGGGAGAACTTGCACAATTGGTGGCTGACTAAATACTTTTTTTCCCCACTGTATATACCTGGAGAGGCTCTTGCGCTTCTCCACTTTCATCACGCCCACAATAAATTCCGACCAATCACAGCATGGTTGCCGCACAGCCTTGAAAGACAAAGTTCGGCCCGGACCCTGTGCACAGGAGTGCGGATCAGCGGGCGGTCAGAGACAAAAAATGACGTCATTTTGTGGGCGAAAAATGTCTTTGTCTCGCGGAGTATGGATCCAGCTTAAGGGTTTCAATAGGGCTCTTGCACCATTCGGTGCTTGGGCCCTAAAAATGTGTGTTGAAAGCTGTGGATTTTGTGGTTGGAACTTTATAGCTGGGCCGGGTCATAGTTTTTGCTGGTACAGACTAACCAAAGCACTATGCAGAATGAAGCTTGGACATATTTGACAACTCTCTAGAATAGTTTCCTGACTGAGCAGTCATCCCAGAGTATCATTAGCAAAGCACCTGCATCAGATTTAGACCGATAGCTAGGAGCTAATAAATGCTGTTTCCTTCTTGCTTCCTCCTTGTGATTTAATAAGCCCATGCCATCTGATTATTGATGGTTTATAGTGTAATTTGATGCAGCTTTGAAATAATGGTAATTAGCCAAGCACAGTAATAGCCATCAAGTAGAGAGGCACATACAACCGGCTCTTGTTCAAGTATTATTTTATTAGGTTTTCATGTTTAGTTGGCTAATATGCTATCGGAAAAGGGAAAGTAATATGTTTAGATTGAACATTATCTCATACAGTTCTAAACAGTGATACCCTGCCCCCTTTCTAACAAATGGCCTGGTTTAAGTCTGTTGCTGAAAAGCTGTGTCTAAGCTGCTAGAAACTACAAAATTACACATCACTGTTAATGGTTGTGTGTATGTGCAATTTGAGCTCAACATATGGATGTGGCCTTCTCTGTCAGTTGTTTACATCTGTTCTGTGTCATTAAATGAGATGTGTGCATGCATGTTGGTGCAGTTTGTGTGTGTGTTAACCCACCCCCTTGTGTTTTATGTCCTCTCATGTGCGGATGTGGGCTGCCGTCTTCACTTCTGCTTTGCCTGTCTCCTGTGCGTCCTTGCTGCTTTGCCTTCCTGATTGCCCCACAGTTTCTGTCAGCCAACATGTTTCCATCCAAGGACTTTTTACTGCTAATGCCACAGAGAGTAAAGTGCCAGATTGATCTGTTTCTGTCAACTTACTCAAAAAAGATATTCATGGGGAAAACTGGAACAACAAGTAGTTATTGTCAGTCAATGAATGCCATCACTTGTGCAATCAATAAAGAAGTTCTTCTCTTGAAGCACAGGGCAGCATCTTCATGTGTTGTTGCGTTAACAGTCAGTTTTTCCTTCCTTCAGTTGGGGGGAAGACTGCGTCTTTGAGCTCAAGTTTGTTTTTTGGCATGGTGTATTTAATAGTATTTTTAGTTACACTGTGTCTGATGGTGTGCTGGTGTGTTTTTTCTCTCAGAGCACAGCAGCTGGTGGGGAGGGGGATTCCCAGGGGCAGTAATCAGAGAGAGAAGACAGAGAAAGATGATGAGGTAGTAGGACAGTACTGCCAGCCTGCCAGAACACATGTACTGTGCCATACATGGATGGATGCAAAACCTGAAAATAGGGTCAAAACCTCTGTTGATATAGCCCTTGCACTGAGTCTGGCAGCGGATAGCATGTTGGCGGACAAAAAATGCTAGTAGCCACATTAGGGGGCATAAAGGTTTTTCCTGCATAGCCTGTTTTCTGCTAAAATTGTTCATTTTATATTAAAGTCATAGCTCTTCCAAACAGTGGTCAAACAGTTAATCCTAAATAAAGAACTGCATAAAAACACACAGAATTCGCAGCTTACTTGTCCTTATTGTATGAAGGGGCACTACAGCATGCAAGGCCAAGACCACATAAATCATGAACCCATCAGCATTGGCAAATTCAGCACTTAAAAATTGCAATTTAATTTGCACATTGTGGTGCAGCGAATCACGCTGTAACAAAGCTGCAAAATAATAAAAAAACACTGTCCTGGGAGTTAACTATAGAGCGAACCCAAATATTCAGTCCACTCCGAATAGATTGGATCAACAAAACTCTATTGTTGTCTGTTTGTAGAGTTTTTTTTTAACACATCACAAATGCTAATTTAGCTCCCTACTCTGTTTTTTTTTTTTTTTTTTTACAAATATCACTAGAACTAGGTCTTTGTTTGGGACTACTTTATAAAAAAATATTCAATATTGTTTATGGTGGGACAGGTGACAGCTCAATGTGTTCTACCAATGTGTTGAATAGCTTTTGGACTACAAATAAATACACAAACAATTAGGGGTGGGACGGCTGAGGAAAAAAATCCGAACCGTTCGGTACACGTGTTTCGGTTCGGGGCGAGTGTTATGTTCGGTGCTGGACATGCGCATCAAGTAATGCAGGGAGGCATTTTTACCACAGCATGGAGACGAGTTTTGGCAACTTAGCGTCTATCTCCCACTACATATGGCGGCTTTCCGAACCTTTTTTTTGTCAAAAGCAACTAGTGACTCTCGCTGGTGACTTTTGGGGACTGAAGTGAAAGCACGTATCATTCTGCAGTCAGGGTACTGTCCTTGACAAGCAGCGGCTGTGACATTAGGAAGATTAGACATTAGGAAGGCAAGACATTATTCATGCATGGGTCTCTCCATTGTTTGTTTTCCTTATTTGTTGTGTTGTAGCATTCATCTCCTCTGGGCTCAGCAGGCAACCATTAGTTAATGGGCATCAGTCCCATTTCTGCTGGCCCTGTGTTTGTCCATCAAACACATTGTAACACTATAAGTGTGTGTGTGTAAATCATTCTAATGGTGTGGAGTGGACTGCCTGGTGAATTAAAACTGCAGAGGCTTGTCTTATGTAACCCAGCAGATGTTTTAACTCCCACAGTGTTTGGTGTCCAGGTGGTTGATTCACTGTGGTACCCGAAGCAATAAGGCCATACAGGGGTTGAAATGACAAGATTTCATAATGTGGATATTGTCTCATAAAAATACCTGGAAAAGGAAGTCCAGAGATATTTTGTGTGTTATGCAGATTTATAGAAAGTGGAGGAATAGTCTTTCAGGAAGAGAAAGGTCCTGTGCAAACTGTTTTGACCAGTCATTAACCATGACACCAGTCTGTTACAAGTGGCTCATATGAGAGTAGAATGCATATTCATTATCTTGCACTGTGTGGAAGTTGTGCTCTCCTGGTTTATGAATATGCTTCGGAACTATTCAGATGTGAATATTGTTAATATTATTCCTGCTATTTAGGGGTGTGCGATTTGACGATAAATGATCGTGAAGGATTTGAATTTGTCGGCAATCTGCCAGAACGGACAGATCGTTTTATCGTCCATAGAGCACCTTTTATTAATTGCAGTTCTATGTTCGCGCAGACGCATGAGTTTTTCTCACTTGTCCAACTCTCAGTGCACTCAATGTGAACCTGACCAACCAATGACAGCCTCCCTGTTAGGAAGCTACGGCTGAAAACGAAAAGAAAACGGAGGAATTGGTCCCTAAAACGAACCCCACCTTTATGTTCGGTTAGGGACCAATTCCTCCGTTTTCTTTCCGTTTTCACGATTCTTTAATGGTAAAATCACGATCACGATTTTATCACGATTTGTTTTTACATTGACACTAATTTGCATGTTTCTGTGTAAATGACTTCAGGTAGCCTACTGCACGTTATCAGAGTTGTTGTTTGCCTTTAAAATCTACTGATAATTTTTGAGAAGTGACAGAGTAGGCTACCTGAAGTCATTTCCACAGAAATATGCAAATTAGTGTCAATGTAAAAACAAATCGTGATAAAATCGTGATCGTGATTTTTATCATTAAAGAATCGTGATGTAAAATTTTTGCCATATTGCCCACCCTTACTGCCATTAATACTGTATACTAGGGGTGGGACAGTTCAGGAAAAAAATCCAAACCGTTCGGTACACGTGTTTCGGTTCGGAGCGCGTGTTCTGTTCGGCTCTGGACATGCGCATCAAGTAATGCAGGGAGGCATTTTTACCACAGCATGGAGATGAGTGTTGGCAACTTGGCGTCTCTCTCTCACTACATTTCCAAACTTTTTTTAATCAAAAGCAACTAGTGACTCTCTCTGGTGACTTTTGGAGACAGACGTGAAATCATTCTGCAGTCAGGCTACTGTCCTCAACAAGCAGTGGCCGTGAGCTCCTCCTCCGCCTCAAAACATTCACAGCCGGTCAGTCTCACAGTAGCTTCACGCAGCAGGTTCAGCTGCAGGCAGAGCAGAGAGACCCACACAACTCTGCGTCCAATCTTGTGCAAAGGTGCCGCTGGTCCTGTCAATGCTTACAGAGCGGGATGTAAATAGCATATTTCAATGGCAAAAATAAAAAGAAAACCACGGACATCAGCACCGTGAGCTTAGCCTTGCTTAGTCATAGAGTTCAGGCTAACCAACTAGCATGTCGTTCTCTGTCCGACGGCGGGAGTGTGCACAGGTGTCTGTGTGTATCTGCGCATGTGTCTGTGTGTGTACACACATCGTGCCTCTGTGCGCAGACAGCAGCGGTAAAATGTAAACACACAACCATGCAGACAGAAATGACATGCTGTCGTGCAAATAAGATAAATAACATGAGCTGTTATATATTTTTTATATATATTATAAAAGAACAAGGTGTAGACCTGTTTTATAGGAAAGGTTATCTTAAAAGGCTTCTGTTAGGATCTAATGCTATATAGAAATTAAAAAAAAATGAAATTGACTTGACCTGACATTGATATGGATATGATATGGATAATTAGGATATATATTTTGTGCTCATCTATGGTATTTCCAGAGCGTTAAAAGTAGAAAAACCTCAACAATGTAAACCGAACTGAACTGAAAAAAACCGTGACCTGAACCGTGGATTTAGTGAACCGTTCCACCCCTACTGTATACAGTAGGGCTGTGCGATAAATCAATTTGATCAATTTATTTGAATTTGCTCTTTGTTTTCGATTTGTTTTTTTTTAAATGTAAATCGATTTCAACTTCCACCACTGACAAAAAATGTATCCTTCTCTGCTTATGTGCTCAAGAAAAACCGATACTTTGATAGATCCTATTTTAATCACTACTTAACTATGTCTAACCGTATGCTTTTGCAGTATATGCTGTTGTTGATTAGAGGGACATCTGGAAGGCTAATTGATACCATAAACCCTATATGTATTCAACTGCCCCTCCTTCAAAGAACCTCTGATCTGTAACCATAGGCACAATTTGTAACCACTATGGCATAATCTAATGTTAGATTGATGTGTAATGCTGGAATTGCATAAACGCTGTATCCTGTGTGTAGTATAACTTGCAGCTTGCATGCTGTTGCCATGACAATTGGAACAATTTTACACTTTTACCATGTGCTTCATCTGTTTACATCTTTGTTACTTTGCAATCTGTTGCACTCAGAGTTGAAGATGGTTCACCTACAGGCGTTAACTCTGCATTCAGTGTAGTTTGAAAACAGTGTTGACTTGTAATATTTACCTTATTTTCATTATTTTAGTCTATAAGGTGGATCTGTTCATTGTCAAATGGATTTAATAAAGTCCTGTTTACTGTAATCTGACTGAGACGTGAGTGTACTCACTGTGCATTTTCCCTTTTGCATGTACATGCTCTATTTTGCATACGGAGCAAAAGCAAAAGTTGCTGGCTGCTTCTACAAATGAAAGCAGAGAAGAGGAGGTGGAAAGAAACTGAGCTGTAAGATGGAAGGAGGGAGGAGAGCAGCCAGTGTAGGAGGAAGGAGACAGACTAAAAGGAGGGTATGTGAAGCAAGTCTGACTTGATTTGCCAAATACAATACATCAGAAAAACAGAGTTACTCCCAGTTGTCTTGTAGACAGGAAATTAATCTTTAAGGAAGTATTCAACACCCCCATCTTTACTCACTTGACCTGCTGGGAGAGTAATAACATCCCCTATTGGTCTCTATCTAGTGGTGTTTGAAATATGTCTGCACCAACATTATCTTATTTTAAATGAATAATTGTCACATTTATGCCCCTGGTGTTTTAGGATATATATATATAATAGGATGATATATATTATATATACACTTATATATGTATATATGTATGTATATATATTTTCTGGACTATAGAGTGCACCTGTATATAAGCCGCATCCGCTCTATTTTAAAAAAAAAATGAAAAATAAAAGATACACAAGCCGCACCTGGGCTATAAGCTGCACTATCCACTGACAGACATCAGAAAAGGATGCTTTTCGCATGCGGCCGTTTTTTGTGAAAGACTTCTCACCACTTGTCATCCAAGTCTCCCACTCAACCCGGAGTGCAGCTGCAATGCCTGATTCACACTGATGTCAAGTGGCTGCAAATACTTTGTTGTACCTCCAGGAATCACAGCTGGAATGGAGTTTGAAAAAATCCTCCCGGGCACTTACCGTAGCACTCCGTTAACCATTCCTACATTAGGCCTTCCCATCATCCACCCTTTGGTGTTAACTTTGACCACTATGCCTTTCGGGAGTTGTTCTTTCGGCATAGTTATGCGCTTAAAAATCACCATTGGTGGAAGTTTTTGTCCAGATGCCGTGCATGCCAGAACGCAGGTTCTCTCGTGGCCAGTTGTTTTCAACAACACGGATGATGCACCTGTCTTGTTAACAGTCCTGGTCAGAGGCAGATCAAACGTCAAAGGTACTTCATCCATATTTATGATGTTGTCTGGTCTGATGGAGTTTTCTTGTATCTTTGATTCAGAGAATTTGTGGAACTTTGTTGAACCGGTGTTGTGCACCTTCAGAGCCCTCTGCGTTGCTGTAACCAGCGTCCAAGCCCTGCAGCACTGTGACGCACCATGGCATCACAGACAGCGAGCTGACAGTGGTCTGCTGAGAACATCCCGCAAACGTTACACAATGAGTACTAAGAACTACATATTGATTTGTAATATAAAATCTGACGGCCGGACTTTGCACACTTTATATGCTACGACGCACCAGAGTGACGGCTTTTGTCATCCAGTGTCTTTGGCAGGGAGAGAGAGAGAAAGGTAGGAAAACAAACAAGCATGCCAAATGTAATTTATCGCCGCCGGAAAACTTACCAGCCCATTTAAAGTTATCGTGCAATTAATTGACTTATTGCTTATCGCGACAGGCCAAATGTCACACAGTATTCGGGTTTTCCTGCTTGGGTTTCACTGTCTTGCTCCATCAAAAATCTGAAAATATTAAATAGTCTGGATTAAATGTTTTGGATTTGTTAGCCATGTCAATGGTGGTGGTGTTTGTTGAATTGCTGAAGTAGATACAGCTAAAAAAAAAAAAAGGCTAGAGTTTGTTTCCACATTCAGAAGTCAAAGTTCTGTGATCAAACTTGAAATTCTCTCTCATCTTAATAAACTGTCAATCTAAACTTAAAGAGTGACTAACTGTCAGCGGAATAAACTTTCAAATGCCTTGCATTTATTTGCATATTAACTCCAAGCACATCACTATCACTTACTCAGCTACAGAACATCACGTAGCTTGCTATTGGCCTACTCGTGCAACAGTTTCACCCACACAGAGGGACTAACAAAGCTGTTGTGTTCCTACACTGCTGCTCTTCAGCAATACTGTAACAGGAATCAACACAGCCACATCCTGTCTTACAGCACATACAGAACTCTGTTGTCAGGGGCAACATTGTGAAATAAAGCCGCAGTAGATTAAATGGCAGGCTTGGGTGTTTTTTAATGTGTCATGGTGATGGCAGGATGTGGCTGGTACAGGACAGTGAAACATATTCACAAAGTAGTCACTAGGAAGGCTTTATTTTTACTAAAACAAAGTCAAAAAATTCTGCACACCTCACTGCAACCAAAAAGCAGTAGGTGAGCACTCATGACATAAATGTAGCAGGTTTTTGGCTCATCTGCAGGCTTTTGATGTGCATAAAAATGCAAAGTTATAATATCTAGCCTGTGCCTGCCAATTCACTATTGGAAAAACCTGGGCTACTGATTGGAGTTTATATTTTCATATTAATAACATATTTAACCTTTCTTTTTTATGCTTTGTGTTTATGAATCATTCCATGCAGTTGGTTCATTTGAGGAACAATGTGTTAACTACTGCAGTATCTGCAAAATGGAAGAGTTGTTAATGTTGATAGTGCCTGAGATATGACCTGTTTTTAAAGCGCTACTATGAGGTCCTCTCCCTGTGAGTCACTTATTTCTGGCTTTGCAGAAAGAGGTCTTTCCCGGCAGTCCCTTCAGCTTTAGTTTCAACCCTTTTTGTGTCGAGTCATCTCTCTCAGGGGGGTTTTGTTGTCTTGGCATCCTCGTGGTCAGCCTCTTTGTATTCTTCCTCCTTTCTCTGGTTGCTTCTCGCCTCTTTTGTCCACAGTCCCTTGCTGCTATTATCCGCCCACTCAGACCCCCCCCCCCCCCCCCCCTACACCTTTTTCTGAACCTCACCTTCCTTCTTCAGACTGTGATATGAGTTTATGAATGCACACACACACACACACACACACACACACACACACAAGAAGGCCCGGTTGCATCTTAGTGTTAAAATTTAAAAAAGTTTTAAGAGTGTACATCTCTGTCTTTAACATGTAATGACCTGCTTTGGCTATTATTGTACTAATGTTGTGTAGATGTTGTTTAGGTGTAAAAGTTGTTGCACACAATAGTAGGCACTGATGGTTAATAGCATGTCTCCACAAGCACCAAAATGTGTTAGTGATGCAGTTTGTGGATTTTTTACATAATACTGGCAAACTGTTGATACACCAGACCACATCCTCTCACAAACTACACAACATTTTCAACATAGCAACAAGAATTTGGTGGTTTCTGAAGGGGAAGCCTGCTACTGAGGTGCCTTTAAAAAGCTATGGTTTGCAAACTTGTTAGTGTGTTTATGTTGTGTTTGTAATGTTAGGCTAAAATTACAGGCTAAAGCAACTTTTTTAGGATTGTATGGTTTGATGTGGCCTAACACATGCATAAGAATGATCCCTGAGGCTTTTTGCCAATGTCATTCAGTGTCAAACTTGACATGACTTGACATGAGTGGTGTTTCAGACAACAGTGATGTTCCCAGATGCAAGTCTGATGAAAGACTCTTAGAATTATGAGTGTGAACTCTCACAATTTAATAAGCCTAACAGTCCCCTTGTCCCCAAGTGAATACTTAAGTGTCCTGTTTGTGTGTTGAAGATGCTGAATGAGCTCTTTTGCCAAAACTGTAGTTCAAATTTAGTGCCAAATTGGTCAGCTCTGGTCTACTTGGCACAGACCAAATAGAGAGCATAAAAATAGATCAGAAACCTTCCAAGACTAAAACTGTATTGTAGGAAGTAGAGTCAGATGCAGGTGGCTCTGGCTTTTTAGCCCAGATCAGCACTTATCTTTGCCCTCATAGCCAGTGTCAAGTGCAGTTTGGATGTTAAAAAATTTGTATTTTTATTTGAACATCAGACTGCTTTTTAACTCCAATGCTTTTATCAGGATGATCTTAATAGATACCTGCACACTAAAGCAGCATAACCTAATTCTATCACCTATCACCATCATTAATCATTTAGGGCAAAATGTTTGGCCCGGCAGCTGGCCCATTGTAAGCATCTGTTTAAGATAAGATAAGATAAGATAAAACTTTATTAATCCCGAAGGATATTCTTGTGCCAGAGGTATCAAGTTACATTAAATGCAGTTAAGTACAGAGTATAAGAGTGTAAGTGTCACTATAATCCAAATCAGAGTACAGTATGGAGTATGAGCACAATATATGATACATGGACAAATATGGAGATATAAGGTGCTAAGTAATGCAAATATAGACCAGTGGAGGGAGTGACAGTGATGCATGACATGAGTATCTAGCTCTTCTTCCTACAGAAAGGGGAGGAGTTATACATTCTGATGGCCACTGGCAGGAAAGACCTCCTGTGGCATTCTGTGCTGCTCCTCGGTAGTCTCAGTCTACCACTGAATGTGCTCCTGTAGCAAAACAGTGTGTCATGCAGGGGGTGAGACGTGTTGTTACGAATACTGAGGAGTTTTCTTAGTATCCTCCTCTCCGTCACCTCCACCACAGAGTCCAGCTCCTCCGTCACCTCCACCACAGACTCCAGCTCCACTCCCAGTACCGAGCCAGCCTTCCTAATGAGCTTGTGGAGTCTGTTGGTGTCGGCCGCCTTCATCCTGCTGCCCCAGCACACTACAGCGTAGAAGATGACGCTGGATACCACCGAGTGGTGTAACATCTGCAGCATGGTCTAGCAGACGTTAAAGGACCCGAGTCTCCTTAGGAATACAGGTGACTCTGTCCCTTCTTGTATATTGCCTCTGCATTTGTGGACCAGTGCAGTTTGCGGTCAATGTGGACACCCAGGTATTTGTAGCTGTCCACAATGTCCACGTTGGTCCCTTTGATGCTGACCGGGTCTGGGAGTGTTTGGTGTTTCCTGAAGTCCACCACCAGCTCTTTTGTCTTTGTGACATTCAGCTGCAGGTGGTTTTGTCCGCACCACTCCACGAAGCTGTCCACCACACTCACGTACTCCCGACTCCCGATCTCTGCTTCCTCTTCAGGCTGGCAGACTGCACAGTGTTAAACGCAGTGGAAAAATCAAAGAACATGATTCTAACAGGGTTGCCTGCCTCCTCCAAGTAGGTGTGGGCTCTGTGCAGCAGGTAGATGATGGCGTCCTCCACTCCAATACGGGGCTGGTAAGCGAACTTTAATGGAAGGTGGGGTAAGGGGGGCAGGGTGATGTTAGTGATGGGGAGGTGAGACTGGTTAGTGTGGTTAGGGGGAGGGGAGGAGGAGGAGGTACATTGTTATAGACGGGTGTTAATGGTGCATCACAGGAGGGGTGAGGGGGAGGGTGGTCTGGGAGTGGACTATCAAACCTGTTAAACCTGTTGAAAAACAGGTTCAGCTGGTTGGCCTCCTGCAGATCTCCATCTATCAGCTGGTCAGAGATCTTATTGTGGCCTGTGATGGTTCTCATGCCACTCCATACCTCCCTCAAGTTGTTCCGGGCAAGTTGGCTCTCCAGCTTCCTCCTGTAGCTCTCCTTGCCCTTTCCGATCTTCTCCTTCACCTCTGCCTGGGCCCTCTTCATCTCCTCTCTGTCTCCACTCCTGAAGGCTGTCTTCTTTCTGTTGAGTGATGCCTTGATGTCCTTTGTCACCCATGCCATGGTTTATTGTTTGGAAAGCAGCGTATTGACCTGGTAACATATTCTGTGATACAGTCTGTGAGTGTGTCTACATCCTCACCGTGAGCATCACAGAACACGTCCCAGTCAGTCACCTCAAAACATCCCTGCAGGGTCTGCAGGGCTTCCGGTGTCCACCTCCGTACAGTTTTGGTGGTCACCGGCTGCCGCTGTACTGCTGGTATATACTGGGGTTTGAGGTGTACTAGGCTGTGGTCTGATCTGCCCAAGGGAGGGAGAGTTATGGAGCTGTATGCCTCTTTAACATTAGCATACAGTAAATCTAAGGTTTATTTTTTCTTGTTTTACAGTCCACAAACTGCTTGAAAGTGGGCAGAGTTGATTTAAGATTAACATGGTTAAAATCACCAGAGATCGCTATGAAGGCATCGGGGTGCAGAGTCTGAAGCCTCGCGGTTACAGAGCTGATGGCGTCAGTAGCCCGCGAAGCTGACGTCATCAGCTCTGTAACCGCGAGGAAGTAACAGAAGTTCTACACTCCTCTCATCCTCTTTACAAAGTTTGTCACTATTGTTATTAACAGTTGGTAATGGCAACAAACATGTCAGTCATTTTTACACATATGGCAGCAACTACCAGACATATTTAGCCTTTCTGCAACTCCCTCATCTATTTTGGCACTCTTGACTTGGCACTTTGTTTTCTACAGTTGCTCAATCTAAAGGTAGTGGGTTACAGATGTGTGTGGAACAGCTCACTATCAGTAAAGAAAAGGGAAAACAGTTCAGATCTACCTGTTGTATGGCAGACAAAAGACAGAAAAAATTGTATCGTCAAAAAAGTTGGCCCACTGGGAAATTCCTGATCCATCAATGGTCATCCCCGCATTGACCTCATGTGAAATAAAAGGAAGTTTAGGAAGAGCAGAGGACTTGGCTGATTATGTCAGCGTGCTGGGCAGTGCCTCAGTGAGGCCCCTGGTTATGCAATACAAGCTGTAAAGTATGAACGAGCGGCTGGCTGCTTTTCCTTCCTTTATTTCAATGATTTTACAGCCTGTTTGATGTGCTGATTAGACCCCCCTTGTGTTTGAATTCTCTGGAGTTCACAAGAGCTCTACTTAACAGTAAGATCTTGAGGTCAATAGGTCAGCAGTGATGTAAGTGTCCAAATTAGATCCTCCTCCATCACAGCCTGTAATTAGAGGCAGTGCTCTGCACTGAAAATCCTCCCTTTTGTGCTGATCCTTTAAAATCCTCTGACACCCTTTTTGGCTCTATGATGTGCTCATATTGTTCCACTCAACATACTTTTTTTGATTAACTTTTCACACAGATTCATATTTTTGGGACAAAGGTTTCTGTTATGTTGTAGTGTAGGTTTTTGGTTGCAATTACTGGCCTCAGCACAATCAGTGATTTTTATAGCGGGTGTTTTCTATTACCTAAGAGAATGTGGACATGCCTGCATACACTGTAACTAGCCTGGGTTGGTCCCGTAAAAATTGTGCACCCTGTTGCTTTAATCTGACAGCCAAGATTGACACATACAGAAAAACATTCAGAGAATAAAACTGTTTAAGACAATAGGTGACGGCCAAAGTTACTTCATATGTATGAGCTTCCCAACAGATCTGCAAAGATGGTAACATACCCATGTTGCATGCATCTGGGATTCTTCAGCCAATCCCATTTCTTCTGGCTATTGATAGCTGACCCTGTTCTTAGGCTTGTCACAAAATCTGCATAGTCACCATGGTAACTTTACAGAGGTCAGTCCAGGTAAGCAGAGATCCTTACTGGGCTATTATGGATTAATCCTGTAGGACGGGGTGATGGTGTATAAGTCATAGGCTGGCTGTGATACTGTCTGTAAAATTCAGCCATGTTGATTGCTTACTTATTAGTAATACTTTGCAACTAGAAGGAACAATTCCAAATCAGTGCACTACCAAAAAGGTAGTAAATCTTTATCCACCACAACACTGTTTTGTAGCTTTATGCTAATAAAAACAGCCTATAAAACTTTAAAGTGATGTTTACCTCTGATACTAACAGTGAATATCAAAGGATGCTAACAGAATATAAAATGTTTTCACACCAGCAAAAACTCTGTTGATATGTACGATGGCGTATTAGGGCCTAGTTATTAGAGCCCGAGCACCGAATGGTGCAAGAACCCTATTGAAACCCTAGAGAGTATTATTATTAGGGCCCGAGCACCGAATGGTGCAAGAGCCCTATTGAAACCGTAGGAATTATTATTAGGGCCCAAGCACCGACTCAATGATCGCATTTTTGTAGGCCTTAACATGCCCCAAGACTCACCAAACTTGGTAGAAAAATTCATTCGCCCGAAAAACTCTTTCACAAGTGTTAAGGTGTGGCCAGGGCGTGGCCTCAAAGTTGACCATTCACCATTACAAAGGAACTTGCTGTATTTCTTGCCCTAACGCGTTTGACACAGCAGCATTAAAATTGGTACACATATGTATCACACCACGACGCACAAAAAAGTCTCCTGGATCCCCCCTCCAAACCCAACAGGAAGTCCGCCATCTTGAATTTTGTGGTACTTTTTGGCGATTTGTGACCCTGCTACAAAACCTTTCACGCCTCGCATACATCATCCAATTGAGCTGAAATTCACTGTGTCCACTCAGGACACCATAGGGAATAGACACATTCCAAAACTCTTTCAAAAGTATTACCGTGTGGCGGGGGCGTGGCCTCAAAGTTGACCATTCGTTATTACAAAGGAACTCGTTCTATTTTATGCAGTACTACCCATATACTTCATGCAATGTAGACAAAATCTTACACTACTGCTATGGACCCAAGTCTGAACAGATATATATGCTAATAGGATGATACGGTCATAGCGCCACCTACTGGTAGCAGGAAAGTTTGGTTGTAAACGTGTTTGTTGTACATCTCTGCAAATGAGAGGAGAGGAGAGCATAGGGCAGGAGAGTATAGGAGACAAGAGCATAGGAGATCGCAAGGTGCGCGAGGGCCCGCAATGCTGCTGGCAGCTTTAATTAGGGCCCGAGCACTGAATGGTGCAAGAGCCCTATTGAAATGCAAGCGTTTATTATTCTCTTTTTTCTTCCACGTCATTTGATGCAAATTTGACCCCCTGAACGTGCTCAAAAACACAAATTTGGCACACAGGTCAGGTTCACGAAAAATGGCAATCTGAAACTGGAAAATGGCTCTACAGCGCCCCCCTGGATTTTGAAAATATTCAGCGTAACAGCTACAGCCATGAAAATTGGCACGCTGATATATCGCCTCATGCCAGGAAACATGCCATTGGAAAAAATTCTACCCCCTAGAGGGCGTCGGCCATCTTGGAAAAACCACGCCATGTTCCAATTTGCACACCCCGCATTTTCACGAACTCCTCCTAGGGGAATTGCTTGATACACCTGAAAATTGGTGTGCTTGCCGTTAAGGGGTCAGGGACCAAAAGTTATCAAAAACGCAGCACACGTCATACGGTCTAGCTGTGGCTGTATCTCCCACATGCTTCATCCTATGTGGATGAAAAAAATCAGGCATGCTGAGCCCGTCATTTTGAACAGATTGATATGCTAATTACCACAAACTCTCATAGCACCACCTACTGGCAGTCTGAATTGTGTTCAGGCTGCTTTCCGTGTTCCACACCTCGTGTTTGAACGAACAACTCCTAGGGAAATACTTTGATAGGCCTGAGATTTTGTCACATGGTTCTGAAGACATGGCTGAGCAAAAGTTATCAAAAACGCAGCTCGCTGTTACACCGTATGGGCGGGGCAACGCCACGAAGGTGACCCTTCGCCACCATAGAGAAAGCCGCTGTGTTTCTTGATTTGTTCATCCTACCTGCCTCTTACTCTATCATGACATCAGCCCCTGTGCACCTTTTCATATCACCTCATCGCCATATGTGGGCATGGCCACATGGCTCAGTAGCGCCCCCTGGAATTAGATCTGCTTCCCAGTTTGACCTACAGACACAAAAATTGGTATGCATATGTATCTCCTCTAGACAAGAACAAAAGTGTCTTGGCGGTATACTCCACAAGCACAGGAAGTCCGCCATTTTGAAAAACCTGCGCCATTTTGCATTTATCACTCCCCGCACTTATAGGAACTCCTACAGGATTTCTCCAATCCACCTGAAACTTGGTCCTGTTACTCTTAAGGCATTAGGGACCGAGGGCCCGTCATCGCTGCTTGCAGCTTTAATTCTGGTTGTTTTCTCTCAAAGCTTAATTGTAAAATTGTGCAAAAAAAACCAAAACAAAAACCAAATGGCCACAGCAAGCAGCCATAGTTTATTTACTACTAGGCGTGGGACGGTACACGTGTTTCGGAGCATGTGTTCTGTTCGGTTCTGGACATGCGCATCAAGTAATACAGGGAGGCGTTTTTACCACAGCATAGAGACAAGTGTTGCCAACTTGGCGTCTCTCTCACTACATTTGGCGGCTTTCCAAACTTTTTTTAATCTAAAGCAACTAGTGACTCTCTCTGGTGACGTTTGAGAACTGACGTGAAATCATTCTGTAGTCAGGCTACTGTCCTCGACAAGCAGCGACCGTGAGCTCCTCCCCCGCATCAAAACACTCACAGCCGGTCAGTGTCTCTTTAGCTTCATGCAGCAGTTTCAGCTGCAGGCAGAGCAGAGAGACCCACAGCACTCTGCGTCCAAATGTGCGCAAAGCTGCCAAAGGTCCCGTCAATGCTTACAGAGTGGGATGTAAATAGCATATTTCAATGGCAAAAATAAAAATAAAACCATGCACATCAGCACCGTTATCTTAACCTAGCGTAGTCATAGAGTTCAGGCTATCCAACTAGCATGTCGTTCTCTGTCCGAAGGTGGGAGTATGTGCGCACACGTGTCTGTGTGCCTCTGTGTGTGTGCATGTGTCTGTGTGTGCATGTGTGTACACGCATTGTGTCTCTGTGTGCAGACAGCAGTAGTGAATTGTAAACGCACCATGCAGACAGAAATGACATGCTGCCGTGCAAATAAGATAAATAACATGAGCTGTTTAGTTTGTTTAATAAAAGAACAAGGTGTAGACCTGTTCTATAGGAAAGGTTATCTTAAATGGCTTCTGTTATGATCTGGTGCTATATATAAATTAAAAAGAAATGAAATTGACTCGACCTGATATCATGATAGGGGAAACACTGAACTGATTCTTAAATATGGTGAATGTTGGATAATTAGGATATATTTTGTGCTCATCTATGGTATTTCCAGAGTGTTCAAAGTAGAAAAATCCTCAACAATGTGAACCGAACCGAACCGAAAACCCTGACCTCAGAACCGTGATATGAACCGAACCGTGGATTTAGTGAACCGTTCCACCCCTATTTACTATCCACATTCTGATCATACAAAGCTTGCTCAAAACCACCAAAGTTTCCCTTTAAAGGTAGGGTAGGAGAAACTCAGTGAGAGTCAGCCAGATTTCAAAAGTAAACACACGCCCCTTTTTCTCGGAGCTCACCCCGAAGCCATGCCTCCAATCACATGGATGCACATTACCTGAAAACGAGCTGTGGTCTGTGACTTCGGCCATCATGCACGTACCTCTCTGGTGCGCGCAGAGCAGGAAGAGAGTGACAACCAGCCAATACTCCGCGCAGGGTCGTCCCGGAGGATTGGCTGATGTTTTTAGCGTTTTATAGCTTCCACAGATGATTATTATTATTCGTTTTAATGCAAAACTGCCTAACTAATTGGTTGCTCTCGGATTGTAAAGAGAAGTTACACTAATTTAACAAAAATTATCCTACCTTTAAGAAGCATGTAAACAAATGAACTTCTGACTCTGATGTCAGCCTATATCTGTAGAATCTTTAAAACAAAATGCAAAGTTGAAACTGGTCCAGTATGAATCAACTTTTTAACTGAAGTTTCAGGTCTTTTCATAATCAAATGTTTGCCCTCCTCCTCCTTTTCACTGAGCTTTGTTGAAAGTTGGCTCTTGATGGATGGCTGCTTAATGTCAGCGTCCTGCGGTCTGAACTATGGCAGGCCAGTAACAGACTGGACGTTTCACTGCCTCCCTACTCTCATTCCACAGCACATGCTTTTCCCATGATTGTGATGTGGAGTCAGTGTGCTTGTAGGACAGCAGGTACCAGGACATTTGGGAAGAAATGCCTCCTGGGAAAAGAAATGGGTTAGGGGCATTTCAACTGTTGTGAAACTGATGTGTGTTTTTTTAATTTTTTAGACCAAATATGGGTGTAGGTCTGTGTTTTTTTTGTTGAGTGATGTTGAGCTAATGTTAGTGAATGATTTTGTGATGTTTGTGCATTTTGTCTTTTTATATAGAAACAATCATCAACAGTATGGCAAAACTGCAGCTTCCATACACATAGATACACAGACTAGACAACCTCTCCATCCCCCAAAGCACACACACACACACATTATTCCCACCCCCACATATTGTTCAGACAGCTCCCCTCCAGCTATGGGACAGTGAAGATTGGGAGGGCTCATGATTTAGTACTACTGTACAGTTTTAAGCCATGCTCACATTTACTGTACACACAAACACACACACATGTGCATGGACAAACACACGCATAGCTGTGTTGGTTAATGCCATGAGAACAGTGCAGACCATCCTGATAGTAAAACACTTGCTCCAGTTTCTTTGTTCAGTGTTGCATAAATGCAGAACGAGGTTAGGTAGTAAAGCATGCCTTATTTCTGCTTTATTAAACACACAGCCCTTTATTTAGCCCTGTTCATTGTTCATATCCATGTCTATGAAGATGCATAAAGAACACATCAGTGGTCCATTTCCCATTGTTATGAATCCATCTGGCTGTCTAGAAGCCAACATTTCCCCATTTTTTTTCACTTTTTCCCTTCAAATTCCAAAATAAAAGCCCCCCTACAATCTCCAACAAAGAGAGGAACTACCTCCTCTTCCAGCCCTGCTGCTTCCAACAGCAATCAATAAACAGCCATTGGGCTGTCTGCCATTGACAGACGTCTGTCTCATCCTGCTGCCAGTGAAAGCTTAGTGCTAATGGTGCTTTTTTTGAATTACTACAGTTTCATTCTAGCAGGCATTCTAGCAGTCTGTTTTTCTCTGTCACCATATATTTGTATTCAGTTCATTTTGATACAGATATTTGTGTAGGCAAGAGAATATGTTAATGACAGGGTCAATACTGAGCACACCCTGTAAGTCAGTAGAAGAGAGGCGGTATGGGAGAATAGGTAATCCTTGGGAGGTCAGAATTTAATGTGGGAGACAGCAAGAGAAATTAGAAAAGGATGTTTAAAGCTAACTCTAGTAACTGTTGTATTGAGATATGTTACAGATTCCCATAGTTGAGAAGTGCATAATTGATAAAAAAAAAATAATATTTTTGTATATTTTATTTTTGTTGTTTGTTGTTTTTACCTAAAAAATGAGTTTATTATTGCAAATAAAACTGTAAATGAAAAACATCCATGAAGAACAGGAAAATGTTTCATTATTATTATGTCATAAGGGTCATTTACATGAGAGTAGGATGATTATTTTTGTTTCAGACAAAAAATGCAAAAGTCAGAAAACTAGTTAAAGTAAAAACTTGATGTCATCTTTTTAAATTCTTATTTGCATCGAGAAGCAATTGCTATCCAAGACTTCTTGAAAGTGGATGAGAATGGCCTACTTACTATAACTCAACTGGAAACAGAAGGCAGGACGCTGGCTATTTTTGGAAACACTCACCCAGTTTGGTTTGAAGTGGTCGAAAGCCGGGCTCACCAAGGTTCTGTCACAGCAGTGTAACCCACACTGCTGTGGGCTTGGGCTAGGCTTGGAGTTGGTGCTTCATTTTAGGTGGTTTTGGAGTGCAGTGTGGTAGAAGAATACATTATGTCCCAAGTACCATAAATACCATACCCAAGTATGAATTTGATTGTGTCGCTCAGGCTGGGTTGTTAGACTACAAAAAGAAAGCATCCATTATAAAACCATTTGTAAAGAAATTGGCATCGTGGGAACTTCAGGGTGTCTGCCTGGGCTGTGTTTAGGATTTAAAAGTTTCTGAAGTGTTTTGTATTATTTGATTAGATGCTGCATGCTTATTTATAACCTGTAGATATTGTCTGTATGACAGTTCAGTCTAATATTTGTCCATGTTGTCTGTTTCAGATCTTTCCAAGAACCGTCTGTGTGAGCTTCCGGAGGAGCTCTGTCAGTTCATCTCTCTGGAGACACTGAGCCTCTACCACAATGGAATGCGTTCACTGTCCTCCAGCCTGGGCAACCTCCAGGCCCTCACCTACCTCAACCTCAGGTAACAAAAGGAACAAACAACAACAGGAGCAAAGTGCTTTGTCTAGGCTGATCTAAGTTACCGTATTTTCACGACTATAAGGCGCACCTAAAAGTCTAAAATTTTCTCAGAAGTCGGCCTTGCGCCTTATAAAGCGGTGCGCCTTGTGTATGGGTTGAGTACCAGACACAGAGACGTGATACGTAAACTACGTACGCTGGCAGCAATTCACCAATTAGCATGGATGGACAGAAACTTCCGCCTATTGAAGAGGAAGACGCTGCCTAAAGAAAAGTTTCCAGCAGGAGTCGTTAAGGAGAAACGAGGAGACGAGGAGAAAATGGGAGAGTGGCTCAGGGAAGTTTATGTGAAGAGACCAGATGTTTTTTTCACACATCACCCTCGCTGCTGATCCGCGCCTCCGCATGCACCCGTCTCACCGCCGGTGTAAAAAACCAGGCGAGACAGCGAGCACAGCTTTACTGGGCGGCAGCGCCGGGCGAGGTACACCAGCATATGTGAATGGATTGTGGATGTGTGGACTCATGTTTCTGCAGTGACTGTTGTCCGAGCTTTTGTGAAAGCTGGCATAATTTCCGAACAGCCAGCCGGCAACATGTGTGGCTGTGACTCTGACAGCGATGAGGGAAGCTGGCAGGTTTGAACTTGCTCAGTTGTTTCCTGTTTATTGTACATTGTTGTAATAAATATTCTGTAGAGTCAGCCACTGGTAAGGATGAATTAGGTGTCACTGTGGTGCATCTGATTAAAATGCGGGACAACATTTATTAATAAAGTGTAAAGATAAAGTTGGAATCACAACAGGTATTCAGCAGCAGCCACTCTTCTGCCCATAGAAACACACACGCTGTTTCTCTGTCGCTGCCACCATCGAGAGAGAGGCTGCACCGGCTCTCCTCACTGATTTCCAGCCGGTTTTTACTGAATCACTGCTGATCGAGATGTGAGCGGCTTGCGGAGGATGCGGAGAAGTTTCCTGGGTTTTCACTTCTGCAGCGCAACGTAACTCTGTCTTAAAGCTCAGACGCGAGGGTCTGAGCGTACGTCACTGCAGCTCAGAGCACAACAAGAAAAACAGGCACGGCAGCAAAACAGAAAATTGTACATACACATTTCAAATTGTTATGCAGAATAATGTGTGAGTAACAAACCGCTGCATTTGTATTATGTAATTATTGCGAGCTACAGCGCTATATGCAGTGAGTAATCAAACTATATACAAAGTTGTTCCTTCACAACAATAAATTTAGACTTAACTCACTGTTTTGCTCCCGTTACCTTTTTATTTACGTACTGGTATATTTTAGCGTAGCATAATACAGTGCGCCTTGTGTATGTGCTGAGGACAGAAATAGACCCTGTAACTGACACTGCGCCTTATAATGCGGTGCGCCTTGTGGTCGTGAAAATATGGTAGTCTAATGATTGCACAATTTGGTTTGTGTTTCAAAAGGCTCTTAATCCTGTCAATCATGTGCTCTTCTATTGCCAGTTCTGACTATGCATACCTTCACACAAATCATGTATGCTTCATTTCAGGCATGACCTCTCAGGGTATGCACAAGTTAGACTGGATGAGCTTAAAAACAAACAGAAAGACAAATGTTATGGTTTATTTCTTTCCAGCTATGTAAAAAAGGACTATTGGACTTATAGTTACTTATAGTCCATAGTTACTTATGAACTATTCTGTTTTTAAATGCTCATCATGGTCAGCTCTCAATGCTGGACTTTCAGTTATACAAGCAGAAGACAGTGTAGGTGAAACAGGCCTAGGTAGGAGGAAGAGGCTCCCCCAGCCCAGAGTCAGGCGCTGCCATTTGGCAAAGACAGCAGTGCAAAGCTGCCTCATACTGGGCAGGGACAGCTTGTGGAGTTGCTGTCAGTAGGGGCCACACAACAGGGAACAGGGGAGTGCTGGATACAAACTCTTTGATCCCCCAAAGACGTTTTTATATTATGTCTGTCAGCACATACACTGTCCCACAGAATTCACCCTCACTTAAATTCCTCTAGCAAGTTATGAGTCCAGTGTATTCTGGGTGTTGAAGTCTGGAGTACAGCAGCATTTTTTTCTTTGGTCAAAGTTTGGTTTTCACTTTTTAATATCCAAGTCCATCTTTAAAGTGAAAAAATGTGACTTTGATCTATTGTCAGGCTAGATAACTCAAAGCAGAACAGGATAACATTCTATATGTAGTGTACTGAAGAACATACATTTCCACTGTGTACATTTTTACCCATTATGTGACCAACATGTTTAGAGCTTAGCGGAGACTTAGCATTGCAAGCAGTAGGGATTCTACAATCAGTTGATTTAATGACTTCATTTAATAACAAGTTACATAATTATCTTTCCACTTAATCATTTTGTATTCTTTATTATTAAGTATTTTCGTAGTAGTAGTAAAAAAACAAAAATAGTTGTAATCTGGCTCCCCATTCAACTCTTTGGCTTCCAGGGCACCACCTTCTGATTCAAAACTACTACTAATACTTTACATTTAAAGTCCCACTCTAGCATGCCACAAAGATAGATGTCATGCAGGTGCGCCACACCTGTGAAGATGATGTAAAGAAGCCATCCCAATCTTTTCCAAAACTTCTTACACTGATAAAACCTCAGTGACACTCTTTACTCTTCCACTATCATGTTACTGTTGCTAGAAGACCAAAAAATCCTTAAGGTAGCTGGCAATACAGAACAAATACACTGTATGACAATAAATAACCAAGTGTGTTTTATGCAAGTTTATAAGCTGCTAAATAAAACTGCTGCTGTTTATATTGAGTTTGTTTTAGCACAGTGATTCCACCTTTTATCCATAGCAGCCCAGGTGGTGTACCTCTTGAATGACACCACTTGTTTTCTAAGTGTGTGTGTGTTGTTGTCTCCACAGTCGAAACCTTCTGTCCAGTTTACCCCCATCAGTGTTTCAGCTCCCCCTCCTGCGAGTGCTCATTGTCAGCAACAACAAGCTGTCTTCACTGCCTGCCTCCATATACTCCCTCACACACCTCCGACAGCTGGTACAACACTCATACTGCTGCTTCTCACCTACAGTGTCTTTTTTTTTCTTCCAAATTCCAGTATCAGATTATTAGTATTATACCTCTCTCTGTATTTCAGGATGTGAGCTGTAATGAGCTGCAGTGTTTGCCAGCAGAGCTTGGTCAGCTTGAATATCTAAGGGACTTAAACCTGAGGAGGAACCAGCTCACCACTTTGCCTGAAGGTACACACACACACACACAAACACTTTTGACCTTATCTGTAAAGATTAAATGAAACTAAGTGCCTCTAATGTAGAAACACTCTCCAAGGCCCCGTTCACACTGGAGAAAGTCATTCCAGCTAGAGTAGGCTTGTGCCCAGACAGCCTTTAAGCTGGATGTGTTCAGACCTATTTTCAAATCTGGCTAGCACACACTTGTGTCCGCACTCAATCCGGCTTCATCCAGCGTGTTTGCTGTCCTCCAAACCACTAGGTGGCGCCTCGTAATATACAGAGTCCATTCAGTAGGACCACGTGTGCTCATGCGTCATGCGTTTTTTTGTCCCGTGTCGTGTCCCGTGAACCGGAAGTAGCACATCGCTAACCGGAAGCAGCATGTCGCTAACCGGAAGTAGCATGCCGCTAGCCGGATTCGCTAGCCACATTTGCGTTCACACCTGAGCCACATTTGACCCAATCCGGCTAGATCCACCTCTCGTGCTTTAGCCAGATTTTTTCCCCCG
The DNA here is from genome assembly GCF_900634625.1 of Parambassis ranga. Taxonomy (NCBI): domain Eukaryota; kingdom Metazoa; phylum Chordata; class Actinopteri; family Ambassidae; genus Parambassis; species Parambassis ranga. The sequence continues at coordinate 232,634 of NC_041038.1, forward strand.
GTGTGAACGGGGTACAAGTTAGATGCTAGCTGCTGTTGCTGATGTTATGGTAGACTGGTAAAAGTATTGAACTGACTTACTGTAAACCCTAATGGATCTTTACCATTAGTGCCTCATTCATTAGGAGCAAATGAGAATAAATACACCAGCAGGTATTGAAGAATCAACACAGTAAATACCCTTTTCATACATTCCCAAAACATTCCCTCTGCTTCTCCATCCAGAAATTGCAGAGCTCCCACTCGTTCGGCTCGATGTGTCCTGCAATCGAATTTCCCATGTGCCCTTGTGCTACCGCCATCTCCGGCACCTGCAGAGCATCACACTGGACAACAACCCCCTGCAGATGCCACCTGCACAGATCTGCTCCAAAGGCAAATACCATATCTTCAAGTACCTCAACATGGAGGCCTGTAAGAGGAGCCAGGAGGAGCTGGAGAAACATCTCAGGCCTACTGGATTCAACACCTGGTGAGAAATAGAATAAAAGGACTAAATTGAAATCTGTCTTCAATGTCTTGAAGAGGGAAGCTCACAATACAGATGTTTACATATAAGATTTCCATGGCTTGATTATTGTGGGTAGAAAAAATGATGATGCATGATCTATATAAAGTAAGGCTATCAGTCAAATTAGTCCTTAACTGATTGTGTGTCTCTTTTTGGCAAGAGAATTACATTCAAAATAATATTATTGCCATTTGACATATTGACATTAAAAAGGCTAACCTACTGAGCTAGTGCTAGCTGCACACATGCCACTCTTGGTTCCTTTCCTTCTGTTATGTTGCTAAGATGGTGACTATTGTGGTTGAAAGTGTACTGCAATTTGCCCATCTGAATACAATCATGCACAAATAGAAAGTCTAAGTATGGAAGTAAGGGATTTGAGACATAGTACATTAACAGGGACATTGATTGAAGAGGATTAATGGAAAGAGTTACAGTGAGAGGGCACAATAACTGAATGGAAGGGTTTATCAAATATTCATTATCTTAAATTGACTTCTTTTAGCTGCTTAGTGAGCTGTTCTGGGGCTCAGATACTGTAAATCCAAGGAAGAGAATATCTGTCAGAGGAGCTCTGAGCCTGAAATGATGAAATGTCACTGCCCTTTAGACTAATGACTCTCTGTCTAACAGTTTGCCAATGTGGCCAGTGTGTATTTAGTGTGTCTGTTTAACTTATCTTCTATATGTTTTCCCTGCAGTCTGTCCGATCAAGAGCTGTTCACAAGTCAATTTGGGGGGTTAGATTCTGGCTTCAACAGTGTGGACAGTGGCAGTAAAAGATGGTCTGGAAATGAGGTAAAAACACACTGCCACCCAACATTATACATGGTATTGATGTACAGAATTGTTTGGCTACAAAGAAAAAGCAATAAAAAGCAGCAAATGAAAGCCAACCTCCTATACACGTAGGTCAGCAGTGTTAACTATTGACTGCAGATCAATGACTGTGTGTCATGTGTTCAGTCAGCAGATGACTTCTCAGAACGTTCCCTCCGTTTGGCTGAGATCAGCAGAGACCAAAGGAACCTGGAGGAGGAGGAAGAGGAAGAGGATGGCAGATCTCCATTGGAAGCTAACAAAGGTAAGGAATCTTGACCTTTGTTAGCTTCCAGCTTTGAGTTTATTATTTATGTGAAACAGTGTTTCTGAAACATTTGTTAATACTCTCTTTGTCTTTGCAGTTAATGGAGAGGCTGAGCGGGTGGACTTCATTGACAGCAGTGTGACAGAGGAAGAAGAGGAAGAGATCAGGATTGACTTACCCACGCCTCCTCTGACAGCACCTCCTCTGGTATCTGTCAGTCACATTGCTCAACATCTTGTTTTGGATATTATCTTAGAGCAGGACATTATGGAGTGTGTTAATGACTTTTCAGGAGCAGAAGGAGGCATCTTCCCCACCCCAAACACAAGACGTAACAACACGCAGGTGAGGACATTCTAGTAATTGACTGCACCTGTGGGGACAAGTAACTCGAAATTAGCACTGAGTTGATACCATGAAGCTTGTTCCATACTCCATGAGAACAGAGAACTCGCTCCTCGCTCCACGGTGGTAAGAGTAAAAAAAAAAGTTTGTTTCGGCACGGAGGTACCATACTCCGGAAGAAGTGTGTGCATACGGCCCTCCCACGCAGCACACGTCACACACAAATGGTTGACAATGCAATTGTATTGCAATTGTGTGTCGTAGTTACTTGGCCTAATGAGCTGATAATGCTCAGGGAAGAGGGCGCATAGCATGACAATAGATAGAAGATTAGTACAGCTGACTGTGTAGCAGACCTCTGGTCTGTGTGGATTTAATTCTGTGAACGTGTGGATGACTGTCTGGAATAATACATACCGTCTCCCAGTGTTTAATGTGCGTGTCGAGCCACTGTAACGCCGTGATCAATACTGAGATCCATTTTTATCGCCACCTTTTGGACAGACACTCTCCTCTGTGCACCGTGTTTCTCCTTCCAGGAGCTGTTTGCCAGCTGCTCACCATCCATCCATCTTAAACCGCTTATCCGGGGCCGGGTCGCGGGGGCAGCAGTCTAAGCAGGGACACCCAGACTTCCCTCTCACCAGACACTTCCTCCAGCTCCTCTGGGGGAATCCCTAGGCATTCCCAGGCCAGCCGAGAGACATAGTCTCTCCACCGCATCCTGGGTCTTCCCCGGGGCCTCCTCCCAATGGGACATGCCCGGAACACCTCCCCAGGGAGGCGTCCAGGAGGCATCCGAACCAGATGCCCGAGCCACCTCAGCTGGCTCCTCTCGATGTGGAGGAGCAGCGGCTCTACTCCGAGCTCCTCTCGGGTGACTGAGCTTCTCACCCTATCTCTAAGGGAGCGCCCAGCCACCCTTCGAAGGAAACTCATTTTGGCCGCCTGTATTCGCGATCTCATTCTTTCGGTCACTACCCAGAGCTCATGATCATAGGTGAGGGTAGGAACGTAGATTGACCGGTAAATCGAAAGCTTCATTACTGCGGAAGCTGCAACGATCCGTCTGTCAATCTCCCGCTTAATTTTTCCCTCACTCGTGAACGAGACCCCGAGATACACAAACTCCTCCACTTGGGGCAGGAACTCTCCTCCCACCCAGAGAGGACAAACTACCTTTTTCCGGTCGAGAACCATGGCCTCAGACTTGGAGGTGCTGATTCGCATCCCAGCCGCTTCACACTCAGCTGCAAACGGACCCCATACCCACAAGATGGACACGGTCGAACGCCTTCTAAAACACATGTGGACTGGTTGGGCGAACTCCCACGAACCCTCCAGCACCCTGCGGAGGGTATAGAGCTGGTCCAGCGTTCCGCGGCCAGGACGAAAACCACATTGCTCTTCCTGAATCCGAGGTTCGACTATAGGCCTAATTCTCCTCTCCAGTACCCTGGCATAGACTTTCCCAGGGAGGCTGAGGATTGTGATCCCCCTGTAGTTGGAGCACACCCTCCGGTCCCCCTTTTTAAAAAGAGGGACCACCACCCCGGTCTGCCAGTCCAGCGGCACTGCCCCCATCCAAAGACTTAAGGTACCCAGGGCGAATCTCATCCACCCCCGGTGCCTTGCCGCTGGGGAGCTTTTTGACTACCTCGGCAACTTCAGCACAGGTGATAAACAAGTCCACCACTGAGTCATCAGCCTCGGCTTCCATAATGGAAGGCGTGTTGGTGGGATTGAGGAGACCCTCAAAGTACTCTTTCCACCGTCCAACCACCCCCTCAGTCGAGGTCAACAGCTCCCCACCTCCACTGAATACAGTGTTGGCAGAGTACTGCTTCTCCCTCCTGAGGCGCCGGACGGGTTGCCAGAATCTCTTTGAGGCTGACTGATAGTCCTCCAGCTGCTCACCTAAACTGTCCATAGTCGTTGTACTTCCTCCTTCTGTCTGTGTTGTGCACCTGAAGAATCCCTTGCGCTTCACCACATTCATCACGCCCACTAAATTCCGACCAATCACAGAATTGTTCTCGCGCACCACTGAGAGAAAAAGTAAATAAAAGATGATTGTTCCCAGGACCCAGAACCCTGACATAAATCTGGAAATCAAAGATGTAGTGGCCCTTAAAACTCTCAGGTTATAGTCTGGATAGTATAATTTGTAATAGCAAAACATATTGGAGTGCAGGATGGACTGATCGGAGCTGAGCACAAATCCCTTCGATTTAAGCCCAGCTGTCCTCTAGGATCTTGTTAGTCCTGAAAGGCAGGGATGCAGAATGGTGGAACATTTGGCTGCATCTATAAGCAAGTATCAGAGGTAGTAACAACTGCTGCACCAGCTTCAATGTGAAGTTTGGAGCAAAGGTGGATTAAAGAGGGAGTCTGCAGAGTGTTTTTATACCACAATCTTCGTGTGAAATGGGTACAGGCTCACTAGACAGCATCGTGGTTCAGAGTGGCACTTCTACAATCAATTTGCTGCTAGCTTATAGCTTAAATAGATATAACTGCCACACAATGCATCAAGGCATAATAGCATAGCTGTTACATTTTTACATTATGTTGATATCCTAAGTTTAACTTTAGCTGAACTTTACTAAACTTAACATATCACAAATGAGACTAATGGGACAAAACTGTATTTCCTTGGTCTGAACCTGAAAGTGAAGAGGTGAATGTGGATATGAGTGACAGCACCAGGTGGGAGGAGTACGAGCTGATTGAAAGCGCTTACTGCCAGTTTGTTAATCAGCTTTAGGGAAGCAGGGATGAGAAGCAAAGGTTTATGGGAAATCGTGTCTCAGTTTTCTGTAACTCTTTGTCACATAGGATGTTATTCCTAGGTCACATTTGTTTACAGCACCTTTGCCAAGACATACCTCTACATCTGAAATTTTCTTCAGACTTTCTGTCATTCTTCCAGTTAAATCCTGCACTGTGTTGGTTTCCCTGCTGGAAAAAACTTGTAGTTGGTCATTCTGAGTGTCACAGACAGACAAGGCTTTATCACTTTTCTGTCTCTTTTCCACCCTTGTTTTACAAGGTTACTTTACACAGTATTTGAAGAGCTGGGAAAAGTCAATAGACTGTGGTTCTCATTACTTAGTGTTAGGTACTCACTGACCCTCAAAGCCTGTTAGCTGTTATCTTGGAGGGCTAACAGCTGTGGCTTGTATTATTTTGTGGCAATGTAACAGAGTGCCATGTGCACGAGAGCGCTGCACAACGGACGGTCAGAGATAAAAAATGACGCCATTTTGTGGGCGTAACGTCTGCAGGAGGAAGGGAGTTCGCTGTTCTCGCGGAGTATGGATCCAGCTTTAGTACCCTTGTGTTCATGAATTTGTATTGACCTGCATAACACCGGTTGAACAGATTGTGTGATATTCCTAGCCACTGGGACATACCATGTGACCATGAACAGAGTGACAGGGTCAGAGCTGTCTAGGCGGGGCATTCAGTTACTGATGAGCTACTAAAACACCAATTTTTAGTTCATTGTAACTAGGCTGAGATAGCACTGTGGCAAAAGCCTTGTAAAATGTTTTGCATACTGAATTTTGTGACAATGTATTATCCAGACTGTAGACTAAAATATAGTTTCCTACAAAAATAACATACCAAGGTATTTTCAAATCAGACCATCTGCTGTCTAATATATCTGTAAATCTTTTCTGAATTTCATCATTTAAAAAAATGATCTAATCTAGTTGTCAACTGTTGTGAAAAGCCTTATATGTGTCATTAATTTGCTGTCCGGCTAGCCATGTTAATTTCCCTGGAATATTCCTCTGCATTTGCTTGTGAGATAATGTCGCATCAAGTAGCATCATAAGGAGTCCAATAGGAGTGGTAGTGTCAGAGTTAGCAGTGCTTGTGTCTGGTATATATCATCCAACAACTATAGATTCACTATAAGGCTTGAAATGCTTTCTTGATTTCAAACTAAGAGAAGTTACATTGTTTTTTTAAAATGGCACTGTGAGCCAACAAATATTTGAGTGAACTATTGAAAGTGTTGATAAAGTTTGTGAACATGAGAGGCAGTGTTGTGGTGTGCTCTTAAATGCATCTGGCAGGACTGGGAGTTAATGTACCAAGTTCAGAAACATGCTATCTCTCTATGCTTATCTCAGATACCAAGAGGGTGAAGGGCAGTAATTGTGAGAAAATGCAAAAAACAAACTATGTTGTATAAATGTCCTGAAAGCTCATTCCTGTCTTTCAGCCCCCATGTTTACATGGGCCTGTACTTCTGTTTTTAAACCATAAAGTGTGCTGAGATGTGGTTATTAATCGCCTCATTTCTCATTCCCTTATTCCCAGATCCAGCCTTCATGTGGAGGTGGGCCCCACGTCATCAACCTCCTCATCTCCAGTGTCCCCTTCCAGCCCCACCCTGGAGGAGCGCAGGAGGCCTGGCACCTTGTTGATCTGGCAGGAGAGAGAGCGGCTTCAGCAGCAGAGAGAGAAAGCCAGGTCGTCACTTACATTGCCTGCACGCACATTTTATTCTGAAGGGCAAATGTATGACATCACATGAGATTATCAGCATGAAAATGACTGTATTTTCTCTAACCACAACACAGTGTGAATATGAGCTTTTGTGAGATATCATGTGGTGCAGGTCAGCAGCGCCTCCTTCAACCCTCTCTCATATCTAATTATATGCTCTTTACATCAAAACTCGTAATTTTGCAGTTTGCTGAAGTCATCCCCCAAAACAGGAAGTCAGATGGCCACTGCATCACAGACAGGAAGTAGCTCATGGTAAGGGAGGCTTCCAACAGCAGCCTCAGCTGTTGGGGGGGGGGGGGGGGGGGGGGGTCTGCGCTGCGCAGGGCTGGGCTGTTTCCTCAGTGCCAAAAATCTGGTGTCTTTCTCCCCCTAGTGGTACTTCACCAGAGAACAACAACACCCACTCAGGCTTGCGGCACAGATGTGCAGTGAGTACCATGCTCAATGTCTGTTACATGCACACTGGTTGTGTGTTTGCATTAGTGTTAACAAAAGCTTCTTTCTTGATATTAGAGTGCTGACAAGATGAGTACGTCTCCTTCAGTGTTTCTGCATCGCTCCAGCAGCAGAACAGGTATAGTACACAGTGTTTGAGAAATGATCAATGTGTTTTATCAGTGCAATGTATGGCTTCATTGACAGCCACTGTGGTGTGTAAGGATGACTTAAAGTTGTCAGCTTTCTTGGTTACCTTTTGAAAGTGTATTTTTACTTTAGGACCATACTATTATTGGATAATGGAACAACATGCTAACCTACACACTCTCTTAGCATTACATGTGCACAAGTAAATATATGGCAATTAAACAAGTAAATAACACAATCATGGCTCACACTTGAGAGAACTCAATCATTACTTTGTGCTGTGTAATGCACTTGATAAAATGATAAAATGCAATGTCTTTGATCTTACAATACATTTACAAGCAGAATGTACATTATTTTTCTTTTTGTAACCAGTACTTTTTTCTTGAAGACATTTTGCTGCTCATCCAAGCAGCTGCTCCTTCAATCAGCTTCATCAGAACTAATGAAGCTGATTGAAGGAGCAGCGAAACTCCTTCAAGAAAACTCTACAAGTCCAGAAGCCTCGCTTCAACCCCTTGGACTCAATCATTCAGTGCACTTGACACATTCAATGATAGTTGGAAGTTCTGAGTGATTCTGTCTAGTATTACAGTTCATGGCTGCAAAGAGACAAGCATTTAAAGCACATTACCTCCACCTATTGTCAGTGTGTGCCATGAGTGTATCTGTCCTAATACTCAATGTGTGTATCAGATGCTCCATCCTCCCCGAAGACATCCCCTCCTCCTGGACAGGCTCAGAAACCCAACAGCTTCCTGTTTCGTACCTCCTCTCGGAGCAATGTCAAACCCACAGGTACACAAATAACACAGTTCTTTTACACCTTCACTTACTGCTTCAGACATGTTTAACAACATTACTGTTTTCAGGGACCAACTTAACACTTGGTGACTCTGGGAGAAGTGAGTCACGAACAACCCTGCGTTCACCTAAAGAGGAGAGACAAGACATCACACAGCTACGCAAGGTCAAAATAAAGAAATAGCAATTTGATACAGTGGCTTTACAATATGACCACAAACATAAATATATGTTATTGGAATGTTATGTGAAAGACCAACACAAAGTGGCACACAATTGTGAAGTAGAAAGAAAGTTAAACATGAGTAAATTTTTGTTTTTACAAATAAAAAACTGAAATGTAATAGTAGTGCAATGTACAAAAGTATTCAACCCTTTTGCAGTTTTTTATTTGTAAAAAAAAAACATCTCATGTTTAACTTTCTGTCTGCTTCACAATTGTATGCCACTTTGTGTTGGTCTTTCACATAACATCGAATAAAATATATTTATTTTGTGGGAACAATGTAAGATAATGTGGAAAAGTTCAAGGGGTATGAATACTTTTGCAAGCATATACAGTGGCTGTACATTTGTTGTAGAATGAATGCTCCTATGCTATGAATACCATAGTACCAATAAAGAGGTTTTGGTTTAAACATACCTTATAAAGAAGCTTGAGGATGCTGACATAACATTCCCTCCTCAGACTCTGGAGTCCCGGCTGAAGGTCACTCTACCGGATGATCTGGGTGAGGCCCTGTCCAACGGCACCACCCTCTGCCAGCTGGTCAATCACATCCGACCGCGCACCGTGTCCATCATCCACATTCCCTCCCCAGCAGTGGTGAGCACACACACATGCTGAGGTCCAAAGTGCGAGTTTATGTACATAAAACACCACCTCTCTTTTCACTTCTGAATCACTTCCAGTCAATTCTGGCCGTCTTGGTTTCACTTGTTCAAAACAGGAGAGAAATTTTGCAGCTAAGAGACTTTAATGTGAAAGAGCAATGCAGGAAGTGTTGAGTTTTACTGTATTTGTGTCCAAATGTAGGATTTTAGGCTTCAGATGATTTTTAAAGTTTACAGTCTTCTTTTCCTCATGTAACTTACTGTGCTTTGGTTTTCAGCCAAAACTGAGCTCAGCAAAGTGTCGTCTTAATGTGGAAAACTTCATTACTGCTTGTCGCAAACTGGGAGTTCCTGAGGTAAAGACCCTTTCTCAATACAGCTCGTACTTTCCTGTCTTTACAGCTCACAGACAAAATTTGAAACCAAGCTAGATGAAAGCTGAGTTGTGTTGCTTGTTTGTATCCTCAGGATTGGACTGATATTATATTAGCTTATATCTGTCCAACCCTGACTCTGCTTCATGTGTTGTTTTGTCCATCTCTTCTGTTATAACTACATTGTATTTTCCTCCTGTGTGTGTGTGTATCCTCTCCTGTCCAGACTGAAATGTGTGTGTGTTCTGACGTGCTTCTGTGCAAGCTGCCCGCTGTGCTGCGCTGTGTGGCGGCCCTGCTGGCCACGGAGTGTGGGGAGACAGCGGACCGGTCCCCCCACCACTCCTCCTCAGCAACGTCTTCATTGTCCTCATCTTCACTGCTGTCTACAGACTTCCTTATCTTCTACTGCGCGGCCATGGCACTGCTCTACGTCCTCTACTGCTACCTGTTCACCTAATGCTGCCACACACAATGTAGTACTTAGAGGACTTATAGTACTTATACTGTCACACTCAACTGCTCTGAACACACACACACACAATGAAAACAGTGTGTGTCGGTGTACATACATTTCAGATGCACTGGGCGGATGTTAGAGCACACAGCTGAGTAATCTAAGAAACAGCACAGTACAGGAGTACAGGAGCAGCAGAGAGCACTACACTGAGGAGCAGTGACACACCTTAGCCTACATTAGCCTTAACTTTAGTGAACAGCTTATAGGAGGAGACTGGTGGCAGAAAGTTCCACATGGAGACAACTGAAACTCATCCTCTACTGAAACAACATTACCTTGTGTCCAGGCCTGTGTACTTGGTGTGTGCATGCAGTTCCAGGTATGGCTTATTTGGGTTGTCTTAGCCTTTCCTCTGTGGTTCAAGAAGGGCCAAAGTCTCAGGGACAATAAGTTCAAATTCCCTCCAAATTTCTTCCTAAACTTAAAGCATCACTTTAAGCAGGATCTCTCAGCAGAGAGATCCTCAGTTATAGCCGGCTTCCTCCTGTTAAAGGGCTAGTAGAGGTATTAAGTTCTTTAAAATGTTTCTGCTGAATGCACATATATATTTATATAAGTCCCCATCTGTCAACAACAGCTGGAGTTTTCTACTATACACTGCTAATGCTGCTTTTCCCCATCAATTAGCAATGCCAGGGCTGCAGAGGGGAGCGCCCATAGAAACAGGGATTAGCTAGCAAAACTGAGAAAAAAAATAAAGAAACTGATTAGAGTCTAAAAAAAAGCTGGGTTACTAGGTTGCTCCTAGAGCCCAGTTAGGTTAGCTTAGCTCTTATCCAACAAGCTGAGTCACAGTGTTATACCATACTTTATGACCACCTAGCAATTTATAAATGTGAACAATATTTGTGTAATTCCTGTCACTGCCAGAAGGGGGGGGGGGCAAAGGTTCCACACAGTAGCTTTAACTTTAAAATACATTGCAGCTTTAAAGCACAGTTGCATTTACACAGGGGGAAATGACAAATCAGAATCCCAACATTCAAACTAAAAACTGAAGTGTGAAGACAAATCCCACAGTAACAGATGGATTGGTTTTGTAGAGAATGTGGTTCTCAGCCTCTGCCCACTAAGCCTGGCCTCAACCACTGAGACCATTTGTGCCTCCAGAGGAGCTGTGAAAAGTAGGCAGACCACTGGTAGACAGAAGCACCCTAAGACTGAACTGTGCATGTGATTTTTAGAGACAGATGCAAGTTGATTAAATATGGAATGTGAATGTGAAGTGTTGTCACAATATAGAGTGACAAATGAAGCAGTGCCTGTTACTGACCGCTTGTTTTTTAAGCGGTTGTTTTTGAGTGCTGTGCTGCCCGGGAGCAGCAGGGGGCGATGTCGCTGCATCAGTCCCTCAATCAGATGGTACAAACCCCTTTTCTATGTAAAGTTTTTTTTTTGTCGTCACTGGTCTGTTCGATCAGCTATTTGTACAAATTATTAAATTATTTTATTTTTATTTATTTTGTTCTCTGGATTGCTTCTGTCTCTGTGGCGAAACAGCTTCACTATTTGGTTAAACCTCTTAGCCAATACTTTTAAAGTCTTGTGAAGCTTAGTGAGATCAATGTGTGCGCTTTAAATCACACACACACGTAAATTAGACATAATCAATATTCAATTATTCAGAGTTAAAATAACATTGACTGTTTAAAAGATCCCCCGTTCATTGGATTAGTAAACCTTTGATTCCCTGGAGGCTTCATCTTTAACAAGCATCAGACAGTCTCTGCTGTTTCTACCACATGCTGTGTCTGGCTTTATGCCCATAGAAGGTCAGTGTACATATACAGATTAGAGTCTCATTACCATGCTTATCTGTCTGATGCAGGGCTTTGGAGCTAATGTCAATAGTGAGATGTGGGGGATTCAGGCTACAAAAAGTCAAACTTCAAAAAATAATTAAAAGCTTCAGAATAAAACTTTTAACATTTTTAAATATAAAGGATAAAATAATATTAAATGAATTTATCATCCATCATTTTAGTTTTTTTTTTCCACACATCAGTCAGTTGGGCTAATGAGTAGCAGGACTCACTCTCTTAATATACTGAGGCCCAAAGTGATCTGTATTAATCATTCATTAATGTCATAGTTCGAGTTTTCGTGTTTATATTGTATGCATTCATTCTATTTAACAGCAGCTAGCTGACTCCAAAAAAGAAACAAAAACTGCTGTAGCTCATTTGGCTATGGTAACCCTGGCTATGGCCATTTGCCCCAGCTCATTACCTGGTTGGGCTAGCCAGCTAGGTAGCCATCATGTCCTATCAAACAGCTAGCAGTAAGAACAACTACCCCCCCTGACTGATATAGTTTACATATTTTACACAGTACTCCTCTTAAATTCTTTTAATATTTATTTATTTAATATTGAACACTTTGTACCCCAAACCACAGAAGCCATTCAGTTAAAGTAAGATTTTTTACATTAAGTAAAATCGCAATATAGCTGTTATGTCTTGATTTCTTCTTGTTACACGGTGTGTGGTGCACTGGTTGTTTGTTGTCAGCCTGCACATCTCTGCTGTTTGGAGGTCAGACCGTTGTCTGTACAAACCTCCCTCCCCATGTGTGTGTGTTTTTTATTATTAGCCTGCTGTTAAGATGGAATTTATACTGTTTCAATTTAAATGTATATATTTTATAAATGAAACTGGATAAGCGACGCATTCACTGGCTTAGACCAAGCTATATTCATATGTTAGCGGATCAAAAATACTGTTGTATTTTATATTTATATAACACCCATGTATTATTATTAAAAATCATTTTTTGAGTTTATATAAAATCTATATGCCAATTTTTCTTCCCGCTGTAAAGAAGATGATTAAAAACAAAACTTTGACTATGCGCTGTTTTGTCTGCTCACCTGCTGTTGTGCTTTTGCTTTAATAAGCCAATAACTGTACTCAGGGTATCTGCAGTCTGCCTCAGGATCTTCCTTTGGGACCAAAGGAAGTTACATATATATTTTATCATGTCAAGACATTTAAAGGTTATATTCCATATTTATTTATACACATTCTATGTTTGTCAGATTTCACAGCCTTTAAAGGAGCAAGCTGCAGACAACCACTGACTCATTGTGTAAGGATATGGTCCACGGTTAGCTGGTTAGCATGCTAATTTTATATATATATATCTGCAACACACATGTATTCATATTCTGCAAATAACTATTTCAAGTTTTGTTTGTCTTATTTAACTCACAGCATTGCTCCTTTAAATCTTCATTTTTATCTGACAGTCTTAGATTCAGCTCCTCAGCACAATGGCTGAGCAGGCCGTGCAGATATCCTGATGTGTTGCCCTGTGCTTTAACCTCCTCCAAAACTCCTGTGTGCTCTCAGCACACAGCAGGTTTACCATCGTAAATTCCAAGCCGGTCTGTGTCCAACCAGGTGAGTGTGCTGATCCAAGGTTGCTGGAAAGGCCTCTAGGTTTGTATTGCACCATTGGCTCAATAAAGTGCTGCTGTCCTCGCCGTGTCAGCTTGCTGCTCACACACATCGCTGCAGATGGAGGGTGTGCAGCAAAAACCTCCTTTATTTATCATATTGACACAATGTGTATATATATATATATATATATATATATATATATATATATATATATATATATATATATATATATATATATATATTGTGTGTGTATAGACGGAAGCTCTGACTATGTAGATGTAATCATTTCTTAGGGTCACCTTAAGAAGGTGAGTGAAGAGATTCCAGTGGTCACATGGGCCCTTCTCACTGAACATCTCCTGTGGGTGTCTCTGAATGTATATCTGTATGCAATAGATCAAATTTTTGTCTACTATGGTGACCAACACTGTATGCATTCAGCTATTGGAGGGTGTACATAAACATGAGTACATGGGTATTTCAAACACTGAAAATCCATCACTATGTTTTATTTATTCAATTTCATGTGATGGTTTTGTTTTGGATGTTAAAACGAGGTTGAGCTGCAAGCTGAGCCACGGAGATGCTTCATTCTCAGTCAGATCAGACGTGTTTTTCATTAAACATCATAGCTTTCTTGTTTTACAAGTGCATGGTGGTTGTTTTTATTTTGATCTGCCCAGCTGCTTGTTCCAAAGGAAAGTGGTAGTAAGTCTGATTTAATGGGTTTTCATTTCAGGCCTGGAGGCAGGCGGGTGGATGCTTCTGGTATATGAGATTGAAATGACACACTTTGCTACAAAATGTCACTGAGCTTGTCTCGTAAATGTGTTAACTCTTTAACTCCCCATTGCCCTTTATGTGTGGATACGTATCAACCACACAGGCTGCAGCTGACCTTGTCACCAATTAGATCTATTCCCATAATAAGAAAGACACTGTAAAGCTGAAAAATCCAACAATACATGGCTTTGATTCTGATCGGTTAGAATTGTTAGGTAGTAGTGTGCATACAGAATTTAGTAAGATATTAATATTACAAAAAAATCTGTTACTTACTCCTCTTTATTTCCCTTCCCAGGATTCCTTGTGTTCCCCTCAACTCATCATGGAGGATGAGGGGCTGAGCCGGCTGTCACAGACTGTCCAGGTGTTAGTGGACCTGGCAGACGGCACCCAGCGGGCCGTCAAACAGGACGCATCCTCAGCTGCTGGTTCAACACAATGTTAGCACCATGAAGCTTCTTCTGCAGAGATTCACACCAAACAGATTCATCTCAGGCACAGTGTTTATTGTTTGTTTTTTCACATGAATTACATTTGATCGACTTTACAGTTAGCCAGACTGTGTCCATCCAACACATGGTGGTGGTTGAAATAAATCTGGGACTCAAAGCCTTGTTTGTTTTCTGTCATATAAAGTAATACACTTAGTAGCTTAGCGGGAAGCTGGCATATTTGTTGCTTCTACTACCATTGTGTCTTACATTTAAATGTAAGAGAGTATGTTAGCAAGTGTCTAAGAGTATGATAATAAATGCAAGAGAGTATAGTAGTATGTGTGAGAACGTTTGATGGTTAATGTAAGAGTATTATAGTAACATTTAGGAATATGATTTTGACTATGAATGAATGTCTCAAATGGTCTCTCATACAGTTGTGTGTGTGTGTGTCCTCTTTCACTTCTCATCACAGCATGGTTTAATTAACACTGTGAACGCTACCATCCAGTGTGTGTCTGTTAGACTGACTGTGTTCAGATCCAGCAGCAGTAAACAGCTCTGCTGGCAGAGTGTTCCACTGCTCCAGTCCAGGAGCTTTTTCTTTTTAGGGCCCGAGCACCGAATGGTGCGAGAGCCCTATTGAAATGCAAGCGTTTATTATTAGGGCCCGAGCACCGAAGGTTGCAACAGCCCTATTGTAATTGTAATGTTTATTAGGGCCAGAGCACCGAGTGGTGCGAAGGCCCTATTGTAATTGCTGTGTTTATTAGGGCCCGAGCACCGAGTGGTGCGAAGGCCCTATTATAATTGTAATGTTTTTTATTAGGGCCCGAGCACCGAGTGGTGCGAAGGCCCTATTGTAATTGCTGGTATTATTATTATTATTTGCACCTCTAAACCGCCCTTTTTCGCCCCTTTGCCATGCACGAAAACTCACCAAATTTTGCACACTCATCAGGGGTGGCGAAAATTGCAATATTTTGTGGTCGCTGCAAATGGGCGGGGCAAAATGGCTCTACAGCGCCCCCTTGGAATTTTCAAAACACCCCTCGCATTTGGCTTAGTTTGGAGTAGGTGCACGAAAATCGGTACACATGTTTATTATACCGAGACGCACCAAAAAGTCTCTTGACACCATGACCTCAACTCAACAGGAAGTCCGCCATCTTGGGTGGAAGTTGGCGATTTTGGCGATTTACACCATTGGTATGTGAGCGAACTCCTCCTAGAGCTGTAGCCCGATTGACCTGAAATTTGCTGGAGGTCACCTGCTGATCAAAAGTTATCAAAAGCTTTTCTCTCACTTAAAGGGCGTGGCCTCTGTGGCTCGCCAAAGTCTGGCGACAATTCATGATTTCGCCATGTAACTTTGAACGGCTCTCACACTCGCATACTTTATCCAAACGTCTTCAAACTCTATGAGCATGATGAGGGCTCCACCCTGAACGCCTCCATATGTTGAAACCCTGACTTACTCGTGGCGCCCCCTGCTGGTAACAGGAAATGACCTCTGACATGTACTGCTGCATAGTTGACAGCATCAACTTCATTTCACCTCTAGAACCTTCCCAACTAGTTGGTGAAGCTACACTATGAAGGCCGTGAAGCTGCGTGCAATGGTGTCCGTGTGGCGGGGCGCCAACTGTCGATCCTTCGCCGTGAGATTACGTTTGAGTACTTAATGACCTTAATGACCTTCTATGATCATGAAAATTCATACACACATTCTCGGGGGCATGTACTAGCAACTGATGGGGGTCTCGTAAGTGGGCGGGGCAAAATGGCTCAATGGCGCCCCCTTGAATTTTTAAAATACTCCTCTCCATAGGGGTTTTTTTGGAGTAGGAAGACAAAATCGGCACACACACAGAACACGTCCAGGCGCACATAAAAGTCTCTTGCACCATTGATCTAGACCACACAGGAAGTCAGCCATTTTTATTTAGGCGGTCAAATTTCACCGATTTCCACCTTTGGTATGTGGACGAACTCCTCCTAGGGATTTCGACCGATTGACTTCATATTCGGTCGCTGTCACCTAGAGACCATGCTGATCAAAAGTTATCAAAAGCTTTTCTCTAAGTTAAAGGGCGTGGCCGCTGTGGCGTCACTTCGCCATTCATACACGAACAGCTCTCTCTCCTACATACTTGCTCCAAACGGCTTCAAACTTTCTGCACGTGGTCAGAGCCCCTCCCTGAACGTCTCTATGTCATCATGATCTATGGCGCTCCCTTGTGGTGGAGACAAGAAGTGCCATGTTCTTCACTGACATGCACTCTGTTTAATCCTTCCCTGTCATTACACAGCGAAATGAGGATCACAGATTTGACGTCCCACAGAGACACCTGTGTGGTTTTCTGTATCATGCTGCCCGTGGCGGTGGCGACTGTTGAACATTCGCCATGAAACATCAACTGCTTATAACTTCGCCGTGCATCGCCCTAGCGTCCTCACATTTTTTTCATGTCCTAACGGTCCGTCCCCCCACACGTCTGCATGCTCATGAGTCACCTGCACAGCGCCACCTACAGGAAACCAGAAGTAACTGCTTCTGGACATTTTTCATGTATGAATCAAATGTTTTTTGAGGTTTGATGCACAGACAGGTCTCCACTATTCTCATGGTGTCTGGCTCCACCCAGTGGACACATACGGTACTGCAACTGATATAAGTCCACCACGGATGCTCCTAAAATCCTCAAATTGTTTACATGTAATACAGGCCCGACCCCAACCACGTGTGGACATCTGTGGACAGCGCCACCTACTGTAAAGAGGAGGTTACTGCACACTAACAATTTTTACATATATTGAGAGATTTGTTGCACTGACACATCTCTGCTTCTGTCTGCCGGCTTTTTCCCACCGCTGGCAAAATAGCCGCAGCTTGTGGGGGGAGCGGATGAGAGAAGGGACAGCGTGACGGGGAGGGGGCGGTCGCGCGGAGTGCGAGGGCCCGATCATCGCTGCTTGCAGCTTTAATTATTATTATTTGCCTGCCTGTTTAACTGCATTTTTCACCCCTTTGCCATGCACGAAAACTCACGAAACTTTGCACACTCATCAGGGGTGGCGAAAAATTTGATATTTTGTTGTCGCTGCAAAGGGGCGGGGCAAAATGGCTCTACAGCGCGCCCTTGAAATTTTCAAAACACCCCTCGCATTTGGCTTAGTTTGGAGTAGGTGCACGAAAATCGGTACACATGTTTATCATACCAAGACGCACCAAAAAGTCTCTTGACACCATGACCTTAACCCAACAGGAAGTCCGCCATCTTGGATGGAAAATGGCGATTTTGGCGATTTACACCATTGGTATGTGAGCGAACTTCTCCTAGAGCTGTTGCCCGATTGACCTGAAATTTGCTGGAGGTCACCTAAAGGACCTGCTGATCAAAAGTTATCAAAAGCTTTTCTCTAACTTACAGGGCGTGGCCTCTGTGGCTCGCCAAAGTCTGGCGACGATTCATGATTTCGCCATGTAACTTTGAACGGCTCTCACGCCTGCATACTTTATCCAAACGTCTTCAAACTTTATGAGCATGACGAGGGCTCCGCCCTGAACGCCTCCATATGTTGAAACCCTTACTTACTCGTGGCGCCCCCTGCTGGTAACAGGAAATGGCCTCTTTTTACTCTGACGTGTACTGCTCCAACATAGTTGACAGCATCAACTTCATTTCACCTCTACAACCTTCCCAACTAGTTGGTGAAGCTACACTATGAAGGCCGTGAAGCTGCGTGCAATGGTGTCCGTGTGGCGGGGCGCAACTGTCGATCCCTCGCTGTGAGATTACGTTTGGGTTTTTAATGACCTTAACGACCTTCTATTATCATGAAAATTCATACACACGTTCACAGGGGCGTGTCCTGGCAACTGATGGGGGTTGCGTAAGTGGGTGGGGCAAATTGCCTCAATGGCGCCCCCTTGAATTTTTTAAACACCCCTCTCCATAGGGGTTTTTTTGGAGTAGGAAGACAAAAATCGGCACACACACAGAACACGTCCAGACGCACATAAAAGTCTCTTGCACCATTGATCTAGACCACACAGGAAGTCGCTGTCACCTAGAGACCATGCTGATCAAAAGTTATCAAAAGCTTTTCTCTAAGTTTCTCTAAGGGCGTGGCCGCTGTGGCGTCACGTCGCCATTCATACACGAACAGCTCTCTCTCCTACATACTTGCTCCAAACGGCTTCAAACTTTCTGCATGTGGTCAGAGCCCCTCCCTGAACGTCTCTATGTCATCATGATCTGTGTCGCTCATGGCGCTCCCTTGTGGTGGAGACAGGAAGTGCCATGTTCTACACTGACTGTTTAATCCTTCCCTGTCATTACACAGCCAAATGAGGATCACAGATTTGAAGTCCTACAAAGACACCTGTTTGGTTTCCTGTATCAGGCTGCCCGTAGCGGTGGCGACTGTTGAACCTTTGCCATTAAACATCAATTGTTTATAACTTCGCCGTGCATCGTCCTAATGTCCTCAAATTTTTTTCATGTCATAATGTCCCATCCCCCAACACGTCTGCATGCTCATTAGTCACCTGCACAGCGCCACCAACAGGAAACCGGAAGTAACTGCTTCTAGACAATTTTCATGTATGAATCACATGTTTTTTGAGTTTTGATGCACAGACAGGTCTCCACTATTCTCATGGTGTCTGGCACCACCCAGTGGACACATAGGGTACTGCAGATGGTATAACTCTGCTCCTAAAATCCTCAAATTTTTTACATGTGATACAGACCCAACCCTGACAATGTGTGGACATCTGTGGACAGCGCCACCTACTGTAAACAGGAGGTTACTGCATACTAAAAATTTTTACATATGTTGACAGATTTGTTGCTCTGACATGTCTCTGACTCTGTCTGCAGCTTTTTTCCCCACCCCTGGCAAAATCACCGCAGCTCGTAGGGGGAGCGTGGCAGGGAAGGGACGGCGTGATGGGGAGGGGGCGGTTGCGCGGAGTGCGAGGGCCCGATCATCGCTGTTTGCAGCTTTAATTATACGTATTTCTTGTTCCGCCCACGGTATCACGATTTTGACCCCCTGAACGTGCTTAAAAACTCACCAAATTTGCCACAAAATTGTCCCCCAACGACAATCGCGACTTGACACTGTCGTCATTGGCAGGCGTCACTGCATGGCTCTGCAGTGCCCCCTAAAGTGTGAAAATATTCACCGCAACTGCTACAGACCTGAAACTCGGTACACTGATGTATCGCCTCGTGACAAGAAAAAAAGCCTCTTGGACAAAAATTCCACAATGTACAGGAAGTCCGCCATTTTTAAAAAACCACGCCTTGTTCCAATTTGCACACCCCGCAGTTTTGCGAACTCCTCCTACTGGAATTGCTTAATACGGCTGAAAATTGGTGCACTCGCTCTTAAGGGCTTAGGGACCAAAAGTTATCAAAAACGCAGCACTTCGTCATATGGTCTGCCTGTGGCGCCACCACGAAGTTGACCCTTTGCCAACACACAGGAAATGGATGTTTTTGTGGCTGTATCTCCCACATACTTCATCCAATGTGGATCAAAAAAATCAGGCATGCTGAGCCTGTCATTCTGAACAGATTGATATAATTATATGCACATGCGGGCGTGGTCACATGGCTTGCCAGCGCCCCCTACTTTGACATGTGGGTTGCACTTTCACCTACACACACGAAAATTGGTACACATATGTAACACCTGTAGCCGTGAAAAAAAGTCTCTTGGAGGTATCCTCTAAAATGCACAGGAAGTCCGCCATTTTGGAAAAACCACGCAAATTTGCATTTTTTTCTCCCTACACTTTTACGAACTCCTACTGGATTTGTCCAATCCATTTGAAACTTGATCTGGTTACTCTTAAGGCATCAGGGACCAAACGTTATCAAAAATGAAGCACTTCGTCACACGGTCTGGCTATGCCGCCACCACAAAGTTGACCCTTCGCCAACGCACAGGAAATAGATGTCTTTTTGGCTGTATCTCCCACATACTTCATCCAATGTGGATGAAATTTTACAGTCATGCTGAACATCGGACGCTGCACAGATTGACATGCTGATATGCTACAGTCACTGCGCCACCTACTGGCCGAAGGACGTGTCTTTTGTACATGTGTGTTTTGCTGTACTCCTCTGCCCTGTAGACCACAGCTCGTGCCTGTACAGCTGGGAGAGAGGTCGTGGGCCGATAGGAGAGGCAGTGCCTGCTGGTCCCGCGGACCGCAACGGCTGCGAGGGCCCGTCATCGCTGCTTGCAGATTTAATGTTCGTTTTGTTTTGCGCACATTCTGTGTGGATTCCTGCTGTGAACATGGAGATGGATGAAGGAACCGCCTCCTGGGTTTCAGCACCCAGTCCTTCCATTTCCTCAGCTTTTAAAGGGTCAGTTCACCTACATTACAGCCAGTATTATAGCAGTGATGATGATCAGTCATAAAGAAAATAACAGCGTAGCTAGGTACAGAGACATCTTCAGAAGAGGCTTGTCACCAATAGGCGTTAAGTGTGTGTGGTGCCAGTTGATTGCAGCTGTTAATGCTTTTACTTTCAGGTCATAAACATGGTGGCAACCAAAACACACATCACTTACACACTGTCTTCTCCACCAGCAGCCAGCCAGAACAAGCCCTGTTAAACAAACAGCATAAACAGAACAAGTTGAGTAAATGGTATTCCATTGACCTCAGCTTTATTGCTATAGAGGCAGAAATTTTACTTTGGGTGCTTGGTTGCTCTTTTATCAAAGTCCACTGGTGTCCAGCAGGGACTGCAGCAGCAGCCGCGGCAGGCTGGAATCCAGACGTCTCAGCATCTGGGCAGATCTTTTATTAGCAGCTCACCTGTTACACCCTTAAGAGGCTGTTTATGATCGTTCTGTGCTGCTTACTACTGTTGAGTAGCTGAGTTGAGTTGAAGGAGAAGAAATAGGAAAATAAACAAATCAGCATTTCAGTGTCCTAAACAATGCTAGGCGCTAAGCTAAACAGCCTACAGCTTAACAGCCCAGCTGTTCCTATGTTTACTCCTACTCAGGATCTCCATCACACCTCCTCTGAAAGAAGGCCATGACAAGAGGGCTGCCTTCACTTTATTAATCAGCTCTGGCTTTAATCACAAGTCAATTAGCAGCATAGACTAATTGACTATGGTCTTAATTGCTCTATCACACTGTGCCTTGGAGGACCATCTGCTGATAAGACATACACTTAATGAATGCTCACTCTTGTGTATGGAAATAGCACCAGGCCGATTCCTCTCGCGTCCGAGCGACTGCCCTTCGAGGCCTACATCTAACTGAGGCAGGCGCTGAGGAGGCAGCCTGACATTTATAGGACATAATTGAAGATGGGTATGAACCTCCACGCGCTGACATGGATCTGCCGTCCTGCAGCCTCCTAGGATCTAAGAGGTAGATGTATCCTAGAAAGCAGGACTATGAAAGCTGTACTTACAAAACAGAGGCCATCTCCGTGATGCAGTCCTTAGAATCCGGAGACCGGTCTGTGGTTTCCAGGTGTGGTCACAGCAACCACCAACATGAGCGTCATTCCTGCAATAAGATGTTACTACAATTTTCAGACATTCACCCGGCCGACTGTCAGCAGGAAGGTTCTCCTTATGAGCCGGGTCCTGTTCAAAGTTTCTTTCTGTTAAAAGGGACTTTTTCTTGCCACTGTTGCTCTTAAGGGGGTTCAGGCTCTGTGTCTCTGTGAAGCACTTTAAGACAATTCTGATTGTAAAAGGTGCTATATAAATAAAATTGAATTGAATTGAATAAATGCTATAGTGTTAAAACCAATGAAGGAACCAGAAAGCAAACACCAACCAAACCAGAGAAACCTGTGAGAGGACCATCAGAGAACAAGTGAACCAATTAAAATTGAGAAAAGTAGACAAAGTCAGAGAAGGACCAAGAGAACTGTGAGTCGGATGTAGAACCAGGAAGAACAATAGAAAAAACCAGTGACAACACAAAGAACAACAAACAGGGTGTTGGTGCAGTGGTCAGCACAGCAAGAAGGTTCCTGATTTAAATCTCCACCCTGTATCCTGTATGATCATGAAGGTTTAAACACTGAAATATACAAGATCAAAGATCATATAGATAACCATTTTCATCAGATTACATCTCATCTTGACCAGGCACTTCCTGACATGCTGTCAGGTTAGAATCTTGTTGTCCATCTGTGTATTGTGTGAATTTCTTGGCTGACAAGCTGTTGGCAGTGCAAACACAGTGAACCTGTGGGTGGGCGCCTGCCTGAGGGCAGAGATCAAGGCTTCAGATGAGGAGAACAGTTTGCTAGACATGATCCCCTCTCTCTCCTGATGAGCACAGCGTGTGAGGAGGAACACAGTTACTGTGTGTGAGGAACTACTAACACTGAAATAGCACACACATAACATCATGTAACCATTTCATCATCTCAACCAGGACATGGAGAACCACTGATCTACTAATGGTACATTTCTATGGAATGTACCATATGGAACCTGGTCTCTTTAGGACAGGTGAAGTCTACAAGTCAACACATTACATTCTAGACCAGGAGTATTCAATTTCAAGTTAAAGAGGTCCAGTTAGAGAAAATTTCTCAAAGCTAGGAGATGTATATACATATATACATACCAATATATATGGTTACCAATATATATGGTTGGATGGATGCATGGAACCAAAACGGCAGTACAATACAGTACAATTTGGTGACCCCTGTTCTAGACCAACACTAGCTCTCTGTTGTAAACAATGGGAGAGGGAGCACTATATACACACAGAGGTTAACTAACAACTGAGCATGTGTGGCATGGAACAAAACAGGAAATAGAGCATACAAAACCTGCTCCTCCCTGCATCATCCAAACAGCCAGTAATGTCAATCACTCCGTCCACGCAGCCTTTACAGTCATCAAACTATTTTCAGTTCGACGACACAGAGATTTTCTACTCTGACCATAGGTGGTATTTCACCTCTGCACTGGCCTCAGATCTCAGCCTTCGCTCCAATGCAGTTATGGTACATCACATGCCTCTGTGGTTCTAACCAATTTTAATTACTGATCTCATCAACATTCAGAAAGAGACTGTGACCTCAGGTTACCCTCCTCACCCCTTATGTGCTACAAACTTCCCTCGAACTGTAGCAGTGACTCATTGGCTGTGAATCATTTATTTCTGGAAGTCATGTAGCATCCAGAACTGTCACAGACTGAATGGATGAAGGGTTAGACTGTCTCCTCAGTCATTTCTTTATATTTCTATGTGCCAAATGGTAAAAAAAAAGTCTTTTTATTTGCACTTTAAAAATCTTTGCTTGCTGTGTTACAAACAAACTTTTTATATATTAGACAGGTTACAAAAGGGTAAAGAACACAGAACTAAATTTAACTTTTGTACATCAGGGTAGAAAAAGAAAGAAGGTAAAAAGACAAAGAAGGATATCAAGACACAGCTCCACCTTTGCCCATTCTACAAAAGTGATGCGGAAATATCTCACTAACAGGGGCTGCCATCTTGGAAAAAGATGCTAACATTGAACCATTAAGTCAAGAGCTGAAGATGCAGCATGCACCACTTTTTGTGTAGCCTTGGCTGCTGCATTGGCTGCTGACCATAATGTAATCAGCATGATAAAAGCTAGCTAACAAGCCATCTTCAGGAAACATTTATTTGAGGAGTACTTTTAGTTTTTAGTTTAGTCTCTGTCCAAATCACTAACATGGACACCTTTAACTGCAGCCAGTCACCAAGAAGCCTCACTTTTTGGTATCCGGCATTTCATCAATTTTTATATACAGTCTATGACGTGAACCTACGTCTACATGTGCAGTTAGCATTTTGTCGCTCCTAAATCAGTTTTAGTTTTCTGATGCTAAGCTAAAGCATGTTTGCATGCGTGCTAAGTCATAAGCTAACTGAGCAGCTTGCTAACACCTAGCAGTTGCTAACAAGTGGCTAATGTTATTGCATTGGTACTATCACAGAGGTCAGAGGAGTAAACTGGGTGGTGGTGACATTGTAATCATGACTTTGCAAGTGTAACTTTATTTGTGACAATCATATTAAGGCTTCAAAATCATAAAAGTGGGGTTCATTTGTGAGGATGAAATGTAGCTTATCTAAAATGTCTATAATAATGTCTATAATATTAGTTATATTAGTTATGACTATCTACACATTACTGGAATGTTTCTTAGTACACAGATCTGCTTTCATTATTTATGTTCTTTCAAAACATAGCTTGGATGTTCAATTTTATTCTTGCCTAAAGGAAGTTCTTTACTGATTTGAGTCAACAATCTCTGTCTTTAATTTCCACTATAATAAGTACCACATTATTTCATTTCCTGCCACTTTAATGTCTGAGGCTACTGATGAGGAGGGGCTTTAGAGCATGAGAAGAAAATGATACACTGCATAGTGCATTAGGCAGCACAGAGAGCCATTCTGAGAAGTGAACCTGACAATATGCAGCAGCCGAGGCTGAATGATCACCTGAGAAAGCCGAGCATGACAGAGCGCTTCACGTCTGCGCCTGATTGAAGGTGGGCAGGAGGCTTTTACAGCTCTCAAAGGGCTCTTTATTAGCTATTGTGATTTGGCCAACAGGTGAAGGCTCTCCTCTGAATGAGTGCTGAATACTGTGCTGATGCAATCAATGGACCCTTCAGAGTGGGCAGCCACCTCTGATTGTCAAATGCAGCTATAGAATGTAAAAAAAAAACTGAAGTTTCATAGGCAGCGGTGCTGTGTGTGTTTTTCACAGACATGATGGAAATAATTGTTTTTTGAAAATATTATATTGTCTATTATGTTTTGACATAGCTTAAATGTGTAGTGTTTAAGCTGATGTAAAAATGATGACCAACTGTAGTGCTGGAAGTTTGATATGAAGGAAGTAGTAGTAGGAAGAAGTTTCACTTTCAAATTTCTCTCTGTAGCCAGCAGTGCGTTTTATCCATATACAGTGCAGAAGTGGCAAAACTGCAGTTCCTTCAGTGGCCACATGAGGCAGTCTCTAAATGTGAGTCAATCCGTGTGGAACTTATTGTTGAAGGGTCCACAACCACCTCACAGCTTCAAGGACTCAAAGGGTCTGCTGCTATGCTATGGTGCAGGTACCATAGAACACCTTAAGAGTTCCATGCCCATATATGGGTCAGGGCTGGTTTGGCAGCCATTTAACTTTTAACTTTAACTTTAACTTCCTGGGAAGCATAAGAATATAGGTATATATTCCCAGGTCATCAAATTGTTACCACCAATCCTATGATAATGGCTCACATGTGCCAACACGCTGTGTCGTCATCTTGTGTGGGTGATAAATGTCCAGATAAGGTAGTGTGTGTGTGTGTGTGTGTGTGACAACACTGTGGATTAAAGAGCTACAGCAGGGAATACAAATCCATGTTAAAAGCCATAAAGAAGAAAGGATGCAGCGGTCATTCAAAGAGAAAAAGACTTCCAAAGCCCAGTCTGTTTGGTAAAAAAAACAAAAAAACATCAGACTGTTGGTGTTCACTCCATCCCCAGCTTCACTCACACTGACAGATGTATGCAAAGCGAGCCTCAGTGGGTTTTTTTCTGATAGGAGCCAGTGTCGACTGATTGATGCGGATAACACATCATCTGTCTGCAGCATAATAGTGCCTGCAGCAGCAATCTGACTGCAATTTTCCCTGTAATTGCACAGTCTAGTTAGAGCTGTAAGTTAATTTGCTATCAGACTAACATACAAGCTTGTTGCTAATGTTGCTTTACAATGCCATAAGAAGGAAATGTAACACACACACACATTTGATGTGTTTGGAGTAAGATAGCTAACTAGCTAACAAACTAACAAATGTGAATAAATAGTGAATCTGTGGAGACAAATACTGAACCAGAAGTAATAGGTCAGCATAGTGTTTCACTACCTAATTATTTATATCATTTCTGTTCAATGATATATTTCTCTTTACATATAAGCCATCTGCATTAACTTGACACAGTCACAGAAGTTAATTTTTAAAATAGTGCTTATTTGAAAGCCCTTTTTAGCCACCATGTGCTGTGTGTAGTCAGATAAAAACTTTATATATTCAGTTTAATCTAATACACTGTCTGCCTGAGAGGATATAGTTCAGACAATCAAGGATATTCTCATTCAAATTCCATTTCTTTCATATAATCCATTGGCTCAGAAGAATATTTAACACTGACCAGCAGGTGTCACTGTTCACTCTGTATACTTTTTACACAACAAAACATGGGTATGTGTTTGTATGAGCCACAAGCACTCAAATATCACTGTGCCATTTAGCTGTAATTTTACTGAAGAGATTAATTATATCAATTATATAATTAAAATTAATCAAGACACATAAACTATTAAAGATGGCTGCTTTCCACAGTGGAGATTTGGATGTGTCTTCATTATCACACGGTACAAGAACACTAAATGGAACTGCTGTGATCATTCCGATACTTAAAAAACCTTCACTGGACCCGGACGTCCTAGGAAACTACAGACCGATCTCCAACCTCACCTTTATCTCCAAACTACTTGAAAGAGCTGTTGTAAGTCAGCTAAACGACCACCTGTGTAGTAACAGTCTGTTTGATGCTTTCCAGTCTGGTTTCAGAGCCCATCACAGCACAGAAACAGCACTGCTTAAAGTCACCAATGACCTCCTCATGGCATCGGACCGGGGTCTCGTCTCTGTACTCGTTCTACTGGATCTCAGTGCTGCCTTCGACACCGTAGACCATCGCATCCTGCTACACAGATTGGAACACGAGATCAGGATTACAGGAACAGCACTGCGCTGGTTTAAATCATATTTATCTGACAGATTTCATTTTGTTCACACTAACGATGTGTCTTCCACAGGTACAAGGGTTAACCACGGTGTTCCACAGGGTTCTGTGCTCGGACCGATCCTGTTCACCCTCTACATGCTCCCTCTAGGATACATCATCCAGAAGCACGGCATAAACTTTCATTGTTATGCTGATGATACCCAGCTGTATTTATCCATGAAGCCTGAAGAAACGGAGCCGCTAGTCAGACTACAGGCGTGTCTAAAGGACATAAAGGACTGGATGTCCTCCAACTTTTTACTATTAAACTCAGACAAGACTGAGGTCATTGTTTTTGGACCGAAACATCTCAGAACTAGTTTATCAGATAATACTTTCTCCCTGGATGGAATTACTCTGGCCTCCAGTACGACTGTGAGGAACCTTGGAGTTATCTTTGATCAAGACATGTCGTTTGTCTCTCATATTAAGCAGGTCTCCAGGACCGCTTTCTTCCACCTGCGTAATATTACTAAGATCAGGAGCATCCTCTCTCAGAGTGATGCTGAAAAGCTCATCCATGCTTTTGTCACTTCAAGACTGGACTACTGCAACTCTTTATTGTCAGGATGTCCACATTACTCCATCAACAGTCTGCAGCTGATCCAGAACGCAGCAGCTAGAGTTCTGACAGGAAGCAGCCAAAGGGATCATATCTCTCCTGTCCTAGCGTCTCTTCACTGGCTCCCAGTGGACTCAAGAATACACTTCAAGATCCTTCTTCTAACCTACAAGGCTCTTCATGGACTTGCTCCATTGTATCTGCAGGACCTGATTGTACCATATGTTCCTAATAGGACACTCAGATCTCTGAGTGCAGGTTTACTAGTAGTTCCTAGGATTCATAGAAGTAGAATGGGAGGACGAGCTTTCAGCTATCAGGCACCGCTATTATGGAACCAGTTACCAATCTGGGTTCGAGAGGCAGACACTGCCTCCACCTTTAAGACTAGACTTAAAACTTTTCTGTTTAGTAAGGCGTACAGTTAGCCTTAGACCTAGTGTGTAGCACAGCTATGCTGCTCTAGGCCTACGTTGTCGGGGGGCACAAACATGATCCACTGAGCAGTTTCCCTCTCACCCTCTAACCTCTCCTTTTCTCTCCTTAGTCTGGCTCACACTGGTCTCAAGACCTGGATGATGACCTGCAGTCCGGCCCGTGAAGTCTCTCTTGCTTTACGTTGTCGGGGGGCACAAACATGATCCACTGAGCAGTTACCCTCTCACCCTCTAACCTCTCCTTTTCTCTCCTTAGTCTGGCTCACACTGGTCTCAAGACCTGGATGATGACCTGCAGTCCGGCCCGTGAAGTCTCTCTTGCTCTACGTTGTCGGGGGGCACAAACACGATCCTCTGAACACCCTCTGACCTCTCCTCCACTCTCCTTAGTCTGGATCATACTGGGTAATATCGTCTCATAATCTGTGTTAACTGTCTTCCTTGTAGTTCTGTGCCTCGCTCTCGCTCTCTCTCTTTGCAGGTCTCAAGACCTGCATACTGACCTGCAGTCTCTCCTGTGCTCATCGACTTCACTAGCCCCTGCTGCTCATCTTTACTATCAAATTACTATTCCTACTTATGGACCGACGATATATATAGATATCATTACAATATATCACTGTTTCATCTTGCTGTCATGTTTGCTCTGTACTGTATCATGTTTGTATCATGTTTGCTCCTCTCTCTCTCTCTCTCTCTCTCTCTTTCTCCTTCATCCTCTCTCTCTCTCTCTCTCTCTCTCTCTCCCTCATCCTCTCTGACTAGCAGCAGGACTGGTTCCCCCTTAAGTTGACGGGTCCTGCTCAAGGTTTCTTCCTCTTAAAGGGAGTTTTTCCTTGCCACAGTGCTCTTAGGGGGGTTCCTGTGAAGCGCTTTGAGACAATGTCTGATTGTAATATGCGCTATATAAATAAAACTGAATTGAATTGAATTGAATTGGAACTGACCTGTGATGGACTGGTGCCCTGTCCAGGGTGTACCCCGCATCTCACCCATTGACAGATGTGATGGCTCCAGCCCCCCCCCAAAGTGGGTTAAGAAAATATATTGATAGACCTTTAATGCCAAAGGGTTTACAATGAAGAAAAGAGAACTAGTAACAATCATACATTGTTGGTATGGTGAGGTTTGGACCAACGTGGCTCCAAGGTGTTCTTCCGGCGGAATTCCTTGATGCAGACCCAGTCCCCTGGTGCGATGCAGTGGCACGTTGTGTCGCTAGGAGTTGACTGGACAGCTTTAACGCGGCTGTGGATTTGTTGGACAACAGAGGTTAAAGCAGAACAGAAAGACAGCATGGATTCATCCATAGCATGGAGGTCCATCTTCTCCATACATAGTAGGGGACTAGTTGGAAGTGTCATTGGTCTCCCAGTGATGATCTCGTGGGGTGACAGTTTGTGTTTCCTAAGCGGAGTGGACCTCATGGACATTAATGCCAGAGGCAAAAGAGTTGTCCATTTCAGGCCAGTTTCTGCACAAAGTTTAGCCAGTTTGTTTTTAAGGATACCATTTTCCCTTTCAACAAGTCCTGCAGACTGAGGATGGTATGGGCAGTGTAGTCTTTGTTTAATTCCAAGGGTTTTACAAAGTTCAGCCATTATCTGGCCTGTGAAGTGACTACCTCTGTCAGAATTGATTGTCTTTGGGATGCCGAATCTTGGAATTATGTCCTTCAATAGACATTTTGCCACAGAGGTGGAGTCAGCTTTTCTGCAAGGCCAGGCTTCTGGCCAGTTTGAAAACATGTCCACATATACGAGAACATGCTCATAGCTCTCACACTTTGGCATGTGAATAAAGTCTATTTGCAAAGCTTCAAATGGTCCATGTGGGGGAGGATGTGTTGTCACAGTTGTTAGAACACCTTTCCCTGGGTTGTGTTGTTGACATATCAAGCATTGTTCACAATACCTTTGTGCATATGATGTAAACCCAGGAGCAAACCAGTCTTTTAGCACTATTTGGCACATCCCCCCTTTGCTTACATGTGACAATCCGTGTGACATGCGTGCAAGCCACAGATACAGAGCAGTGGGTGCCACAATGCGGCTGTCATTGTGGACCCACAGATTATTTACATATTTACACCCATGAGAATGCCACAGCTTGCGTTCTTCCACATCAGCGCTCTCTTGGAGGAGGGCAACATCATTAGGAGAGGCAAGCTGGTTAGCAGACATAGAGACACAGAGCTTTACTTGGACAGGATCACCAATTTTTGCAGCCGCCTTGGCTGCATGGTCAGCCAAGGTGTTGCCCTTAGAAACAGGATCATCAGATTTAGTGTGAGCTTCACATTTAACAACAGCAATGGATGAGGGAAGTTGACATGAATTTAACAATTCACCAATCAATTTACCATGTTTAACAGGTGTTCCAGAGGATGTAATAAATCCTCGGTTTGCCCATAATGTACCAAAATCATGTAAACATCCAAAAGCATACCTTGAATCTGTGTAAATGGTAACAGACTTGCCTTCTGCCAGATGACAAGCTCTCATCAGTGCATAGAGCTCGGCTACTTGGGTGGAGCAGGAGGGTGGCAGAGCTGCGCTTTCAATTATGGAAAAGTTATCACAAATTGCATAACCTGCATACAGCACTCCAAGTTCTCTATAGGCAGATCCATCAGTGAAGAAAATCACGTCAGGGTTAGTAAGAGGAGTTTCTGAAAGATCAGGACGTGGTTTAGAAGTGTATGCTATAATATCTAGACAGTTGTGAGGGTCGCCATCATCTTCAGTAGGTAGTAGCGTAGCTGGGTTTAGGATTGAGCATCTTTTGAGTGTTATGTGAGGGGCGGTGAGTGTTAGTACAAATTTTGCTTCTCTAGTTTCAGTCACATGCCGATGTGCTTCCCTTGTAATTAAAGTTAGTGCGTCGTGTGGCATTCTAACTGTGAGTGGGGACCCTAACACTATAGCAGCAGATTTGTTCACTGCCAGGGCTGCAGCTGCCACAGCCTTCAGGCATGGTGGAAATCCCCTTTCTACAGGGTCTAACCTAGAGGAAAAATAAGCTACTGGCCTGTAAGAAGAATTATGGCGTTGTGTGAGAACAGACTGTGCAAATCCACATTTTTCATGTATATTTTCATGGGTATAATCTGGGAGACCTAGTGCTGGTGCTGACGATAATGCTTGCTTCAGCTTAGTAAATGATGCTTCTGCTTGTTGTGACCATGTAAGAGGATCAGTACAAGTTGAGGGTTTGGATATATCTTGGAGTGGTGCTGCAATTGGAGCATAGTCGATTATCCACTGTCTACAGTAACCTGTCATGCCTAAAAATGTTTTCATCTGTGACATATTTGTAGGTTTGGGCATTTTTGAAATAGCTTGGACTCTGGATGGAGTAAGAACTCTAGAAGAGCCAGATAATGTGTGTCCCAAATACTGGACAGTATTTTTACATAATTGAGCTTTCTTTAGAGAGGCCTTATGGCCTTTGTTAGATAGAGCCTTGAGAAGGACTATTGTATCCTCTTCACATGCAGAGGCAGAAGGAGAGGCTAAAAGTAAGTCATCTACATACTGTATTAATGTGGACCCTCCTGGAAATGATACATCCTTGAGGTCATTGAGTAAAGTACGTGAAAAAATTGTAGGGGACTCTGTATACCCTTGAGGTATACAGAGTCTGTCTTTATGCAATGGAATAGAGAAGAATGCACTGCAGAGATCACAGTGTAAAAGCTCGAGTTCGCAGGTATTGTAGACAGAACTGTAGTGGGATTAGGCACTAAAGGAAATCTGGGAAGTTCCACTTTGTTGATGGCTCTCAAGTCCTGTACAAATCTGTATTCTGATTTTCCTGTCTTTTTTACAGGAAGTATACATACATTTTTTACAGGAAGTATAGTATACTTTTTTTATGATTCCTTGGCTTAGCAGTGACTGAATGACAGGTCTAATACCTTCTCTTTTTTCCTGAGAAAGTGGATACTGTGGGATAACTGGTAAGTTAGCATTATCTTTTAGAAGTACCGTATCTGTATCAGCTCAGCAGTTCTGATCAGGCCAACATCACTGGAGGAGGAGGCCCAGACTGTGGGTGGGACGCTAGATACTATTCTGTCATGGAATTCTCCTTTTTCTGGGTTAGTAGATGGAATCTGTTCTACTAAGGCAGCGAGGACAGCTAGCGTGTTATTCTGGTTGGTCTCTAAAAAGATACCTTCAGGTGTACAGTATATTGTGCAATTGAGTTTACACAATAGGTCCCTCCCTAATAGATTTGCTGGTGTGGTGTCTGATAGGAGAAAAGAATGCGAGGATGTGAAAGTTGACATGCTCTCAGTAAAAGGACCTATAGATACTAATGTAGGCTCAGAGACAGGCAAACACATGGGAATACCTCCAACCCCAACAGCTCTTACTGTTCTATTAGATGTTTCTAGATTTACAGAATTTGGATTAAGCGTTGAAAGAGAGGCTCCAGTGTCTACCAGGAACTGAGTTTGTTTTCCATTTACTGTTATTGTCAGGTGTGGTTCCTCATTACTTTCTGACAATTTTACTAGTGGAGCCTGAATCACACTTGTTGATCCTAATTGGTTATTGTCCTGACAGCTCTATAGATTAAGTTGTGGGGGTTGTTGGTTTTCCTTTAGTCTATGTACTGGAGGTACCGTAGGCAGGTTTAGTTCTGGTTGTGGTGATGCGTATGGGCAATTTTTGATCCAATGATCTGGCTCACCACAGTGAAAGCAGTTTCCCAGGCCTTTATGTGAGACGGGTGGTGTGGGGCTTTGTCCGTGGTGTGAACGACCTCTTGGTCCACGGTTCTGGCCCCACTTCCCTCTCCTGAAGGCTCCTCTGCCACCTCTTCCTCTGGCCGCTCCGCCTGTGTAGTGAGAAACTTGGGCAAACATTAGCGACTCTTGCAATCTTTGATCTCTTTGTTCTGTGTTATCCCAGTGGTGCTGGGCTATCTCTACTAGTTCACTCATTTGTTTTCCCACCCAACCCACAGTTAGCTGTACTTTTCCTTTTATTTTTGGCTGAAGGCTACTAACAAATGCATTTTGTAAATATCCTGGGGGAAACCCATCAATCTGATTTGGAGATAGACCACAGTTTTCCTTCAATGTAGACATCATTTTCCCAAAGAATTCACGCGGACTTTCGTCTTTGTTCTGTTTAAGCTTTGTGAGTGGATTTAGATCAATCTGTTGTGTAACCTCTCTTTGGATTGTTAGAGCTATGATATTGTAGAAGGTCTGCGCTCTTTCAGGCGTTATTCTGGCAAACTCTATAGGATCAGAAGGAATATCACACAAGGTTACAATCTTGTCTTTCAGATCGGATGGCAAGGTAAGTTTTAGTAGTTGCATCATATCAGGCATGTGAGGTCTATATATATCGTACACACAGAATCCCACTCTTCAAGCCATTTCTGTTTGTTTAGTCGAATATTCTTGGGAAAATCCCCTACAATTGCTTTGAGTTCCCTTCTACTCCATGGCTTGTAGACAATATCCCTCCCCATCATGATCAAAGGTGGCAATTTTTCAAGATTCTTCTTTTTTCAGAATCAGAATCAGAATCGTGTTTATTGCCATGTAAGTGAAGGGGGTTCACATTACTAGGAATTTGCCTTAGTGATTGGTGCATACAAGGAACATATAATAATAATAATTAACATGAACATGAAATAAGATAGATAGATTTTTTCTGCTCTTGCTCCCTTTTGCACTAGCCCACTCGTCTCCCTCTGTTTGGTCATAGGCATTACGTCTAGAAATCTTCTATGGAGTGGTTGTTTAGTTTCTCCAATGTACAGATCAGAGCATTCCTCACTGCACTGGACTGCATATATCACATTGCTGGTTTGCAGGGCCTTCCTTCAACACCACATCAGGAAGGCCCTGCAAACCTGTGGCTACCCGAAGTGGGCACTCATCAAAGCCACAAAAACAAGACCCCCCAACAACAAGAAGAAGGACAACAACCGGCGGAGAAAGAACATCTCCATTCCATATGTGTCAGGAGTATCAGAGAAACTCCGCAGGATCTTCAACAACCATGACATCCCGGTCCATTTCAAACCGATGACAACACTGAGACAGAGACTGGTTCACCCGAAGGACAAGATTCCCAGGGAGAAACACAGCAATGTGATATATGCAGTCCAGTGCAGTGAGGAATGCTCTGATCTGTACATTGGAGAAACTAAACAACCACTCCATAGAAGAATGGCTCAGCACAGGAGAGCCACCTCCTCAGGACAAGACTCAGCTGTTCACCTCCACCTCAAAGACAAAGGACACTCCTTTGAGGACAACAATGTTCACATTTTAGACAGGGAGGAAAGGTGGTATGAAAGAGGAGTCAAGGAAGCCATCTATGTTAAGCTGGAAAAACCTTCCCTTAACAGAGGTGGTGGCCTCAGACATCATCTTTCTACCACATACAATGCAGTGATTCCATCCATTCCCAGGAAGTTTGCACATACTCACAGCAAGAACAAAGGGCTGTCAACCAGTCCTCCTCTGGTAGTTTCATAGTCGTTAGCCAGTCGTTAGACACACCTGGCCCAGTCAGCCAGAACATCACAGGTAAGTATGGAACATTTAGTGCTATTGTTTTTTCAGTTTTTAAGTTTTTACCCAGACCCACCCACTGAGGTCTGTAACCACATATAAACCATGTTTCCCCACCAAACAGTTAGAACTGATGAAGCTGCTTGGATGAGCAGTGAAACGTCTTCTAGAAAACTCTACAAGTCCAGACGCCTTGCTTCAATCTTCTCTACGAGGTACATTGTTGTTATAGGCAGGTGTTAATGGTGCATCACAGGGAGGGGGAGGGTGGTCAGGGAGTGGACTATCAAACCTGTTGAAAAACAGGTTCAGCTGGTTGGCCTCCTGCAGATCTCCATCCATCATCTGGTCAGAGATCCTATTGTGGCCGGTGATGGTTCGCATGCCACTCCATACCTCCCTCAAGTTGTTCCGGGCAAGTTGGCTCTCCAGCTTCCTCCTGTAGCTCTCCTTGCCCTCTCCAATCTTCTCCTTCACCTCTGCCTGGGCCCTCCTCATCTCCTCTCTGTCTCCACTCAAGAAGGCTGTTTTCTTTCTGTTGAGTGATGCCTTGATGTCCTTTGTCACCCATGGTTTATTGTTTGGAAAGCAGCATTATTGACCTGGTGGGGATTAGAGAATCTGTACAAAAATTAACATATTCTGTGATACAGTCTGTGAGTGTGTCTACATCCTCACCGTGGGTGTCACAGAACACATCCCAGTCAATCACCTCAAAACATCCCTGCAGGGTCTCCAGGGCTTCCGGTGTCCACCTCCGTACAGTTTTGGTGGTCACCGGCTGCCGCTGTACTGCTGGTATATACTGGGGTTTGAGGTGGACTAGGCTATGGTCTGATCTGCCCAAGGGAGGGAGAGCTATGGAGCTGTAGGTCTCTTTAACATTAGCATACAGTAAATCTAGAGTTTTATTTTCTCTTGTTTTACAGTCCACAAACTGCTTGAAAGTGGGCAGAGTTGATTTCAGATTAACATGGTTAAAATTGCCAGAAATCGCTATGAAGGCATTAGGGTGCTGGGTCTGAAGCCTCGCGGTCACAGAGCTGATGACGTCAGTAGCCCGCGACGCCTCAGCCGAGGGAGCAATGTAAACAACGAGTACAATGGCGTGAGAGAACTCTCTGGGCAAATAATATGGACGTAGACTTAGACCTAGCAGTTCAATGTCTGGGCTGCACACACGCTCCTTTACCGTAACGTGTCCCGGGCTGCACCACCAGTTGTTCATGTAGAGCGCAAGTCCCCCTCCTTTCTTCCTGCCGCTCTCGGTGCAGTTCCTGTCCGCCCGTACCAACTGAAAGCCGGCTAAACTCACGGTAGAGTCCGGTATGTTTGCGTGCAGCCACGTCTCTGTAAAGCACATTACAGACGCCTCACGAAACACACACTTGCTCTTTGTGAGAGATGTTAACTCTTCCATCTTATTACCCAGTGATCTAACATTACCCATGACGATAGAAGGAAGATACGGCTTGTATCTTCTTTTCCTCAGCTGTCTTCTTTTGCCCCCTCTGCTTCCGCGTTGTTTCCTTCTTAGCTCTTTGGGGATTTCGTGTCGCTGGCCATACATCCCGCTGTGCTGGAGATTCATCAGCTGATCCCTGGTGTAAACAATGGAGCCCTGGCGTGTTTCCGTCACGGCCGAGACGCGGCATGATAAAAGTGCTCCAAAAGCGATGAAGACCACGAAGAAAGTCCAAAAAAGACGCATTATTGCAGTGCCTGACCACTTATACTTCGATTTAGTACGAAGTAGAGTGTTTAGAGTAGAAATAAATTACGAAAAACAACTTAATACACCCGCGGTGTGCGGAGCTTCTCTGGCTGGCTGCTACCTCGCCGGAACTGCATGTGCTTTCCACTAAGATGATCTGTGTAAATTCCCCCACTGGACTCCACTATGTTCCATTCCAAATCAAAGGCCAATCACATGGTACATCAGTCCATCAGTGGTGTTGTCCAGGTCTGTTTAAGAGACACCGCCTCTTAAACACAACACATTCAGTCAGTGCGCACACAAAACAACACAGTCAATCCTGGATTCAAAGGTTCAGTGAGAGTGCTGTTCTTCACCTGCTGATGTGCTCTGTATCTCTGTCTCTCTCTGTGACATGTCCCTCACTCCCTGTGTCCACATTATCTCTCTGATATCCTAAACTCAGCAGCAGCTTCTCCTTGAACCTGGTCTTCAGAGCCACATCAGCTGCCACATCAATCAATGGCTCCTCCACTTCACTTGGCATTTCTGTGACCTTTGTCACCGCAGACGGATTTCTAATTCATTCCTCTGCTCTGGACATTCATCGCCGCTAGCAGTGGAAATAAACTGCATGTGCTTTCCACTAAGATGATCTGTGACAGCAGCCCACAGGTCTGCTTTTGACACATCTGAAAATCATCCAGTGACGGGAAACTGTCAGAGCTGAGACGTATGTCAGGAAGACTACAGCCTATACGAGGAAAGTATTTGACTGATTTGGCCTTTTTCTTACATTACAACAAAGAAGAATGTATCTGTGGCGACCAATCAATGGACTACAAACCCCATTCTACTTTTAAGAACCTTTAGAACTACAAGTAAACCTGCACTCTGAGATCTGAGTGTTCTATTAGGAACACATGATAATATCAGGTCGTGCAGATATAATGAAAGCTAGTCCATATAGAGCCTTGTTGTGGAGGCAAGTCTAAGCAGGGAAACCCAGACTTTCCACCTCCCCAGCCTCTTCTAGGTCATCTGGCAGTATACAGAGGTGTTCACAGGCCAGCTGAATGATATGAACCCTTGTGTCCTGGGTCTGCCCCTGGGTCTCCTTCCAGATAGACATGCCCAGAACATCTCACTGGAAAGGCATTTAGGGGGCTTTCTAAGCAGATGCCTGAACCAACTAGCTTCTCTCAAGGCCCCACCTTGCAGAAGAACTCATCCCAGCTGCTTGTATTTGCAATCTTGTTCTTTTGGTCAGTACCCTCGGTTTGTGGCCACAGATGAGAGTGACACATGCATACATATACATGAGGTAGGAACTCAGTCCTGATGAACTCAGTCCTGATGATTGGCTGTGTGGGATAGTCACAATCTCACTGTTGCTGCTGAAGCACATGCACTATGATCTATTAGATCATCGTTACACACTTTCAGTCATCCAACAGGAAATACATTGAAAAGCCCACTGTGGGAGTGTTACAGTGCAGAATCATTCCTGCATCTCTCTATACATTGATTCCCATCCTGCTTTATAGTTTAACTTCTCCACTGGTCCTGAGTCAAAGTAAAATTGTCTTGAGTTAGTTGATGTCAGATGTTCTGATCTGGCTCTTGACATACTGTGATTGTGTATTTGAACAGCAGGGCGGCTTCTTGATTTTTCACTCACAGAGAACGCTGACTTTTCTCCTTGCAGCTGCTGATTCCATTCAGTTCCTGGACATAATTAATCACACAGCCATCTCCCCCTCACTCTTAATGAAATTCACACCAACAGACGACAATTTAAACTCTTGGAAAAGAGTATGACCTGGATGAATGAGAGTATCCACAGATATATAAAAACACATTCCTCTAATCTCAGAGGAATCTCAACTACTGAAATGTCAAACCTAAGTATATTTAAATTTGATCAACCTTTTTTATTTGAGACGACCCCTGAGTCAAAAAAATCTGATGTTTTATAAGTACAACCCCTACACACATGCAGGTGGTGTGACGTAGCAACTTGCTGCTAGCTCTGACTTAAGGTTCTGGGCCGTGTAGGGATCTCCTGGAGACCTGTTTCCTGTAGCTTCAGTATGACAAAGATAAGACAACAACTACCTAAGAAGGAGAGAGTCATCAGTACAAAACCGGGCTGCAGTTGGCACAGTCGCACAGCCACTTGATTCTGTCAAACTTACACAAATGCACCCGAACCACCGGCGCTCCAGACCACTCAATGTTCTATGAGTGGGCCATGTTTTAGATGTGATGACAACCTACAGGTCAGCTGACTGAAGTGGCCACTCATTGTGTATGCAGGTAAGATGTTGGCATAACAACTTGCTAACTGCTAGGTGCTAGCTTTTTACTTTAGCAGTGATAAAAGTACCAGTGCAATAATCCAAGAAGAGTGTTTGTGAAGACCAGCGCACTTTTGCCCTCTGTTCTCATTGCCACTCCATCACTGTGTAGAGCACTCGAATTCGTTCTTTTGTTTCTTTTAAGGACACTTTATTACCAGTGGACAGAGAGGACAGAGTGGATGTCATGCTGAGACGAGGCCTTGGAACTTGATTTTCTGCTCAGAAACCTCTTAAAATTGTGTTTGGTTGCGTTTCAGTGCCATCACCTGTACACACAGGCAAGGGCGTAGTTTTAGCATGGACGGAGGGGACACGCCCCCACCAATAATTTGATAAAAAACAGATTGTCATTGGGTGCAGGAAGGGTTAAATTCTATTGGGATCTTAGGACCTCATCAATGAGCAACATGATCCTATGTGGTATCCTATGTTACAGTGAGTGTAACATAGAATACCACAGAATGTGACTGGCTGCTGTTTAGCTACTAAAGGCTAGCCTGAGGAAAGACATTAGCGTATTCACACAGCACCCTTCAGGCCTGTGGCTGAACAGAGCTTGATTTATAGAGTACGCTCCTGGAAAAACTCAGCCCTTTTCATTTAGATCACGTCTACTGTCTGCTGCTGAATCCACCCCACAGGTTTGTTTGGGCGCCAGGTGCCCTGGTAATGGGCCGAAAAAACGTCTACATCAATATATCTCCCCACGAGGCCATTCCTCCTTGCTGTCCGAGCATGTTCCACTCGAACCGTGGACTCTCTGAATGCATTGCTCTCCTGGGAGAAGAGAGCTGCCTCTTGCAGATATCTCATTTCCAACAAGAGTGGAATCCATTAGGAGCAGGTGAGACTGAAGACCACCCAGTGTGTAAGGGCGCCACACCAGATCATAGGTCAGCAGTCAACATTAATAACCACATATTGTGTGGGTACACACAATATGCAACAATATCCAAACCTTTAGTCCACAGTGCAGGGCTAAAACCTGAACAAAATGTAAATAAGCTTATTACACTGCATGCAAATAAAAGCAAAATGCCCTGTGTTAGACTGGTGACCTGTCCAGGGTGTGCTCTGCCTCTCACCAACTGACAGCCTCACCGTGACACCACAGATAATGATAACTGCATCACCAAGAAATGTGCAAAGTGATGAAGAATCCCTTCCATAACTCACACTTTGGAAAAACACCTGGATTGCACTTCCTTAAATGGCCACTTGAGGTCCTTCTGTTAACAACAATACAGGCAGATTTTATTAACTCACCTGGTGCTGTCAAACTTGCTGCCACCTGCCTCAACTCTGCCCACACTCACTTTGGCATTTTGACAGTTTAGGCAGAGTGAGATGGAAGGTTTGTCCAGATATACATATGTAATGTAAACAGAAATGATTTTGAGGGAACAATGAGGGATCAGCCGCAGATTGTTGAAGTGACTTCTGACTACTACTTACAGCGTGGTATACATCTAAATATCAAATGCTGTAAAAGAAATCTGAAAATCCACCATTGTGGATAAAAAACATGAAATTATTGGAACCACATTAACTGAATATTTTTGTGATCCATCAGCCATTGCTCATTTCTGAGAGCGCCCCCTATAGGAAGAGAACAGTTTATCTCCATACAGATCCATACAGGTCCCATCATTCTTTACAACATAAGGTTTAGGCTGGATCTCTGCTTCATCTTGTTATGTCCTGACTGGAGAATCAGCCCCACCATGTGTTCATACATAGAAACCAACTTCCACACAGACTGCCAACATTATCATACGAACGAGTGAAGGAAACTTAATGGTAGCTTTGTAAAAATATTTTATGTAACCATTTAAAAGTCAGAACACACAGCAAAAGACATTCAAATCAACATGAGCGACCGGGGTGTGTCCTGCAAGTCTGCCATATAAACAGTGTTGATAAGAAGATGCTGTGTGATTGGCTCTCCTCTCTCCTGATAGGTGTTTGCAGATGTGTACTTTAGACATTCCTCATGTAATAATATAAATTAGAATACCTAAAAATATGGAGGAGGTGACTTGTGGTCAAGATTTCTAAGCATTCGGGACACACCCCGGCTATGAGAGACCTCTTTGGCACATAACACAAATCGTGACATGGAACGAACTGTAAACAAAACAACAGTCAATACAAAATGCATTTTTATACACAGACAGCATCATCAGATTAAAAAAAACAACAATCCTAAAAAAAGATTTGGCAAATGTGACCGTTTCCCAGCGATAACACTTGTCTCAGTCTGCAAGGCCTTTCATTTTGAATTCGGAATCGGTAGGAGTCCTGTTTGTTCTTCTACACCTCCGGTTTTAACTTTGTGTTCGTCCTCCTCTGGATTGCGCGACAGCTCTGTGGTTCAACCAGCCGAAGTCTCTTTAGTGCAAATAGGCTGTCAGCCACTGACTCCTCAGAGGGTGGAGGGCCAGGAGAAGGTCATTTTCGTGGCAGAGGCGAGGTTGTGTTTGGTTTGGCACCTGGGACCGGTCTGAAATAAGAGAGGAAAAAGTTGGGAAATTTAGCAGAAGCAACGGATGCAGCCAACGGATGTAAGTGACTCACTGATCTTTTCACAAGGCTGGATAAAAACATTCTTTTTCCTACATTTTAAATTCAGACAAAAAACGAATGTTTCTTAGGTTATTGGCTTTAAAAAAATACTATTTACTAAATAAATCTATATGTACATTTTTTCTCATGTTACTAATAGTGGAAATAATAGGTGCTCCATATGCTATAGATACGTCACTTATAAAAAATGAAAATTGATTGCTGATGAAGAGTCAATGCATTGCATGGTTTGTAAAC
Organism: Parambassis ranga; assembly: GCF_900634625.1. Classification (NCBI taxonomy): domain Eukaryota; kingdom Metazoa; phylum Chordata; class Actinopteri; family Ambassidae; genus Parambassis; species Parambassis ranga. Next base: position 274,121 of record NC_041038.1, read on the forward strand.
TTTGAGCGTTTATGTGCTCACAGCTGCTCTGAGCAGAAAACAGCAGGAATGTTGTGAGGTCATATTTCTCACATATACAGCTGCTGCACACTGCTTTATAGATATCTCATTAAAAGGCATCTCAAACATGGTTAGAGTTCCATGATAGAGAGCAAAAAGACCTACAAACAATGTCTGCTTTATGCAGTGTTGGGGAGTAATGGATTACATGTATCGACATTACGTATTTAGAATACAAAAAAATAGTAACTGTATTCTGTTACAGTTACAGTCTAAAGAGATAATCAGAATACAGTTACATTTCTAAAATCAGTGGATTACTCGACGGTACTTTCTTATTTACAGCAGATGTCTGACTCCTTATCGCTGGTCTCATTGTGTGGTCATATACGTTTGTATGACGGTGAATAGTCATTGGAGTGAGAGCTCTTACCATCAATACAACATCTTTGATCAAAGCTAAAGGTTTTGGTTCATGCCAGCAAACTGGACAGAAAACTGCATGAAGCGGGCGACAGAGGACAGAGAGGACAGTGCAGCCGGACTAATGGGGGTCAGAGTCTGAGTCTGAAGCGCTGCGTGCTTAATGCTCCTCAGTCATGATGCCGGTACACTGTTAGCGTCACTTGAATAAGTGAACTATTTAGCTGTTAGCTGCTAACTAACTCCGTCCAAAACGGAGGCTGACTAACATTAACAGGAACGTGTCTCTTGCAGTCAGGTAGTTTCATACATGGTAAAATGAGTCTGTTTTATGTACGTATTCAACTATTTTCTTGTGTGTAAAATGACTTTGGGTTTCATTGTTAAAAAATATATTATTATGACATCATTACATTCTGTTTCTGTTTCTCTAAATAGAATAACTAATAACACTAAATGCAGTCACCTGGAACAATCTGGACATTTTCTATTGAATGTTTTATAGCGTCCTATGTAGTAAGCAGGGGCTGATTGTTGCACTCTATCGCTTAAAATGCAATTCAGTAAGTAATATTGTATTACAATAGTAATTTGTATTCAGAATACATTACTTTGAGTAATGTAACGGAATACATTACAAATTACGTTTTAAGGCACGTAATCTGTATTCTGTAACTGAATACTTTTTAAAAGTATTCTTCCCAAGACTGGCTTTATGAACATCCTACTATGAGTTAAATGTATTTTTGAACCTAACAGGAAAGGCAGCTTTCTCATCGAGGCAGTTGTTCTGTGTTTACACAGATAATACTGTAAAGCATGCTGTTTGAAGCATTAGTACAAGAGTGGATGGAGGAGATAATGGTGTTAGATTAAACTTCTGTAAAAAAAAACACCACAGGAGTTGGAGAAGTGATAAATACAAACATCCACATAAATACCACCACCACATGATTTAAGTAAAAACACCATAAAAATCATGGATCTTAGTATTAGGCAAACAACCACAACCTGTTTTGTCAAAAAAGCACATGGAAGCAGGACTGAGGTTCACTAAACTGCATCTGAACAAAGAACAACACTTGTGGAACAATGTCCTATGGACACATGAGACCAAAGTGGAGTTGTTTGGTCTTAATGATCACCACCATGTCTGCTGAAAACCAAACACAGCATTTCAGCAGAAACACCTCAGACACACTGTCAAGCACGGTGGTGGAGGACTGATGATTTGGACTTGTTTTACAGACACAGGACCTTGCAGTCATTGAGTGGACCATGAACTCCTCTGTATACCAGAGTGTTCTAGAGGCAAATGTGAGACCATCTGTCTGACAGTTAAAGCTTGGTGGAAGCTGGGTCATACAACAGAACAATGATCCTAAGCACAGCAGCTAATCTACATCAAAATGACTGAAAAATAAAAGAATCAAGGTTTTGAATGGTCTAGTCAAAGTCCAGACCTCAGATAAAATACTGTGATGGGACCTTGAGAGGTATGTACATAAGTGAACGTTCAAAAACCTCAATGAACTAAATCAATGTTGTGAAGAAGAATGGACCACAATTCCTTCACAATGATGTGAGAGACCTTTTTTCTTATTATATTGTTTTGAATTAAACAGAACACTTTGCATGCTCTGGTTCCCATTTTACTGTGATTTATTGACTGCTCCTGGGTTCTTTCTAGGCTCCACAAGCGGATGGTTCCTGTACAACTGGTTTCTGTTCCACAAATCAGGCTACAATGTAATTATTCTGGTCATTTAATTAAATGTAGACGACAGGAGAAGAGAGATGTACCCCGAACTTGACCCAGAATTGGACAACTTACACCACATTTTTATGGGCCAATAAACACAGTCTCCTTTTCAGTGCTGTGTCACCCACCTGAGAACTCTGAGTGGGGGTATAACTGTGACTTTGCCCACTGGTTTAGGTCCTACTGCTGGGGGCATCATGACCAGCAGGCCTGAGGAGGGTTTGGAGGTTGGCGTCCGAATTGGACTCACTGTCGGGGAGGCTCCTCTAGCTGGGCTCAGGGGAAGAGGCCTCTGGGGAGGGAAGGGGGATGACCTGGGCTGCAGCTCAGACACTAACTAAAGGAGAGGTCACAGGATGAGTCAATATAACCAAGAGACGGTGCATTGTTTAGACAGTACAAGGACAAAGAATCAACATGGAGCCTTTCAGAGCCAACACAACACTAGGCACATGACACATGGACACAGCAGGCACAGCTTTGTGTATTGTCAGTCTGGTCTGGATCCAGCTTGTCTCCTGAATCAGCTGAGCTGGCTGATAGAAGGATCTTCACTCAGGTAGCAGATTAAAAATCTTCACTACATTACAGCTTGGAAATCAGATCACCCACAAGAATATTGACTACAAACGAGAAAAATACAGTATGATATTTGATCTAATTTAAAGGTATTTCACACTTCACAGAGACAAAATGATGAGAGCAGATTTGGAGGATGAATCAATAAAAAAGCTATCAGATGTAAACATGCAGCACTTTTACTGTGCTTCACATTTCTTCAGAAATCTAAGAGGCTCTCTGGTACTCCCACTGTTTTCTCATTAGCTCTGTCAGCAAAGCACTGAGCTACATTCATTAATTACACATTTAGCTCCAGTCATGACCAATATTAAGTTTTCTTAAATCATCATCCCTGCCTGGATGCTGCTGTGAGATTACTTTTAGCTGTATATCCTTAAAAAGTTGTTGGAGAACAGCCTTACCAACGGAGACCGCGTCGGGTTAAGGGGCAGAGGTTTCTTAGGTGGGCTGAGTCTCTGTGGGGTTTGAGGGGATCTGGGTGGAGCGGACGGAGGTTTGCCAGCTGGAAGAGGTGGGCGCACCACCTTGATGTCCCTAGGCCCTCCTTGGGGAGACGGGACGGGTCTCAGAGGTCGAACAATGTTGACTGGCTGGGTGCCGTTTGGAACAGGGCCCGGCCTGAGAGGCAGAACCTCTTTGCTGGTGTGAAGAAGCTGAAGTCAGAAACATTAAAAACTTAAGATTAATCGATGCATTTTCTTAACCCACCCTGCACTACAGGGGTCACAGGGGAGCTGGAGACTATCTCAGCTGTCAATGAGCAAGAAGCAGGGGTAACAAGAGAGACAAACAACCATTTACACTCACACCCAGTTAGTGTGAGACCCAGTTAGTTGAACATGCACATCTTTGTATGTGGAAGGAATACCAGGAGAAACCAACATATGAGGAGAATGTCCAAACTCCACGCGGAAAGACCCCAGCCTGCATCAAATTTGGAACCTTCCTCCGTACTTTAAAATTGATTAGTTTGAGTACCACAAGGTCTGTCCTAGGACCAATATATATCTTCACAAAGAATCTGAAGTCAATCATCAGTATTTCAGGGTCACATGACCTCAACATAATCGCCACCACTAAGAATTGCATGCTTCCCCTGTTTGGTGCAATAATATGTGTAATAAGAGGCTTCTGTTGGTCACATAATATCTAAAGTTTTAAGGACAAACAGCATCTTTTTGCATATCTTGTATTGTGGAATAACACATGGAAATCTCTTAAGCTTGGAAGCACACACATTTGATTGAGATGAGTGAGATTGATGACATCACAGATCCATTCATTCTCTTCTTCTCATTTGCCTCTTGTCTTGTTGCAGCTCTCTTTTTGCCAATGATAAATGTATCATATCCCTGAGAGCTGAACCCTCCCAATAAAATAAATGCATACAAACAAGAGAATGACAGTATGATGAAATTATGCTGAAGGCACAGAGAAAACAGCTGTGGTTGTAGGAGTGGGCCAGCTTTAAGTGGTCACACAACATAACAAGCTGCTGTAAAATGAAGCCATTTAATGTGAAGGTCAACCTCACGGACAGTCATTTAGACAGTAAAATCCAGAAAGAGATGGAGTCTGCACTCACCCCCTTGTGGCCACCAGCTTTGTTGATGGGTCCGACCACCTTCAGATGAAAGGCAGGGTTCAGATGGCCGTTCTTCCCTTTATCTGCCGACGCCTCCATCCTGAGGAGAGAAATGAGGACAGACAGAAATTAAGGCAGAGCCTGGTGTCTGGAAACTGCCCTCCTTCATCACTCTTCTCTATATGGCATTGATTTTATGGCCCCAGGTGGGAAAAAAACAGAAGAGAAGTCAACATGAAGATTCTCATCCAGCATGATGCGAGAGGAAACGAGGAGGTGAGGGTAAAGCAAATGTTGCAGTTCCGTGTCTGGGGAGCTGATTTCTGATGAGGCTGTCAAGTGAGGGGACCAGTCCCTCAGTCTTTCCTTACACACACACACAATGGAAGATCAAGCCTATTGTCATCTAAGGTACTATACCATAGTGAGTGATGTAATAAGTGTGAGGACATTCTGTCCGTGGAAATGATCCTGACATTAATGGTTTCTAATCCTCTCTAATTCACTGTTTTACAGCATTGCAATGTTTCAGCAACAGTGAGTGAAATATTACTGATAGTTTTAGTACATCAGTACTTCTCTTTTTTGTCAATCCCCTGTCTTTTTTCAAAAAGAGGCCTGTGGGTATTAGATCAGAAGTGTATTTCATATCAGTTTTACTTGCTGTAAACCTCGTTCACACACAGGGTACTGTCTGTACCTGATAACTGTCTTTCTATCACTGTGTGTGAAAGCACTGTTTTGTGTTGACACAAAAGAACTTGTTGTAACCGTCACTGTCCTACAATCAAAGAGCTGAAAATGAAAGCTGCAGTTGGACAGGCTTGAACACTGTGAATTGCCCCCACAATCCCAGATCTACTTCAGATACTGCCTACTGTACAAGGGCGGGCAGCCATGTGGAAAGCTTATGTTGTAGTTGTTGGGTATGCATGCACACATTTCCAACTACTAAGCCTGACAACCTTTCCAGGTTCTACATTTTGGCTTGGTAATCTTTAGGTGTCATGTCGCTGCTCTTACTTCACAAAAGCTCTGTTAGCATGATATATAGCACATTATTATACTCTACCTTACTTTACCCTTCTTTATCTTACTCTGCCCTACCCGGTTGACTTTACATTATCCTACTCTACTCTACTCTACTCTACTCTACTCTACTCTACTCTACTCTACTCTACTCTACTCTACTCTAAAAGTCAGAACTAACTTTTTTTTTAACCTGTTTGTCTTTTCCAAATGTTCCTGAGATATTTCAGAATGACTGAGTATCATGTTCATAACAAGAGAGTGGTGTTATTTATATTAGAACGGCATATACTGTAAAAACTGACCATTGTTATAATGATACCTGCCTGTAGCCTCTAACTGCCATTGGCCTGTTTTTGGTCTCCTCTAGTACTTCAGTGCAAAAATGCTCCACTCTGTGTGTGGTGCCGGGCAGGTGCAATATGGTGAGCTGGAACCATTAAGGTTTCAGTGTTTGGTGCCTCCTTTTTACATTTCATATTGTTATTTGGTGATATGTTGATCTGTCTTCTATTGTAATTATTTTTGCAGCTAATTACAGTCAACATTTTATTATTATATTCAAAGCAAACTGAACTGAAGTCAGTGTATGTATGTGCTGTAGGCTCTTAGCTGATTAGAAGCCTTTCCGAGCTTACTGGATGCATACATGCTGAGAGAGGCCTTTAATCAGCTGCAGCCACCCTCTGCACTGCTGTTGAACTGTAAATGAACCCCAGCTATTGGCTGTGGAACAAAACCTTAAACATCAGAGGGTTTTAGCTGCATCTGGTGCTGTTAGGTGTCGTTTTAATTATCATAGAGGCTCAATTTTCCATATCATCAGCCATTCATTCAGTTGTTTCCCCTTTAGCAGCAGTTACCATTAAATCCTGCTGAGGGCAAATATTACCAGTGCTTAGCCTTTCTTTCTGTCTTCATTGGGAAGGTCAGAGTCTTTAAATGGCTGCTGTAATGCTGGATCCTTTCAAGTCACATCTAAATCACAGTAAAGCAGTATTACTACCTCAGCTGGTGTTGTCGCGGTTGGCTCTGGGGGTGAGGGATATGGCTGTGCTGTTAAAGGCAGCTCAGGGGGTTATGAGGACATAGATTTTGTTTGGACCTGGTGGAGGTGACAATACAAAATGCTGCTATTTATGCTGATGTAGTCATGGAAAGTTCCAGTTTTAGGCAATGATCTGCAGGGAGTGTGGGCAGATATGACACTTCATTCTTTTCCCTCATGAGGACTTTTAAACAACATTTGTACAAGGCAGCAATTAGCAGTTATTTCCTGTTATTTATTTATTTATTTATGTTATTTCCCTGGCTAATGTGCAAATTGTTACTCTGAGTTCAGCTCAGTTCTGATTTACAAACCGAGGTTAACAAAAAAGCATTTATAGTTTGAAGGTTGTATAACAGATGGCTGATTATGAAACCTTGATGCTAAAAAACAACAAAAGACTGCTGCTCGGTATGTTTGCTAATCAAAGACTCAGCCTTTTCAGTTTGAACTACTACCATGCTACATTCAAGTGCTTGATTTAAAGGTGCCTAACCACTCAATGTAAAAAGGCTGCTATTTTAAATGCATAAGTGTGTTAAAAAAAGTATTGCAACATGCGGAGCACTCAGAGTACCAGGATTACATACTTATAACAGTCAAGTGTGAATCAAGGGACACTCCTCATCCCCCAAAAATAGAGCCTAGCACTTGTTGCGTTTGTAAAGCAGACTATTGACTGCATTATTTCAGTAGAGTTAGATTTTAAACAACGGGTTCTTTCAGCTCTGACTTAAATATGTTTTAATCTGGCCTGTAGAATTCAGCTCCACACCCTATTCTGCTGTGTAAAGAAAAAAAGCTTCAGGCTGCTTCCATTGCTTTTGTAAATTATGAAAGAATGTCTCCCTCTCCCACTCTGTGTTAGCCTCCTGTAGTGTTTTGCTGACCAGCTGAGCTGAGGGCAGTAATGGATGAATAGATACAGCTGTTGGGATTCTGGTTCAGGATCAGAACAGAGCCACCCTCAGAACACATTGTTTTGATGGTGTTATCAGATGGTGTGCTTCCATATAATTACATTCCAAAATTCTTGTAAGGCTTTCTAGTGGGGTCTAGAATGTTAAACATGTCTTTGGTATTTAGTATGGATTTGCAATGTGTAATGAACTATGAGATAGTAACACATATTCAGTGCAGGTTGTTCTTTTTGTTTTGGATGTATAATATACATCCACATACATACATACATGCATACATACATACAGACAGACAGACAGACAGGACAGCAGAGGACACTGTACTTGTTACTCTTGTTCTTCTCTCTTTGGGAAAGCCACTTGTGGTAATAAGAGGTCTTAATCCTGTAGCAGTAGAAGAGCAGCAGAACTGCAGGTAGGACCACCAGGAAGGCAAACAGCAACCCCACCACCAGACCTACTTGACCTGTGGACGCACGCAAACACGCAAACTGCAAGTGTTAACATGTTCCATGCTATGAGGCATACACATGTGGACACTGAGAAACTGTAACATGTTGTTTTTCTGTACACTTTGCAGAATCACATTCATATCAAGAATATGTTGGAAAACAATGGATGTTATTTGATTTTCACTCCTCTTTGTACATCAAAGAACTACTAGTAAGACTAAACATGTTGAATGGACAAAAGTGTGTCTCCTGTAAATTGATTTGAAAAAGTTATATTAAATCACTGCATAATAAGCATATGCATTTTAAAAGAGTCTTTTAAATACCAATCAGTGACCTCTGTGGCTGCGAAATGAAGCCAATGCAGAAACTGCAGCTTCTAAAGGTTGGTGACCAGAGTGAGTCACCCCATGTAAAAATATCCTACATAAAGAAATAAACATGTATACTAGAGAGCAATATATAAATCTGCTGACATTATCAGCTATAATCTGCTGTGCTATTGAATGCTATAATCACAGGTCTGCAGCACATATACTGATTTTAAAAATAATTACTGATAGGCAGATAGGCATCCTCAGTGTGTGTTTAAAAAAAGATAGAGTTGCGGTGTGCTCATAATCATGCAGCACTGGTCATGTAAAGAGCGAGATAACCTCCTACAGTACAAATTTAATTAACCATCTTAATATGTTAACTACAGAAAAGGCTATACTTTAATTAGGTGGAAAAATATGTGCATACAAAGGCAATCAGCCAAAAGGATATTCAAAAATATTAGCATACTGGAAACAGAAAAAAATTCAATATCATGCAACCCCAGTAATAACCCACATCAAACTCCACAGGCCCTGAATTCAGTTAACATTAAAGACATCATCATAAGGAGGAGGAAGTGTTTTTGTGGTCATCCTCACCATGTTTAATTAATTTACTCACCAATAATTTTCCAACACAAAAATCCCATTGGCATCAACATGTCATCTTCAGAGTGTGTCTCATTAATAATAGTAATTAATTCATAGAAGCCTTGCTGTGGTACAACACTTTTTAAAGACTAAGTGCAGAATGGTGACAGAGGAGCAGCTGCACACCACTAAGTTGTAAGTGTGATGCAGCTTTTATTTCATAGTGTGTGCCTGAGTCTGTGCGTGTGTGTACCTGCGTTTGTCATGTACTCACTATCATACTGGACCGGTCCACTGTCCACACTGCCGCCCAGTCCTGACTTCTCGCAGAAGGGTGGTGCCCAGCCTCGATTACAGTGGCAGTTCCCATTGCTGTTACACATCTACACACACACACACACACACACACACACACACAGGATACGTGTTAAAGAATTTGGTCAGGTATAATGGTGGGTGTGTGTGAAGCCTTGTTGTGTGTGAATTTATAGGCCTGCAGCGTATATTATTACAATACAGGAGTGCTGATTGATTTAATTGGCTAAAGGCAAGCTGTAATGAAGCTCCCATATGTGCACTGCACACCCAATGGTGCAGGATTACAGTTTTTTCTGATTGCTTAAACACTAACAATGATTCTTATAGCACAATTTCTAAAACTATTAATAGTTTTAGCAAAATCACTCACTGAGTTTGCAAAACTAAAAGCAAAAAAACTGCTTTACACTCAATTTGCACTTTTGTAACACACAATTTGCAATTGTATAAATATAATAAACTTCACAGCACTCTTTTTGCTGAACTGTAAACACAACTCACTGCTTTACACACAACTTCCAAATGATCAACACACTCCTAGTAAAACTACACACATTTATGGCTGGTATTTACACTATTTTGCCAACTGTCTGGCTACACTGTCACATGTGAGAACAGTTTTACATCATTAGTTCACTTTGCAATCAGCATGAGCTCTGTAAATAAGACACAGGTAAGCTTCAGTGTGGAGAACAATGGAGGGAGAAGGAGACTGAGAAGAGTGAGAATTAGAGGAGGATGAGGACATGAGGAAGCAGGAGGAAGAGGAAGAGGACGAGGAGGTGAAGAGGAAGGAGGAAGGGTAAGAAGAAATAGAATTACTGATGTCATCGGAGCTACAATAGTGGATCATGTGATCAACCATGGAATGACCCTGAGGGAAGCTGGACAACGGGTTCAGCCTGAGCCGCTACAATATAGCAAGCATCATGAGGACATATTGATGAGAATGGGTTAGTACAGTTCCTTCACTCTAAGTTTTTCTCTAATGAGAAAAACATCAATACTGTACATGTAAAACTGAAACTGTTACTCCATAGAATTGCTAGACATCCAGCACCTGGAAGGAGGCATGCGAGGATATGGACCAGGCATCATGTCAGGCCTGGATACGGCACTCCAGGAGACATGTTCGGTGCCTTGGACTAGAAGACATTGCATGTGATGTTGATGAAATTCTGTGGCCGGACCCAGAGAGACAATGAGACTGATTTTCTCTCTCTCTCTCTCTCTTTCAGTGAAATTGTATGTTTTCTAGTGTTTGTTTTGATGTGTGTGAATAAACATTCATACTTGAAATTTGAATCCCTGTGTTTCTATAGAACTATTTATGACAAAAGTTTGACCTCACATGGACAGACCTTGTGCACAGAGAAAGCAAAAGCCAGATGTGTTTTCAGTTAATACCATCAGTGTGTAGTTGGCACATTGTGTGCTTAGTAATATGGTGGTTTGTGTTAACTGTGTGGTACAAAAATACCATTTTTACAAAGGTTTGAAGAGTTAAGCAAGATGTATTAGCTTTTGCAAAAGATCTACAATGTTTTGCTGATTTGGTGTAAGGTTTTTTTATTTGTGTGTAGAGTTTTGCACAAATAGCCAATAGTTACAGAAATGTGCTTAAGCAATCAGAAAAAACTGTAAAGGAGCAGAGGTGTAGTACAGGCTCTGGTCCTGATGAAAGATGAATAAATATGAAGAATGAAGCACTACCTCCTTTTTAATGGCCTGAAATGACAATACACATGAGACCACGTATGAGAAATGTGTCCAGAGTCAGACTTTAATAATGTTGTTGTCCTGTACTGTAGTGTAAAATCAAGTATGCTGTATACGGTAAAGGTTTTTAGCTGTTTAGTTTAAAACCCTAATCAGGGCACTGTGCTGTGACTTCCACTATATGTGGATATATATAGTCAATATATGCTTCTGCAGACTAGCAGTGTGTCCCGAGTCTATTACAGTTTTTTCTGAATGCTTAAACACTAACAATGATTCTTATAGCACAATTTCTAAAACTATTAATAGTTATAGCAAAATCACTCACTGAGTTTGCAAAACTAAAAGCAAAAATGCTGCTTTACACTCAATTTGCACTTTTGTAACACACAATTTGCAATTGTATAAATATAATCCACTTCACAGCACTCTTTTTGCTGAACTGTAAACACAACTCACTGCTTTACACACAATTTTCAAATGATCAACACACTCCTAGTAAAACTACACACATTTATGCCTAGTATTTACACTATTTTGCCAACTGTCTGGCTACACTGTCACATGTGAGAACTGTTTTACATCATTAGTTCACTTTGCAATCAGCATGAGCACTGTAAATAAGCCACAGGTAAGCTTCAGTGTGGAGAACAACGGAGGGAGAAGAAGACTGAGAAGAGAGAGAATTAGAGGAGGATGAGGACATGAGGAAGCAGGAGGAAAAGGGAGGAGGACGAAGACTAGGAGGTGAATTTAGAGGAAGAGGACGAGGAGGTGAAGAGGAAGGAGGAAGAGTAAGACGAAAAAGAATTACTGATGTCATCAGAGCTACAATAGTGGATCATGTGATCAACCATGGAATGACCCTGAGGGAAGCTGGCCACCGGGTTCAGCCAAAGCTGCTACACTGTAGCAAGCATCATAAGGACATATCGATGAGAATGGGTTAGTACAGTTCCCTCACACTAAGTTTTGTAGCTGTACCATACTCTAATGAGAAAAACAACAATACTGTACATGTAAAACTGAAACTGTTACTCCACAGAATTACTAGACATCTAGCATCTGGAAGGAGGCATGCGAGGATATGGACCAGGCATCATGTCAGGTCTGGATACGGCACTCCAGGAGACATTTTCCCCGGTGCCTTGGACTAGAAGACATTGCATGCAACGTTGATGAAATTCTGTGGCCGGACCCAGAGAGACAACAAGACTGATTTTCTCTCTCTCTCTCTCTTTCAGTGAAATTGTATGTTTTCTTGTGATTGTTTTGATGTGTGTGAATAAACATTCATACTTGAAATTTGTGTTTATAGAACTATTTATGACAAAGATTTGACCTCAAATGGACATACCTTGTGCACAGAGAAAGCAAAAGCCAGACGTGTTTTCAGTTACAGTTTTTTCTTATTGCTTAAGCACATTTCTGTAACTATTGACACAAACCATCATATTACATCATAAATAGTTCTATAAACACACAGGGATTCAAATTTCAAGTATGAATGTTTATTCACACACATCAAAACAAACACAAGAAAACATACAATTTCACTGAAAGAGAGAGAGAGAGAGAAAATCAGTCTTGTCTCTCTAGGTCCGGCCACAGAATTTCATCAACGTCGCATGCAATGTCTTCTAGTCCAAGGCACCGGGGAACATGTCTCCTTGAGTGCTGTATCCAGGCCTGACATGATGCCTGGTCCATATCCTCACATGCCTCCTTCCAGATGCTGGATGTCTAGTAATTCTGTGGAGTAACATTTTCAGTTTTACATGTACAGTATTGTTGTTTTTCTCATTAGAGTATGGTACACCTACAAAACTTAGTGTGAGGGAACTGTACTAACCCATTCTCATCAATATGTCCTTATGATGCTTGCTACAGTGTAGCGGCTCAGGCTGAACCTGTTGGCCAGCTTCCCTCAGGGTCATTCCATGGTTGATCACATGATCCACTATTGTAGCTCCGATGACATCAGTAATTCTATTTCTTTGTCCTCCTCCTCTTCCTCCTGCTTCCTCATGTCCTCATCCTCCTCTAATTCTCACTCTTCTCAGTTTCCTTCTCCCTCCATTGTTCTCCACACTGAAGTTTACCTGTGGCTTATTTACAGAGCTCATGCTGATTGCAAAGTGAACTAATGATGTAAAATAGTTCTCACAAGTGACAGTGTAGCCAGACAGTTGGCATAATAGTGTAAATACCAGCCATAAATGTGTGTAGTTTTACTAGGAGTGTGTTGATCATTTGGAAGTTGTGTGTAAAGCAGTGAGTTGTGTTTACAGTTCAGCAAAAACAGTGCTGTGAAGTGGATTATATTTATACAATTGCAAATTGTGTGTTACAAAAGTGCAAACTGAGTGTAAAGCAGTTTTTTTGCTTTTAGTTTTGTAAACTCAGTGAGTGATTTTGCTAAAACTATTAATAGTTTTAGAAATTGTGCTATAAGAATCATTGTTAGTGTTTAAGCAATCAGAAAAAACTGTAATACCATCAGTGTGTAGTTGGCACATTGTGTGCTTAGTAATATGCTGGTTTGTGTTAACTGTTTGGTACAAAAATACCATTTTTACAAAGGTTTGAAGAGTTAAGCAAGATGTATTAGCTTTTGCAAGAGGCCTACAATGTTTTGCTGATTTGGTGTAAGGTTTTTTTATTTGTGTGTAGAGTTTTGCACAAATAGCCAATAGTTACAGAAATGTGCTTAAGCAATCAGAAAAAACTGTAAACACACCGCCGCTCATATATATATATCTCACATCCTTCTGCTGGAGCTCTGTTCTAAGCTTCTTTAATGAAAACCTCTGAGTTGTCTGAAAGATAGAAACCAGCCTCACACTCCCAGAAGTGAGTGCTCCTCCTCCCTCTCATTATTCCTGTTTATCTGCATGAACATCCATCTCACTCCAAAAGCCTGAGGATCAATCATAATCAAATGATAATGCTAAATTATTAAAAAATAGCAGGGAGGAAGGCATAACTGTCTGTTTAGAATAATCCTGACTCAAAGCCCTTTTCATTATCCATCTACTGTTATGCTGAGAGGGAGAACAAAGAGGGGGCAAACAGCATAGAAAGTAGAAAGAAAAGGGGATTAAATGAGGAGAGGATATGTGTGCTGTTTCTCTTCCTGCTCCTAATATTTCAAATCCTGATCAAATAACAATGCTTGGCGAGTGGTGAGCCCATTCTTTATACAGTAAATGGGGTAAACAGAGACTGGAGTCTTTAAAGACTTCTGAGGTGTGTGAAGTTTATCTGACGCTGGGTTCGCTTCAAACGGCCAGGGTCAAAACATGCTGCACAACCATTCAAAACACAAACTAGGCCATGCCAAGCAGGACTACACTCATGCTGTATGGATGGAAGTTCAGGAAGAGGTTTCTGAAAATGTGTCTTTGTGGCCTGGCTACACTAGAAAGTGGAACAAAAGTTGGCCCAAGAGACTGACTGGACAGAACTTGGACAGTGCTTTCGATTAATTAGATTAATCAGAAACAAAACAAGCTTCTGAGGATTCTTGACTGCTAGCAAGCAGCACTTCCTCAAAGGACACTGATTAGTCAGAATCAAAGCACATTGTACATTTTGCAAGAAATTTTGACCAAAAGACTTTTGTAACAAAGGTCACTGTTTTATTAGCCATAGCTGGTAGGCTCTTTAATGTCACTTTGAAAAGTAAGTGACCATGAATCTTTTAAATGATATCATCTTTCATTTTCTTGAAGAAACCAATACAGTCTTGCTAAAATCATATGATATGCTAACTCTTGGCATTGGGCTACTACCGTAAATACTAAGCTAGCAGGACAATCAATTCACAAGGCTTTCAGATAAACTACACACAGATTAACACATCAAGTCACGTTAGCTTTATGTTTACAGCCCCACATTAATGATTCACTTTAATCTCTTGTCAGTAAAAATCAGGCACGACACAAAAGGCGTCACACACTTCAAACATTTCCAGCTGATGTCTCTTTCTCATCTTGTCTGGCTGAATGAGTTACCAGCTGGTCGTTCACTGGGGAAAAGGCACCACTAACATCAGTTTGCAGGCTACGTAGCCAATTAACTTCTCAGCTGTCGCCCTGTCAGCAGCTCAAAGCTCACCTGCAAATGTCATCATCAGTCAGTTTTGATGTTAAATGCTGTGGCCTTTATCTGTCAGCACCATTACTGATAACACTGTCTGTGTGTAGGCTGAAGTTAGCACAGCAGGCTTGTTTTAATGTGGACCCCGGGCTCTGCTGCCAACACCGGGTCCACCGCCCACTTCATGGCTCAGATGGTAAAGAAAAATTTTACCGATGTCCAAAATGAAAGGCTATTATATAAAAACTTTGATAAGTGCCGTCACATAGCTATGGTATGTTTTTTCTATTTGAGCTGTAATACAACCTGCACCTGGCTTTAATAGTTTCCATTTGGGAGACTATGTTCAAACTTTTAAAATAACACAAACAACAACACCAGTTTAATTTACTTTACAAATATTACACCGCTGCCAAAAATATCAGCTGTCAGCCACTTCGGTCTGAAGCCCCTCAGCTATCAGAAAGTCATTCCACTGGAACATTCATGGCAACTGCCAGATTGCATTAAACTGCTGTGTACTGTACTCTCCATCTCACACACACAGACAAAAAAATGTTATTTAAGCTTTAAGCTCCCATTTATCACTGCAAAAACCAGCTTTTCCACTTTTAACACAATGTCCTCAGTCACCTTCAACAAGACTTCATGAGTGGGATGTGCAGTAGCAGCTCTGGGCAACAACAGACAGCAAAGCTTCCAAACATCACATCCTGAATGTCAAGTCAAGCTATTTTGTCATTATCAATTTATATGCAGATTCTATTCTTAGTAGCCAATGGTGACATTAACATGTCTTTGTACAAAGTCTATAAATTGAAAAAGTTGAAAAACTTCCTACAGCAGCACAAACTATTTTGATTGGTCAAGGCGTTCCTGGATTTCAAACAGAACCAAATTACAAAAATAGTTCAACAAAATATGTTTCTGAAAAATAACTGAGGTCAGAAATGAGACGTGGGATTTCGGAATCAGCCTGCATGTTTGCTTTTGGACACTACTCAGTGGCCTTAAAGGGGAGCAGTAATAGTTTGTAGTTTGCTAATCAGTGATGAGGGAATTGTTTAAATGCATGTTCTGTGGTGGCAGTGCAGTCGCTGTACAATTTGTGGATGAGACTCTAGGTGTGGCACCCAATGAAACAACACAGCTGCCTACACAGTCAATGTAATGGAATAATGTGTTTTTGAATACAAATAAATTAAAGTAATAATAAATGACACATCCTGTAGACACATGCCATTAGCCCAGTCATGGCAGTACAACAGAGGTTTTAGTTGAAAGCCATCAGCTTCTGTGCAGACAGTATTCTTGTTATTATTCTTCTTCTGACACTGATATGGTGATATCAGTGTCAGTTACCTCCTGCCTCCTGACATTTGTTATCAGACATCATGAGTTTCTTTTAGGATAGTATGTCTCAGATACCTGATAAAGTCCTAGTGGAAACTGAATATATTTACATCTCTGATCATGTTTGATGGATTTTCTTTTCATAACATTTTAAAGGATCAGATTTTACCATTTCAGACGATATCTTCAGAGGTCAAGATCCCCAATCTACCTTCTCTGATGAATCAGCCTATCTAACACTTACAGTAACAAGTGTCTAAGCTTCAAACCCTCCACTCCACAGTTCACTTACTGACTCATAAAGTATGTATGATCCCCCCTTATCTGCCTCAGGCTTGCTTGTACTGCTCCAATAAATAGTTCATCACTTCAGTTGCTGTTGTATTCGGGCCATCTATTTCCCTGCCTTTTTTTTACGACAGACTCGGGGACAGTGCTGCAAAGTGCTACCTTTGCCCAAGGACGCTGTGTGACAATAAGATTAGGGAGCTGTGCTCGGCAGCTAAGTGAGTCGAGTGTGTTGCATACCCCGTTGCCGTGACAGCGTGCGATGCAAGTCTCCAGCTCGGTAAAAGAGGCATTTTGGCATCTGCGGTCTCTGCACACCTGTGGCAACACAAGCAGAAAGATCACATACTGTGGTAAAAATTACAGTGCACGCTCAAACACACAAACTTTGATCAGGCTTCTGCCAGTGCCCTTGTTCTTTGGAACAAACCCCCTGGGGAGACTGGGCAAATAGCATGGTTATGTCACTTCCTTTACACACTGGCTTGTAATGATGTTTACTGAGCTGATGCTACTGAAAAGGTTTAATTTTAATGCTTTTAAATCACTTCATTCAACATTAATATTTTTTTAGCTACATGCATGTGGGCTCCTACAGCAACACTGGTGCTCGCCCTCTGCTAACAGAATTACAGTTTTTTCTGAATGCTTAAACACTAACAATGATTCTTATAGCACAATTTCTAAAACTATTAATAGTTTTAACAAAATCACTCACTGAGTTTGCAAAACTAAAAGCAAAAAAACTGCTTTACACTCAATTTGCACTTTTGTAACACAATTTGCAATTGTATAAATATAATCAACTTCACAGCACTCTTGTTGCTGAACTGTAAACACAACTCACTGCTTTACACACAACTTCCAAATGATCAACACACTCCTAGTAAAACTACACACATTTATGGCTGGTATTTACACTATTTTGCCAACGTCTGGCTACACTGTCCAATGTGAGAACTGTTTTACATCATTAGTTCACTTTGCAATCAGCATGAGCACTGTGAATAAGCCACAGGTAAGCTTCAGTGTGGAGAACAATGGAGGGAGAAGGAAACTGAGAAGAGTGAGAATTAGAGGAAGGAACATGAGGAAGAGAAGGAGGACAAAGACTAGGACGTGAATTTAGAGGAAGAGGACGAGGAGGTGAAGAGGAAGGAGGAAGGGTAAGAAGAAATAGAATTACTGATGTCATCGGAGCTACAATAGTGGATCATGTGATCAACCATGGAATGACCTGAGGGAAGCTGGACAACGGGTTCAACCTGAGCCGCTACACTGTAGCAAGAATCAATAAGGACATAGTGATGAGAATGGGTTAGTACAGTTCCCTCACATTAAGTTTTGTAGTAGTACCATACTCTAATGAGAAAAACAACATACTGTACATGTAAAACTGAAACTGCTACTCCACAGAATTACTAGACATCCAGCATCTGAAGGAGGCATGCGAGGATATGGACCAGGCATCATGTCAGGCCTGGATACGGCACTCCAGGAGACATGTTCCCCGGTGACTTGGACTAGAAGACATTGTATGAGACGATGAAATTCTGTGGCCGGACCCAGAGAGACAATGAGACTGATTTTCTCCTCTCTCTCTCTTCAGTGAAATTAAACTATACACAGTTTATGGCTAGTATTTACACACTATTGTTGCCAACTGTCTGGCTACACTGTCACATGTGAGAACTGTTTTACATCATTAGTTCACTTTGCAATCAGCATGAGCACTAAAATAAGTAAATAAGCCACAGTAAGCTTCAGTGTGAATTTAGAGGAAGAGGAGGAAGAATTACTGATGTCATCAGAGCTACAATAGTGGATCATGTGATCAACCATGGAATGACCCTGAGGGAAGCTGCCAACGGGTTCAGCCTGAGCCGCTACACTGTAGCAAGCATCATAATGACATATGATGAGAATGGGGTAGTACAGTTCCCTCACACTAAGTTTTGTACCATACTCTAATGAGAAAAACAACATACTGTACATGTAAAACTAGGGATGTCCCGATCAGTTTTTTTGCCTTTGAGTCCGAGTCCGAGTAGTAATTTGATTTTGAGTATCTGCCGATACCGAGTCCCGATCCGATACTTTCAAGATTCTCCATAAGATCAATAAACTTTAATTTCTAAAGAAACATTTAACACTGGAAAGGCCCCCAATCATCAACATTATTATTATTATTATTGTTATTATGGTTATATTAATATTAATGTTGATATTATTATTATGAGTAGTGGTAGGCCTATTACCATAGCTTATCTGAGCATAGTCAATGAGTTAAGTCAAACCAACTAGCACGGTCATGAGCAACCGAGAGCCAAACAGCACCACTCTCTGGGAGTGGGCTCACCTGTATGCAACATGTGCTTGTGTGCGCACGCGTTTGCATGTGTGTATGCACATCAGGCCGCTGCAGACAGCTGCAGTGAATTTTACAAACGCCACCATGTAGACAGAAACACATAGAAACTGATAGCAGAGATGGCACCAGAGGACTGGGCAAGAGAACTAGAATGGGTGGCGCTGCAGCGAGTGCCGCCAGTGAGAAGGCAGAGAACTTCACTCGTACAATGCGGACTCTCTCTGAGAGCAGGTTCTATACATGAGCATGTTTAGTGTCGTGGTGAATTGTGGCAAGTGTTGAAAACGGTGTTGAGCAGCTTCAGAGCCCTCTGTGTCGCTGTAACGTCCAAGCCCTGCAGCGCTGTGACGCACAGTAGGCGACGCAGACAGCGAGCTGACCGTGGTCTGCTCAGAACATCCGTAACGTACACAATGAGTTAAAAAATAAGAACTACCTGTTGATTTGACACATTTTAAGACAGAAGCCGCGGGCCATATAAAGTTCGACGGCCTTTATACGCTACGACGCACCGGAGTGACGCCTTTTGTCATCCAGTCTCTCTGGCAGCGAGAGGGAGAGAGAGAGAAAGAGAGGAAAACAAACAGCATGCAAATGTAATTTATCACGGACCGAAAAAACTTAACTTATCGTGCAATTAATTGATTATTGTTTATCGCGACAGGCCTAGTCATAGCCACCCTGCACAGAAGGCGTTAACTTTGAGAGAGCCCTAATAAATATATATCCGAGTCCTGATCGGGAGGTAACAGCCGATTCCGATCGAGTCTGAAATCACGTAATCGAGGCCCGATTTCCGATCATGTGATCGGATCGGGACATCCCTATGTAAACTGAAACTGTTACTCCACAGAATTGCTAGACATCCAGCATCTGGAAGGAGGCATGCAAGGATATGGACCAGGCATCATGTCAGGCCTGGATATGGCACTCCAGGAGACATTTCCCCGGTGCCTTGGTCCCTGGAGTCATTGCATGCGATGTTGATGAAATTCTGTGGCCGGACCCCAGAGAGACGACAAGACCTCTCTCTCTCTGTGTCTTTTTTTTTTTTTTTTTTTAAAACATTTATTTATGCAAGTTTTCTTTTTTATAGACAACAACAGTAAGACACCTAAAAATAAGATACAATAAGAAAAGAAAAAAAAAAAAAAAAAACGAGAACACAGCAACAGTACTGCCATCACAAAAAACCAAATCAAATTCAACATGTCTGTACATATAAATGAAGTGTGCAAAAAATAAATTAAAAGCAAGTCCCAAAGATTAAGCCACCATAGAGGAGCAGAAGCGATATGGATGCTGCCAGGCCCGGTGCTCCAGTCTGTTTAAATTGTCCTGTAGAGACTGTCTTCTCTCCTTTGTTGATGTGATCCATAAGGGACCCCAAATGGCATGATATTTGGAGTAAGTATCAGAAAGTTTGTAACGCAACCTCTTCGAGGTACAAAACAGGAAACCCGTTCATTCAGCCATTTCTTAGAACAAGGTGAAGAGGCAGATTTCCATTCCCTTAGTATAATTCGTTTAGCAATAACCAATCCAAACATTAGCGCATACTGCAGAGTGGGGGAAGAGATAATGACTCACTGGAGCATCCTAATATCACCAATAGGCCGTCAGGGGTCAACTTTCTATTGTAAATAGTACTATACAAATTAAAAAATATCAGTCCAAAATTTATCAAGCTTAGTGCAGGTCAAAAATAAGTGAGTTAAAGTACCCTCATCCGATTTACATCTATCACACGTAGGAGAAATGGAAGAAAGATCTTGTTAAGTTTGGTCTTTGAATATATGCAGGCGATGAATAACTTTAACTGGATGAGTTGGAGTCTAGCATTCACGGAGCATGCTTTGATTCGATTCAGTCCATTTGTACACAAGTCATCTGGAATATCAGTTCCCATTTCTTTAACCCATGCTTCCTTTATGTGTAGCGAGGAGGTTGCCAGTGGAAAAAGGGAAACAAAATGTGAAATTAAATGTTTAGAGTTGGGATTCCTCAACATAAGCTCATAAAAAGCATGTTGACAGGGGATGGTTTCATAACTACGAACTGACTGCCTAACAAAGTGCCTGATCTGTAAGTACCGGAAAAAGTGCCCAGGGGGGAGATTAAATTTAGTCTGAAGTTGTGTGAAAGATGCAAATTTTTTGTTAATGTAAAGATCTTTAATTACAGACAGACCCTTTTCTGACCATTGTACAAAGACCGCATCCATAAGCCCTGGTTTAAAACAGGGGTTCTGACATATAGGCGAGTGAATAGATAACTGTGGAAGGCCAAGAACTCCCCTGATCTGTTTTAAAATCTTCAATGAATTGCGGAGGATGAAATCAGCCTTCAGTTGTTTCGTAGGTGGATTTAGATGAGAAAACAAAATAGCCTTTAATGACGCTCCAGTCAATGTTAATGCTCTACTTGATTCAATCTGTGGCCAGCTAGGTTTGGAACTATCACTTAGACCCGGTGGGGTGTCATTCCAAAAGACCCACGTTCTAGCATTACACGCCCAATAATAATGACGAAAAACAGGCAAGCCAAGTCCACCTTCAGCAGTGGGTTTCTGTAAGTGCACCTTAGAGATGCGGGGAGGCTTGTTAGCCCAAATAAAGGGCATGACCATGGAATCCAATGCTTTGAAAAAAGAAGATGTAAGAAATATAGGCATATTTTGAAAGAGATATAGAAATTTAGGGAGTACTACCATTTTAATAATATTAACACGGCCAATTAGGGAGAGAGGGAGGAGTTTCCACCTATCAATCATGTTCCGGACCTTCTCCAGCAACTCCGAATAATTCAACTTAAACAGCAGCTTTGAGTTTCTAGGGATAACAATGCCTAGGTATGTAAAATGTTCCTTAGCAATTTTGAGGGGCAAATTATCCAAAAAAGTGGAGTCTAGGCCATCAGACAAAGGCATAAACAAACTTTTTGCCCAGTTTACAGTAAATCCAGAGAGCTGTCCAAAATCACTTATCAGCGTAAGAAGGGGAGAAAGGGACTTCTTAGCATCCGCTAGAGTCAGGATCACGTCATCAGCATACAGACCGATGGTGTATTCACTGGGGCCACAAACTATTCCTGTGATTTGAGAACAATGCCTAATTGAAATGGCCAGAGGCTCAAGGGCCAGGGCAAAGAGCATAGGAGAGAGAGAGCACCCCTGTCGAGTTCCACGTTGAAGCAAAAGGGTGGGGGATCTATTGTGGTTAGTCAATATAGTGGATTTAGGGTTAGCGTAAAGCATTTTTAGAAAGGTTATAAAGCTCCTGCCAAAGCCGAATTTTTCAAGTACAGCAAACATGTAATTCCATTCAATCTGATCAAAGGCTTGCTGTGCGTCCAGGGATATAACCGCTGAATGAGGAAGTTTGGTAGAATACATAATATCTAACAAACGTCGAGTATTAGAAAAGGAAAATCTTTCAGGAATAAACCCTGTCTGATCAGCATGAATTAGGGTACCAATATGTTTACTCAACCTACTAGTCAGAACTTTTGCAATAATTTTTTGATCACTGTTTAGTAAACTTAAGGGGCGATATGAGGCAACATTAGTTGCATCTCTATCCTTTTTTAGAAGGAGGCAAACTTGTGCTTCATATAATGTTCCTGGAAATACGCCCTCCTTCACAGAACAATTTACCATCCGGAGTAAGAGTGGAGCAATAGTGTCTATATGAGTTTTATAAAATTCAATTCCAAACCCGTCTGGCCCGCAAGCTTTGCCATTAGGCAGGGAGCGAATTGCAGATTTAATTTCTTCAAGAGTAAAATCAGAGTCCAATTCAAGCCTAGATGATTCATTCAAAACTGGAATCTCCAATGAATTGAGAAAGGTAAATATGTCATCATCAGTGGCATCTGATTTAGAAGCATAGAGCTGACTGTAATATTGGAAAAATGTATCGTTAATCAGACTGGGATCAGTTAATAACTGTCCAGATAAAGAAAAAATTTTGTGGATCGCTCTTTCAGCTTGAACTCCTTTTAGCTGCCTGGCAAGCAGTTTATCAGCTTTATCACCTAACTCAAAGTGTGCTTGCTTAAGCTTTCGAATATGTTTTAATACCTGCTCCCCCAGCATATGGTTATATTCGTATTTTATTTTCAACATGGCATTAAGAGTATCTTCAGTTTCGAAATACGATATGATTCCTCTAAAGCAGCAAGCTTAGTCTCAGTGTCAGACAGATGTTTTAGACCTAGCTCTTTAGCAAATGACTGGTACGAAATGTGCTACCTCTCAGTACCACCTTAAAAGACTCCCAAGGGTCGAATCAGAAACTGCACCATTTGTCATTGATAGATAAAAATCCTGAGATCTTAGTAACAATATATTCACAAAAAAACATTGTCCGAGTATAAAGAAGGATTAAATTTCCAGTTGTGCTGAGGGGGCCCGATGTTGAAACGGATCTTAAGTGAAAGAGGGGCATGGTCAGAGACTAGATGCTGTGGTATGTTGTGCTGATTAACATTTGATATTAAGCTGGAGCTAATCAGAAAATAATCAATTCGAGAGAAACTACCATGTACAGGAGAAAAAAAGAATATTGCTTCTCAGTGGATGCTGAGCCTCCAAATGTCCACCACATCCAAAGAGTCAATCAAACTATTGAGGACCGGCACAGATTTTAAAGAAGTGGGGGGTTTAGTTGAAGATCGGTCTACGAGGGGGTCGAAATAGCAGTTGAAGTCCCCTCCAATGAGTATATTATGATCAGTATATTCAGAGATAAAATCGAATGTTTTACAGAATGTGGGTTTCCTGTAGAAAAATAATATCAGAAGACAGAGATTTAAGATGTGCGATACTCTGCCCCTCTTTAAGGCACCACCAAGACCTTACAGTTCCATGAAGTAAAAGTGATGGGGCTTGCCTCCTAACAACTGAGACTGTTTATCCAGTATTTAAAACAAAAGTATAACAAATGTAAACCGACATGAGATTTGACAAAAGTGGCAGTACTACAGCAACAAAAACAACAATCCTCCCCAAAACTTACCCAAAGCCGCAACAAAAGGAACAACGCGGCAGATCCCACATACTGTACTGGAGGCTGCCGGATAACGGAGCCAGCTGAGCTAAAACGACTCTTTTACTCTACCTGACAGCCCGTGTTGTTCCCCATTTATAAGACATAAAGATGACATCTGCACCTATCAAACGCGTGTAAGAAGCATATAAAGAATGCAAAAGCTAATGAATTGCAGCAGCTACTTTAGCAAAAACCAAACAATGTAAATCACAAAAGGTAAAGACCTTTCTCAATCAAAAGTATACAGTAGTGCAGCCGGTTAAACAGTACAAATCAGGCTGTGTCCACAACAGAATCAGCAAAACGCTCAGCATCCGTTGGTGACTCAAACACACTGACTTTGTTGTTGTGCACCACCTGGAGTTTAGCCGGAAAGCGCAGGTAGCACTTAAGTCCTGCGTCAACCAACTTCTTCCGAGCAGCACTGAAAGCTTGCCGTTGAGCTGACACCTCCGCTGTATAATCAGGAAAAATCCAAACCTTCTCTCCGCGGTACGAAAGTGGAGCATGCTGTCGGCTGAGACGGAGAATATCACTCACATCACGGTCGTTGTGGACCTTGGCGATAATAACCCGTGGCCGTTCGTTAGGCATAGGCTTAGGTCTCAGGCTGCGGTGCGCTCTATCAATCTTGATGGGTCTGCTAAAATTATCCTGGCCAAGCAGCTCTGGGAGTAACTTTGAAACGAAATCAGTTGGGCGCCTGCTTTCTGACTCTTCTTTTATCCCGACGATCCTGATGTTTAGCCTGCGAGAGCGTCCCTCCAAATCATTTACCTTGGCTTTGATGAGACCGTTAGCCACTTGTAGCTCCCTGCAAGTAGCTTCCAATGCTGTGATGCGATGGTCAGCAGAGGAGAGAGCCTCATCCATGTCACCAATACAGCGCTCTGTCTCAGTGTGCTTATTTTGTAGTGTAGACAAGCATGCCTCAATTGAGTCGAGACGCCCCTCCATGGACTTCTTCAAATCGTCCATAAGTGTAGAGACTTTAGTTAGCTCGGCACGTTGTTTCGTAATGGCGGCTAGGATATCCTCGTTGCTAACAGCCGCGGAGCCACCGTGATGAGAGGCAGATTTCTGGCTTTGGCTGTCCTCCCTTTTCGGCATAATGAAACAGCAATCTGCAAAGTAGCTCAGGAATCAAAAATCCACAGTAGCGGTCGGGTGGTGCAGTGGTTTAATTGCCACTTGAGGGGAATTGACACGGAGCTCAGCAAAACACGTCTTACTCCATTATTGCACACTGGCGCCCCCCCCCCTCTCTCTGTGTCTTTTAGTGAAATTTTATTTTCTTGTGTTTGTTTTGATGTGTGTGAATAAACATTCATACTTGAAATTTGAATCCCTGTGTGTTTATAGAACTATTTATGACAAAAGTTTGACCTCAAATGGACATACCTTGTGCACCGAGAAGGATGTGTTTTAAGTTACAGTTTTTTCTGATTGCTTAAGCACATTTCTGTAACTATTGGCTATTTGTGCAAAACTCTACACACAAATAAAAAAACCTTACACCAAATCAGCAAAACATTGTAGGCCTCTTGCAAAAGCTAATACATTTTGCTTAACCCTTCAAACCTTTGTAAAAATTGTATTTTTGTACCAAACAGTTAACACAAACCATCATATTACTAAGCACACAACTATCATTACAGCATTCTGACATGTTAGAACTATATTGCACAAAAAATACTTCCAACTTCCTTCCTGCTCAATTACATATTACGTCCTTAATGCTGTAGGAGCATAGAAACTGTCTTGTTGACGATGGTTCTTGCAAGCTTTGCGTCATAATTCAACACTTTAGGCAACACTCCATCATATTAGGACTAATAGTATCTGCATTAGCACTGTGTCTCCCCTCTGCCTGTTGTCGTTGCTTTCCTTTTGTTAGCCGGGGGAATCAATTAGGACCAGCCGAATCTGTGACTGTGTGATATAAGCATCTGTTTTGTGCTATGTGTGCATTAACCACTCGTTCAATATGATGACTCAAAATTCATCATGCTGGATGGCAGACAATATTCTCTGCTGCCTATTTATAATATATTACTCATGCAGCACTATTCAGGCCCATACAATAGCTGAAGTGGAATTCAAGTGGCTGGAATGTACTGCAGAGGCAAAGCAATATATATGACAGAGGAGAATATTCTCGTGGAATGGAAGAGTGCTAATTCACTGTGTATTTTCATACATATGTATTCCACATGCATAATTTAAGTCGTATTTTATATGAATTTGTGTATTTGTGCTCAAAGGTAGGTTTACCGTATATTCTAGGAGTACAGCAGGAAGCAAACCACAGAGACCAGACCTCGTGGATCTCAGTACTACTATTGTTTAAATGGGATCAAATAAACAGTAACTATTCATTGAGGAAGAAAGTATGAGTAACTAAGCAAAGAAAACACTGGCATACATATGAATTTTTACAAATCAGGAAGTTCGGCTTCAGATTTACATAACACACAATCTAGTGACATAGATGTCTTCACACAAACTCTATCACATAGCTAAGGAGAAGAAGACTCATCCTGGAATCAATGTCAGGGTAGCCTCTAAACTAGAGAAATAAAATAAGAATTTCCTCCATCATGTTCAGTTATGGACAATAGAGTGTGTTTATCACTATGACTATTGACCTTGAATGTAAAAATTTAACCCAGAGTAACAACAATTTAGTCAGTTTATTATTTATCCAGTTGATGTTGTGTCCGTGGGGGACTGGCGGTGGGAAAAATGCGGCAGACAGAAGGAGAGACATGTCTGTCAATATATGTAAAAATTGTTAGTATGCAATAACCTCCTGTTTACAGTAGGTGGCGCTGTCCACAGATGTCCACACATGGTCGGGGTTGGGTCTGTATCACATTTGAGGATTTTAGGAGCATCCGTGGTGGAGTTATAACAGCTCCAGTACCCTATGTGTCCACTGGATGGAGCCAGACCCCATGAGAATAGTGGAGACCTGTCTGTGTATCAAACACCCAAAAACATTTGATTCATAGTGGTCGTAGCTGTTACGCTGAATATTTTCAAATTCCAGGGGGCGCTGTAGAGCCATTTTGCATGTCGCAGTCCTCGCGACAGTTTCAGATCGCCATTTTTCGCGAACTGGGTCAGTCTGCCAATTTTGGTGAGTTTTCGAGTACGTTCAGGGGGTCAAAATTGCGCCCAATGACGCGGAAGAAAAATAGGGAACAATAATAATAATAATTAAAGCTGCAAGCCAGCAATGACGGGCCCTGACGGGTCCGCGGGACCAGCAGCCGCCGCCTCCCCTATCGTCCCACGACCTCTCTCCCAGCTGTACCGGCACGAGCTGTGGTCTGCAGGGCAGAAAAGTACAGCAAAACACACATGTACAAAACACAGGTCCCCGGTCAGTAGGTGGCGCAGTGACCGTAGCATGTCAGCATGTCAATCTGTGCAGCGTCCGATGTTAAGCATGACTGTAAAGTTTCATCCACATAGGATGAAGTATGAGGGAGATACAGCCAAAAATACATGTATTTCCTGTGCGTTGGCGAAGGGTCACCTTCGTGGTGGCGCAACAGCAGACCGTATGACGAAGTACTGCGTTTTTGATAACTTTGGTCCCTAAGCCCTTAAGGGCGAGTGCACCAATTTTCAGCCGTATCAAGCAATTCCCCTAGGAGGAGTTCGCAAAAGTGTAGGTGTACAAATTGGAACAAGGCGTGGTTTTTTTCAAATGGCGGACTTCCTGTACATCCTGGAATTTTCGCCCAAGAGGCTTTTTTTCTTGTCACAAGGCGATACACCATTCGGTGCTCGGGCCCTAATAATAATAATAAACGCTTGCATTTCAATAGGACTCTTGCACCTTTCGGTGCTCGGGCCCTAATAATAATAAACACTACAATTACAATAGGGCCTTCGCACCACTCGGTGCTCGGGCACTAATAACATTACAATTACAACAGGGCCTTCGCACCACTCAGGTCCTAATAATACCTACAATTACAATAGGGCCTTCGCACCACTCGGTGCTCGGGCCCTAATTAAAGCTGCAAGCAGCGCTGACGGGCCCTCGCCTTATTTTAATTTAATTAAGTTGTTAACTGTAAAAATCACAAATTTACCTCCTATCAACAGGGTAAACCACCAACAATCAAGAATGCATGATGATGTAGTGCCATGGCTGTGCAGTCAAAAAAATTTCAAACAAATATTTATCTATCTATTTTTAAAAAACCGTTAAGTTAGGGGACGTTTTTGTCCCAACAACACATTAGGGAGAAAAAAAGAAAATCCAGTGCTGTGCAAAAACTAATAATTGCAATAAAGTCAATTTTTTACTGATGTTTGACATGACCAAGACTGTAATAAGGTTAAAAGAATCCAGTCCACATTCACCTTTTCTATTAAAAATGAGCCATTTTGTGTGTTTGTTCCAATTTCAGCACCACCCCTTATAAAATTGGTGATTAAAGGGTTAAAATCCTGGGGGAAAATGATTTTTTCACTACTGTTGATTAGAACTGAAGTTAATTAAAAGGTATATGCAAAAAATTTAAAAAAATATTTATCTGATATATTTTTAAAACCGTTAAAAAGTTAGGGGACGTTTTTGTCCCAAACAACACATAAGGGTAGTGTTGCGAACAGTCCATGAGGGTTAAAGGGCGTGGCCTCTGTGGCTCGCAAAAGTCTGGTGACAATTCATGATTTCCCCATGTAACTTTGAACGGCTCTCACCGCTCGCATACTTTATCCAAACGTCTTCAAACTTTATGAGCATGATGAGGGTTTCGCCTGAACGCCTCCATATGTTGAAATCCTGACTTACTCATGGCGCCCCCTGCTGGTAACAGGAAAGACCTGACCTGACGTGTACTGCTCCTACATAGTTGACAGCATCAACTTCATTTCACCTCTAGAACCTTCCAACTAGTTGGTGAAGCTACACTATGAAGGCCCGTGAAGCTGCGTGCAATGGTGTCCGTGTGGCGGGGCGCTGTCGATCCTTCGCCGTGAGATTACTTTTGAGTAATAATGACCTTAATGACCTTCTATGATCATGAAAATTCATACACACATTTCTCGGGGGCATGTACTAGCAACTGATGGGGGTCTCGTAAGTGGGCGGGGCAAAATGGCTCAATGGCGCCCCCTTGAATTTTTAAATACCCCTCTCCATAGGAGTTTTTTTGGAGTAGGAAGACAAAATCGGCACACCACACAGAACACGTCCAGGCGCACATAAAAGTCTCTTGCACCATTGATCTAGACCACACAGGAAGTCAGCCCATTTTGATTTTGGCGGTCAAATTTCAGCGATTTCCACCTTTGGTATGCGGACGAACTCCTCCTAGGGATTTCGACCGATTGACTTCATATTCGGTCGCTGTCACCTAGAGACCATGCTGAACAAAAGTTATCAAAAGCTTTTCTCTAAGTTAAAGGGCGTTGGCCGCTGTGGCGTCACTTCGCCATTCATACACGAACAGCTCTCTCTCCCTACATACTTGCTCCAAACGGCTTCAAACTCTTTCTGCACGTGGTCAGAGCCCCTCCCTAAACGTCTCTATGTCATCATGATCGTGCCCGCTCATGCGCTCTCTTGTGGTGGACAAAGTAAGTGCCATGTTCTACACTGACATGCACTTATCTCTCACTGTTTAATCCTTCCCTGTCATTACCCAGCCAAATGAGGATAACAGATTTGCAGTGCCTTCAGAGACACCTGTTTGGTTTTCCTGTATTAGGCTGCCCGTGGCGGTTGGCGACTGTTGAACCGTCGCCATGAAACATCAACTGCTATAACTTCGCCGTGCATCGTCCTAATGTCCTCAAATTGTTTTCATGTCATAACGGGTCCGTCCCCCAACACGTCTGCACGCTCATGAGTCACCTGCACAGCGCCACCTACAGGAAACCGGAAGTAAACTGCTTCTTGACAATTTTCATGTATGAATCAAATGTTTTTTGAGGTTTGATTCTGTAGCGCAGGAAGAAGTTGATTAAGAAAGTGGATAGATGACACTGACACTTTAGGGGTCTTAAAGTTATATTAAAAATGAAAATTATATTGACATTGTTCAAATATTAACTTGAAACCCATTAAGCTGAGCGATGACATTTATTTCTGCAATGTGTTTCTATAAAATTAAGTTTCAGATCAGCACATGGATTCCAACATCTGTAATAGCAGCCAATAATGTCAGCAAATTAGTCAGTCTCTAATGTGATGTCCAGCTACACTTGTCAGATAATTTTAAACACGCACTGATGCACATAAACACACTTCATCCTAGCACCTCACCAGTAAAGTCTTGTCTCCTTTGCCTCAAGCTATGGTAGTCTTTACAAACATGGTAAACAGCTGAAACAAGATCCTAGCACTCCTAATGAGAGGTACTGATAGAATGTTGGAAACACAGCTCTGCTATTTGTTGTTCTTGGTCTAAAAACACTGCTTTAAATCCTCTGTGGGCAGGTTCAAAACAGCAGGCAGGTATTTGTGTTCCGGGCAGGTGGCCAGATACAATAATTGTTAAGCTACGGGTTTATATTGATCTACAGATGCACTTCATCTTGTGGGCACTTGGTGGCACGGCACAGTAACAATCCTTATAATAATGATATTATTCAAATTCTTAATGTACCCACCTTGCCCTCACTGCACTTGGTGCCCGTCATGACGAGGCCCGGGTCCGGCAGGTCCCCCTGGCCATCCTGGGTGCTGTAGACGTAGGTGCCACGGCACTTCACCTCTATGCCACCTGTCTTGATGGTGGTGTCGATGGACACGGCGTTGGTACCTTTAGGCTTCTTGGCAGCACTGTGGCACTGGATCTTACCGCACTTGGCATCACTGGGCAGATACAAGCACATTAGAGTGGGTCTTCATTTTTTAAGGGCACGCCAAGAGAGTCTGGTGGACTTTAGGGATCTGCTGAGCAGCTACAACTCACAGCTGGGAGCATACACAGGCGGAGTGCTTTATAGTCTAGTGTTGTGGTTTATAAGCTGATTCTGTATTATAGAAGTGTTTGTTTAAAATTTTAACAGATTTGCTTTATTTTTAAGCATTTACACACAATTTTTTATTATGGCACTAAGAAAAGGTTGTTTTTAAATTGAGTTTAGAGTTGAATGTATCCTCAACAACACTTTTACACTCATTAATATGCAGTTCAAACACACAAAAACACTGTTTCCACACAAGGGAAAACAAATGAGGTAGATTATAGAATGAATGACACATAGAGTGTTCACATGTCTTAATAGGAACACATTTACATATCCTCTAATCAGCCCTGTGACTCGCTGTGGCCAGAAAGCAATGACTCCTGAGGGACTCCATAATGGATCTGGGCAGTAGTAGATCATACGAGGTAGCCGTGGGTGCAGGATCAATGACTGGATTTTCTTAAAGCTCAACTTCTTTTTGGCCACTTGGGGGCAGCAAACATGCTAATATCCCATGACATCCAGAATGAAGAAGGCGTTAGCACGTTAACAAACTTGTGCATTTGAATGTATGTGGAGTTTGTATGAATTCCAATTTACAACATGCACCCAAAGACTGTAAACAAAGATGTACAACTGGAATCACTCATACATTTTTTGAAGAGCAGGTTTGAAGCTTCTTTGAAGCTGTGGGAGTCTGTGACCATCGCCGCATTGGCAGTGTTGGAGTCTGCCTAACTCCTAACCTTCAAATATGGGCAACAATGTGGAGCAAGGATAAAAGTATTTCATGAGTCAAGACATGTATCTTCAGGGTCTATCGGGATTGACTCACTTTTGTAGCCAGTGTGCAGGTTTTGGTGTTTTGGTTTGTGGGGGGGAAAAATCTAAATCCAAATCTGCATTATTTGTCCATGTGCTTACTCACTGTTTGTTATACAACAACAGTTAAATTGAATATTTGCAAGAGAGGATTTCATGCATGCCTCAAAACACACGTGCATGTAAACGGACCAGTGTGTCTTTACAGGAGGGTCTATATATTAGCTTATGCTTCTTCTTAATGACCATTATTATGTATAACAGCTTTTTCTTACTTTTTCTCACACTTCACGTAGTTGCCGTGCTCGTCGTTCCCACAGTTTCCGAAAGCGTTTCCTGCTGCGTTGACATCTTCAAAGCAGGCATCATGGGCCGGTCGAGCTCCTGGAAATGCAGCGTACATGTTAGTCGCTAACATGCTGACTCTCAAAGCTTTTAGCCAAATGGAAATCCTGCTACAGCAGCAGATATTTGTTTATTTGGTGTCAAAGCCAGAATCAGAGGAAAAGATCAGTATCAATTCCGCCCAGTGCATGTGGCATAAAGGTTTTGAGTCAGGGATCTATTGCTGCTACAGTGCAGTCACAGCTAGCTGGGAACTTTTAGTTACAGCTAATTTTTTGCTACAACACAGTAGTAATTGTTCTATATAACACTAAATCTCAGTACTATTTGAGGGCTGCTTGTCATCCTTTTAACTATTTTCTATAAAATGGATTTTTGCAATAACAATGGCTGAAACAATAAAAGAAGTACTACAGAAGTCAACATCCTGCTTTTATCTGTCATACTGCAAACATTACAAACACAGTGAAGAAGGAAGAGAGAGAACAAAAGTCCTTAATGGGTATTTTGTTTTGACAGTACATATTCATTGTATAAATGAATAACATTTACTATAAGTGCAGTCAAATCTTTATCTGATTTAGGACTTCAAATCCTCAAGTGAACTCCCTGACCTCTATTGTAAATCCCTCATTTCAGTGTTTAAACAAAGGCTCAGCACTGGTCTAAAGACATACACACTATATCCCTGTCACACAGAGAGGGTAGGTGAAGCCTATAAGCTTTTCATTACCGTAGCCCCAGAGCTGCAGGCACTGCTGTTCGTGGGTGAGGCACATGCCGTTGTAGCAGTAGGCCACTCCGTACTGACAGGAGGACCCGTCCAGCAGGTAGACGTTGGCGGGACAGTAAGGAGAGGCCCCAGTGCAGTACTCTGGCAGGTCACAAGCCCCTGCTGGGCCCCGACACATGGTACCTGCCTGCTTCAACTGGCACAGGCAGGGAACATGCAATAAAAAAAGGAGGGAGCAGGAGACAATGTGTAAATATTTAGCTTTAAGTTTTTGTTGTTGTAGCTGACTGTGGGGGAATATTTCTAATACTAATAATCACATCTAAATGGCAATACAGGTGAGCAGCATGGTAGTGTCAAATATGTCAATTCAGAACAGGAAGACTTTCCTATACTGAAACAAACTATTCATTACATTGTGTAAATGCATTGTCATGTTCAAAAGTTAATGTCCCTCATTTAATTGCTGTCCAGGTCCTGTGTCTGTAAAACAAGTCCAAATCATCAGTCCTCCACCACCATGCTTGAGGTTTTCCTGCTAAAATGCTGTGTTTGGTTTTCAGCAGACATGGTGGTGATCATTAAGACCAAGCAACTCCACTTTGGTCTCATGTGTCCATAGGACATTGTTCCACAAGTGCTGTTCTTTGTTCAGATGCAGTTTTGCAGCTCTGATCCTACATGGCTGCTGGAGACAGTTTAGATTATTATAAGCAATGCAGTTGGAACTGCTCAAACTACAGTATGTGATTACATATATATGCGGATGCTCTCATTCATCCTGGTCATAGTCATTTCCAAGAGTTTAAATCGAGGCAACTGGACTCAAGGATTTTTTTTTTAAGACATTTCGCCACTCTCCAAAGTGGCTTCTTCAGTTCTGCTACTATTCTGTTTGGGAATCTGAGACAAAATTAAACAGATCAAAATGGACACAATTGGGGATACAGGTGACCCCATGGCACAGCCATGTTTTGTCTGTAGAATTTTTCATTGTACGTACTTGAAATATGTGGTGTTTAGGTAGATGTCCAGTAGATCACAAATGTGGTCTGGTGTAAAGAGGGTTCTGTCTGCAAGTGTGTTGTCCCGGGCAAGCGCTATTCTCTCACTAGTTCCCTCGCATCTGTAGTGGGGATATATGTGAAAAGCGAAGTTACATCATAAGAGACCATGGTGTCGTCTCCATCCTCCGTCGTGTCCATTTTGATCTGTTTAATTTTGTCTCAGATTCCCAACCAGAATAGTAGCAGAACTGAAGAAGCCACTTGGGGAGTGGCAAAACGTCTTCAAAAAACAATCCTTGAGTCCAGTTGCCTCGATTTAATCTCTTGGATATGTGATTACATCACATTTGTTTTAGCTGCTAGGGATGAAAATTGCAGCACAAATGTTTGTTTAATTCTGGGTGGGTACACCTACCTCACACAAAACAATGAGCTGAAAGAGGCTTAAACTGCCGAATCAATTAAAATCTTTTCAACATAATTAGGTCCTGTCACATTACACAAGTAAATGATTGATTTTTTACATATTCTTTAGTGCAGTTTTAAGGTTTTTTTATATTATTGAAAGAGGCTTAAAAATGTGTATTAAAAGACAAAAAATATACCTATTGTCAAGGGGGTTGTGAGACGGAGGACACAAATGCAGACTTAGCCAGAGGTTAAAGAAAACTTCAGTGTTTTATTGCAGGCTAGGTTCGGTACACAGAAGTTCAGTCCGCGAGGCGGAGGTATCCAAAAGGGCACAGGCAAAAAACCAGTGGGCAAAGTCCAAAGCAATGATCGGTACACAGGAGTTCAGTCCGCGAGGCAGAGGTAACACGAAGGGCAAGGCAAAAACAGTAGTCCGATCAAAACAGGTGATACACAGGAAATTCCAAAACTTACTCGAAAACTCACTGGGGAAATCACAAGAGCGGATGGCTACTTGGACGGCTGTGTCGCATGGAAGACTCACAAAATGAACTGGCAACAAGGGGCAGGAAACACACAGGCTTTATACACAGGAGGGCGGGAAGACAATTGGACACAGGTGAAGCACATTAGGGCAGAGCAGGTAATCACAGGAGGGGGAAGGGAGCACACATGAGGAAGGGGAAGTAAACAGAACTGAAACACAAGGGGAAGATCAAGTTTCAAAATAAAACAGGAAGTGACTAGTAAAACTAAACCTAATACAAACAGAAAATGAACTACAAAATAAGAAACCATGACAGTACCCCCCCCCTCAAGGAACGGCTCCCAGACGTTCCACTAGAAACCAAAAGTCTCAACAAAAATACAGGGAGCAAAAAAATCAGTCTAATAAGGGTCCAGAAAACAAAAACTCAGAAAACTGGGTAGAGACCCAGCGTGACGAAGTCAGAGAGCAAGGCCAGAGGCTGAGAAGGCCGAGATTTCCCAGGGTTGAGAGAAACGGCAGGGGAACGCCAGAGACGAGGTTGCAGACCCTCCAGGGTCTGGGCGGAAGAACAACAGAGATAGAGACGCGGCTCCTCCAGGGTCCGGGCGGGAAAACAACAGAGATGGAGACGCGGCCCCTCCAGGGTCCGGGCGGAAGACCACCAGCGATGGAGACGCGGACCCTCCAGGGTCTGGGCTGAAGACCAGCGGCGAGGACGAGACGACGGACCCTCCTGGGTCCGGGCGGAAGACCACCAGCGAGGACGAGACGACGGACCCTCCTGGATCCGGGCTGAAGACCAGCGAGGAAGGCGAGGCGGACCCTCCTGGGTCCTGGCAGAAGACCAGCGAGGAAGGCGAGGCGGACCCTCCTGGGTCCTGGCAGAAGACCAGCGAGGAAGGCGAGGCGGACCCTCCTGGGTCCGGGCAGAAGACCAGCGAGGAAGGCGAGGCGGACCCTCCTGGGTCCGGGCAGAAGACCAGGGAAGAAGACGTGGCGGACCCTCCTGGGTCCGGGCAGAAGACCAGCGAGGAAGGCGAGGCGAACCCTCCTGGGTCCGGGCAGAAGACCAGTAAGGACGAGATGACGGACCCTCCTTGGTCCGGGCAGAAGACCAGCAAAGATGATGGGGCTGACCCACCAGGTTCAGGGCAGAAGGTCGGCAGAGATGAGGAGGCTGACCCACCAGACGAGGAGGCTGACCCTCCAGGGTCAGGGCAGAAGGTTGGCGGAGACGAGGCTGCGGACCCTCCAGAGTCCGGGCAGAAGGTCGGCGGAGACGATGGGGCTGACCCACCTGGGTCAGGGCAGAAGGTCGGCGGAGACGAGGAGGCGGACCCTCCAGAGTCCGGGCAGAAGGCCAGTAAGGACGAGATGACGGACCCTCCTTGGTCCGGGCAGAAGACCAGCAAAGATGATGGGGCTGACCCACCAGGTTCAGGGCAGAAGGTCGGCGGAGATGAGGAGGCTGACCCACCAGACGAGGAGGCTGACCCTCCAGGGTCAGGGCAGAAGGTTGGCGGAGACGAGGCTGCGGACCCTCCAGAGTCCGGGCAGAAGGTCGGCAGAGACGATGGGGCTGACCCACCTGGGTCAGGGCAGAAGGTCGGCGGAGACGATGGGGCTGACCCACCAGGGTCAGGGCAGAAGGTCGGCGGAGACGAGGAGGCGGACCCTCCAGAGTCCGGGCAGAAGGTCGGCGGAGACGATGGGGCTGACCCACCTGGGTCAGGGCAGAAGGTCGGCGGAGACGATGGGGCTGACCCACCAGGGTCAGGGCAGAAGGTCGGCGGAGACGAGGAGGCGGACCCTCCAGGGTCCGGGCAGAAAGCCGGCGAGGATGAGGCAGAAGACCCTCCAGGGTCCAGACAGGAAGCCAGAGCCGAAGACGAGGCAGAAGACCCTCCAGGGACCAGACAGGAAGCCAGAGCCGAAGACGAGGCAGAAGACCCTCCGGGGTCCAGACTGGAGACCGGCGCTGGAGCAGAAGACCCTCCGGGGTTCAGACTGGAGACCGGCGCTGGTGACGTCATCTGGAGCCCGCCCTCAGGCGGCACTGGGGAGAACGGCATCGACTGGAGCCCGCCTCCGGGCGGAACCGGAAGTGGTGACGTCGTCTGGAGCCCGCCTCCGGGCGGAACCGGAAGTGGTGACGTTGTCGGGAGCCCGCCCTCTGGCCGAGACGGGAGGAGCGACGTCGCCTGGGGCTCGCCCTCAGGCGGCAGAAGACCCCCAGATGAGTCGTGGACTGGTTGGGGGAACCAGGAGGGCAGAAAAGAGGCCACAGGAGCAGTGAGCTCATTCATCTCCCGGAAAGGCCTTAGAAAGTGGAGTTGGAGCCAAGGCTTAGCATTTAGCGCTTGGATCATCCCTGTTCTGAGTACCTCTTTCCAATTCCACATCTCCCCCAGCTGCTGGAGCAGGACAACCCTGCGGTTAACCAACCGCCACATCTCCTCGTGGTCTGAGGGAGGTGACGGCAGATTGTCCACCAGGTCTAACTCGGTCTGTTTCCCAAAGCCGGTAGACCTTCCTCCAGAGGTGCACCATCTTAAATGGTGATTCCACAGGGTTTTGGCTCGAAACAGCCGCTCCGACTGCTTCCATGTCTGCTGCGTCCTTTATTGGCCAGTTCGTAATGTCAAGGGGGTTGTGAGACGGAGGACACAAATGCAGACTTAGCCGGAGGTTAAAGCAAACTTCAGTGTTTTATTGCAGGCTAGGTTCGGTACACAGAAGTTCAGTCCGCGAGGCAGAGGTATCCAAAAGGGCACAGGCAAAAACCATTGGTCAAAGCCCAAAGCAATGATCGGTACACAGGAGTTCAGTGGCTTCTTCAGTTCTGCTACTATTCTGTTTGGGAATCTGAGACAAAATTAAACAGATCAAAATGGACACAATTGGGGATACAGGTGACCCCATGGCACAGCCATGTTTTTGTCTGTAGAATTTTTCATTGTACGTACTTGAAATATGTGGTGTTTAGGTAGATGTCCAGTAGATCACAAATGTGGTCTGGTGTAAAGAGGGTTCTGTCTGCAAGTGTGTTGTCCCGGGCAAGCGCTATTCTCTCACTAGTTCCCTCGCATCTGTAGTGGGGATATATGTGAAAAGCGAAGTTACATCATAAGAGACCATGGTGTCGTCTCCATCCTCCGTCGTGTCCATTTTGATCTGTTTAATTTTGTCTCAGATTCCCAACCAGAATAGTAGCAGAACTGAAGAAGCCACTTGGGGAGTGGCAAAACGTCTTCAAAAAACAATCCTTGAGTCCAGTTGCCTCGATTTAATCTCTTGGATATGTGATTACATCACATTTGTTTTAGCTGCTAGGGATGAAAATTGCAGCACAAATGTTTGTTTAATTCTGGGTGGGTACACCTACCTCACACAAAACAATGAGCTGAAAGAGGCTTAAACTGCCGAATCAATTAAAATCTTTTCAACATAATTAGGTCCTGTCACATTACACAAGTAAATGATTGATTTTTTACATATTCTTTAGTGCAGTTTTAAGGTTTTTTTATATTATTGAAAGAGGCTTAAAAATGTGTATTAAAAGACAAAAAATATACCTATTGTCAAGGGGGTTGTGAGACGGAGGACACAAATGCAGACTTAGCCAGAGGTTAAAGAAAACTTCAGTGTTTTATTGCAGGCTAGGTTCGGTACACAGAAGTTCAGTCCGCGAGGCGGAGGTATCCAAAAGGGCACAGGCAAAAAACCAGTGGGCAAAGTCCAAAGCAATGATCGGTACACAGGAGTTCAGTCCGCGAGGCAGAGGTAACGTGGTGGATCCGGGCTGAAGACCAGCGAGGAAGGCGAGGCGGACCCTCCTGGGTCCTGGCAGAAGACCAGCGAGGAAGGCGAGGCGGACCCTCCTGGGTCCTGGCAGAAGACCAGCGAGGAAGGCGAGGCGGACCCTCCTGGGTCCGGGCAGAAGACCAGCGAGGAAGGCGAGGCGGACCCTCCTGGGTCCGGGCAGAAGACCAGGGAAGAAGACGTGGCGGACCCTCCTGGGTCCGGGCAGAAGACCAGCGAGGAAGGCGAGGCGAACCCTCCTGGGTCCGGGCAGAAGACCAGTAAGGACGAGATGACGGACCCTCCTTGGTCCGGGCAGAAGACCAGCAAAGATGATGGGGCTGACCCACCAGGTTCAGGGCAGAAGGTCGGCAGAGATGAGGAGGCTGACCCACCAGACGAGGAGGCTGACCCTCCAGGGTCAGGGCAGAAGGTTGGCGGAGACGAGGCTGCGGACCCTCCAGAGTCCGGGCAGAAGGTCGGCGGAGACGATGGGGCTGACCCACCTGGGTCAGGGCAGAAGGTCGGCGGAGACGAGGAGGCGGACCCTCCAGAGTCCGGGCAGAAGGCCAGTAAGGACGAGATGACGGACCCTCCTTGGTCTGGGCAGAAGACCAGCAAAGATGATGGGGCTGACCCACCAGGTTCAGGGCAGAAGGTCGGCGGAGATGAGGAGGCTGACCCACCAGACGAGGAGGCTGACCCTCCAGGGTCAGGGCAGAAGGTTGGTGGAGACGAGGCTGCGGACCCTCCAGAGTCCGGGCAGAAGGTCGGCAGAGACGATGGGGCTGACCCACCTGGGTCAGGGCAGAAGGTCGGCGGAGACGATGGGGCTGACCCACCAGGGTCAGGGCAGAAGGTCGGCGGAGACGAGGAGGCGGACCCTCCAGAGTCCGGGCAGAAGGTCGGCGGAGACGATGGGGCTGACCCACCTGGGTCAGGGCAGAAGGTCGGCGGAGACGATGGGGCTGACCCACCAGGGTCAGGGCAGAAGGTCGGCGGAGACGAGGAGGCGGACCCTCCAGGGTCCGGGCAGAAAGCCGGCGAGGATGAGGCAGAAGACCCTCCAGGGTCCAGACAGGAAGCCAGAGCCGAAGACGAGGCAGAAGACCCTCCAGGGACCAGACAGGAAGCCAGAGCCGAAGACGAGGCAGAAGACCCTCCGGGGTCCAGACTGGAGACCGGCGCTGGAGCAGAAGACCCTCCGGGGTTCAGACTGGAGACCGGCGCTGGTGACGTCATCTGGAGCCCGCCCTCAGGCGGCACTGGGGAGAACGGCATCGACTGGAGCCCGCCTCCGGGCGGAACCGGAAGTGGTGACGTCGTCTGGAGCCCGCCTCCGGGCGGAACCGGAAGTGGTGACGTTGTCGGGAGCCCGCCCTCTGGCCGAGACGGGAGGAGCGACGTCGCCTGGGGCTCGCCCTCAGGCGGCAGAAGACCCCCAGATGAGTCGTGGACTGGTTGGGGGAACCAGGAGGGCAGAAAAGAGGCCACAGGAGCAGTGAGCTCATTCATCTCCCGGAAAGGCCTTAGAAAGTGGAGTTGGAGCCAAGGCTTAGCATTTAGCGCTTGGATCATCCCTGTTCTGAGTACCTCTTTCCAATTCCACATCTCCCCCAGCTGCTGGAGCAGGACAACCCTGCGGTTAACCAACCGCCACATCTCCTCGTGGTCTGAGGGAGGTGACGGCAGATTGTCCACCAGGTCTAACTCGGTCTGTTTCCCAAAGCCGGTAGACCTTCCTCCAGAGGTGCACCATCTTAAATGGTGATTCCACAGGGTTTTGGCTCGAAACAGCCGCTCCGACTGCTTCCATGTCTGCTGCGTCCTTTATTGGCCAGTTCGTAATGTCAAGGGGGTTGTGAGACGGAGGACACAAATGCAGACTTAGCCGGAGGTTAAAGCAAACTTCAGTGTTTTATTGCAGGCTAGGTTCGGTACACAGAAGTTCAGTCCGCGAGGCAGAGGTATCCAAAAGGGCACAGGCAAAAACCATTGGTCAAAGTCCAAAGCAATGATCGGTACACAGGAGTTCAGTCCGCGAGGCAGAGGTAACACAAAGGGCAAGGCAAAAACAGTAGTCCGATCAAAACAGGTGATACACAGGAAATTCCAAAACTTACTCGAAAACTCACTGGGGAAATCACAAGAGCGGATGGCTACTTGGACGGCTGTGTCGCATGGAAGACTCACAAAATGAACTGGCAACAAGGGGCAGGAAACACACAGGCTTTATACACAGGAGGGCGGGAAGACAATTGGACACAGGTGAAGCACATTAGGGCGGAGCAGGTAATCACAGGAGGGGGAAGGGAGCACACATGAGGAAGGGGAAGTAAACAGAACTGAAACACAAGGGGAAGATCAAGTTTCAAAATAAAACAGGAAGTGACTAGTAAAACTAAACCTAATACAAACAGAAAATGAACTACAAAATAAAAGACCTATTGTGTAAAAAATATATATTTCCATAGAGTACACAGCAGAAGATTAAAAGGGAAAAACAGATCGTCTTCTGAATACATTATAAGTTCTTGCTGTCTTCAGTCTTTTGTCTTATGTGTCAGGTAAAGCTCAGCTGAGTTTAGCTTCACAGTTGCATGTATCACAATAAGATTTCAGCATGTGCATTTGAACAGCGAGATGAGAGCAGAGATGAAAAGTGCTGGTGGGCGACAAACTCTACTGTGATGGAGTCTGACATGCTGTGGGTACAGTATGTCAGTGTGCTGACATGATGACTGACAGTGAACTAATGATACTGAGCTATTGCTGCAAACGAGGTGAGCTCACTGCTACACCATGCTGCTTGCACATCTGTGTGTGTCTTACCTTACAGCCCTCGCAGCACACTCCATGGGCACACTGAGCCTCTTCCTTCAAGGTACAATTATTGGCATTGCAGCAGTCATTAGTGCATTCCTGCAAATAGTCACACACACATACTAAGTTCAAAAACATTCAGAAGCTC
Source organism: Parambassis ranga (assembly GCF_900634625.1). Classification (NCBI taxonomy): domain Eukaryota; kingdom Metazoa; phylum Chordata; class Actinopteri; family Ambassidae; genus Parambassis; species Parambassis ranga. The sequence goes on from NC_041038.1 coordinate 315,553, forward strand.
TGTAAGTCACATCTACTTGAACACATATGCAAAAAAATGTACCAACTCCTAACTAATGGGATTCTGTATGAAAAAGTTACAGTATATGGTACATATGAGCAGTTATGACTATAAGATGAAGTCAGAATAGAATATGCTAAGAAACAATCTATTTTAGTGGGAATTACTAAAGTATTAAAGGATAATTAACATTAGTCAACAGCTGAATACACACTACAGGATTAAAACATGTAGGTCACAGACATAGAGGAAAGTACTGTTGATTTTTAACAATATAACCCCCTTAAATACACACACACCAGACAATGCAGGTGTAACACAAGAGAACACACACTTTCTTTGCAGTAGCAATTTCATAGTGGTGATCTCACAGAACCATGCAAATATGACTTAAGATAAAAAATAAATATGGGGATTATCAGCAATGTGAGCTTGATGTTTGTGTGCTTTTGTTTTTGCAGTGAAACAAGAAGAAGATAAAGAGAATATGATATTTAAGTAATATATAAATATAAGTGTGTTGTATGTGTACCTATTGATTATTTAGACAAAAAGGGGTTGTGACAACTTTTAAATTGAGCCACACCCTCTGAAAATCTAGCAATAAATCCTTTGATGTACTTGATTTGGCAGGATATATGTACATTCCTCATGTACCCACTTCAATCCTAATAGACCTCCATGTTAAACTCTCACACTACAGCATGTTTACAGCCTGATACAATTTTGGCCTTAAAGATATTTCAGTTTTAATACATTTGCAAAACAAATCTAACATTCTATTTTCCCTTTGTCATTAAAAAAAATTGGTAGCATCAGGCAGCACAATAACAAAAATGAAAAAAGTGCAGGGGGTCTGAATACTTTCTTTATTTTATATTAAGACTTCAAATTTTGCATAATTAGGGAGGAACCGCTTTCAGTGACAGGTAACCGAATTTACAAGCCTTCATCAAACTGTGGGCTGCAATGCTCTTCATTCTGGTCTTCCAAAGAAGAACTTAAACCAGCTACAGATCAACATGAAATCAGTTAGCAAATGTTTATACAATGTCAACAAAAATTCAGTTTTTGGAGGGGTCTTGTTGAATTAAAAAAAAAAACTTTTTTCACAGGTTGACATTAGGTACTGTAATTACAGGAAAACTCAGAGATTAGACAGACACCAGTCAAACAACATGAGCTGCTGTGACTGAGAGTCAGAATATGTTGGAAGGGAGAAGAAAAAACACCCAGAGATTTGACTTGCTGCTGCTTTTGTGTCATACCACGTACACAAAGACAACGTCTCCCGTTGCCATGGCGCCCTGAGCAGAGCCACAGTTACGCTCACAACAAATGTGGGAGTTGACTAAGCGAGAGTCAGAAAATCCAAATATACCAGCAGGAAAGAATGAAGACAACACAACAACAACAAAAAGCCTTAAGTTGTTTGTAGTATGATCCTTATTTCACAATCACTCTTTCCATGCACCCACTGTGGTTTAACATTTTCAAAATGAAAAATATGTTTGTAACCGGTTTGACTTTGAAAGGATTCAAACTTCCTGACAAGGATTACATTTGGTTTACAGTGTGGAACTCCTCACACATATGTTTGTGTCAAGGTGAGCCCATTAAGGTTTTGTAGTCCATCTCATTTGCAATGCTAAGAACAGGTGGCTTGTCAGCAGCCTGGGCCTGACTGTCAGCTCCGCTCTGAGTGGGAGTCATAACAAACAGTCCTCGTCAGCGTTGCCGATGTCAGCTACCAATTTGCTTCCTCTGTTTCAATTTGCTGTGCAGCTCAAAGCGAAAAAGATTTACTTAACCTCTGGCTTTATTGAGCGCAAACACTTCATCCCAATTTCAGGAAACTTTCTTTCAGATGTGCTGCACAGTGCATGAATAATGAGGCTGTGATGAGTCTGACTAACTAGCTTTTAATCTTAATGAAACACGTGAGTAATCTAATGTTTTTGCAAAGTAAATAAACAAATATGCTCACATCTGGTTCTCCACAATCACACTCTTCTCCATCTTCCACAAAGCCATTGCCACACTTCTTTCCCCCGACCAGGTCCTTCATGTTGGGCATGTTGTAGAGACACATGCCCCCTCCCTTCTGGAAGTAGCTGTCCAGGTCACGTTTGCTGCAGCGACTGAAGACTCGGGGGAAAGGATGCCTGGAAATGGACATTTGAATGTCATTTTTTTCTGATGCAACATTTGCAATAATATAACATTATTTGCTAAGATTTAACAGTTTGTTTGTCTTGTGTTGCTTTGCAGGATTGTAGGACAACACACAAAGTCAATGCTTCAATTTCATTGAAAAGTGTCAAATAAAAGTTAATGATGCATGAGAATGTAATAAAAAGTGGAATACTTTCATGTTTGTATGTCTGGGGGAACTCAAACATCTCAAGTGACAGGACGAGCTTTTAAGTCATTCACATTAATATGTAATTTGTTTTCCCTATTTAGCTGATGATATTGTTTTTCAGAGCAAACTGTTTGCAGCAACATCTCAGTAGGTTTGATTGTGTGCTGCAGAGCCTTACCCTGTGGCGGCCGCCATCACGCAGCCTCCCTGCTCGGCGGTGGCTTCTACGCAGCAGCCATCATGGTCGTGGCTCATTCCGAAGTTGTGGCCGATCTCGTGGGCCATGGTGGCTGCAGCACCGATGGACAGCTCAGAATGGTCCTGGGAGGGAGGATCACGAACTGTGAGGTCCCTGCTAAAGCTGGGTTATTATGAATCCTGTCCCATTATTAATTGGAAGGTACTAAAGGAACCCAGCATATCCCAACATTCCTTGTGCACACGTGAGGCTAAATATTACTGCAGACTACTTTAATACAGGCAGTGTTGCTAGGTGACAAAAGCACCTGGACAGCTGCTAATAGAAAACAACACTTGAAACGACCCTCATGGCGTTTGAAGGCCATGTCAAAGGAGGCAGCCTATTGTGTCAGAGAATTCATTTAAAAGTCAATACATGCTGGTGTCAGGCGATCAATGGAATTCAAACCATAGATATGGACTTTAATAAGCCTACACACTGTTATGAGAAAACACAACTTAATGGAAATGATTCCTTAAAAGGTGACAGACCTGCTGGTCTGCAGTGGCTGTTTACAAGATCACCCACTCATTCACCACACATTGTTTTTCACCTTTAACCATGTCAATTAAAACATGCAGGATAACAGCTGGCTATATACAATACTGAGCACAATGCATTATGGAACATAATGCTAATGAATTGAGCATGCATTCTGGGACATTGAGTACAGATCGCACCACGACACTAAAGTTGCTCCTACTCATATGTTGATGAGAAAGAAATTCAAAAAAATGAATGTGGTTTCATTATTCATTGAGTTTTCGTTTGTTATTAGGATGTTCTAGCTAGGTGTCAAATTTTAACGAATCTCCAGCAAACGTGTTATTAAGTTGATGATGATCTCATAATTCACTGCTGTTTTCTTAAATTGCAGTGTGGTGATCTTTCTCTGTCAACAGATTTGTCCTTTATTCTACCCAACTTAATTTCCCCATTGGGATTAATAGTAAATTAAATTAAAAATAAATCTAATCTAATCTAATCTAATCTAATCTAATCTAATCTAATCTAATCTAATCTAATCTAATCTAATCTAAATCGAAATGACAGATTATCTCTGCTGGACACATGATTAAAAAAGACCCAATCCAATCTTTTGTTGCTACAGAAATTAGTAAAATATGGATATATAGGATACAGGGTGTTACAAAAGTAAGGGCTGATTCTGTTAAGTAAAATTGCATAAAACGAAAATATTTTTAAATAGTTGCTACAGTGTCACAGTTCCAGAGGTAAAAATGTCAAACTCATGGATAGAGGTGTGTGAACACACACAGTGACACAGTGAGAGTAGCTCCCCTTTAATCTGTGAAAGCTGTCATTCACTCACAGCTCTGCCTGTAAATTATGCATACTGTACGAAAATTTGATCTGTCTTCATGTTCTGCAGTGAAAGCCTTCACATGCTATTTAAACCACAGAGGTAATGTGTATATGTGTGTGCATGTGTAATGGTCAAGCACAGGACATTTAGATTCCACCGGCTGCTTCTGCCCGCAGGACAGCTAAGAGCCTATTAGAAGCTAATCAAGGTTTGAAAAGCTATCGATCTCTCTGTGACCACTCAGCCCACTGCTGCACACATGCGGTTGACCCAAATGCTGTGGCGTGGATATATATTAGTGCTGTCAGCCACCAGGAAAGATAGGAAAATCTAGAGAATCTATAGGTCCTGCTTCACATAGTCCTACATGTGTCCATTAACAAATAATCCTGTCACATCACAGTGTGTTCTCATCGCTCACTGCATGGAAACAGCAACATTGTGGCTACAAGTAGAGAACAACACAGTTAAATCTGCATAATATTGGGGAAAAAAATCAGCTATAAATATTTAACTATTTGCATATACACAGCCTCTACAAAGCAGTTTTTCACTCTACTTTGCACACCAACACTGAATTTTTATTAAAGGGCTGCCGGTCATGTATAAGTTAATCATGGCTTCCTGGTTGTACAGATGAGTGTTGTTTTGTTTAATAGAATCTTGTTGTGTAAACAAGCTATTTTAATTAAGATATGAACAAAGTGGATGTGATGAAATATCATATCATATCATATAAATCTGTCCATTTAATATACACTCCTTCTTACCTCAGCTCCTGATAACATCATGTTTATTAACAACTTTAATTCCCCTTCTACTTGTAACACAAGTGGTAGCAAAAACATTGATTCGTACGACCTCTCACCTCTGCACTGTAAGCTTTACCTAAATCAATTGATTGAACCTTGACCCTAAAGATAAACCCAATGCGGAATGTGGAGGTGGTGATTAAAACTCCATATTCAGGAGAATGCTCAGCATGCCCCACAACGCACACACACAATCAATACAAGATGGATTCAAGCTGGGAGAAAAGACAAACAAGGAGGAGAAATGTATTCCCACATACCACGTTGATGCCTCCAGAGTTCTCCAGGCTGCACATCCCCTCCAGCGGTGCCATCCCAATAGTTGTCCCCTTGAAAATCACACCACTATCGCACACACACAAACACACGTGGTAAAATCAATTAACCTTAAACACCTCCCACAGTGAATGTGCACTGATTGCAGATGCGACAATGGCTGCCATGATAAGTCTGTCGAAGTGGAGAGGGCGTGCCTCAGTCTACCATGTGGTCTCCTGGCAGTTGTCACTTAGCATCCAAAAAGAGGATCACGACACGTCTGATGAATCAAAACAAAACAGGCCCTGTGGTATCAGCTCAACTTATTACAAAGCACGATGGGGCCAACAATTTACTGCTTATGGATGACACTATATTTGCGTGTGTTTGTGTGTTGTTATTTGCGAGTTATTTGCACCAATTATGGGCGGCTGAAGCAAAATCGTTTGCCTAATAAAAGCCTTGTTTATGGAGCCAAATCGGGGTCATAAGTTTTGTTAACCTGAAAAAATAAAATTCATTCAAACACTAAAACTTGAAACTGAAAATGTATGTTTTGATGTTGATTTTTTTCAGTTCAAAATTTTTTTGGAATCAACTTTGAAATTCTTTTGAATAAATAGTTTATTTTCAGGTTTCATGTCAATAATTATTTTCATATTTACCATTTTATTTTTTAAGTTTCAGAGTTTTTGTTTTCAGATTCAAATCTTAATTTTTTTTACAGTTTCACATCTTGTTTCTTCAGGTTCAAATCTTTTTTTCAGCTTCAGATTTACTTTTCAGGTTCAAATCTTTTTTCCACTTTCGCCTCTCCTTTTTTCACCTTTGAGGTTTTGACCCTGATTTTGCGGGGGGTGGGACATGGGTGTGGCCTGCTGAGTGACAGCAGGACAATGAATGCTGAGGCAGAGCGCGCTCTGGGCTGAGGCCTTAGCTCGGCCATGGTGCCTTCAGGGAACATCGGACGTGTGTCAGTTAAACTCAACATGCGCTATCTATCGTATTGACGTGACTGGCTGCAAAACACTGACACCAGGCAAAGTTGTAGACAGTGTTGCATCAAAAGGGAGAATATTAATAATTTGTGGAAGCGATAAGACGCTAAACACATCATGCAGGCCTCCTGGCGGACCCTGTAAGGAACTATCGGCTGGCTGTCACTCTCTTCCTGCTCTGTGCACCAGATAAGTAATAAGCGTCAGTGCTGAGTTACAGCAAGAATAAATACATAACATCATCAAACATGGCAATTACTGCAGGTTAGATTTGCTAAAACCAACAAGGGCAGCGATGCTACACAGCCAGTTAGCACTGAATCTTTATTATGACTCTTCAGTGCATTTCCTCTGGTGTTTACAGAGCAGTCTGTGCTCCCTACAGATATTCAGCTACCTCACATCACCAGACACCTACCTGCTCTACTTTAGTCTGAACACCAATCATACTGTATGTAAGACCTGGTCAAGGACAGTAAAGCTCTGTTTATTGACAATATATAAATGTACTGATTGACAGGTCAGAATTCAAATCCTGAGCCTGGAGCAGACCCATCAGCTGCTGGAGCTCCGTCAGAACCAAGTCTGACCTCTGACCTCCTCACCATGGTCAGCAGGTGCAGCCAGCTGTTGTTTCTGAGTGAGCTGCAGGCTCAGATGATACTGTGGACAACCTGGTGACTGGTGCATCCTCATGCTGACACACACAGTCCTGTATAGAAGGAAGGCGCCCCACACCTAGAACTGGCCTGTTATCTTTTCAGGTTCTAACGTGTTTGGTGCTTCTGTTCTTATTTTGTTGATCATACATGAGAATAAATATCTGTTCACTGAAAAACTGTAACTGTGTTTGTTGTCTATTACAGAAAATATTCACTCTTTGTTATTTTAAAAAGCTGCACAAATAATGAAAACCAGATATGTTGGCAACAGTTTACTGTACTTACTGTACTTTAAATAAAATGCATTACATATATATGAACAAAATCAGTGATCATTATTATCGCGTGCTGTCCTCAGGCAGGTGAAGACTGGTCTGGTGCAGCGTCTGGCCATAAGATCACAGAGCTGTGGAGAGAATATCACAATTACACAATGTACAGTAATTACAGCAAGACATAAAAAGAGCAGCAGTAAACTGAACAATGATAACAGCAGCAGGTCTATGACAGAAGACGCTGCTCTGCTCTCCCTCAGCAGAGCTGAGGACGCAGCTACAACAACACAGAGACACCTAGCATGTTGAGCAGCACCGTGACCGTGATCATGACCATCGACAAGAACAAGAGTATCCACGTCAAGTTCGTTTGCTTACCGATTAAACATAAAATCAGAAAAACTGGTAAATGGAATAAAACCTGCATAAAACGCAGAAAGCTGCCGACCAGAGCCTGTAAGCGTCACGTTAGCATCACGTTAGCAAACTTAGCCTGGTGAAAGCTGACAGCCTCACGCACATCTCCGCTCTTCTCCTACTGGCAAAACATTCAGCTCAACAAGTAACTGAACGCTGAGTAAACTGGCTACGCAGTGATGAAAAATAATAATAATAAAAAACTCATACATGATCAGCCTACCTGTTTGGAAGTACCGTGGCCACCGCAGCGTAGCATGTAGCCGCTTCTGCTCTGTCAGTCGTCGCCAGGTGAAGTCGTACCGATAACCACTCTTGTCTCACATCTTTCTGCATCAAGCCATTTTCTGGTTGTGGCTTTTCCGACTCACTGGTAATTTCTCTGCCATATTGCGCCGTATTCGGTGTTTTCACCAGTTGAGTCTCGCTGTAACTTAGCACTGACGCTCATTGAGTGCGCATTCTTCTCTGGTGCACAGAGCAGGAAGAGAGTGACAGCCAGCCGATAGTTCCATACAGGGTCCGCCAGGAGGCCTGCATGATGTGTTTAGCGTCTTATCGCTTCCACAAATTATTAATATTCTCCCTTTTGATGCAACACTGTCTACAACTTTGCCTGGTGTCAGTGTTTTGCAGCCAGTCACGTCAATACGATAGATAGCGCATGTTGAGTTTAACTGACACACGTCCGATGTTCCCTGAAGGCACCATGGCCGAGCTAAGGCCTCAGCCCAGAGCGCGCTCTGCCTCAGCATTCATTGTCCTGCTGTCACTCAGCAGGCCACACCCATGTCCCACCCCCCGCAAAATCAGGGTCAAAACCTCAAAGGTGAAAAAAGGAGAGGCGAAAGTGGAAAAAAAATTTGAACCTGAAAAGTAAATCTGAAGCTGAAAAAAAGATTTGAACCTGAAGAAACAAGATGTGAAACTGTAAAAAAATTAAGATTTGAATCTGAAAACAAAAACTCTGAAACTTAAAAAATAAAATGGTAAATATGAAAATAATTATTGACATGAAACCTGAAAATAAACTATTTATTCAAAAGAATTTCACAGTTGATTCCAAAAAAATTTTGAACTGAAAAAAATCAACATCAAAACATACATTTTCAGTTTCAAATTTTAGTGTTTGAATGAATTTTATTTTTTCAGGTTAACAAAACTTATGACCCCGATTTGGCTCCATACTTGTTTAGCTAATCATTTGTCAATTTATAAACAAAAGAAATATGAAATTATCTGACCCAACGGCAGCTGTGTGTGTCATTAGAGCCAAGCAGAGGCTCATCATCAGGAGACTGGAGGTGTATGGGGGAGGATGTGGAGTTAATCAGCTTTCTTATTAGCTGAGGCCCAGTGCTGATTATCAGCCTGTGTACTAACATCGAGAGGATGGAAGGTCTGCAGATTCTCCCTCCAAACAAAGCTGATTTCTCTGATGAGCACTGAATATTCAATGGACGAATGACAGATCAATACTGTAAGCGCACAAGGATCCTCACAGACTTGTCAGGAATGTGAGATTTAACAGTCTCCTCCCATGAGTTAAGAAGTGTCTGCAGCTTGAACTCTGGGAGGCAATGATGTAGGCTTTAATGAACGTCTCCTCTGCAGCACAGGGAACCCTAGGTCTTAATTTCCTGGGGCTGTCCTCATGTGACACAGTTTGATGGTTTTGCCATTGCACTTAAAGTAGAGTTTTCCCTGACTGACCTTGTCTTAAACGTATTATGTCTTCTTTTATCCCAGCCTCATGTGGCATGAAGTAAATTGACATTTTTGACTAGTCCTATACCAACAAATTATTTTGTTGCTCAAGAACAATCAAGTTTTTTTCATAGGCTGTAAAAAATATGGGTAAAACTTCCATGAGGCCCTCTATAACCAAGTTGGCCAACACATCCTTACATACATCATCAGCCAGATATGATACGTGGTTATGTTAACCAAACATATGGACATATTGCATGACATAAACACATTGTTATGTTTATGGTAACAGAACCTATGGATGTATAACAGAACATTATCTGATACAGCCACAAAAGTACATGGGCTTTTCCAGGACTGAAATATCAACCTCATGTTATGTTTGCTATTGAGAATAGGCTTAAGTTGGCAGCATCTGCATTCACCTAAATTCCAGGTTCATGCAAATGCAGGCAAAGAGATGAGGTATGAGAGGAGGTTCATAGAAGTAGGCAGTGAGCAATCTTAGTAACTCAAAAACTCACATTATTAATAATTGGGGTATTTCAACATTGAGTTCTGTGGGGAGTGATTAGCTAGCAGCCACTGGAGGATATTTGCTTTATTTCTTTATATCACCTGACGTTGGCGCTTGGGCCTACCACCAAAAACGAAGCTTTACCATAAAAGACTAAAATGGTCCTGTGAGTTGTCTTAAGGTTTAAGATTTGATGTTTTTAAAGTGGGAGGTGGGCCTCCCTTGTCATTTAAGGGGATGCTAAAAAGAACTAAGAAGAGATGTGTGTATCCTATCCTAAATTCCTGTTTTCAGAGTCACAAAGCAATTTACATGTTTGTGTTGACTTACGTTATGACACTTATTGGGCTAGATTAGCTCAAATATTGAGTCTTCATGTGACTGAATTACACAGTTTGTGTGGTCCTACTCTTTACCAGAAGTTGGTCAGTCAGCCGGGCCTCCACTAGTGAAACTGTGTATAATGTGGCTAAAGGGAAACAGTAGTTTGGGTTAATTTTAGTGTTTCCACCTCTTTAAATTAATGCGGAAAACTAAGCATTTAAACTAAAGAGTGACAGTGAGGGAACACCTTTTCCCAACCTCTGGCTGAGGGGAATTTGGGAATGAGGTACAGCCTCTGGGTGATGTCACAGTATTTGTCCATATTTATTTACAGTCTACAGGTGTGTTACTAGCACGTTATGCACAATTTCACCTCCAGCCAAAGCTTAAGTTAAAGCCATGCATCAGCAGCAGCACATACTCAGCAAAAGCATCTGTCAGGTATAAGCCTTTCTTACGTGAGCAGTTGGGCGTTGTCGTGTTTCTTGCGGGATTTCAGCTTCTGTCTCCACTGAAGGAAGGACCACAGTGTGGCATTTGGCTCCTCTGTGATAATGCACTGATCTCTGTCGGTCCACACCTCCAAACCAATCAGAGGCACACGGATGTTCAGTTCCCTGTAGAACTAAACACACACACAATCCTGCCATAAGCTCCCATGATGCAGTCTGGTCACACATGGCTGTTTCTCCCTGTTCTCTGAAAAGGTTGTTGAAGAACGGCGCTTATTAAATCTTGAAGAGACTTCATTCGACAGTATATTTTTGTGCATTTGTGTAACAGACCTCCAAGTAGATTACTGATAGATGACATAAATGATAGATGACATTAAGCTATATAGCTTGTTTAATTGAGTTGTTTATTCTCTGGAGGGTGGCAGGAGAACCAGACTTACCTTATCCACATAATTGGCAATTTCCATTATCCTTGCCTTGGTTTTTTCATAGTCCTTATTTTGCCGTTTAAACTGCAGGACATTGGAGATAGCAGTGTATTAGTGGCATCTGCTCAGCAACAACAATAGAATGTTAGAAACAATCTATTTTACTGTTCCCTGCAGAAACTAATGACACATGAAAACAACACTACCACTTCTACAGCAGTCCATCATCATAACTACCAATTAGACTTGTAGAATTGTTGGTCACTGTTCTGTTTCCATGGTGGTGATGTAGCAGGGACTATTAAGGTGTATCATCTCAACTCTAAGTTCTTCCACCTTTATACATCTGCTTCTCATTAAGCAGACAAATACTCTTATCTGCATGCTTCTGCTTTGTTGGATCTGTACTGTCAGTCTGAAAGAGCTTTATTAGCTTTGATGAGATAATTGCTCAACGTGTGGACCCTGCTTCCATCCGGATGTGTCAGTTTGACGTCAGTGGACAAATGTGACTAATACAGGAATACTCTGCAGAGTAATAAATAGAGCAGGTGGACTGTCATCTTACCAAAGTGTTGTCAGCAACGATGTACAGCTCCATGTACTTAGTCGTACCCCAGGTGTTCCTTTTAACCTGTCATTCAAAACAAAAACAACATGACTTTTCATCGAAGTTTGATACAAATGAAAATTGATTAGGTATAGGCAATGGTCATTGTCTGGGTATTTGTTACCATGGTAACAAGTCCAGCCCCTTCTAAAATATGGGGCTCATGGCGTCTATTCCTGTAGCTAAAGAACTTTGAATTCAGACCACCCTGCACATTGACAACTGATGCTAAAGTGCTATTTTACAACACTCACTAACCACAGTGACGTGTAATGCATTCAGAGTTAAGACCATTTTCAGGTCAAGCATCATGTATATATGTGTAGGTTTAAGCCGACTCATGGCTGTCTTTGTCGAAATAAACTGTTCAACTGTCATACGAATACATAAGGGACCAAATGTATGCATGATATTTGTGAAACCATTAAACAAAACAATTAAAAAAAACAAATAAAGAGCTGAATAAAAATAGAACCTTTGAAATTCAGGGGGTTTTTTTTATTTCCGAAGGGTGGGCGTGGATCCATTATCATTAATACTGCAGACTGGCAGGGTATCTGCGGTGCTGTGATTGCAGACTGTGGAGTTCGACATACATCTTTATTTGAGAGACAAGCAGTGGTAGGTCTGCCATGCCTAGCCTCTCTGTAAAGCAACCCTCTGCTAATGGATGGATTTAGGGGCCACTGGGAAGGCCAAGGGCTGTGATGCAGGTGGGAGGAGATAAAAAAAAGTCAACCTGATCTCACAGAAATACGTGACATACACACGGATTGTTAACACTGCATTACGTGGCACCGACACGAAATGTAGTGAAATTACGTGCAGGCAACATGGAAAACTATCTCCATAGAAAGTCAATGTGGACACCACGGACATTGATGAGGGACGGTTCGTATTATTATTACACAAACTATCTGCTGCTTGAAGGCCGCTTCCTCACAGTGAATCAAACGTGCCGATTTGATTACAGTCATGTCGCTCTGACAATTCACGCATTTCTCTAAGCGATTCGGCCCTTAATAAACGTTTTTTAGGAAACAATCACTATTATATTATTATTTAACACAAACGAACCGGCCCAACACGACCATCTATGTTGACATACATGTTTATTTGATCGATAAAAGTTTTTCTTCTAATGCAACAGTGCTTGATATAATTGTGTTCGACAGCATTTCCTTATGAAATAACGGGAAATGGGGCGTGTAGAAGTAACGTGGAGACATTTGTTGAAGTGAGCATGTGGTTTTTTAATTTCATTTTTGAGAACGACTGGATTGAAAGACAGTGAAAGCTAACGTCGGTTAGCAGTTGCTCTGGGTGGAAGCGTCGTCACATTGCCATGGTAATGCAACTTGCGGGCCTGCTGGTGGTGACGTAAATTCCCTGCGACAACGCATGCATTTTACTAAGCGATTTCACCTAAATAAACGTTTATTTTTTTCTTGGTTTCCTCATTTAATGTATACTTTCTCTACAACATCTTTTACATATTCATCCGTGTCAATCTTTTGCCTGGCGCACGTTTGTTCATATTGTTTTCTAAGTAGTTGTGTAGTAATAAATCAAATTGCACTTCATATTGGTAGTAATCACGATGGTAAACATATTAATATTATGTAGTATTTAGTATTTTTGTGATAATACAATAGTATTTATATCTGCAAAGTTTTGAAGACTACTGATATAAACCACATGGTTTTCCACGGCAACAGACATCACGTGTCGCCTCATCAAGCTGTCATTCATTTGGCGGCTACTTGCCAACTATTTGCTAGGCTATATGCTACATGCTAACGTTAATTGTCACATCAAGACAGCAGATTGACGTCACCATCAGTTAAATGACGGCTGTCTGCATGGTGGTATCTCCGCCACCAAAATCTGTTCAACTTGTAGTTATTGTCAGTGAGTTGTCAATAAAATGCAAAGCAAATAGCTGCACACTAGGAGCACATTTCTGCTTTTAACACATGAACTTTGAAGACAAAGTGTTCACTGCACATGTTCACATTTTCACTATGTTCACAGGTGTTACGATGACTTTAATGTGTATGGCTAATCACTTACACCCCACCATGTTTGTTATAATCTTTTCACAGTGGAAAGACAAGGCCTCCATCTCTGCAGCCAGCATGATTTCAGTCCAAGGCATCTACTCTGCAACTTAGATCTACAGCCACGTCAAAATACTTCAGATGATGTAATAAAATACAACAGTTACACAAAGAAATCAAAACAGTGTCACGTGATTTTAGGTTTTTCATCTAAGCACGTTAAAAGCCAGCCAGGTTAGGTCGCAAGCTATTGTCTGTGCTAGCAGCAGTTCAGACTATTCAGTTCCTTTTGATGAACTACTGGCTGCATGGGCCTTTTTAGGAGAGACTTATATAAGTAACTTATAACTTATGTTACATGCAAATGGTCACAATGACATGCTTTCCTTACTAATGCCATGTAACCCTCTTGATGAGGCGACACATGATGTCCGTTGCTGTGGAAACCATATGGTTTATACCGGTAGTCAGTGGCATAGGAAGCATTAAAAATGTGGGGGGGGGGGACCTTCTGTGGGTGGTGAAAAAAAGTATATTAGTATATTATGAAATATAATATAATAATATGAAGTAGTTGCGATTTCCTGCGGATTTTAACAGGTTGTTAAACACCTATTTTACCTACAGAAGTAAAAACTTAATGACGATTCAACAAAAACTCATTGATTTTAAAACACGGTGACATACAGAAACTAATTCCAAGTGAAACAATAGTTTTGTCAACCATAATGGTGCTACTACACTAACAGATTATACAAAACCTCCACATCTGCCGCCTTCTCTCATTTACAGAGACAAAAAACTGGCAAATCCCATAGAAAAATTGGGCCATGAACCAAACTCTGCTTAATTCAGATAATACAGAAACACTAAAAATACTAACTTACAAAAAAAATGCATGTCTTTATTTTTATTTGCTTATAAAACTGTTTAATTCACAACAAACCTTGTGGATGTGTTTATTGTATAATGATGCACTGCCTTATCTGCTACATGAGTGTTTCCCTGTTCATATAATGCACCACTGTGTCCTGACGGTCCATTACATGTATTTTATTCTTGCTGATAAGAATACGAGCAGGCAGCTATTTGCACTGGCTAGGCGAGGCTGAAGCTAGCAGGCTAACAGGAGCTAACCTGACCTCATTACAATATGGGTTAATGCTGAAAACAACTCTCCGTGTCTTTGTTAGGAATCTCCTCATGTCCATTGTGTCTGGGGAAGGAGCATAAAAAGTAAACAACATGTCGTCAGACAAATAATACCATCTACTGTAACTGAAAGTAAACAGTAGCTTCCTCCCAATATTTCTAAGTGTATTTAACATCAACCTAACATCACCTGGGGCCATGTAACAAAACAGTAAGGCCTTAGCATAAGCTGGACTTTGAGGGATGACACTGACCTCCTCCAGCTTAGAGCAGCACTGACGGTTCTTTTTGTAGTGTATTACTCTCGCCCATAAAAAGCCACTGGCTTTGTTAGATCCGTTACTATAGTAACGGTATTGTAGTGCTGTGGTAACCAGGAAAACATGGATTTCAGCGGTGAGGTTATTCTCTTATGAACCAAGTGGAACAGAGTTTTTTCACGAGCAATCGAAACAGCGTTAGGTGGAGTTTCCTACTCAGTAAATGTGGGGGGGTCCAAACGGGCCATTTTAAAAAATTAAATAACCACATGTTCACTTCAACAAATGTCTCCACGTTACTTCTACATGCCCTATTTCCCGTCATTTCATAAGGAAATGTTGTCGCACACAATTATATCAAGCACTGTTGCTAAATAAACGTGTATGTCGACATAGATGGTCGTGTTGGGCCGGTTCGTTCGTGATAAATAATAATATAACAGTCATCATTTCCTAAAAAAAGTTTATTATGGGCTAAATCGCTTAGAGAAATGCGTGAATTGTCAGAGCGACATGACTGTAATCAAATCGGCACGTTTGATTCTGTGTAGTCTTTTCATTTAGATCGTCATTTTCTTTAATTCAAAAACAGAGAACGTGCACTCTTTAGCTAACTGCATATGGGATCGAAAAGAATCATGTTTTCCATATAGTCCAGCTGAGGAAGCGGCCTTCAAGCAGCAGATAGTTCGTGTAATAATAATACGAACCGTCCCTCATTTCTATTGGCGCTCATGTCCGTGGTGTCCACACATATTAAAAACCATGGTGTCCCTACGAAAATGCCCCGCATTGACTTTCTATGGAGACAGTTTTTCGTGGTGCCTGCACGTAATTTCACTACATTTCGTGTTGGTGCTGCGTAATGCAGTGTTAACAATCCATGTGTATGTCACGTATTTCTGTGAGATCAGGTTGAAAAAATAGGTAAACAGAATGATGCCTTGTTAGAAGGCTCAAAAGGGTAGAAAAAGATCTGACCATCAAAATAGAGTGTGTTTTTTATTATGGAGAAATTTCTCTTTCTTCTTTCAAAACAACACAAAGCTTGAATGGTTCCACTGAAAGGATGCTATGACATGAGGATCCCAAACACAATGAGCCCTGGCCTGCTGCACCATGGGATGGGCTAATAAAAAGGAAACCAGCCTCAGCTGCCTGTAACAGCATGTGCTTATACTGTTTTCTGTTTAAAGGAAAGGAAGTATCATTTATGTATGCCCCAGAGTGCTAGCTTGCCTGCTAACACAGATAAAATGCTAATGTCACCAAAAATTCTAATCTACCCAGAATCCCAGGACAGATCTAGGTTCGGAAAGTGACTCGTGTCAAATCAATTGTCAATGAGCTAGCTAGCAGGCTTCATTGTGCTTTGTTTCAGGATTTTGGTATTGGCTTGTGGAACTAGGGTTGTATGGATCTTCTGCAGTTTAGAGGACGAGCGGTTTCTGAACGGTGTAGGCACAAGCCAACACCGTTTGGTGCCGCTGTCTGACACTTAGATTTATAATTTTAATTCATTGTTTCAATTAGAAAAACTTGGCAGCAGAAAACGTGACTGGCAGGTTTTACAAGACCTGTTTTTATTATTGCGGCACGACATGGCATGGTATTTCCGTTTACTGGGGTAAAATGTGGAGGGCGTTTGACGGTATCAAAATTTGGATAAACCCTATGTGGAACTTTAGTCTTTGGTGTATACTTTGGTGTATGATCAATGTAAATGATCATCCTGCCCTCAAAGACTTGAAACTTGTCTATTGACTTAATCCAAAAGACTCTTTTAATAGAATACTTGATTTTAAAGAATACATAGAAAAAATTAAACCATCAGATGAAAAAGCTTCTGAAACAGAGGGGGCAGAAAAATCTACACTGAAAGCCAGACTAATCAAAGATTAGATGGGTTAACAACCCCCTTAAGGTAGAGAGAGGCAAGTTTAATTCAAGATTTTTCAAACTGACATCCCTGAGACGTTAAGTACAATCCTCCCACACCTCACTGTGAAACCGCTCCACTCAGACGTCAGATGTGACAATACTCTGACTGATTGAAACACTTATCTACTGAGTTGCTGCTAACCAAATCTGGCGCCCAGAGGGAGATGTGGATTTCCTTCTCAGTCATCAAAGAAAGTGCACTGAGGTGTTTCCTAATGTGGTCTTTTTCTTTTTTTTTACAGAAAAATACTGAAAACAGAACAAACAAATGAATTTCCCTCAGAAAGACAGTTTTTTTTAACTAGTGAGACTCACCCTCGAATGAAATGGTCTGAGCAGGTCGGTGATGTGGTCCAAATGTGTGGTGTGATGGCTGTGGCTGCAGTTTCCACCATTAATTGGCAGTTCCTTGGCACTCATCAGTGAGTGGCGGACAGGATCCACATTGCTGATTGGCTCCAGATAGTAGGTGTCACTAGTATTCAAGGATATCAGGCCCCTGTGTAAGAGGTAAAAATAAGAATGAGAGAAGTGTTGGAGGTGATATCAGAGTAGACCAGGTGAAAAACCAGGGTTACATCTGCCCCAAATTACCTTCTTAAAGTGTCAGCAAGATTTAATTAAAGTGCACCAGAAACCTAAAACAGACATTGTGCTTGTTTACCTTTACAGAACAATGAAGTTGCCATAAGCCAGTGCTCCTTATCACTGAGAGGAGGAAGGTGCAGGGTACCTGGGCTACTGTGAATCCACTGTTGCTACCAAGCATTTTAGGGTATTAATCAGTCACAGTAACCTTGACCTTTACCCTTGACCACCCAAATCTATATAGTTCATTCTACAATTTACAAAAACTTTTGCAAGTTTGTGAGGATGTATGCAACTTCGCACTGACTCTAAATCTCTGACCACCAAATCTTTATCAAGAGAAAGGTCATGACCTTTGACCTACGTTTACCAAAATGAAATTACACAGTGGCCCATTTTCTTACTAAGAGCCATGGAGCCATACCACTGGCAACTGCTTGGACAAACCTGCCAGGAGTGTACTTATGCTTGTGTGCTGAGATATCCTCAAGATGGGATACGATGGGTGTAAAGGCGTGCTCCATTTAGTTGATGTGTAATGCTATGAGCGCTGTGTGACAAACACAGCACCCCCTGGTCACCCCCTGCACCCCTTCTCACTTCCAGTAATCCATACTCTGTCAGGCAGCTTTGTGTTGGGCAGGGGAAAGACACACTGCTCAACTCCCCTTTACTAGAATTCAAGCCATAGCACAAATCATGACAAAGTGATTTAATGTTCAATTTATTGTACACTAACTTTAAAATATTAATGTTGGTTTCAGCCTCTAAAATTACGAGTCAGGCTGGTATTATACAGCACAAATATAATAATGTATAATTCATGGAAACTCATAATAGCATATAAAAGAAAACTATTTTATGGACATTTTTGTAATCACTTTGCAAATCGTGCTGTAAAATTGTAATAATAAGGCTATATTTTGTTCAAGAGGTAAACAAATTCTTGTGTGTAGTTTGTAGCCTTCTTGAATATCCATTTCTGTCGTGACCTTGAAAAATAATGACTCACGCAGCCTCTGCTCTATGGTTCAATATTTATTTGAAGTTTGTATGAAAACTATTTCTCTTTTCCTGTGAACATTTTGTCAGACTTGCTATTTGCTTCATACATAGACACAAGGAGACACAATAGACACAATGGGAATCAATTTGTTTTGTGTGAAAGGAGACTATTGTGTTAAATCCACCACTGCCTAGCTCTATGGTTACAGTGGAGCTCTGAGCCATGCATGCAGAAGACAGAGTATTTTTTTTCTATTTTAAGTGATTTTGTAGCCAAGGCTGTGTATCAATTTCTCGCAAAATCATGTAATTCGTCCTGAGTCAACAAAAAACACCTCATTAAGGCATGAAAGGTGCCGACTGGGAAAATGATTTAGAAACTACAGGGCAGCAGTGAAAAGGAAAACATACACATAAGAACAGAGAAGGTCAGGGCTAAAATCTGAGAAAAAGCCTCTGATCCGAAACTCCAGGCAAAGATACCTACCCACTGGCAACATTTTCAATCATAAAATTTTTATTTTGCATAATCACCAGTTTTTTGTACTGCAGGGCTGTGCCATTCCCAAGAGAAAGGCCTCAAATCCTTTATAAAAAAACAGGATTGTAACTGATACAGAGTAAGAGAGTAGAGAGTAAGAAATAGTTTCACATACTAGTGCATCTGAATGTGTCACACATTAGGCATGGAGGTGTCAACATGGATGATAACAAGGTTTAGCAGATCGAATATGCTCCATGAGACTGTGAAAGTGACTCATTTTTAGGCATCTAATCTTATTAAAGAAGGGGCAATGTTTCAGACCCCCTTATCACCAAAAGATCGCACATAGACCAATATGCTGTTAGGGGTGGCAGTTGTTACAAAGTTCTGTCACAATGGTAAAATAAAATGGTGACAATCACAAACTTTATCCAATCCTAACCAATCCATCCATTTATTTTATTTGTATTTTTTTAATAATAATTTTAATAATCCCAGAGGGAATTGTTTTAAGGCTGCTGCCAAGCAGTGTAATACAATGACCAGCAAGGCATGCCACACCAGTGAGTACCCTGGAGGCAGTGCAGGTAAAGTGTCTTGCCAAAGGACACACAACAATGACTTAGGGAGGAGTTGGGATTGAACCACCAACCTTCCAGTTGGTTATTGGACAACCCTGCTATACCACTGAGCCACTGCTGCCCTATTATCTTGTGAACCCACCTGTAGTACAGGGTCACAGGAGTTTTTTGGAGCACATCACTTCCATGACCAGAGGACATTAGGCAAACACTCAGATGAATTGTTCTGGCAAGTGAGGGCTGCTTTTAATGAAGGATGCTTATGCTTGTTGATAAAGATTCTCAGTCATCCAGGTCATCATATGTAGAGAACATTGAAGCAAGGCGTCTGGACTTGTAGAGTTTTCTTGAAGACGTTTCGCTGCTCATCCAAGCAGCTTCATCAGTTCTAACTGTTTGGTGGGGAAACATGGTTTATATGTGGTTACAGACCTCAGTGGGTGGGTCTGGGTAAAACTTAAAAAACAATAGCACTAAATGTTTCCATAATTACCTGTGATGATCTGGCTGACTGGGCCAGGTGTGTCTAACGACTGGCTAACAACACCCAACAACGGTTCGAAGGAAGCGTAGCCCGAAACAAAGGCCCGTGGTTCACCACCAGCCGCTTGATATATCAAAACGTTTTTCCCCACTCGGTGACACACCCGCTGAGAAGCCGACCCTGGTTATTGGCGACTCTGTTTTGCGGCATGTAAAGCCGACACCAGCGGCTATAGTTAAGTGCATCCCGGGGGCCAGAGCGGGCGACATAGAGGGTAGCCTGAAGCTGCTGGCGAGAGATAACCATAAATACAGTAGGATTATAATTCACGTCGGTGTTAATGACACCCGGCTTCGCCAATCAGAGGTCACTAAAGTTAATGAGTTGGTGTGTAATTTAGCTAAAACCATGTCGGACTCCGTAGCGTTCTCTGGTCCCCTCCCAAATCTGACCAGTGATGACATGTTTAGCCGCATGTCCTTGCTCCGTCGCTGGCTGTCATGGTGGTGTCCAGACAACAACGTGGCCTTTATAGATAACTGGGAAACTTTCTGGGGGAAACCTGGCCTTATTAGGAGAGACGGCATCCATCCCACCCAGGGTGGTGCAGCTCTGATTTCTAGCAACATAGCCAAGTTTATTAGACCAACCTGACAACCCAGGGTTGAGGCCAGGAGGCAGAGTCGCTGTCCTACACACCTCTCTGCTGCTTCTGGAGAACTGCCGCCCTCAGTTAGAAACACATTAAATACAACTACACATAGAAACACTAAGCTTAATAATGTTATTGAAGTGGTGACGGTCACACGTCCTCCCACAGTTCATCAAGCACACAAGTTAAGATATATTAATCATAATAACCTAAAATACACACTAACACACACACACACATAGAACAAGGTAACAGAACACTCAGGTGTGGATTGTTTAACATACAATCCCTCCACTCTAAGTCGCTCTTAGTTAATGACTTAATTATTGATCATCACACTGATATATTTTGTCTCACTGAGACTTGGTTACAGGATGAAGAATATGTTGCTTTAAATGAATCAACTCCGTCTTGTTATATTAACTGTCATGTTCCTAGAGTTACAGGTCGCGGAGGAGGAGTGGCAGCAATCTACCGCTCCAGTCTTCAGATGAATCCTAGACCTAAGTCTACTTACTTCTTTTGAGAGTCTCACTCTCAGCCTGTCTCACGGAAGCTGGAAGAAGTCAGAATTTGTTTTACTCGTCGTAGTGTATCGTCCACCTGCTGCTGCTTATTCAGAGTTCCTGCTGGAGTTTTCAGACTTCTTATCAAGTTTAGTGCTTAGCACAGATAAAGTCATTATAGTGGGTGACTTTAACATTCATATGGACGTAGACTCCGACAGTCTGAAGATTGCCTTCAACTCACTCTTGGATTCACTCTTGGGTTCTCTCAGTTAGTAAATGAACCCACACACTGCCACAGTCACACCCTCGACCTGGTTCTCACCTACGGCCTGGAACCTGCTAGTATGGTCTCAAAATCCTGTTCTTTCAGATCACTCATTAATAACCTTTCTCTCTTTCAGACCTACCAGCACCTGAGGAAAAGGTCTACTACAGCAGATGTCTGTCTGAAGACGCCGTAAAGCAGTTTAGGACAGCAATCCTACCAGTACTCCCACAGTCCCAAGTACTGATGGTGGTACCAACTTAAATATTACTCCTGCAGAGCTGGACCGCTTTGTCAACAACACTGCAGACACACTACACTCAGTCTTAAACAGGATTGCTCCACTGAAGAAGAAGAAAACTACAAACCAGAAGAGGCTAGCTCCGTGGTACAACTCAAAAATCCGATCACTGAAACAGATTACACGAAGGATGGAGAGGATGTGGCAGTCCTCTAAATCAGATGACTCCCAGAGGGCCTGGAGAGACAGTCTGCTGACGTATAAGAAGGCCCTTCGCAAAGCCAGGACAGCCTACTATTCATCACTAATAGAAGAAAACAAGAACAACCCGCGCTTTCTCTTTAACGCTGTAGCCAGGCTGACAAAGAGCCACAGCTCTGTGGAGCCTCGCACCTTTATCTCCAAAATACTCGAAAGAGCTGTTGTAAGTCAGCTAAATGACCACCTGCATAGGAACAGTCTGCTCGATGCTTTCCAGTCTGGATTCAGAGCCCATCACAGCACAGAAACAGCACTGCTTAAAGTCACCAATGGCCTCCTCATGGCATTGGACCGGGAACTCGTCTCTGTACTCGTTCTACTGGATCTTAGTGCTGCCTTTGACACCGTAGATCATCGCATCCTGCTACACAGATTAGAACACGAGATCAGGATTACAGGAACAGCACTGCGCTGGTTTAAATCATATTTATCTGACAGATTTCACTTTGTTCATGCTAACGATGTTTCTTCCACAGGTACAAGGGTTAACCATGGTGTTCCGCAGGGTTCTGTGCTCGGACCGATCCTGTTCACCCTCTACATGCTCCCTCTAGGAAACATCATCCAGAAGCACGGCATAAACTTTCATTGTTATGCTGATGATACCCAGCTGTATTTATCCATGAAGCCTGAAGAAACGGAGCCGCTAGTCAGACTACAGGCGTGTCTAAAGGACATAAAGGACTGGATGTCCTCCAACTTTTTACTATTAAACTCGGACAAGACTGAGGTCATTGTTTTTGGACCTAAACATCTCAGAACTAGTCTATCAGATAATACTTTCTCTCTGGATGGAATTACTCTGGCCTCCACTACGACTGTGAGGAACCTTGGAGTCATCTTTGATCAAGACATGTCATTTGTCTCTCATATTAAGCAGGTCTCCAAGACCGCTTTCTTTCACCTGCGTAATATTACTAAGATCAGGAGCATCCTCTCTCAGAGTGATGCTGAAAAGCTCATCCATGCTTTTGTCACTTCAAGACTGGACTACTGCAACTCTTTATTGTCAGGATGTCCACATTACTCCATCAACAGTCTGCAGCTGATCCAGAACGCAGCAGCTAGAGTTCTGACAGGAAGTAGCCAAAGGGATCATATCTCTCCTGTCCTAGCGTCTCTTCACTGGCTCCCAGTGGACTCAAGAATACACTTCAAGATCCTTCTTCTAACCTACAAGGCTCTTCATGGACTTGCTCCATTGTATCTGCAGGACCTGATTGTACCATATGTTCCTAATAGGACACTCAGATCTCTGAGTGCAGGTTTACTTGTAGTTCCTAGGATTCATAAAAGTAGAATGGGAGGACGAGCTTTCAGCTATCAGGCACCACTATTATGGAACCAGTTACCATTATGGGTCAGAGAGGCAGACACTGCCTCCACCTTTAAGACTAGACTTAAAACTTTTCTGTTTAGTAAGGCTTACAGTTAGCCTTAGACCTAGTGTGTAGCACAGCTATGCTGCTCTAGGCCTACGTTGTCGGGGGCACAAACATGATCCACTGAGCAGTTTGCCTCTCACCCTCTAACCTCTCCTTTTCTCTCCTTAGTCTGGCTCACACTGGGCTCAAGACCTGCATGCTGACCTGCAGTCCGGCCCGTGAAGTTTCTCTTGCCCTACGTTGTCGGGGGGGCACAAACATGATCCTCTGAGCAGTTTCCCCCTCACCCTCTGACCTCTCCTCTACTCTCCTTAGTCTGGCTCATACTGGGTAATATCGTCTCATAATCTGTGTTTACTGTCTTCCTCGTAGTTCTGTGCCTCGCTCTTGCTCTCTCTCTGTCTCTTTACAGGTCTCAACACCCATGCTGACCATGCTGACCTGCAGTCCGGCCCCTGTCCTCTCTCTAGGCCTACGTTGTCGGGGGGCACAAACATGACCCAGTAGTTTCCCCCTCACCCTCTGACCTCTCCTCTACTCTCCTTAGTCTGGCTCATACTGGTAATATCATCATCACTGTTTCATCTTGCTGTCATATTTGCTCTGTACTGTATCATGTTTGTATCATGTTTGCTCCTCTCTTTCTCTCTCTCCTTCATCCTCTCTCTCCTCTCTCTCCTTCATCCTCTCTCTCTCTCTCTCTTTCCTCTCTCTCTCTCCTTCATCCTCTCTGACTAGCAGCAGGACTGGTTCCCCCTTAAGCTGACGGGTCCTGCTCAAGGTTTCTTCCTCTTAAAGGGAGTTTTTCCTTGCCACAGTGCTCTTAGGGGGTTCCTGTGAAGCGCTTTGAGACAATGTCTGATTGTAATATGCACTATATAAATAAAACTGAATTGAATTGAATTGAATTGAGGGTGTTGGTGTTCTGTGTTTTTGGGGTGTTGGTTGTTCCTTTTTCCCGTAGGGGGTGCTCGGTCCCCATGGTGGGAGCGCAGTGGAGCTTGGCTGGAGGCGGATCTATGACACCTCACTTCCTGTCGGTCCTCCTTTAAAGCTGGAGCGCGACTTACCTTCGACGCTGGATTGTCTCCTTTTGTGGTACACTCTTGCTGCTGTTCTTAAGAAGGAATTCTTTGATCAGTTGTATTTTTGAGAAAAGATTTTGAGAAAGACTCACGGTGCTCTCCGCTCTATTTCAGGTACGAACCTTCGGATTCATTGTGCTCCTCCAGCCAGTTGCCTGTGCCTCGCCACCTCATCTTCACAAACTATTTTGTAATCACTTGTAAATATTAAACTCACCGTAAAAACGCCACCCTCTCATGTCCTGCTTCTGGGTCCTACACTGAAAGCCTTACAAATTCCTACCAAAGCCACACTGAGCTGTAACTTGATGTCTCTTTTATTGGATCAAATTCATGAATATATTTTTGGGGACATATGTCCTAAGGATGTGCAGCTTCTTTGCCAGGGGAAAGCTTCAATCTGAGCCTTCAATATTCAAAGCATCCCATATTAAAATCCGTCTGAGGCTCTGAACATTTAAGACTTAAAACTGCAGCCTGGATCCCTTAAGAGGATCAAATTAGTTATTTTCATGACAATCTGAAGGAGAAGGAACAAGATGCAAAATTCTGACTCTCTAGTCAAGTGAGTTCTCTATTTGGACAAAACTTCATCCAAAACTATATGTGTTGATGTCACAAATCAGGTAGTGGCAAACATTTAAGAGATGCAATGACACTACAACAAATATCTAAACATCTAAAGGTGAGTGGTTTTGGTAGATAACTTAAGCTAAAATAGTGTGATCATTAATATGTTAATATGTCAATATGTGATCATTAAAAGAGGTCTATAGCCACAGAAAAGGAATCAGCACTACTGGTATAAATAACAATGCATAAGGGGAACACATGCTGAAGTGTATTGGCCCTATGCACACAACACTGTGGAATTCTTTGCACCGACCATTGGTGACAAAGCCTTCCATGTGCTATAATACACTCTAAACCCTGACTCTAAATACAAATATTCTCATAACTGACTTCAAGAGAAGTTAAAGTGATCTTATTGAGATTGCTGTGATTCTATGCTGAAAGGAAACCTGGCATTGTTCTTGTTTTCCTCTATTAATAACAAAGAATAGGTGACGGGACCTCTCTCCCTACTGCCTGCTTATAAACTGTACCAAGAACCTAACTTCTGCTGATTATTTTTCTTTCAGGGTGAAGTTCAAATCTTATTATAATGGTCACAAAAGACAGTTTTCAGGAAACACTAATGATTGTTCAGATTCTATGCCAGTGTCAAATGCTGGGGATATTTTTACACCTGTTTGTATAGGCCTGTTCAATAACTGACAATGATTTTGTCCAGTATGTCCCCATCATGTAATAGAGTGTGACACGTGGAAGAAGATCACAGCAAGGGGATAAGGCTAAATCCCCAGAGTTACATTACACACAAATGGATATTAAAAGGTGTTAGAATGTAAATTATGCTAAAGATATTGCACCTGAACAATGTTGAATAACCACACTGAAATAAATTTGGAGTGACTTTTACATTACATTTACATTTACACATTTACACATTTACAAAAAAATGCTTGTAATCTTTACTTAGTAATAATTATTTACTAGAACCAATTATTTTTACAAAAATACCCAAGTAAATTTCTCTGGCAATACTTACAGATAGTTTGTAACTTCTACTCAGATTACTATTGTATCTAATTACAAAACCCAAGTAAAGACTGCTGGTGTTTCTGTGTTGTTTTACTAACCTTTTCTTTGTTATATTCTATGTAATTATTAAGTAATATTTATTATTAAATAATACACTACTTAATATGAATTTAATATTTACCAAAACATTTGCTGCCAAGGGGATGTTTGAAAGACATATTTTTATTTGACACTTGAAATGACATACATATTTACATATTATTATAACCACAAACATAAAAACGTGGTCATCTGATTTCTTGCTTTCTTCTTCTAAATTTCTGAACAGTAAAAACACAAATTACCTGTCCAATAATAACACCTGCATTGTTGGTTTTCCTGTGCCATGATGGGATGGATGACAGTGATCTTCATGATGGGATTCCTGCAGTCCTCTCTCACTGCTTCTTGGCTGACATCCTGTGCAAACACATAATCCACAATTAAATTTTTATTTTATATTAGCACAAGACAATTACTAGTTGCTAGAAGATCATCTCTATATGGTCATGACGATCATCACATACCTGTTAGCTTTTTATCAGCTCTTCTCCACTCTCTCCAAGATACTCCACCAAGCAACATTTATTTCCCTTCTGCCTTCAACCTGACGCTGTTAAACACAAGAACATTTATTGCAGACAACAACACATAACACACATAAGTACATACACATGTAAACAGAACGCTATATGGGGAAGCCTACAACTGTATTCTGTTATGTGAAGTGCGCGACTCAACGTGAATTTCTTAACGATGTGAGGGAGGCAACGCGGCATTAGAGCGACTTGTACCGGCAGGTGTGGCGCATGAAGGGTGGGGGAGAGGAGGCAGCGGTGCAAGCCGCACAGCTTTTCTCTAAAACGCTTATCATGTCACATTATATACCATATGCAAGTCACTTTTTCTAGCCAGCAGCCTCATGAACATATCCAGCGTTGATAAAAACTACACCTCGGGGCCTCTCAGGACAAAAGGACGTGCCTCTGTTGGCTTAGGTAGCTTGCTGGAAAATACATGCTATTAGCTAGCGCCGCTGCTCTCAGTGCAGAAACAATGAGCCACAGGAAAGTACAAATGTTTTGCTTAAAACTTACCTCTATGATTCCATATCCATGAAATTCCCAAATGTATTCAATGAAGTCCGCCGTCCTGGTTCACGTGTAGCTTCTCTGGACTGTTTGACGGAAAGATTCAAATGTGGGGAGGGGCTCTGACGTCATGCTCCAAGTGCAGGGAAGGTTGCCAGGTTCACTTAGTTCACCCAATTACACTTTACTTAGAAATATCTAGCAACTAAACCAATGAAGTTGTTTAGTGAATATTACTTGGATTGAAGTATTAAATTTACATACAAAACTGAGTACACATAATTACAAACAATCACCAAGTAAATCAACACATCAAAAACTGCTATTTTAAAGTAAAAGCAATAAATTCTCATTTCCTTGTAGAATTAAATATATAATTGAAGTAATAATTACAGGGCCAAAAACTATTTTTTTCAGTGCAGCTGTGATTGTACCTGACTCCTGAGCATGTGCTGAGTGCCACCCAGGAACCTGGATGTCCTTTTACATGGCCATGATAGTAGCAGTGATCCTGTAGGAGAAAGCATAGGAATCAATACTACATGTTTCCAGCTTTAGAAAGCAATGATCATATGTATGCATATATGCTGGTTTAGCCAGATAGAATGGCTGGCTGGGTGCCCTGGTGTTCCTGAAGTGAGCATGACCTGTTTCATGACAACAGCTATGGGTAAAAATGATAAATCAAAGAGCTCTCTGGACACCCAATCATCAGACTTGCAACAAAAAAAGAAGCATCTGAAGACTTAAAAGGAGTTAGAATCTCAGCCATTACATGTTTTCTTGGATATGGTAAGACCGAGTTTTCCTGTTAAGCAAAACTAAATCTGCAGTTTCTCCAGTGGCCACTTAAGGGTGATTTGAAAAGTAAGTAAATTCCCACAGACCTCCAAGTTAAAATGTCCAACTTTACAACAGAATTAAACATTCAGAGTTTGTGACAATCTTGCAAGAAACTGGCTGTCTAGGAAGGTAAGAAAGAACCACTCTTTGGCTTTTAGAACTACTGATTGAGGATTATTCATAAATGAGATAAAACTGGGGTGAACATGTGTGCTAACATTGTTGAACCACGGGGGTTACAGTTTAATAAACACAAAATATTGACTGTTTATTCACCATTTATGACAGCAACACTGGAATCCATTTATTCCAATCAGTTGCAGGTGTAACCCATGTCATGTGACTTCACTAGTTGCTTCTCCATCTGACGCTCTGTGTCGTCTCTGATTCGCTGTCTCAGTACCGCGGCAAAAAAATAAGTCCTAGCTCACGGAGGGATCCTTCCGCACTTCACTCCTGCTGTGGCTGGTGGCATGCTGAGCGTTCGGAAACTCCGGTTCTCCTCAAACAATACTTGTTGTAAACCTCACCTTGACTCAGCGGTAAGCATAATTAATATTTAACCGAGCAGAGAACTCTGTATTGATAGCAGTTTGTTTAGTTAATGTTTTAAACTTTTGTTAAGCGGCGCTGCTACCGCGAGCGGAATTCCCTTTGGAACGCGAGTGTTTTAAGACACTCTGCTTAATTTGAGCCTTCAATACTTGAAGCACCCCAACATTGTGCACCTTGTTTTACACATTAAAATGTGAACTTTAATTCGGCTACCTTGTTTGTTAAGCAAGTGTTTTCATTTATTGTGTTTTCTTTTGATTTGATGTGAAATACTAACCAGGAAGTCAATATTGCAATGAAAACTGCGCAGTTAAAATGGACGATTTCTTATTGGAATATTGCATGGAATGTTACTAAACTGTGTTTAGATATTGAAATGTTGAATGTATTGAATTGAAACTATTATGATTATGACTAGTGTTTACCGGTAAACTGATTTTTTTTTTTTTTTATTGATTACTAATTGTTACTTCTGGCCCTGCAGGTCAGGTTTTTTTTGTTGACCCTTCAATTGGACATTCTTGTGCAAGCAAGTGCAGCAGCTTTACTTTTTCCCCCTCATTGCATTTTTTTGAGACAATTAATTTTAACACAGGAAAAGATCCTGTGAACTGAACTTTGTTTTGTGTATGGACTATATTAATATAATAAATTTTTGTTTTTGCACCTAAATCCGTTATCTCTTCATTCACACCACCATCAGGCTCCTGGCTAGCTCGCCAAGTGTAACAATGTTAATTGGGCTATGGCAATGCATTTAACTGCATACAGGGAGAAAAGGTTGTTAAGAGCCTTGAATGGGTGTGAATGAAGTTTATCTCTGTATGGGTAAGCTGATTGATAACAGGAGAGGCAAACTGAGTGTCGTTAATGAAGCTGTCAGGCAGACTGTCGGTGTGGATGGTAAATGACTGGACAAGAGCAATCTCATCGGCCGAACTGTAAACAAGCTGGCGGTCACAGATTGCCTGGACAGTGTGCTGGTCAATGGTGATGGAGGGATCATCAAGGTGATATTGAGCAAACTTGAGGATTCTCTCCCTCTCTTTTTGGGACAATGGGTCATTAGTTATTGGTTCGTGTGGCCTGCGTGAAAGAGCATCTGCATCCAGGTTCTGTTTTCCAGAGCGGTATATAATTTTGAAAGAGAATGTTGAAAGAGCAGACAACCATCTATAACTAGTGGCATCTAGTCAGGCAGAAGTCAGCAGGTAAGTGAGTGGGTTGCTGTCAGTAACAACTGTGAAGTGGGTGCCATACAGATAGTCATGGAACTTATCAGTGACTGCCCTTTTTAAAGCCAAAAATTCCAACTTGTGAGCAGGATATTTGGATTCACAGCGTGAAAGGCCTCTGCTGGCATAGGCGATGGCTCTGTTTTGTCCATTTTGTTCTTGGTACAGGACAGCTCCGAGACCTGTTGAGCTGGCATCTTTGTGAAGGAGGTACGGTTTCTGTGGATCGGCAAATGCAAGGACAGGTGCAGAGGTGAGTTTGGTAATGATTGTCTTGAAGGCTGTTTGGCAGGCTGGAGTCCAGCGACCTCCGAATGGCTCTTTGGGGTTGAAGTACTGATTGCGATTGATGGTGGATTGGATTTTATTTTGTGCAGGTGGGTATCCAGCAGTGAGTTCATGCAATGGTTTAACTACTGTTAAGTAACCTTCCACAAACCTTCTGTAGTAGTAGTTTGTGGGGATTGGCCAAGACTTGAGAGTTTCTATTTTATCAGGATCTGTTTGGACTACATGTCTGGAAATAACATGCCCAAGGTACTTCACAGATGTCTGAAAAAAAATGCACTTTTCCACAGACAGCTTCAGTCCATATTCTTTGAGTTTGGCAAGAACTTTCAACAATCTCTCCTCATGTTCTTCCAGTGTAGGTGCAAAGACAATGAGGTCATCAATAAAGACTAATACTTCCTTCAGGTTCAGTTCTCCCATACATCTTTCCATTAAACGCTGGAATGTACTGGGTGCATTTGTGACACCTTGGGGCATTCGATTGAACTCATAGAAGCCAAGTGGGCATGTGAATGCTGTTTTCTGTTTGTCCTTTTCATCCATTTCTATTTGATAATATCCTGATTTCAGGTCAAGCACAGAGAACCATTCTGATCCAGATAGAGCAGTGGCAGTGAATGTGTCTTCAAGCTTTGGCAGCGCGTAGGCGTCTTTGATGGTTTGTAAGTTTAACTTCCTGTAGTCAATGCATAATCTCACACTTCCATTTTTCTTCCTCACAACGACTATGGGTGAAGCAAAAGGTGACTCTGACTCCCTGATGACTCCCGAGTCAAGCAGCTCCTTCAAATGCTGTCTCACTGCATCCAGATCTTGGGGATGGATGGGCCTGGGATGCTGCTTGAAGGGAGTAGGGTCTGAAAGTTTAAGATTAAGATTAAGATTAAGAAACCTTTATTAGTCCCACAATGGGGAAATTGCATTTTTGCAACGGCATACAGACAGCAAGGGATAAGTTAGGAAAAAGATATATACATTATAAAATAGGCTACCAATAAAAGATATATACATTATAAACAGTTTACATATTTAACAGTTATTGCACAGGTGAGTGGAGGTAGAAATGGTTTATAAACTGTACATAGTGCATCAAAAACTAAATAGATAATTTATTGTATTGAGTATAGCACCTATCAGAAGTGTTTATTATACAGTCTGACAGCAGCAGGAAGGAAAGACCTTCTGTATCTCTCCTTCACACACCGAGGGTGGAGCAGTCTGCCACTGAAGCTGCTCTGCAGGGCTGACAGGGTGTCCTGCAGGGGGTGGGACTCATTGTCCAGCATGGATGTTAGTTTTGCCAGGACCCTCCTGTCACCCACCTCCTGCACTGAGTCCAGAGAGCAGCCCAGGACAGAGCTGGACTTCCTGATGACTCTGTCCAGCTTCTTCCTCTCCCTCTCAGTGATGCTGCTGTTCCAGCAGACCACACCATACATGATGACTGATGCCACCACAGAGTCATAAAAGGTCTTCAGGAGTGCCCCTTTCACTCCAAAAGACCGCAGTCTCCTCAGCAGGTAGAGCCTGCTCTGGCCCTTCCTGTACAGTGCGTCTGTGTTGTGAGTCCAGTCAAGTTTGTTGTTGAGGTGAACACCCAGGTACTTGTAAGAGTCCAAATATTTTTTGATCTTTATATGATGTTTGACTTTGTCAGTTCTCCCAAAGTCGAGGTCGTGTTTTGCAAAGACTTCCGGGATGCTGTTGATGTTCATGCACGCTCTGTTCTTTACTCATGATGGATTGGATGGCGCTGATCTCAGCAATGGCGGCTCTGGCTGGGAGGGTTATGTCATGGTCTGACTCATTCTTGATCACCACAGGTAAGTGATATGGCTGATGAGTTGGGAGTTCTACTACACAGGACTGGACAATTACACCACCAGGTAGTGAGAAGGATACTGGATGCTCAACCAAAATGGACTTTTCAGACTGAAGGGAGCGAGTGGTTGCTATGCCCTCCAAGGCAACAGTGTGTCCAGCCAGGATGGTCTGTGGACTGGTGGAGTGCAGTTTCAGGATGCCATGATGTAGAACATTGGCCAGTCTGTGTCTTAACTCAAGGATTTTGTGTACTGCTCTGTAGCCATGTGCATATGGGACGAATGAAGGGTGAGTGGAGAGGTAAATTTCATACATAGGATCAAGTGTGTTGGTGCCGATGAGAATGTATGGCTGGCTGGAGGTTCGGACATCAGGCACTACTAAGGCGAGGGTGTCAACATCCTGAGGGGCACCGAGGAATTCAGGTGGGAAAGTGACAGTTAATTCTACATACCCCATGTATGGGACCAGTTGTCCATTAGCTCCTTCAATTTCCAGCAGGTCATGCAATGATTTTATCTCTTGATCTGGTAAGTACTGTTGGTGAAACAATTGAGAGATAGTGGTGACCTGAGATCCGGTGTTCAGTAAGCAATTGAATGTGTTACCGTTTATTGTGATCTGCGCCGTAGTTTTTGCACCTATGATTCCTTTTGGTGGTGAGATGGCTTGTCGAGGTTGGTATTTGGGACATGGTTCTGAAGCAGCCTCTGCCTGTCCCCCTGCAGAGACTGTGTCTAGTTTAACTGATTATTGTTTGAATCCCATGCTTGTTGTTTCTGTTGTAATTTTTTTTCTTTTGTTGTACAAGTGTTGGATTTGGGTCATTATTACATCCAGCTGAAATGTGTCCATCCTCTCCACACTTGAAACAATATCCTGGACTGGGTCTGGATGTGTTGCTGCTGAGTACTGGTTTTGCTGGTCTGTTTTTGGCTGAGACTGGATTGGAAGAGAGAGATGAGGGGGATCCTTGTGCCAGCAAGGCTGACATCTGCCTTTGTAATTTCTGCATCTGCTGCTTGAGCTCACTTATGGCCTTGTTGTCAGTGTGGCCACAAGAACATGCATTCTGAGAGTGGACATGGGCTCGCTGCTTGGAGGTTGTAAGATGTTTTTCATCAGACTCTCTTTAGTCAGCTGCCTGTCCTCTTCTGTACGGAGCATTAGCAGAAACTCAGAAAAAGATGGTGGGTTGCTCTTCCTGTGCTCCAGCTGCAGCTTGTCAATCACAGTGTCCCAGCACCCACGACAGAACTGCTTAAGTAGATGTTTGTCAATGTCAGAAAATGGAATGCCACCTCTCTTCACCACTGTGTTTAATGTGAGTTGTAATCATTGTAGATAAGCTGATGGTTTCTCACCCGGATCTTGCAGAGTATTCAGAAATTGAGCGTTGAAGAGTTCTTTTCCATCTTTAACAGTTGCGTATGCAGAGTCTAACACTTTCAAATAGACAGTTAGTAATGTGTCTGGACCCAAACCTTTGACAACATCTGCAGCAGGTGAGAGCAGGCTTTCCAAAATTCTGCGAGTCACATGTCGAGGTGGAAGGGATGGATCAGCCAGCAACAACTCAATATATGATATCCAAGTTTCATAATCGGTTTCATTATTTGGTCTGGGAGATTTTCCAGAAAAAGGACGGATTCGGAGAGAAGGTAAAGCATGGGTATTCAAGTCATCAGTTTTCACAATGTGTTCAACCACCACTTTTTGTATTTCAGTTGGATTTAAATCAGAGGCAGACAAAGTCAGTCTTTGGGTTCGGGGCAGGGACCCCTGTTGGTCAGGCATGGAAGGGCTGGAAGCAGAACTAGGTTGTATATTTTGTTCAGTTGGCGACCCCTGTTGGCCAGACAGGGGTGGTGCGGTTCCCACAATCTGAACTGAAGCTTCCTCTTCCAAGTCACTGCTTTGTTCCACAGAATCCAAATGTTGACTTAGCTGACTCATGACTTCCTTTAAGACATCTTCAAATTTTTCACCACTGTGGTCTGCAATTTGCTTCAGTTGGTTGATGTAGTCAGGGGGGTTTCGAACTCCTGCTGTGGCTGGGCATTCAGTGGCAAGTAATTTGACACACAAAATCAAATCAGGATCGATCTTGGATTGGTAAGAATATGGCAATAGCGGTTCGAGAGCGTTTATTGCCGTGCGGTAAGTATACTCAACGATCAGGTTTTTATAGAAAATACTTTTAGGATCATCAACATAAATAGTGTTCTTTATCGAATCATACTGCTTGAGGCAATCTATTATTTCCTCATCACTCTCTGTGTTAGTAACACCGAAAATAATCACAGAATGTGAAACATTCACCCCACTCTTTTCAATGAAATGCATTTTTTTTTGTGGATGTTTCTAAAAAAAAATTATACATTCATACATTCATTCACACCACCATCAGGCTCCTGGCTAGCTCGCCAAGTGTAACAATGTTAATTGGGCTATGGCAATGCATTTGACTGCATACAGGTGTGACAGCTTAAATGTCACTTGAATATGTCATATATGCAGTACAAGAAGGTCATGTATATATGCATTTTTATTGAATTCACTGTGCTATTAAATGGTATGTGTGGGGCTTTATGGCAGGCTAGAGGGCGCTGTGACTAGCGCCGCACCCGAGTGCATTTAAGGGGAAGTCAGGAGAGAGATAGGAAGCCGGAAGTAGAGAGAGAGAAGTGTGGCAGGTGATGTGTGTTGGCGCCAGGGTGTAGGATAGAGTGAATTGTGTAAAGGTTGTAATGTGTGTGAAGGAGCTCCGGACCGATCGAGTGCTGGAGAAAAGAGACTAGACAGTAAAGCAAGAAACGAGGAATACCAATCCCGGGAACGCCGCACGAGACCCGCACTTGGCCTCCTCGGACAATGAAGTGAAGCAGTTGCCACGTTGGCGCAGTGGATAAGTCGGGCGCTACCACGCGGTGGGCCCGAGTTCGAATCCTTCTATCGCCGACATTGATAACTAGGGTGAGATTTTTCCATGTTTGATTCGTTTTTGGAACTATTTAAGCGATCGCTTATTTTTGTGTATATTTTTGGGTTTTTCTTCATTTGGATTAATCGTTTGGGATTTTTGAGCCAGTGGACTATTGGATTAAGGACTGAGCCTCAGAAAAAGACTGAGTGTATTCGCTTTGTATGTACAAAATATTATGGACAAATGTATGCCGGGTTTGTGGTGGTGGTGATTTCAGTTGGTTGAATACATTTTCTTAAAAGAATTCCCCTGGTTTATGTTCCTTTCAACTAACAGTTAACTTTAGGAGGTCATTCAAAGAACCCGTGTTTAGTAACGTCAGCTAATTCACCTAGCAGATTGTTACAGATGGTGGCCCGTACGGGGAATGATATTGCAGTGTTTTTTTGCATTATTGTATTGATTGTTGACTTGTTTATTGAAGGCTGGTTTTGGGGTGTTCTCGATAAGGATTGTTTAGAGACGTAGAGTAGGTAGCACAAATGTACTGCACAGGTTTTACTGCAAAACAATTGGTTAGTCAGTGAAGCGTACACACACAAAAAAAAAAAAAAAAAAAAAAAAACATGGATGATCTGAGAGGTGCCTCACTGGATGAGCTGGAGGAATACCCTGAGAATGAAACTTTTGAGCCGGGCACACGGGCTTCTACACCTACGTCAGGGCCTGGGCATAGTGATCAGCACCATGAAGAAAGGGGAGACACCTGGGTCACTAGGCGGAATCCTGTTGGTGAAATAACTTCCCTACTTAGTTCGTTATGGCTTGCAGACGCGGATGAAAGTGACCAGAGCATTGGTGGAGAGGAGGGTAGCACATCTTACCTCAACTTTCCGGCTCTCACATCCATTACCACTGATTTAGGGTCAGTCGTGGAGAGACTGAATATCCTTGAGAGCGATTTCAGGGATTCCCTTAATAGTGCATTAAATCGAGAGGCCAGCATAAGGAACTATGTGGACCGCAGCATTGGGATGATGGAGGAAAACATGATCTCCACCTTTAAACAGTTTGAAGAAAAATTAGTGGAGTGCCTACAGAGACGGGATGATAAATGGAAAGCAGAATTTGAACGGCTGAAGCGCGCCAGCCTGGTTGCTGTCCATAGGCCCGTGTCACATGCTGAGGCGACTGTCCATCTACCTCCTAGTCGCTCCGCTCTTACTCCAATTGGACCTAGAGCTCCATTAGCACACACAACAGCTGCCAGTACATTCACCCAAACATCTGATCCTCTTAACATCGAGGGAATAAGTCAGTTGACCAGCCTGGCCACTCCTGAGATGAAGGCGAGTACTACCAGTGCAGTTCAGGATAGCCAGCCCACTCCCACTCCAGTGAGTGTTCAGTTTCCACCTCCAGGTACTGGAGTTCTGGCTCAGCCGGGCACCCAGCCCTTTACACTCCGCTCCAGTGTATCTAGTCCAGGGGATGTTTCGTACAACCAGCCAGCTACCAGACCATCTGTGGTTTATTCCAAGCCTGCCATTCAGATGGAGTTTCCTTCTTTTAGTGGGTCAAGTGAGGTATCCGATGTTTTAAATTTTCTAGACCGCTGTGAGATTTTTTTTGCAGTGCGTCCATTGATGGATGCGGAGCTGATCGGGGCACTGTCCAACAATCTCAAAGGTCCAGCGCACAGTTGGTGGATGGTGGCAAGAAACAGCATTCACAACTGGCCAGAATTTAAGGACGCCTTTAAGGCCGCTTTCCTTCCCCCTGACTACCTCACAGAAGTGGAGGAGAAATTGAGGGATATGGTGCGGCTACCTGGACAGTGTCTGAGGGATTTTGCTTACGACTACCGCGCTCTTTGTCTACGTTGGAAACCAGACATCTCTGAGTCCGAGTTGGTGCGGAAAATCCTGAACAATTGCAACCCTCGGATAGCAGGATGCCTCAGGGGCACAGTTACCAATGTGGAGCAGCTGGTTCAGATTGGTACCTTGGTTGAGAAGGACTGCACCTCATCTAAGGAATACTGGGGCAAGGTGGACCAACAGAAGGCCAAGGAAAGGACCTCGAAGAAGGACAAGGGCCCGTCTAAAGAGCCCAGGAAGCCTGCTGATGTGGTGACTGTGGTCCAGCAGGGACAGAAATCTCCCGTGCTGCTCCTATATGTTCCAATAGAGGTGAGGGGCAAACAATGTCGTGCTGTTTTTGATACAGGCTGCACTTACTCACTGATGCGGCATAGTCTTTGGCTGGAGATAGCTCGGAAAGGGGAACGACTGCTGCCAGCTGACGACCAGAACTTTGTCCTGGCAGATGGGAAAAAGTATGGAGCTGCGGGGAAAACACAAATATTGTATGCCTGGCATGGGGGGATATGGTCTATGGAGACCCACATCATGTCTGACCAACACCTCGCAATCCCCATCATCTTAGGTCTGGACTTTCTCATCAAGACCTCAGCCATCATAAATATGAGAGACCAGACCTATGGCGTGAAGGGCCCTAGAGGTTATACCTTTTATCCTTTTCTGTCCCTACCCCATGAAGATACCATAGGTCGGGGTCGGGAAGTGGGCTCTAACGCCGGTCTGTATGTGGCTATTCCGTCTTCCAGCTCTGTAATTCCTTTTCCTTTGTTGGAGACAGCCCCTCCCTTTCCAGAATACTCTCCAGAAGTCAGGGAACTGTTTCAGACCTGGCCAACGGTGTGTTCTGGGACATTAGGTAAGACGACTGTCGAGGAGCACAAGATCTTCACCACAGACAATATGCCTGTTCGATGCAAAGCATACCGAGTGTCCCCGCTCAGACGTCAGATCATTACTGAACATGTGGAACAGATGCTCAAGGATGGCATTATTGAGCCATCACAGTCTGCTTGGGGAGCACCGGTTGTGTTAGTCAAGAAACCAGATGGATCTCTTCGTTTTTGTGTGGATTTTCGCCAACTAAATGCCAAAACTCTCCCCGATGCCTACCCAATGCCTATGATACACGAGCTGCTGGAGTCTATGCATGGTGCTGCCGTTTTCTCCACACTGGATATGAAGTCAGGATATTGGCAGGTCGCCATGGATGAAGACAGTAAGGCCAAGACGGCCGTCATTACCCCCATAGGCCTGTACCAGTTCCGTTCCATGCCTTTTGGGTTGAAAAATGCAGGGGCAACGTTTCAGCGTCTCATGGAGAAGGTGTTGGGAGAGCTTAGGGGGAAGATCTGTTATGTGTACATTGATGATGTCATTGTCTTTTCTCCCACCCCTCAGCAACATCTCGAGGATCTGCATGCTGTCATGGACAAGCTCCATCGGGCAGGGTTAACACTTAACCTGAAAAAGTGTTCCTTTTTCCAACGTGAGCTGAAATTCTTGGGTCATGTGGTATCGGACAAGGGGGTGCAGGTGGACCCAGAGAAGACTCTCGCTGTGACATCATATCCTACACCTACCAACATCAAAACTCTGCAGCAATTTTTAGGTCTTGTGGGATGGTATCACAAATTCATTGATCATTTTGCAGACATGGCTGCTCCCCTGAACCGCCTGAAAAGAAACAATGTGGCGTGGGCCTGGACCGAGGAGTGTGAGAAGAGCTTCAATCAGCTGAAGAAGGCGCTGGTGGAGGCACCAGTTCTTATGCAACCAGACCCATCTCAGCCTTTTGAAGTTCATACAGACGCCAGTGATGTGGGCTTGGGGGCAGTGTTGGTGCAGAGGACTGATGATGGAGAGAAGGTGATTGCTTACGCCTCCAGGGGGATACGTGGAGCTGAGTGCAATTATTCCACCTCTGAAAAGGAGTGCCTAGCAGTTGTGTGGGCGATTGAGAAGTGGAGGCATTACCTAGAGGGGGCAGAGTTTACGGTGTACACCGACCATGCTGCCCTGATGTGGGCCTTTAACTGTCCAAAAACGTCCTCCCGTTTGACTCGTTGGATCCTGCGTCTCCAGCAGTTTCAGTTCAAGGTTCAGTACCGAAAAGGTCTTCATAACATTGTTCCTGATGCCTTGTCCAGAGGTTTTACTCATCCCAACACTAATGCAGCCTATGTCACGTTGAATACCTCGACAGGGTCTGCTGATTTGCCCTCTTCACTGGCTGAAATAAGGGAGGCCCAAGAAGAGGATCTAGATGTGGCAGACCTGGTAAAAAAGGCTGACACCAATGATAGAACAGACCGTATTGGGGTTACCATGTTGCAGGGACTCCTGTACAGACGATCTCCCGTGAAGGGAGGGGGAGACAAATACCAGCTGGTCGTTCCCAAATGTCTTGTCCCTGTTTTCCTGGCATACTTCCACGACCATCCTCTTAGTGGACATTTGGGTAGGATGAAAACTCTTCTAAGGGTCCTTGAAGTTGCCTGGTGGCCGTCTGTCCGCAAGGATGTTTGGAGCCACGTCAAGTGCTGTACCACCTGTCAAGTCTACAAAGCCGAAACCCAGAAACCAGCGGGCTTCATGCAACCTACAGCCATAGAGGATCCTTGGGAGAAGCTGGGGATGGATCTGATGGGGCCTTTTCCTCGCAGCAAAAGGGGTAACACCTACCTACTCGTCCTTGTGGATTATTTCACTAAATGGGTGGAGATGTTCCCCTTGAAGGAAGCCAAAGCGCACCGCATTGGCACCATCTTAAAAGAGGAAATCTTCACCCGCTATGGTGTTCCCCGGGAGCTGGTCTCGGACCGCGGGCCACAGTTCACTGGCCATGAGCTGGCCAACCTCTGCAAAGCTTGGGGGGTGACACAGAAATTCACCACCAGTTATCACCCCCAGGCTAACCTCACTGAACGGTCAAACCGCTCCATCAAGACCATGATCGCCTCGTATGTGGGGAACCACCATCGGAATTGGGACCAGTGGATCAGAGAGTTTCGCTTCGCCCTCAACGCTGCCTACCATGAGACCACGGGCAAAACCCCCGCAGAGCTAGCGCTCGGAAGGTCCCTGAAGGGCCCACTGGAGAGACTCATCAGTTCACCACCCACTCCACACCAACCCTCATACTCACTCCTGGAAAGACAAAAACAAATGATGACACAGGTCAAGAGGAGAATGGAGACGTGTCAGTCCAGACAAGCCAGGTACTACAATGCCCGCAGGAGAGGTGCACAACTCCTGCCCGGAGACCTGGTCTGGGTTCGCACTCATCCACTATCCAAAGCATCTGAAAATTTCTCAGCCAAGCTAGCGCCTAAGTGGTCGGGTCCAGCGACGGTGATGAGAAGATTAGGCCCGGTAAACTACCACATACAGTGGAAAGACCAAAATAAAAAGACTGACACTGTCAACATAGTCAACCTCAAGCCCTACTTTGGGGCTCAACCTCCGATGCCTCCGGCTGGGGGGGGGGGATCTGTGACAGCTTAAATGTCACTTGAATATGTCATATATGCAGTACAAGAAGGTCATGTATATATGCATTTTTATTGAATTCACTGTGCTATTAAATGGTATGTGTGGGGCTTTATGGCAGGCTAGAGGGCGCTGTGACTAGCGCCGCACCCGAGTGCATTTAAGGGGAAGTCAGGAGAGAGATAGGAAGCCGGAAGTAGAGAGAGAGAAGTGTGGCAGGTGATGTGTGTTGGCGCCAGGGTGTAGGATAGAGTGAATTGTGTAAAGGTTGTAATGTGTGTGAAGGAGCTCCGGACCGATCGAGTGCTGGAGAAAAGAGACTAGACAGTAAAG
Source organism: Parambassis ranga (assembly GCF_900634625.1). Lineage (NCBI taxonomy): Eukaryota > Metazoa > Chordata > Actinopteri > Ambassidae > Parambassis > Parambassis ranga. Next base: position 356,019 of record NC_041038.1, read on the forward strand.
CAAGAAACGAGGAATACCAATCCCGGGAACGCCGCACGAGACCCGCACTTGGCCTCCTCGGACAATGAAGTGAAGCAGTTGCCACGTTGGCGCAGTGGATAAGTCGGGCGCTACCACGCGGTGGGCCCGAGTTCGAATCCTTCTATCGCCGACATTGATAACTAGGGTGAGATTTTTCCATGTTTGATTCGTTTTTGGAACTATTTAAGCGATCGCTTATTTTTGTGTATATTTTTGGGTTTTTCTTCATTTGGATTAATCGTTTGGGATTTTTGAGCCAGTGGACTATTGGATTAAGGACTGAGCCTCAGAAAAAGACTGAGTGTATTCGCTTTGTATGTACAAAATATTATGGACAAATGTATGCCGGGTTTGTGGTGGTGGTGATTTCAGTTGGTTGAATACATTTTCTTAAAAGAATTCCCCTGGTTTATGTTCCTTTCAACTAACAGTTAACTTTAGGAGGTCATTCAAAGAACCCGTGTTTAGTAACGTCAGCTAATTCACCTAGCAGATTGTTACACAGGGAGAAAAGGTTGTTAAGAGCCTTGAATGGGTGTGAATGAAGAGACACAATGGATTTAGGTGCAAAAACAAAAATATATTAATATAGTCCATACACAAAACAAAGTTCAGTTCACAGGATCTTTTCCTGTGTTAAAATTAATTGTCCCAAAAAAATGCAATGAGGGGGAAAAAGTAAAGCTGGTCCAAAAATCCAATGGTTCGCAATCCAAAGGGAAAAATGAAATGATCCTACCCGTTAAGCTCACCACTTGCTTGCACAAGACCGCTGAGTCAAAGTGAGGTTTACAACAAGTATTGTTTGAGGAGAACCGGAGTTTCCAAACGCTCAGCATGCCACCAGCCACAGCAGGAGTGTAGTGCGGGGGTTAGGGTTATGTTTGTCTTTCAATGTTTTTGCCGCGGTACTGAGACAGTGGATCAGAGACGAGCGTCAGGTGGAGAAGCAACTAGTGCAGTCACGTGACATGGGTTACACAGGTCTCAGTGTTCAGACTGTGAACATGCAGACTGCAAATATTGTTTCTTTTCTTGAGAAAATGAGCATTGTATATATTTGTAAATGAAAACCACACAAGCTGCCAGAGCACATGGCCCATTCCGCTCACTACATATACATAACAGAAAGGTATGAACAAAAATAAAAGACACAGGAAACTCAACTCAACTCAACTCAACCTTTCAAGAACAAAGGTATCACACCTTTCATGGTCTCTAAAAGCAGCTCTGCCTGTGGGTCTAAATACCTACTGTTAGTGTTGAAAGAGGATTTACAACCAGAGGGTTTAAATTATGTCTGCATGTCGATTTTTGACTATTCAAAAGACTCTGTCAGCTCATCAAAGCGTGAAATGAGCTCTTTCATTTGAACAGCAGCAGAGACGCTAAGTGCTCTGTTAGAGCCAACACACCAATCAATTGTCAGTGAAAACTCCCCACTATGGGTGGATGAATCGATCTAAATATCGATAGTATCGATACCAATGTTAGGATCAGTATTTACTCGATACTAGCGTGATGAGATCGATATTTCTGTGGAAGTTTATCTCAATACCTTCAGCAACTTTACTTGTATTTACTCGCAGTGCAAACAGCGCTCCTCTCTCCCTCTGCTCAGTGCGCAGGCGCACTCCGCCCCTCCTTCTCCACTCTGCCGGAGCAGACGGAGCTCCTTATTGGCTGTGAAGTGCACAGCGTGTGAAACACAACTCATTTACACAAAGCAGCAGAGCCCAAAGACCTCGAGCTGCAGAGTAAACGTAGGGAGGAGGAAGAGGCACATCCTTAAACATGAACCACAGACAGAGGTCCCTGACAGAGGCTTTACTGCACAACACTCATGAATATCCAGTAGATGATTTAAAGAAGTGAAAGTTCAGACTGAGTATTCTGCAGCATGAATTAATATTGTCTTTCTAAGTGCAGTAATAAGACATGCAATTTTAGCAGAACGACTGAACTGTCATCATATCACCAGCTGAAATAAAATGTTTTTCTCAAATTCCAAAATATATCTAATAATATCATTATATAAGTTTATATAATGATATGTATTTCAGTATGGTTAGTATAATTATTATTAACTGTAGAAGGACCTTTATTCTTCATATTTAGGCTACATGCATATAGGTGGTAGACTTTTATCAAATTATCTTCATTATGATATTTAACCTACATGATTCATAAAGAGCCATGGCTGTCACAAGCAACATCGCTGACATGATTGTGAAGTTATACTTTAATACAAGTTACACAGTTTTGCGCTTTTGTTTGTGCAAAAAAATAATCATTGTATGATCATGAAATTTCCAAAGTAAAAGAATGGGTATCGGTATTGGTATCGGCGATACTGGCCCTGTATTTACTTGGTATCGGATCGATACTTTAATTTTCAATATCGCCCACCCCTATTTCCCACCAGCCCTGGCAATTACTCCAGTTACATGCACAGGATGTGACGTGGATCAAGTCTGGGCCTGCATGGAAGTAACCTGCCATCTGTGTGGAAAACCACTGTCGTGTTCAGAGACAGGTTCGCATCTGCATCCCAAGCTGTGTGACCAAAGCAGGTACATCAGAAATGTCTAATTTAACTCTGAAAGGGGGGGGGGTTGAAGTTTGTTGCAGCTGTTGGAGCAGGAATAAGAGCACATAATTGATCATAGCACTGCAGTCAATAGTTGTCTGAAGACAAAGGATGATGATGTGATTATTGTGATGATGAACACTTAAGACTGATCAAAGGGCCAATCTGGTTCACTACAGACCCTCTAATCATCAAGTCTTCAGAACTGAGGTTTCCACAACTTGAGCCTTTAAAGACTGAAATCAAGTCACTTCAATGGACTTCTCATCAAGGGGACTGTGACTAAATATTCTTGATGAAACAGCAAAGAGGCAATCACCAAGAGGAATTCAAAATCCACATTATCATGAAACACAACAGACCTCTGAGGATCTTTGAAAACGTAAAAGCAGCAATTAAAAAAGGCATTTTTTTAATCATACCAAGAAACTATTAGCAAAAGACTGTGTGATTGGTTCTTGTCATCAACACAACTAAAACCTTCCTCACAGGACTCTAGTTGGTCCACATCACATGTAGTTCGGCATGGGTCCAGGTATCACACACAATCATTGCTGCACTTCTTTCATAAATGTATAATATTCAGTGGAAAGATCCTATTTGTATAAATCTGTAATGGTATTATAAAGGGATTATTTCAAAAAGAAATCCTAATTGGAGTACTGTCTCCTCAAAATATTCTATCCTTTACAAATCCTTAGTCTTTAAATTCTATATGAAATACCAAACTGCATATGTAAAATGTTTTAAGCCTGCATTTCAAAAATGAAATTAATTAAAATCTGTGCCCATCAGGATTTTTCCTTCCTCCTGTTATCAAGACGAAATTGTTGGATTTCTCTTCTACACCAAGCTGTGACTGTAAATGATGTGCAAATGAAGGCGACAGCAACTGGCTACACTCAACATACACACATAGTGATTCACAATGGGTTAATACAACATTGATTGTAGGAAGAAGTGACTACATTAACCATTTAACCATTTAAAACACTGTTGATGTTTACAGTGTATGTCTATGTACATGCAGCAAATGTAAAATATTAGAACTGGGGTCCAAATAAAAGTAGAACTAGGTTGAGGAAGTCAACAAAGAGTCACATAAGGAAGAAAATGATAACAGGGTAAACAACTGTGGTGAAATGTACCTCGGCCTGTACTTACAGAGTAATTGTGATTGTTCATGGTCACCGGCTGCCCATCTTCTGTGTAGAAGGTCTCTGTGAAATCTGGACCCAAAAGCTCGCTGGGAAGAGAAAAAAGAAGAGAAAAAGATGGCAGGTGATTAGATAACTTGAATGATCGCCGTAGAGTGTAGGTGGCAGCAGCAGCAGCTGGTAGAAATAAGGCAGCATAAACAAAAATTGTCAGAGCCCCAGACCGCACAATATGTGCAATTCTTGGTACTTTATTTGTTTTCATTGATGAAACACTCCTTGTGTTTACGCTGGTTTCTGTCGTCCACTTGGATGAAAATACTATTATACCCTATTGAGCCATATGGTGAAAATAAAAAGTTGGCAGCAGCAGCTGTTGTTGCAGTTCAACCTTGTTTCATCACTGGAACTGCACAATATAACAGGCAGCAGCAGGCTGGAATGCTGCGTTCTTTGGAAAACTAGTCATTACATTAGCTGATGACATTAGCAAATGTTATTAACTACACTAGCTAAGTGATTGACAGCTGCTGACCATGCAGTTGACTAGCAATAAGAGGATGTTTCCTGAGCAGCTACATGAGAGTGGTTTAATGCAACATAGTGTGTTGTGTGAGATAAGTCAATTAATGTGACCAAGAATAAACATAGCACAATAAAGGGTCATTGTGGAAGATCTTCACTAGCCATTTAAGTGTTTACCTGCAACTCTAGGAAAAGACATAAAAACATGTTTTTAACAGGAATGGATTTTTTTTATTGTGTAAAGGTCAGATTTTTCTATCTGAGAGTCAAGTTACAATCAGCACATTGAAAGCACTAACTGGAACCTGTAGTTGCAAAATGATTGGTCTCCATGCAACCTGGAGCTAAAACCAGCAGCTGCTACTGCAAGTTAACAGCTAGCAACTAAACAAGTCCATCCATCAGAAATGGCCTCATCCTTCTTTAGAAGTACTTTTTGCTGCATCATCTACACAATAGAAAATTAACTACTATCATTTCACCTAGTATGACAATAACATTCAAATCTAATTGATCATACAGGATAACATTTTACATTTAGGAGAAAGCCAGTGTTATACCTGGGAGCATGAGGATTTATAAGGAAGGCAGAGATTCATACAGAAATAAACTACTGATTGTATTATTAGAAATGAAGAAATGAAGAAATGCAACTTTTTAAAATTGTTTCCAAACGAAGTCCCTGCTGCTTTAGTTTTGATTGGCCTTATTTTAAATCTGTGTCGTGTTCCTGGTTTTATAGAAGTGTAATATTAAATTCCTGGAGTGCTCATTTAAAATGTTATGGGTTGCTCCCAGGAAGAATGATAGGGCAATTCTAGAACCTATGTGTTTAATATCAACTCATTTTCTTAGTTTAATTTTACATACTCAGCCTGTCAGTAGCCGAAGGCCAAAACACCCAGGATGTTAGATGTTGGTTGAAACTTTCAGACTTGAGTCACATAAAACAGAGACTTGTGAATTTAACCCTCGGGCGTCATTGGGGACTTTTTTGTCCACTTGGGTAATTTTTGCCTCTTTACCTGGCCACCATTTTATCTGTGTTGGTGCATATGGCACAATTTTTTGTAACATAGACTCTCTCTAGACACATTTTAGAATTCCAATTTAAATTTTTTAAATACATCACCAGAACATGGTGAAACAAATTTACTACCCTTTTGTGTCATTCAGGGACAAAAACGTCCACTTCCAAAAAACTGCTATAAAAACTTAACAGATTAATATTTTTTTCTGATTTTTTCTGCATACATATGTTAAACAACTTCAGCCCTGCTCAAAACTACCAAACATTAAATCATTTTGAGGAATTTAACCCTTTAAATGCCAGTTTGATTACTTGATGTCACAGTAATTTTTATGAAGAAAACAAAAAATGAGTTATTTTCCACAAAACAAAAGTTAGGCGGCTGAGGCATTATTTTTAAATCTGTCATGGATATGTCAAAGATTAGCCAATATATTGAGTTTGATGCATTATTAGTTTTTGTGTAGCAGCAGTTTAAAATGGTATTTTCCACTTAGGTCCCATTAACTCCTATTATAATATTACATTTTTAATATCATAGCTATAACAACATATAACCATGCATTTCTTGATGTAAGGGTTTCATTTTTGAAAAAAAAAGTTAAATTTGACATTTTCTACTGTTCACCACTAAAATCAGCTATTAACCCATTATAACCCTATGCATAAAATCCTTGTAATTTCATCATTTTTTGTGGATGTGTTTTGGATTGTGTGTAGTAGGCTGTTTTAAGTGTGTGTGCATGTGTTTGTACATGTGTGTATGTGTCCATGTGTGTGCATACGTGTGTGTGTGTGTGTGTGTGTGTGTTTGTGTGTGTGCTGTTTCATGTGTCATTGCAGTAGTCATTATTTGTGTTAAAACTTATGTATGTAATGTCTGATGAAGTTACTTCAGTATATATCATCCACAGACATACACACACTCTTTCAAGTAAACAAAAACATGCCCCCTTAACTGTGTCAAGGTGAAGAAAACATAATTTTATTTCTGTGACAACCAAGGAGCAAGATGAAGATGGTGTTTCTATGTGGAAGAGGCTCAGGATGAAATGATGCTGCCTGTAACTGCTAGAGAGATTCAGGGAACTGAAACATCCAGAAAAAGAGGAGTCTGGACGCCAGGACTGCAGCCAGGTGCTGCTGGCTAACCGCTGTTTGTGTTTTCTCCACATTGACCTCCTTGAAGTGCAGTAGGAAGATACTTCAAAGACACATGAAACAGCAAACACACACACGCATGCATGCACGCACACACACACAGCCTACTAAGTGCAATAACACAACCCCAAAAAATGATGAAATTACAAGGATTTTATCCATAGAAATATAATGGGTTAAATTCCTCAAAATTATTTAATGTTTGGTAGTTTTGAGCAGGACTGAAGTTGTTTAACATATTTATACAGAAAAAGCAGAAAAAAATATTAATCTGTTAAGTTTTTATAGCAGTTTTTTGGAAGTGGAGGTTTTTGTCCACGAATGACACAAAAGGGTAGTAATTTAGAGTGACGCCTGAGGGTTAAGTAGGACTCAGTGGCTCATCTGTGCACACTGCAGGAGTAAATAACTCAGAGTTGCTAAAAAGGGTGTAGCAATCTCTAGAGGAGGGTCACTATTGTTTGATGTGCAATGTTGTAGACATACAGTCATGTTCAAAAGTTAGCACCTCCTCTTAAAATCCTAGGTTTTTTGTGTGAAAACAGCACAATTACAAGAAGACTGTTTGACGGGTAACCAAAAGACATCTGAAACAATGTCAACTTTGCATCAAAAGTGACATAATTTACCGATTGACACCTTATGACAACTGTCATAAGCATTCATTGATGTTCATGACAGGTGTCATGTCATGATTATGGCAGCGTCATGTCAGCCTTATGCACACCCATTCAAATAAAGTGTTACCCATGAGACCAAAGTGGAGTTGTTGGTGGTCTTAATGATCACCACCATGTCTGCTGAAAACACAGCATTTCAGCAAAAACACCTCATACACACTGTTAAGTACAGTGGTGGAAGACTGATGGTTTGGACTTGCTTTACAGACACAGGACCTAGATACCTTGCAGTCATTGAGTGGTCCATGAACTCCTTTGTATACCAGAGTGTTCTAGAGACAAATGTGAGACCATCTGTCTGACAGTTAAAGCTTGGTGGAAGCTGGCTCATACAACAGAACAATGATCCAAAGCACAGCAGCTAATCTACATCAGAATGACTGAAAAATAAAAGAATCAAGGTTTTGAATGGTCTAGTCAAAGTCCAGACCTCAACCCAATTGTAATACTGATAAAGACATACAGGAAACCAGTTGCTCCAAAGTCCTTACACTCTCTGCTTGTGCAGTCCTCTCTTGTTGGACTGAAGCCAGGCTAGATGCTACATTGACTCACTAGTAAAACAAACACACAATTTCTATAAATACCTATAAAAGATAGCAGCTAACCATAACCTTTCAGCGTAACGACAGTAATTGGTTGATATATGAGCCTTCATTCTATCTACATTTGAAATTGTCTTTGAAGAAAGTGCAAAGTCAGACAAAGCTTCAATGATATTCATAGTTTCTTCCTTTGCTTGCTGACATCCACTGTATCATTTTCTGACATTGCCAAGCTTGATTGCAAAAAACATAATCTCTTCTAAATAAAGTGTTGGATCAGCAGGACTGGAGTCTTTCATGTTGATGGAGTAGGGTGTTGATAACAAAGAAGGACAGAGAAAGAAAATATTATGCCAATGCTTTCATTGCGATTGTATTAAATTTGAGTCATCTGCTAGCTACTTATCTCATGCAAATTCTTATCTAGTGCAACCAAACTAGATGCAAACGTCTGCAGCTGCCCTAGTAGGAAGACAGCTTGCACTGCACCACTGAAGATAAAGAAATTAGATTATTGTTTGATGTCTCCTCAAAGGTCACCTTAAGACAAAAACGCATCGGCTCCATTTCAGCCTACAGAATGAGAAGGCAACATTTGTCATGCCTAGGAATGAAGGAGGCGCTTGTGAGACACTTCAGTGTCAAAGATGTATGGATCAGTGGCACCATGAGGACATGTGGCCTTATTCAGCTTCTGTGTGTGTGTGGCTGAATTTCTGACCAGGCTCTGGCAGCACTTCCCTGGGCACAAATGGGCAAATGGAAGACAGACATAAAAAGATGAGCCAATCGCTATTTGGTCCCGGGGGCCCTACTGTATTATTCATTCAGGGGGATAGTAATGGAACATAATCCAGCTTTCTCACCCCCTTTACTGCTGACAATTTGCTCTGCTATATAAAAAGACTGTCGTACGTGGCAGTCCTCTGAACTTAATTTGATTGAAGCAAGTCCACAGCTCTGTCTTATTCAGGACTATTATTATTCAGGATATTTACGCAGTATTTTCTTCAAATGGAAAGGTTAAAAAAAAGCTGATTGCCTAACAGGAAGGTGTAGAGACAAAAATCACAGTCAAATATCTCTTATGGCTTAATTAAAAACTGGCAAAGAGTCCAAATAAATCATTAGAAAAACCTTGAAGCTCCACTAGTCCATGGGCAACCATCACCTACTGTATCATAAATGACCTTCTGAAACTGAAAGCTATACACCAGAGCATTAAGCTGTACATGTGGAGGTGTGAAACTCAGAAAAAGCCTTACATTTTCAGTTGAGGAAAGGTTTAGGATACAAAACTATGGTGTAATTAAATGAAATTAATACTGCACATAGATATTTGGTACAATGATGTTATATGTAGAGTATAGTATAGTAGGACAGAAAGACACACAGAAAGGTGGAGTGCAAGTAGGGCCGAGGCTTGCCAGGCAGTCGTGGAAGGAGGAGGCTTAGTATATACCCATCTGCTACTCAAAGAAGTCACGATAATGGATAATGTTGAGTCTTAATATAATTAAAGAGATTGAATTACATTAAAATGCTCATTGTCACAAAATAGGAACTTAGTAATAGAGAAAAACAAAAACCCTTTGAGCTGTGTACACTCAAGTACTAAATAAAGATCCACTAAGATGACCAAAGATTCATAATTAATGAACATGAACCAATAAACCCTGCAGTGCAAGTTCAATTTTAGAAAGTACCTGTCATGATCCTGTGTTCTATTATTCCTGTGTTTTTTTTTTTTTTTTTTTTTTTAAATAAATCCTTACTTTCTTGGTTATTTCAGTGTGATTGTATTTTGGTGGTTATTTTCTGGTTGTGACTGCTGTTTTCAAGGGTGTAGATTTGCCTTTTGACATTGGTGGGGACCTAAGATTCCAGCGGAATTTAACACTTCCTGCACCCAATGAGAATTCCCTGCTCCCATTTTGTAGCTTGTCTTCCTTTTCTCTTGTACGTCTCCATCTCTCCTCCTCCCTGACCTGATTACCCTCATGTGTTTCACCTGTCTCTGCCCTCATGAATTTTCAAGGAGTGTTGATTTCTTTTTGTTATGATCCTGTGCTCTGTGGTTATTGTCTTCCTTATTATCCTGAGTTTCCTGGTTACTTTGGTATTTTTGTATTTCAAAGATGTTTTTTTCCAGTTTTATTTTGAATGTCCTGTTCTCCTTGTGTACATGTTTGTAAGTGATGGACCCATATAGTGGAAAGAGAGAAGTTGCAGGTTCTAGCTGTGTGGAGTTCTTTATTCAAAGAGTTGACATGCCATAACAAACAGCCAAAAAATGGTCTTGATGTTAATACCACAACACCTTTGCGCTGTAGTGAGTACATCACCAAGAACTCACCAAGTAGTCTCACAATGCGCTGTTGTTGACACTTCTATCCTCCAGGCCCAGACCAGACTGTGTTTTTTAACAGTCACAATTTTTACAAAAGCAACTAAGATTGATGCAGCATTTTGGGTTTCAGGACTGCACTTAATAACTTATGAAACAAGTTCAAAAACTGACTCGCTCTTTTTTTAGCTTTATAAGACTAATCAGAAGAGTGAAAACATCTCTACTTACTAATTTATTATTCTGGTCTGGTTTTCTAGATCAGTGAAACCAACAAAGCCAGTTAGATAATAAGTCAAAAAGACCAGACCTTTTACATGACTGCAGTGCCAGATTAAATATATATATTTCCCTTCTTGCTGTTATCATTATAGGCTGGTGTCACACCTCAGACACGCCCAATTCATACTTAATGTGCCGTGTAGGGTCATTGGACAGTGGTTAGGCTACACCCCGGACCAGTCGGCAGTCTATGGCAGGAATCAGCAGTTAACTTGACATAGACAAGGGAAGTTTAGATCTAAAACAACTTTCATCTGAGTGTCCTTGAAGTTACAGCACAATGATAAGTTCAGATGAAAACACTGCCTGAAGGCATTCATGATCCTGCATTGTTTTGTACACACAACAGAAGTAGTTGTCTGATTCAAGAGAACTGAGAGAGAAGGTGAAATGCAGCCAGCGTTCTCACCTACACAGCTACATAATAGGCTTTGTCAGTTTTTTGGTTTTTTTTTTTAAAAAAGAGTTATTAATCAGACGTAGCCTTTCTGTTATTCAGCTGTCAGAAAGAAAGCTCAAAACTGTGAGAGAATCTGACAAGCACTTTGTTTGAAGCATGAAGCCCTCAATCACAATAAAATGAGTAGGATGCTGTTGTTGTGCTGCATAGAGCTCTTTGTGCAATATAGTAGAATATTAGTCTGTGACTGCATGTGTTTGAGGTAAAGTTTAGATTTCATTTAAGGGCGGACTAAATCATTGAGATTTGTGGATCTTACCCAGCACGACTGATCTCAATATTCAGTGCATGGTTGGATTAGGAGAACTCTGCAAACAGGCAAGGACAAACTTTAAAGTATCAACTGCAGCTAACAAGGTTGCTAAAACAACAGAGCACCGTGACTTAACAGTTGTAGGCCAGTGTGTCTCATTTAGTGTGTTGTCAAGTCTATGCAGGCCATGTCTCTGCTGTGCAAGGGCCACATCTCTGGAGGTACATTTACAGTATTTGAAAGTGACATTTATAGTCTACACAGGCCACATCTCCAGAGATCTGCCTTCAGTCAATGAAGGCTGCATCTTTGTTCTATAAAAGCCATATCTTCAGAGACCCACTTTGAGTATATGAAGTTTACATTTCAAATCTACAAATGCCACATCTCGGGAGGCACACCCCCAGTCTACAAAGGCCACATCTCTGGAGCAGGGCTGGCTCGTGGCATAGGCAGTATAGGCAAATGCTAAGGGTGCCTTACATCCAGGGGGCGCCAGAAATGGAGGAAGAAAAAGAGTGCAACTTCCACTATTCTTAAAACTAGTTGGTATTATGTCTTCAGAAAAGAATAAGCCTACATTAATTTAACTGCATAGCAAGCCAAAGTAGCTGGAGTAGTAGTAATAATAATAGCTACTTTCCTAAGACGCCCCTCCTCCCCTGAATAATGGACTTTACCTGCTACACGGTGGTCACTGGTCATGTTTTGATGGGTCAACAAGCTCAACATGTCAAAACGTCCCAAACTGTCTGGTGCCCAGGGGAGGAAAAATAGGAAAGAAGAGGAGGAAAAACGCCATAAAGACAGAGGTAATCTTACGGTAAAAATGACGTCAGTGATATTATTCCTTTTCCTAAATGACGATAATGCCATTAACAACATGGTTTGCTAATCAATAAATAGCCAGTGCTATCTGTTAGTTTTAACGTCACTTAATGTTATGGAAGGGCCTAGTTGTTATGGAAATAGTAATTCTAGATAACTCCCCCATCATTCCTTCCTCAGGCAAACATGTAAAATGAGATCTATTCAGCAGGTCTTATATGTTAATTGCAATGACATGGTTATCGGACGTCATCCCAGCTTGTAATAGTCAATCAAAATGCTCTTCATAGTTGTAAGCCTAGCTGTTTGTTGTGTTGCAGTTCATATTATAGAAAGTGCGTTTATCATGTTAAACTTCACATCAGTGTTAAAGTACACATTATTAATGTTAAATATAGTTAACTTAGTATTCCCACATGCTGTATTATACCGCAGTTTACTAATTCTTTGCATTCTACTAATTCGCATTTCACTGTAATGACAATAAAATTAAAATACTATATGGAATTAATATATGAATTACTAACATAATTTGTATATTAGATTATGTACACTGTATATTATGAAGTATAGTCTACATCATGCATGTATCTAGATTTTTCATTTATATTATTTCATGTTATTTTATTCTTGAAATAATGTGTTTATTATTAGACTGCTGCCCTCAGTCCCACCATTGCGAATCCTTCTGTCATCTCCACCTCAGCAGCACAACCCAGCACTGATGAAGCAGCATCAAGTGCTCCTCCTGTCACCTCCTCCTCAGCAACACAACCCAGCACTGATGCAGCAGCATCAAGCGGACCTTCTGTTGCTCCAGTAGTGGAAAGTGGTGCTGGCAGCCATGTACATTATCTTGTCAAAACAATCCAAAATTAAAGCTGCAAGCAGCGATGATCGGGCCCTTGCACTCCACCAGGCCGCTCCCTCCCCGTCACGCCGTCCAATCCCTCCCCCACACCCCCCACGAGCTGCAGTGATTATGCCAGCGGTGGGAAAAAAGTGGCAGACAGAAGCAGAGACATGTCAGAGCAACAAATCTGTCAATATATGTAAAAATTGTTAGTATGCAGTAACCTCCTGTTTACAGTAGGTGGCGCTGTCCACAGATGTCCACACATGGTCGGGGTTGGGTCTGTAACACATGTAAAAAATTTGAGCATTTTAGGAGCATCCGTGGTGGAGTTATACCAGCTGCAGTACCCTATGTGTCCACTGGGTGGAGCCAGACACAATGAGAATAGTGGAGACCTGTCTGTGCTTCAAACCTCCAAAAACATTTGATTCATACATAGAAATTGTCAAAAAGTTACTTCCGGTTACCTGTAGGTGGCACTGTGCAGGTGACTTATGATCATGCAGACGTGTCCGGGGATGGACCGTTATTGCATGAAAAAATTTGAGGACATTAGGACGATGTACGGCGAAGTTATAAGCAGTTGATGTTTGATGGCGAAGGTTTGACAGCTGCCACCGCCACGGGCAGCCTGATATAGGAAACCACACAGGTGTCTCTGTGGGACTTTAAATCTGTGATCCTCATTTGGCTGTGTAATGATGGGCGAGGATTAAACAGTGAGATAAGTGTATGTCAGTGTAGAACATGGCACTTCCTGTCTCCACCACAAGGGAGTGCCATGAGCGGCACAGATCATGATGACATAGAGATGTTCAGGGCGGGGCTCTGACCACGTGCAGAAAGTTTTAAGCCGTTTAGAACAAGTATGCAGGCATGAGAGCCATTCGAAGTTTCATGGCGAGCAGAATTTGGCGAGCCACAGAGGCCACGCCCTTTAAGTTAGAGAAAAGCTTTTTATAACTTTTGATCAGCAGGTCCTTTAGATCACATCCACTGAATATCAAGTCATTTGGGCGAAATCCCTAGGAGGAGTTCGTCCGAATACCAATGGTGAAAATTGTGGAAATTTGACCTCCAAAATCAAAATGGCTGACTTCCTGTGTGGTCTAGGTCAATGGTGCAAGAGACTTTTATGTGCGTCCTGATGTGTGTGTGCCGATTTTCGTCTTCCTACTCCAAAAATTCCCCTTGATGAGTGTGCAAAGTTTGGTTGAGTTTTCGTGCATGGCAAAGGGGCGAAAATGGGCGTTCAAATGTTCAAATAATAATAATAACACTTACAAATACAATAGGGCCTTCGCACCACTCGGGCCCTAATAATATCAGCATTACAATAGGGCACATACGTCAAAGTCAAGGCCGAATGAATTATCTATGGCCCCCGGGATGATATTTGATTAGTATTAGAACCGGCCTGCAGGCCGTAGCCGCCCGCTGGTGTTTTGCACCAATACTACATTTCCCACAATGCAACGGTAACCCGCGAACTCACTGCAGCGCAGCAAGCGGACTTTGGCTTCATCATTCATTAGCAGTCAGGGCAGATGTCAACTTTCAGCTACCTCCTCCCCAAAAAATGGCTAAACGGAAGGTGGATGCTGAGAACAGGGGGTTTCAAGCTCGGTGGGAGGCAGAGTACATGTTCACTGAGGTAAATGGCAAACCTGTGTGTCTTCTGTGTGGAGAAAGTTTGGCTGTAATGAAAGAATACAATTTAAGAAGGCACCATGAAATGTCTAAGAAACACACAGACAAAGACAAGAATATGGACACGGAGCAAAGGCTACAGAAGAAGAATGTACAGGACATGTGATTTTTCTTTGAAGGCAGTTTGTTCTTGTCTGTGTGCCTGCTGAAAAATGTTTTCCCGATTATTCATTTAATCATTAAATAATACACTGTGTTAGGTCTTGGTTCAATAGGCTACATGCAATCATTTCAATATGTTTTAATAAACATTGAATCAGTCCGGCCCTCGGCTTATAGCCAATTTGTTTTTTTGGCCCTCTGTGTATTTGACTTTGACATCCCTGCAATAGGGCCTTCGCACCACTCGGTGCTCGGGCTCTAACCTTTTGCAGCCACATGGGGGTAGGCGGCCCGAAGACGGGACGATTCATGTTTCACTGCAATATCTCCATCCGGGCGCAGCCATTTTTTTCTCTTTGTTGACAACCTATACCTCGTTGGAAAGCCACTTCCCTACTCTATTGATTAACAGCTCGTTTGACCATACAAAAGGATCGAGGGCCTGTCCATAGCCAAAAGAATCCAATGAGCGACTATATCGAGCGAAGCACCTCCCCCCACTCGTACGCTTGTATTTTCAGCCCATTATATTTGACGCTGAATCTGATGCAATGGACGTATAGCCAATAAGATTTCCGTCACGGGGATGTCCCACATGAAGGGGATGTGGAAGGAGGGTGGGCTACACACCTAAGCGTAAACATGAACAATGGATGCCGGCTGTCCGTGCGTAACAGTGAGAGTGAGAGTATAGCTATATATTTTGGTGTTTCTAGCGACCAGAGAGATGGCGAAACACACAGAAAAGAAGAATTACACCATTGAAGAAGTTATCGATGAGTTTACAATAAGGAAAAGCAACTTTTCTGACGAGGACGTGTCAGACGCAGAAAGTTATGTGTTATGTGTTGACTCGGTGGAAGAAGATATGTTCATTGAAGGAGGAGATATAGTCCTTGACAAGTAAGTGTAACTTTTATACATGTTGCAGTTTTATAAACAGAATGTAGACATTTCGAAGAATTAGTGAATACAGTGTTGTGTCCTTTTTTTGTTTACACGTGTATGGGGAGGTGTGCGCTTTTACTATTCCTCTACAAGTAGTTGTGGAGGACTGATTTGTGAGGTGAACAATGAATACAGATACAGTTGTTCTGTGAATGAATATCTGATATATACTGTACATACAGACATACATATGTCTATAGTTATTTTGTTTTATATATATTTTTTAGATACAGAGTGGGAGCCAAGCACCAGAGCCAGAGCAGCCTCCTACTCCCAGTGTACAACATCACAAGCCAGTCTACATCTCTGGTGACAGTAAGACACCCATCAAGCTTTCTAGCTGTGCTTTGTAGCAGCCCGTGACTGTAACAATCAGTGGCATACTGAGAACAACATGTGGCTGTGAAACCTGTGGAATTGTAAACATGTAAACAGTTTGCTGTAAGTAGTTTGGGTATTTGTTTAGATAAAGGTGTTGTTTTTGACCATATCTCTTGTTCTGAGTCTTTTCTTTTGATGCACAATTTCAGTTTCAGTAGAATAATGAGCATTCAATGTGTTTTTGCTTCACTAACATTATTTCAATCATGCTAATAGTGAATCTGAACATGGAATGAGGTTCCTCTAAGTGGCACCTTTCATTAGAGCTCTCATTAATGTCTGTATGTTGAAGCATTCCAGAGTTATGCACTTTGGTGCCAAAGTGTCCATTTGGAGACTCCAAATGGCACTTTTTGGAGAGCGCCTGGGAATACCTACAGAAAAACCTGTCCCAAATGGTCATTTCTTGTCCAATTACTATCTACTTTTAACTGGGAATAGGTAAGACTTCAGCCTGTGTCACTATATTGTCATCTAATCAACCAAACCTCCATGCTCCAGTTGTCAAGCAGCCTTTTTTTACAAAAAAAATTTAGGCGAGCTACAAAATCTTTTTATTTCTCTGTGTTTAGACTTCTCTCACTGTTAACCATTTGCAATTGCAGTAAATCACACAGCTAAAATAAAAATTTCAGAGTGTTACCTTCACAATGAGACCAAGCTTTTGCACATACTCCTAAGGGCTCACAAACAGCTTGTAGTTTAATTTGGGTATGCCTTTGACAGGCGTTTGTCAACTATTGAGGGTGGTGCAAAAGGGTTCTCATATGTGCTTACATTGTAGACTCTACTAAGTTACATTTAGTTCTAATGTAGGAAGTATTAAACTCATCAGTCTTGAGTAACCTTAACTGAAAAACTGAGTGATGAAGACCGATCCACAAGACACACGTCATGATTTGCACCATCAGTGAGGAGGGCTGTTGGTGTTTATATGTGTATTTGCTAATAGTAAGGTAGGTAAGGTAGGTGAAGGTCTGGGTGGTTGAGCTAAGGCTCCCTCCCCACCTATGTGGCCATGCAGACTGAAGTGGACCTCTAACTCTTGCAGTCTTGCATCTTATGCTTCCAGTTTGGTGAAGTACCAACACACAGGTGTTGGTAAATTTCATAAAGACACTTTAATTTTCACATTAATGTCACATCTCTGAAGGCACATCTCCAGTCTGCAAAAACTATACCACGTCTTTAGTCCACATCCTTTGAAGGATGAATTGAGACATAACCATTCTGTTTCCAGCTCTGTATTTCAACACTATACATCATTTGTACCATTGACCCCAAATGGAATTTAGATAGAAGAAGATGAAAGTGATAAAACTGAAATATTAAAATGCAAATGATGTTTTACAATGATAGGGGCTATCAGGGAAACACAACCAACCCCATTTCTCATGTCCAAATTGGTGTCACATTGCTTGAGTACATGCTTCTCCTTCTGAAAGAAGAGTTACAGCTCTGCTCTCCACAAAATATGATGATTTCATTATTGGAATTAGGATTTTCCATCTGCATTATACCTGTGGTTCATTTTCTTGGTTTTTGTCTTCTAAATTCAAACCACCTCCTTAGTGTGCAGATCTCACTCTGCCACATACTGTGCTAAGCACTATTGTCTACCACGAATGCTCATTAAAAAAGTGCCAGAGGAGGTGAAATAACTTATCAGCAATCAGGATACTAAATAATTACACAAACACACCCAGATATTTTTCTCTTCTTGGAGAATCAGTTGTAAAGCCTCACAGTGTAGCTAGGGTCAAACCACTGTTCTTCGGAGAATAAAAGTAATGGGCTCTTTTCACGGCTGAAGGAATGCAGATGAGTAGTCTGGCTTTGCTGTGCTGACATAATTTGGACTAATGAGCAGGTAGAGAGGATAAACAGCTAAACACAACCATGTGTGTGTCCATAAACACATGATGAGTCTTGCCCCTCCTACAATGTGACTGTCAAAGGTCTGGTGTCTGTTCTTGACGCTAGAGCACATCCATTTAAGTCTATCAGCTTCTCCTGTACATTTAAAAGTGAAGCTAAAATGGTTTAATTTATGATAGGATGTGACACATTAAATTATATGCTAGCTGGGTATTGTACTAGTACAAAGTATGTTCAAGAAAATACACCCCAGAAATGGTTCTAACCCCGGATTTATACCGCACGCGAAAGCGCAGTGTGGCGCTTTACGGATGTAATACGCCCGTCTGTCTAACTGTCATGGTTTCAGCCAGGTCTTTTATTTTGTAGTTCATTTTCTGTTTGTATTAGTTTTAGTTTTACTAGTCACTTCCTGTTTTATTTTGAAACTCGATCTTCTCCCTGTGTTTCAGTTCTGTTTACTTCCCCTTCCTCATGTGTGCTCCCTTCCCCCACCTGTGATTACCTGCTCCGCCCTAATGTGCTTCACCTGTGTCCAATTGTCTTCCCGCCCTCCTGTGTATAAAGCCTGTGTGTTTCCTGCCCCTTGTTGCCAGTTCGTCTTGTGAGTCTTCCATGCGACACAGCCGTCCAAGTAGCCTTTCTGCTCTTGTGATTTTTCCCTACGTGTTCTCGAGTAAGTTTTGGATTCTTGTGTTTTTTCCCTACGTGTTTTCGAGTAAGTTTTGGATTCTCTTGTGTGTGACTTGGTTTGGATTTGACTACTGCTTTTTTGCCTTTGCCTTTTTGGATACCTCTGCCACGTGGACTGAACTCCTGTGTACCGAACCTTGCCTGAATTAAAACTCTGAGATTTGCCTGATACTTCCGGCTTAGTCTGCATTTGTGTCCTCCGTCTCACAACCCCCCTGACACTAACAACATCAATTTACACCAGGAGCGTTTCAGAAGCGTAGCGCTGCCTCCACACTCTCGTGAGATTCACAAAGTCACGTTGTAACCTGCCTGTTTATCTGATGGTTAATGTCCTCTCTATGTGTCAGGCTGGGTTACAGAGCAGTTACTGAAAACTCAGTTTACTCCCTCAACACACAGAGCAGCTCCTCACCTTCCACTCTGAGAACAGCTGCTGCTTCTCTCCCTGCCTTTCCTTTCTGATGTTCTATCATATAAAATGCCATTTCTCTACTTTTCAAACGGAATCTCTCCACGTACATGGCTATGGCTGTGTTTCTCTGCCGGTAGCGATGTTAAATCAGCGAGAGTTCAGTCTGACAGCTTTTATTTTGGAAATCCACCGGAGACTCTTTTATTTTGGTGCCTGACTTCCTGTCTGCTTGATGTAGTTGCTACAAATAGACGCAAATAGACGCTTGGGCGCGACATATCTCCAAAATAAAACTGCCGCGTATCACTCGCGGAGCATCGTGGAGCATAGCGCAGCAACGGTTCTGAGACGCTTCTAAAACGTGCTGCAACGCGGCCAGTGTAAATACTCTCATTGACTATAATGGAAGCGTTTCACATCGCTTGACGCTGCGCTGCTGTTACGCTACACTTGCGCGTCTGGTATAAATCCAGGGTTAGGGTCTGCAACAAAAACCCTGGTGAACTTTGGCTAGATGGAGCTGAATTCTTGCAAGCCTAGAACATTATAGCTCACACAAATTCATCTAGTTAGGCTTCAAGCTAATTGTTTCGACCAACCAGTGTACTGTGAGAAAGTACTGGCAGTTATGGGTTTAGAGGTTTGGTTTAAGTGCAGCACCGACTTTAGATGGAACAAAAGTCCCCAGTTGACCTAATGTGAAATGTTTTTGGTATGTGGTAAGGTAGCATATCCATAAAAAGCCCACAG
The DNA here is from genome assembly GCF_900634625.1 of Parambassis ranga. NCBI lineage: Eukaryota > Metazoa > Chordata > Actinopteri > Ambassidae > Parambassis > Parambassis ranga. The sequence goes on from NC_041038.1 coordinate 375,631, forward strand.
GACGATGTGGGGCCGGACTGCAGGACGATGCTGAGGATGTTTTATGAGTCTGTGGTGGCCAGTGTCATCATGTATGCTCTTGTCTGCTGGAGCAGCAGTCTGAGGGTGAGGGACAGAAACAGACTCAACAGAATCAATCTGAAGCCCAGCCATGTTGTGGGAGAGGACCTGGACTCTCTGACAGAGGTGAGTCAGAGGAGGATGTTGTCCAAAATAAAGACAAAGTCCAAAATATACTGGACTGTCCCTCTCACCTGCTCCACACTGTGCTGACCAGCTACAGGAGCTCATTCAGTAACAGACTCCGACTCCCACGATGCACACTGAGAGACACAGGAAGTCATTCCTGCCTGTCTCAATCAAACTACTGAACTCTGAACTGTAACAGTCACTCAGACACTGTACATTCATACTGGTACATTCATGTCATGCTCTTTACAATGTAAAGGTTTTTATACAGTAGCAAATATGTTTCTTCTTCTTTAGAAACAACTCAGGGATTTAAAAGCTATCTAGGTATTTAGATATTATATATTTCTATTTCATATTTCAATTTATCTTTGATTTCTTTGTCTGTAACAAAAAAGAATTTCCCCACGGGGATAAATAAAGTGATTCTGATTCTGATAGTCAGATTGCTAACCACTGCACCACCGTGCTGGTCTGTCTTTGGAGACTTGTTGATCTAATTGGTAGTAGCTGTCTTGTGATAGAGATTGACATTCGGTTAATTCGATTACCTGGCATGCACTCTAGAAATGTGTGTAAAGGACAAGAACTTTCAATAGAGTGACCCCCTGGGTTTTGTAGAATAAACCATCTGACACATTTGAGCAGCTGTGGCTTAAGTGGTAAAACAGTTGTTCACTAACTGTGATGTTAGTAGTTAGATCTGTGGCCTTGGCTACATGCCAACATGTCTTTGGGCAAGTCACTTAACCTTAATCCCAGTGGCTGCACCATTGGTGTGTGAATGTGTGTGCGTTTTTGTGTGCAAATGGGATAAATGTGAAGCACTTCGAGTACCTTTGAGAAAGTAGAAAAGTGCCATAGACACCACATGACACATATGAACATGTAATTTGAATTATAGTCAGAAGCTGTTTATCTCTAGTTTTGTGTTTGAGAAAGTTGTTGGGATTTTCTGGCCTGCCGGTGTTTACTCGGTGCACCTTTAAACCTACATGATGGGTGGAGCACCACATATCCTGCAGCAGATAGACCAAAAAGTCAACAGCCAACAACACACAGACTTCACCTATGCCTGCTGAAAAATCTGATATAAACAGGCTTTTGTTATCAGCAGACTCCCTGAGCAAGCAGGGCCAAATGCAAGGAGTGTTATAACTGTTTAAACAAACACACCACATGGTTATGACTAAGAGTGAATCACTAGAATTTTCTGCTGTCTGACGAAGCCTTATTTAACAGGCATGCCTGAGGACTGCTGGGACTAATGAGGAAAGAGGGAATACCAGAGTCAGTGAATAGCTCAATTGAAGGGAAGCTCTTCATCATTGTACTGAGCAAGCTGAATGGGACTATCGCGTGATGAATATTAAATATTTTGAGTAATTAAGGTGTTCTAGTTATTAACAACACAGTTTTGTTGTCAAAAAATGCTACTGCAGCTTTGGGCTTTGTCCAGGAGACAATACACACTGACTCCTAACCAAAGACAGAGCATCTTATCTCTGTGACTGCACAGTGATGCTCTTTATAGCTCCACAGAGAATGGATTTTAAGCATGACGGGGGAGGGTGTGTCTTTGATAGTATCCATGGTGATATCCCAGGGATCGGGCTAAATTTTCTGGTTCACTGACAAATGCACGTGAAGATCAGTGCCACATTCGTGGATGACAACAGAGATTACTGTCTCCAAGGACCATTGATTATCACTGCTGTCAGTGGAAACTGACTACCAGAAAGCATGTTTTCAGCTGAATAATAAATGATGTTGCCTTATTTATAGCACTTAGCTACACTGATAAATTAAATAGTTTTAAAAGTACTGGTGAGCAACATTTAAATTAACACTTGTTTGGGCAGCTGTGTCACAACAAGAATGTTTTGGCCATAGTGTGACTGGTTGTTTGTGTCTATGTGTGCCCTATGATAAAGTGTCAACCTGTCCCTGTACCCCAAAGTGTACCCTGCCTTCTGTCCATTGACAGCTAGGATAGGTTCCAGAATCCATGACCCTGTAGTACAGGGCAAAGTGTTAAGAATGTAGATGGATGGATAGATGTTTCTTTATGAATTATAAATGTATAACTTTCAGATGAATGTAGCATTTTAGCCCTCCACCCATACACTTGAGGGAGCAATACAATGGAAGCAGTGACCAAGACTCCAGAGGGTTTATTTAAGCCATAGCTGTTTCTTTTCATAATAATACCAACAAAAGATAACCAAGGTGAAGGATTGCACTGAATCGACTCCCTGCCAGTGTACACTGCCAGCATACAAAAGCTCCATGAGAGCAGCTTTGCATGTTGTCACTGCACTAAAATAACTTTAACAGCTACATCAAACAGTTCCTCACATAAAGTCAAGAAAGTTTTTTAAATTACAAAATCAAATCTATTCAATCCACTAGAACTTATTTCTTGAGTTCAGTAAACTCAACACTTGTATTACATTTCAGATGTCACATAAATGTAATGCTCTAGTAACAGTTTTGAGCCAAATTTACAGTCTGTAATGATCTAATCTGCTGCACTTGTGTGGGAACTCTGCACACACGTGTATTCAGTTGGGTATATACCTATTTTTGAAAGAGGTTGTGTTAAGTTAAAAGATGCTGTGTGCACAAAATACTTAGGATTTACATACATATTCGACAAAGAATGCATTCACTGTGATCTAATTCCTGAAAAACATGCAGCTACCACCACCCACTGTAACAGTATTTCACCCAATGACATGCCATATAGAAGCTAGAAAAACTGTACAATGCTAATATCTTCCAGTTTAAAAATGTAGTGATCCCCTTGAACAGTAATACATAGAAAAACTAATACTAATTAAAGCTGCAAGCAGCGATGATCGGGCCCTCGCACTCCGCGCGACCGCCCCCTCCCCGTCACACCGTCCCTTCCCACCCCCGCTCCCCCCACGAGCTGCGCCACACACACAGAACACGTCCAGGCGCACATAAAAGTCTCTTGCACCATTGATCTAGACCACACAGGAAGTCAGCCATTTTGATTTAGGCGGTCAAATTTCAGCGATTTCCACCTTTGGTATGCGGACGAACTCCTCCTAGGGATTTCGACCGATTGACTTCATATTCGGTCGCTGTTACCTAGAGACCATGCTGATCAAAAGTTATCAAAAGCTTTTCTCTAAGTTAAAGGGCGTGGCTGCTGTGGCGTCACTTCCCCATTCATACACGAACAGCTCTCTCTCCTACATACTTGCTCCAAACGGCTTCAAACTTTCTGCACGTGGTCAGAGCCCCTCCCTGAACGTCTCTATGTCATCATGATCTATGGCGCTCCCTTGTGGTGGAGACAGGAAGTGCCATGTTCTTCACTGACATGCACTCTGTTTAATCCTTCTCTGGCATTACACAGCGAAATGAGGATCACAGATTTGACGTCCCACAGAGACACCTGTGTGGTTTTCTGTATCATGCTGCCCGTGGCGGTGGCGACTGTTGAACATTCGCCATGAAACATCAACTGCTTATAACTTCGCCGTGCATCGTCCTAGCGTCCTCAAATTTTTTTCATGTCCTAACGGTCCGTCCCCCCACACGTCTGCATGCTCATGAGTCACCTGCACAGCGCCACCTACAGGAAATCGGAAGTAACTGCTTCTGGACATTTTTCATGTATGAATCAAATGTTTTTTGAGGTTTGATGCACAGACGGGTCTCCACTATTCTCATGGTGTCTGGCTCCACCCAGTGGACACATACGGTACTGCAGCTGATATAACTCCGCCACGGATGCTCCTAAAATCCTCAAATGTTTTACATGTGATACAGACCCGACCCCGACCACGTGTGGACATCTGTGGACAGCGCCACCTACTGTAAAGAGGAGGTTACTGCACACTAACAATTTTTACATATATTGAGAGATTTGTTGCACTGACACATCTCTGCTTCTTCCCACCGCTGGCAAAATCGCCGCAGCTCGTGGGGGGAGCGGGGGAGGGATGGGACGGCGTGACGGGGAGGGGGCGGTCGCGCGGAGTGCGAGGGCCCGATCATCGCTGCTTGCAGCTTTAATTATTCTTATTATTTGCCTGCCTGTTTAACTGCATTTTTCACCCCTTTGCCATGCACGAAAACTCACGAAACCTTGCACACTTATCAGGGGTGGCGAAAAATTTGATATTTTGTGGTCGCTGCAAAGGGGCGGGGCAAAATGGCTCTACAGCGCCCCCTTGAAATTTTCAAAACACCCCTCGCTTTTGGTTTAGTTTGGAGTAGGTGCACGAAAATCGGTACACATGTTTATCATACCAAGACGCACCAAAAAGTCTCTTGACACCATGACCTTAACCCAACAGGAAGTCCGCCATCTTGGATGGTAAATGGCGATTTTGGCGATTTACACCATTGGTATGTGAGCGAACTCCTCCTAGAGCTGTTGCCCGATTGACCTGAAATTTGCTGGAGGTCACCTAAAGGACCTGCTGATCAAAAGTTATCAAAAGCTTTTCTCTAACTTACAGGGCGTGGCCTCTGTGGCTCGCCAAAGTCTGGCGACGATTCATGATTTCGCCATGTAACTTTGAACGGCTCTCACGCCTGCATACTTTATCCAAATGTCTTCAAACTTTATGAGCATGACGAGGGCTCCGCCCTGAACACCTCCATATGTTGAAACCCTTACTTACTCGTGGCGCCCCCTGATGGTAACAGGAAAGGGCCTCTTTTTACTCTGACGTGTACTGCTCCTACATAGTTGACAGCATCAATTTCATTTCACCTCTAGAACCTTCCCAACTAGTTGGTGAAGCTACACTATGAAGGCCGTGAAGCTGCGTGCAATGGTGTCCGTGTGGCGGGGCGCCAACTGTCGATCCTTCACCGTGAGATTACGTTTGAGTATTTAATGACCTAAACGACCTTCTATGATCATGAAAATTCATACACACATTCTCCGGGGCATGTACTAGCAACTGATGGGGGTCTCGTAAGTGGGCGGGGCAAAATGGCTCAATGGCGCCCCCTTGAATTTTTAAAATACTCCTCTCCATAGGGGTTTTTTTGGAGTAGGAAGACAAAAATCGACACACACACAGAACACGTACAGGCGCACATAAAAGTCTCTTGCACCATTGATCTTGACCACACAGGAAGTCAGCCATTTTGATTTAGGCGGTCAAATTTCAGCGATTTCCTAACTCTTTTTACATATACTGACAGATTTGTTGCACTGACACATCTCTGCTTCTGTCTGCCGGCTTTTTCCCACCGCTGGCAAAATCGCCGCAGCTCGTGGGGGGAGCGGGGGAGGGAAGGGACGGTGTGCCGGGGAGGGAGCGGTCGCGCAGAGTGCGAGGGCCCGATCATCGCTGCTTGCAGCTTTAATTATAATTGCATCAGGAAAAAAAGTCAAATCTGACTCACAAACAAAATGAAAGCACCATGTGGTGTCTAGCACAAAGACGTTAGCAGCAGATCCTTTAAGTGCTGAAAGCTGGCAGTTGGAGACCCTGTGTATCAAACTTGTTCCAGCACATCCCCTATATTGTCTGTTAATGGTTTGGTCCACTGTCAGTAACGCCTCACTGCTTCCAACGTCTTTATACCTGCCATTTTCTCCCACATTGAACACATTGAGAACAAGGACTATTCACCTGACATGTGTTGTTACAAGCTTAATAGGAAGCTCAGAAGGACTGGACTCTCCCCTCAGCTCATGACAAGCTTCTACAGGGCCAAAGCATCCTCTGTCTGAGTGAAAATTCACAGGACAGGAAGGACTTGGCCCAGGTGGTGAAGACAGCACAGGGGATTGTGGGAGTCCTCTCCCACAGCTGATATGAAAGCCGGATTCAAAGGAGGTCTGGTCTTATAGCTGCAGACCCCACCCACCCAGGACACAAACTGTTTGTACCTCTTCCCTCTGGAAAGAGGTACAGGAGCATCAGAATGCACACCAACAGACTGAGACACAGCTTCTTCCCCAGAGCTATGAAAGCCATCACCCCACTTTCCCATACACATCCCACCCACCCAAAGACTGAGCAATAAGTCATTCATACTGGTCACTTTAAACATTTAATTTGCACTGTTAGTTTTACTCTTTTTTATTCTTTATTCTATTTTATATTTATCCAGGTATATTTTAAGCATGTCTCTCTTTATTATGCGTCATTATGTGTCCAACTGTGTGCTAAGCCAATTCATGTAATCATGAGTGGTGACTGCTTTGACTGAAAGGTAGGCTTGCTTCTTTGCCTGCCCTGTATTGTGCAATTTCTATGAATAAATGGCCAAAATCATGTTTCAAGAAGTCGCAGTGACTTTAGACCACTACATTATAATCAGTTTATCCTTGAGTCAAGTGACATTTATGAGAATCCTTCAAGGCATTTCTTTTGCAATCACAAGCAGACAGAGAACATAATGCCTTGGGCCGTGGCTGCCTGCTGACACATTAAAAGAAAGATACAAACATCCAAGGAAAGGAAAGTTGTCTGCCGAAGGCTTTTTAGGACTGTACAGATACTGCAGATCTTGTAGAGTTCAAGCCTTGATGGGCCACACAAATTTGGCATGTGGTCAGATGTGAATGCCCACACATATTCATGTGTGGGATATCTAGTGTATTGCAGGTCCTCAGAATGTGGAAAAATGTAACTGTAAGTATGTATTGTGTTTACCCAAAGAAAATCTGTCATGTGTTAGTGAGAAAAGGAAGTTTTACTGCAGTCATGACAACAGTCGACAGTTAAGGAGGAAGATGGAAAAAGCACAGTTAAAGGGCACAGACAAGGGGAAGATGGGATGGAGCCAAGTGACAGAAAATGAACACAACAGTGCTCTGTGTAATGTCCGTATGCGCTGAATAGCTTATTACTAATCATTAGATGAATGGAAAAAAACAACAAATAAGGCAGATGTGTCTCATTTGTCCCACAGCAGGCACTCCAGCTGTATTGTGCAGGTGTTCACATTCAAATAGCCACTCAGATGTGATGTCAATCAGTTCAGAAACAACACAGGCTTTACTATAAGCCATGGTGATTATCATCACCGCGGTGAGCCGTATCGTCATCACTCATTGATTATTAGGGCCCAAGCACCGAATGGTGCAAGAGCCCTATTGAAATGCAAGCATTTATTATTAGGCCCCAAGCACAAAACGTGCGAGAGCCCTATTGAAATGCAAGCATTGAAATGCAAACGTTGAAATGCAAGCGTTTATTAGGGCCTGAGCACAAAACATGCGAGAGCCCTATTGAAATGCAAGCGTTTATTAGGGCCTGAGCACAAAACGTGCGAGAGCCCTATTGAAATGCAAGAAATTATTAGGGCCCGAGCACCGAATGGTGCAAGAGTCCTATTGAAATGCAAGCATTGAAATGCAAGCGTTTATTAGGGCCCAAGCACGAAACGTGCGATAGCCCTATTGAAATGCAAGAAATTATTATTATTATTAGGGCCCGAGTACAAATTGTGTGAGAGCACAATTGAAATGCAAGTGTTGAAATGCAAGCGTTCATTAGGGCCCGAGCACGAAACATGCAAGAGCCCTATTGAAATGCAAGAAATTATTATTAGGGCCTGAGCACGAAACGTGCGAGAGCCCTATTGAAATGCAAGAAATTATTAGGGCCCGAGCACCGAATGGTGCAAGAGACCTATTGAAATGCAAGCGTTTATTATTAGGGCCCGAGCACCGAGTGGTGCAAGAGCCCTATTGAAATGCAAGCGTTTATTATTAGGGCCCGAGCACCGAGTGGTGCAAGAGCCCTATTGAAGTGCAAGCGTTTATTATTAGGGCCCGAGCACGAAATGTGCAAGAGCCCTATTGAAATGCAAGGAATTATTATCATTATTAGGGCCAGAGCACAAAACGTGCGAGAGCCCTATTGAAATGCAAGAAATTATTATTAGGGCCTGAGCACGAAACGTGCGAGAGCCCTATTGAAATGCAAGCGTTTATTATTATTATGCGTATCGCGAATTCGACCCCCTGAACGTGCTCAAAAACTCACCAAATTTGGCACAAAATTGTCCCCCGACGGAAATCGCAACTTGCCACTGTCGCTATTGGCGGGCGTGGCCACGTGACTCTGCAGCGCCCCCTAAAGTGTGATAATATTCACCGCAACTGCTACAGACCTGAAATTTGGGACATTGATGTATCGCCTCGTGACAAGAAAAAAAGCCTCTTGGCCGAAAATTCCACTACGTACAGGAAGTCGGCCATTTTGAAAAAACCCTGCCATGTTCCAATTTGCTCACCCCGCACTTTTGCAAACTTCTCCTAGAGGAATTGCTTGATGCGGCTAAAAATTTGTGCGCTAGCCCTTAAGGGGTCAGGGACCAAAAGTTATCAAAAATGCAGCACTTCGTCATTCCGTATGGCTGTGGCGCCGCCACGAATTTAACCCTTCGCCAACGCACAGGAAATGAATGTATTTGTGGCTGTCTCTCCCACATACTTCATCCTATTTGGATGCAAAAATTCAGGCACGCTGAGCCTGTTATTCTGAACAGATTGATAGGATAATGAGCTGAGCTACTGACAGTATGAATTGTGTTCAGGCTGATTATCCATGTTCCACACCTCGTATTTGAACAAACTCCTCCTAGGGAAATACTCTGACAGACCTGAGATTTTGTCACATGGTTCTAAAGACATGGCTGAGCAAAAAGTGTTACAAGGTGTGGGCCAAAACCATGAATGTGACCCTTCGCCACCATAGAGAAAGCTGCTGTTTCTTGATCTATTAAGCCTACCTGCCCTTTACTCTATCATGACATCAGCCCCCATGCACCTTTTCATATCACCTTATCATCATGTGTGGGCGTGGCCACATGGCTCAGCAGCGCCCCCTAGAATGAGATCTGACTCCCCTTGTGACCTATAGATACGAAAATCAGTACACATATGTACCACCTTGAGAAGAGAAAAAAGTCTTTTGGAGGTATCCTCTAAAACGCACAGGAAGTCCGCCATTTTGCTTTTTTCACTCCCTGCACTTTTACGAACTCCTCCTAGGGGATTTGTCCAAACCACCTTAAAATTGGTCTGCTTACTTTTCAGGCATTAGGAACCAAAAGTGATCAAAAACGCAGCACTTCGTCATACGGTCTGGCTGTGGCGCTGCCACGAAGTTGACCCTTCGCCAATGCACAGGAAATGGATGTATTTGTGGCTGTATCTCCCACATACTTCATCCAATGTGGATGAAAAAAATCAGGCATGCTGAGCCTGTCATTCTGAACAGATTGATATGCTAATAAGCTGACCAACTACTGGCAGCATGAATTGTGTTCAGGCTGATTTTCCAATTTCCACACCTCGTATTTTAACGAACTACTCCTAGAGAAATACTCTGATAGACCTGAGATTTTGTCACATGGTTCTGAAGACATGTTATGTTATGTGAAGACAAGTTATCAAAAACACAGCTCGATGTTACACCGTGTGGCCGGGGCAACGCCACGAAGGTGACCCTTCGCCACCATCGACAAAGCTTCTGTGTTTCTTGATTTATTCATCCTACCTGCCTGTTACTCTATTATGACACCAGCCCCTGTGCACCTTTTCATATCACCTTATTGTCATATGTGGGCATGGCCAACTGACTCTAAAGCCCCCCCTAGTATGCGCCTTGTTCCAATTTGCACACCCCGCACTTTTGCGAACTGCTCCTAGGGGAATTGCTTGATACGGCTGAAAATTGGTGCACTCACCCTTAAAGGGTTAGGGACCAAAAGTTATCAAAAACGCAGCACTTCGTCATATGGTCTGGCTGTGGCGCCACCACGAAGTTGACCCTTCTCCAACGCACACGAAATAGATGTATTTGTGGCTGTATTTCCTACATACTTCATCCTATGTGGATGAAAAAAATAAGACATGCTGAGCCTGTCATTCTGAACAAGTTAATATGCTAATGAGCTGATACTCTCATAGCGCCACCAACAGGCAGCATGAATTGTGTTTAAGCTGATTTTCCATGTTCACACCTCGTATTTGAACGAACTCCTCCTAGGGAAATACTCTGATAGACCTGAGATTTTGTCACATGGTTCTGAAGACATGGTTGAGCAAAAGTTATCAAAACCGCAGCTCGATGTTACACCGCGTGGGCGGGGCAACGCCAAGAAGGTGACCCTTCCCCACCACAGAGAAAGCTGCTGTGTTCCTTGACTTATTGATCCTACCTGCCTCTTACTTTATCATGACATCAGCCCCTGTGCACCTTTTCATATCACATTATCGTCATATGTGGGCGTGGCCACATGGCTCAGCAGCGCCCCCTAGAATGAGATCTGAGTCCCTGTTTGACCTACAGATATGAAAATTGGTACACATATGTATCACCTCGAGATGAGAAAAAAAGTCTCCTTGAGGTATCCTCTGAAACAAACAGGAAGTCCGCCATTTTGAAAAAACTGCGCCATTTTGCATTTTTCACTTCCCGCACTTTTGCAAACTCCTCCTAGGGAATTTGTCCAATCCAGCTGAAAATTGGTCTGCTTACTTTTAAGGCATTAGGGACCAAAAGTTATGAAAAAACGCAGCACTTCGTCATATGGTCTGGCTGTGGCGCCACCACAAAATTGACCCTTCACCAACGCCCAGGAAATACCTGTTTTTGTGGCTGTATCTCCCACATACTTCATCCTATGTGGATGAAACTTTAAAGTCATGCTGAACATCGGACTCTGCACGCATTGATATGCTGATATGCTACAGTCACTGCGCCACCTACTGGCTGGAGGACCTGTCTTTTGTATATGTGTGTTTTGGTGTCCTCTTCTGCCATGCCGACCAGAGCTCGTGCCTGTATTAGTGGAGAGAGGACGTGGGTTGTTTTTCCTCGCTCGTCCTGGCTCTGCCTCTCTTTTTTCTTTTCAGGTGCCTGGTAAGGCGACTGTGCTGGCTGGGAGAATTGGTCACACCTGTTTCCACTCCCCTCATTACCTGCTGCACTCTTGGAGGACCCACCTCACTCCTACTCGTCGTCAGTTCTTCAGCTTCAACAGTACTGTGCTCTCTGAACGTCCTTTTGATTCCTCGTCGAGCTAAAACCTTTTTCTTCTTTTAGACGCCGTTCTGCGTGGTCCCGTCCAGTCCAGCCCGCGCCTTCCAGACCACCTGCTCATCATTACCTTTTTCTCCTTCTGGAAGTTTTTTGTTGTTTTATTTTATAATAAATTGTTATCTTTTGAGCCTACGTTTGGATCTCCTCCAATCACAATCACAATCACGAAAAGGTTACTGCGGCGGAAACATAAAGCCTTACACATCTTCCAACTGACAAAAACATGCCACCACACACTGACAAAAACATGGGGGGAAAAGACATCCAGAAAAAGTCAGAAAACAACATATTTCTTGTAGATTTATTTTACATCTTGTTTGACAGCTGTGGTGGTGAAATTTCATACTAGTACCTTATGATAGGAATTACCTGTAGTTCCTGTAGTAAATTACTGGTATCGCAGATAGTGAAAAAGTAGATATCAATAAAGAATGGATTTTAAATTTAAAAGTGTACCATCCATTCACCTGGCTGCAGGCTGAAGCTGCTATAGTAACCACACCACTAAACTTTTACATTGTTTTGCTTTTGTGTTTTAGCATTTATTATTAGTCATAACCATGGGGCCCCGCCTGTCACCCATTGACAGCTAGGATATGCTGCAGCTTCACTGTGTGAGGATAAAACGGGTTAAGATGAATGGATAAGCATGGGTTAGAACAACTCTACCTTCTCTGCTGCACACAGTTCCTGATCAAAATCATCAGCCACATTCATGCACAAAAGTCCAAGTTTTGGTATTTATTTCTGTAAGGGAATTTATCCATGTCATGTTATATCCAAGAGTTTAAATCGAGGCAGCTGGACTCATAGAATAGTTTTTCTGAAGGTGTTTTGTCAGTTCTGCTGCTGGTTTAATGGTTGGCTTACTGCCTGAAAGTGCCTACAGGCCATGTGTGGAGCTGGTTACTAGTTACCTCCTAGGAAGTAATCAGAACTGGGTTGTAGACAGGTGAGTGCTCAGTTTGTTCTGTAATCAAAATACTGCAGCACATTCATCTTAACAATATGGAATATGGATTGTACTGCTATAAAAACAGAACTTTCAGATCCTAAATTAAGTTTAAGAGTTCCAATTTTTACCACCGAAATAGTCAGAACTTATACATTTTCAACAGTGGCCCTAATCCCTGGTCACACAGGAGGTCTAGTCAAGATAAACTTAAGCACAGATATTACTGACTCTTTCCTTACTGATATTTGTTTTACTTCCTGCCTTTCTGTGTGCTTCCGATCTTTTGTTAGTCACCAGTGTCACGCTCTAGTCTTTGCCTGTGTGATGACAGTTTGTAGCTAGTTTCGTTTGCTTTGCCCCTGCTTTAACCTAGTTCCTGTGTTTTTCTTCCAGTCTGATTTTTATTGAAGGTTTGTATCAAAGTACTTTCTACTCCCTCAACCTGCCTATTGTGTTTTGCATTTATGTCCTTCTGAAATGAACCTGAACACATTGGATTTACATTTTTTCACTGGGAGCAGATTTACAAGGACAAAGAATCATAATAGAATTCTCAGTCAGGAACTGATGTTGTCGGTAAAGCGTGAAATCATACTGCAGACTTAAAGCCAGCCATGCTAAGAAATTGAACAAACTGAGAAAGTAGGCTCACTGCTATGGAAGAGTGCAGTGGACCAGTGACACCCTAAATAGAAATCAATGGGGAAACTCTAATATTACACAAATATCAAGTCAAACCATGCAGTAAATATTAATATCATTTGGGGCAGTAAGTATAAGTCAGAGGTGACAAAAAGTCTTTTTTAGAGTTTTGATCTAATTTGATCTAAACATGCTGTTTTATAACCCAGTGACACTGAAATTTTGGCTTCCTCCCATTATTTAGATAGAGGCCGTCCAAGTCTGCTCTTAAGATGGCACTACTACACTACACACTCTACTCTGTCATCACTAACAAAACATAAAATGAGGTTGATGATTCCAATCTTTGGAAATGACCACTGTCTATATAACTGCTGCATTTTTTAAGTGTTGTTGAGGACCAGATTTATTTTGCTATTAACTGTAAATAGGAAAAGCAGAAGGGAATGTACCAGTATTCTAAAATACATTTAATGTCAATAGATGTTTTTTAACCTAAACCATACTCCTAATTACTAATCTGAACCACAAGTAAAAAAGGAAACACAAATGAGAGTGATAACAAAACACAAGTAAGTTGTGGTGTTTATGAAACAAAAAGAATCCACCACTTCCTGTGCAGGGTTGTGGGGGGGCTGGAACGTATCCCAGCTGTTAATGGGTGAGAGGTAGGGTACACCCTGGACAGGGGACTAGTCTATCGTAGGGTAAAACAAAGCTACAACCATTTCACCACTATCGCCAATTTAGGAGTGATGAGTTAAACCTGACACACTCACCATGCAAAGAAGTATAAATAAGCATAGATACAGGAAAACTATATCTTTATGTATTGATACATTTTATTTTGTGACCTTTTCTGACCATTTCCTGGCATGTGCTACATTGATGTTTCCTTCTAGTAAAAAATGACAAACCTCTGAATCTAAAGGAAGTGAAAGCTGAGGGGTGTTGTTCCTTTTTTTGTCACAAACAGACTTCAGTAGCCGTTGAACTGCTGTTGTCTTTCATTTCTGCCTTGATGCTGTGTTGCAGGAAGTTTCAAGCTTTAACAACACCTTTAATATCAGGGCTTTAGATGCCAGATGTGCCTGCAAGTGATGCCTGACTTCTCTGAAACGTGGCATGCTGGAAAAGGTGCGACACTTTTAGTGTGGATGAGGTTAACCACATAAGTCTCATATGACACATATGAAAAAAACACTGCCTGTCACCAGTTGTTTCGGTAAAGGTTTAGCGCCTGATCTGAATGAGTTTATGTGAGATTTGACTGTGATGTAATTTACAATAAATGATGAAAACATTTATGTCTTTATTAAGTCTGATTTTAGTGGATTATTTTACCAAAAAAATAAGTTGACCAAACCTTACAACAACCTATACAATAGCAGCAAACACGAGAAGTTCCCCACTGAAATATACATATTCAAGTCCTGCACCTCTGTGGAAACAGCACAATCATAGCTACTTGAACATAGACCAAGGGGAAAATTCGTCAAAGAGGAGGACTTCCTGTACGTCATACAATTTTCGTCCAAGAGGCTTTTTTTCTTGTCACGAGGCAATACATCAGTGTACCAAGTGGCAGGCCTGTAGCAGTTGCGGTGAATATTTTCACACTTTAGGGGGCTCTGAAGAGCCATGCGGCCACGCCTGCCAATGGCGACAGTGTCAAGAAAAAATTTTAGTAGAGGGACAATTTTGGGTAAAGTTTGTTGAGTTTTTGAGCACGTTCTCCTATTGTCCCACGACCTCTCTCCCACGAGCAGTGGTCTGCAGGTCAGCAGAGTATAGCAAAACACACATATACAAAAGACAGGTCCTTCGGCCAGCCAGCAGGTGGCGCAGTGACTGTAGCATATCAGCATGTCAATCTGTGCAGATGTTCAGCATGACTGTAAAGTGACATCCAAATAGGATGAAGTATGAGGGAGATACAGCCACAAAAACATGTATTTCCTGTGTGTTTGCGAAGGGTCAAAGTCGTGGTGGCGCCACAGCCACGAAGTGCGTATGACGAAGTGCTGGGTTGTTGTGAATTTTTGATCCCTAATCCTTTAAGAGTAACCAGACCAATTTTCAGCCGTGTTGGACAAATATCTAAGGAGAAGTTCGCAGAAGTGCGGGGAGAAAAAAAATGCAAAATGGCGTGGTTTTTCCAAAATTGCGGACTTCCTGTGTGTCTTAGAGGATACCTCCAAGAGACTTTTTTTCACGGCTGCAGGTGTTACATGCCTGTACCAATTTTCGTGTGTTTAGGTGAAAGTGCAACACATATGTCAAAGCAGGGGGCGCTGGCGAGCCATGTGGCCATGCCCGCATGTGCATATAATTATATCAATCTGTTCAGAATGACAGGCTCAGCATGCCTGATTGTTTTGATCCACATTGGATGAAGTATGTGGGAGGTACAGCCACAAATACATCAATTTCCTGTGTGTAGGCAAAGGGTCAACTTTGTGGTGGCACCACAGCCAGACCGTGAGACGAAGTGCGGCGGTTTTGATAACCGTTGGTCCTTTACCCCTTAAGGGCAAGCACACCAATTTTCAGCCCAACGGAGCATGCCCGCTAGTGGGAGGTCTCAAAACTGCGGGGAGTGCAATTGGAAAATGGCGTGGTTTTTTCAAAATGGCGGACTTCCTGTACATCGTGGAATTTTCGTCCAAGAGGCTTTTTTTCTTGTCACGAGGCGACACATCAGCGTACCGAGTCTGAAGTCTGTAGCACTTGCGGTGAATATTTTCACACTTTAGGGGGAGCTGCAGAGTCATGCGGCCACGCCCGCCAATAGCGACAGTGTCAAGTTGCGATTTTCGTCGGGGGACAATTTTGTGCCAAATTTGGAGAGTTTTTGAGCACATTCAGGGGGTCAAATTCACGATACCGTGGGCGGAACAAGAATGACGTATAATAATAAACGCTTGCATTGCAATAGGGCTCTTGCACCTTTCAGTGCTCGGGCCCTAATAAACGCTTGCATTTCAATAGGGCTCTTGCACCATTCGGTGCTCGGGCCCTAATAATTCCTTGCATTTCAATAGGGCTCTTGCACCGTTCGGTGCTCGGGCCCTAATAATAATTCCTTGCATTTCAATAGGGCTCTTGCACCTTTCGGTGCTCGGGCCCTATTAATAATTCCTTGCATTTCAATAGGGCTCTTGCACCTTTTGGTGCTCGGGCCCTAATAATAAGTCAAGTCAAGTCAAGTCAAGTCAGCTTTATTGTCAACTCTGCTATATGTGCTGGACATACAGAGAATCGAAATTGCGTTACTCTTCACTCCGCAACATATAACATGTAACTAAAAACTAAAGATAAATATAAAGTGTAAAAAAAATGTACCTACAACACCTCCCTGGTGTCAGGGAAGGGGGAGAAAGTGGGGCACAGCAGGGAGAGAGTTCAGCTTCCTGACAGCCTGGTGGATGAAGCTGTCCCTCAGTCTGCTGGTCCTGGCCCGGAGGCTGCGCAGTCTCTTTCCTGATGGCAGCAGACTGAAGAAGCGGTGTGAAGGGTGGGTGGGGTCTCCTGTGATGCGGAGGGCCTTTCGGGTGAGACGGCTGTCGTAGAGGTCTTGGAGGGAGGGGAGAGGGACGCCGGTGATCCTCTCAGCTGCTCTCACTATGCGATGAAGCGTCTTCCTGCAGGTGGCGGTGCAGGCTCCGTACCACACAGTGATGCAGCTGGACAGGATGCTCTCAACAGCCCCTCTGTAGAAGGTGCACAGGATGGAGGGAGGGGCTCTGGCTCTTTTGAGCTTGCGGAGGAAGTAGAGGCGCTGCTGTGCCTTCTTGGTCAGGGATGCAGTGTTTTTAGTCCAGGATTCCTTGCATTCCTTGCCTTCCTTGCATTTCAATAGGGCTCTTGCACCTTTCGGTGCTCGGGCCCTAATAATTCCTTGAATTTTAATAGGGCTCTTGCACCTTTCGGTGCTCGGGCCCTAATAATAAACGCATGCATTTCAATAGGGCTCTTGCACCATTCAGTGCTTGGGCCCTAATAATAATAATAATAATAATAAATGCTTGCATTTCAATAGGGCTCTTGCACCATTCAGTGCTCGGGCCCTAATAAACGCTTGCATTTCAATAGGGCTCTTGCACCATTCGGTGCTCGGGCCCTAATAAACGCTTGCATTTCAATAGGGCTCTTGCACCATTCGGTGCTCGGGCCCTAATAATAATAATAAACGCTTGCATTTCAATAGGGCTCTTGCACCATTTGGTGCTCGGGCCCTAATTAAAGCTGCAAGCAGGGAATGGATGGAATCACTGCATTGTATGTGGTAGAAAGATGATGTCTGAGGCCACCACCTCTGTTAAGGGAAGGTTTAACATAGATGGAGGTGAACAGCTGAGTCTTTGCTTGTCTTGTCAAGACTCAGCTGTTCACCTCCACCTCATGGAATGCTCTGATCTGTACATTGGAGAAACTAAACAACCACTCCACAGAAGAATGGCTCAGCACAGGAGAGCCACCTCCTCAGGACAAGACTCAGCTGTTCACCTCCACCTCAAAGACAAAGGACACTCCTTTGAGGACAACAATGTTCACATTTTAGACAGGGAGGAAAGGTGGTATGAAAGAGGAGTCAAGGAAGCCATCTATGTTAAGCTGGAAAAACCTTCCCTTAACAGAGGTGGTGGCCTCAGACATCATCTTTCTACCACATACAATGCAGTGATTCCATCCATTCCCAGGAAGTTTGCACATACTCACAGTAAGAACAAAGGGCTGTCAACCAGTCCACCTCCGGCAGTTTCATAGTCGTTAGCCAGTCGTTAGACACACCTGGCCCAGTCAGCCAGATCATCACAGGTAAGTATGTAAACATTTAGTGCTATTGTTGATTTAAGTTTTACCCAAACCCACCCACTGAGGTCTGTAACCACATATAAACCATGTTTCCCCACCAAACAGTTAGAACTGATGAAGCTGCTTGGATGAGCAGAGAAACGTCTTTAAGAAAACTCTACAAGTCCAGACGCCTTGCTTCAATCTTCTCTATGTATGATGACCTGGATGACTGAGAATCTTCATCAACATATACATCGTGGAATTTTCGTCCAAGAGGCTTTTTTTTCTTGTCACACGGTGATACATCAGTGTACCGAGTTTTAGGTCTGTAGCACTTGCAGTGAATATTTTCACACTTTAGAGGGCGCTGCAGAGCCATGAGGCCACGCCCGCCAATGGCGACATTGTCAAGTCACGATTTTCGTCGGGGGACAATTTTGTGCCAAGTTTCGTGAGTTTTTGAGCACGTTCAGGGGGGCAAAATCGTGAAACCGGAGCCGGAACAACAATCAAGTATAATAAACGCTTGCATTTCAATAGGGCTCTCGCACCACTCGGTGCTCGGGCCCTAATAAATGCTTGCATTACAATAAGGCTCTCGCACGTTTCGTGCTCGTGCCCTAATAATACCAGCAATTACAATAGGGCCTTCACACCACTCAGTGCTCGGGCAATAATAAACACTACAATTACAATAGGGCCTTCACACCACTCAGTGCTCGGGCCCTAATAATAAACACAGCAATTACAATAGGGCCTTCACACCAGTCGTGCTCGGGCCCTAATAATAAATACTTGCATTTCAATAGGGCACTCGCACGTTTTGTGCTCGGGCCCTAATAAACACAGTAATTACAATACGGCCTTCCCACCACTCGGTGCTCTGGCCCTAATTAAAAACATTTTTGCATGTGTCTCTGCAATAAGCCCTAATTAACTCACTTTTTGCCAGTGATCACATGACAAACAGTTTTGAAAAATGTACACAGTGACTGCGCTTAGATTTTTGTAAAAACAATAATTGAAGGAACTCACTTTTTTCTTTTTTCTTAGTTTTGTCTTTCAAATTGTGTTACACCACAAAGACACCTGAGTTCTCTCTATTTGCCATGAGTTTCTATTATAGTCAATAGGCCTACTCTGACTAAAGATATGTTAGTAGCGAAATAAACCTGTTAGGGCCAAAGGCCAACAATGTATTCACCTAAAGATATGTAAATAATGCAGGCCACGCTTAAATAAGTTTTATTAAGCTTGTATATAATAACCTGACATGCACAATATGCAACTAGGTATCATAACAAGCCACTGGGAGGGTGTAGTGAACTTCTCATAATAAAAGGGGTCATTCTGTGTTCCATTCAACACTTCGTGTGCTAAAAATATCAAATGACACAAAAATACAAATGTCTCCGATGACCTTTAGAAAATGTTTTTATATGTGTGAGTAATTACAATCCACAGTTCCAGTTTCCTCCAACAAAACAACACATCTGGTTGCATGGTGCCCTTTCCTTGTGCTGGAACAGTGAGGCCAGGTAATGCAGATGACTGCAGGGTTAATGCTGCCAGCATGTAATGGCATATGGGCTGTAAACATCAGGTTAATTATACTATTTCCTGACATATGGCGAGTTTAAAAAGAGTAATTTTGATGTTATTTTTTTTAACTTTTGCCAAGACTTATCTGCAGTGTTACTCTTCTACTTATTTAGGCATTCTTATCCACTTCTGTTTTGGTTCTGGCTGTAATTTTCACTTTGATAAGCTTTTCTATTCAAATTTTTGAATAATTTATTTTTGTAGTCACTTCAATTTAGGTTGTCATCAACAGATTTATACTGAGTGCTTCTCTGTCAACATTAACAAATTTAATAATGTTCTTTCTGTGTGCAGTTTGCATGGTTTGACCATGCGTGTATAGGATCTCCTATAGTCCAAAGATTATGGTGGATGGATGGATGAATGGATGTATGGATGGATAAAAGCATAAATAAATGAATAGATGGATAAATGATAAATAAGGATAGATAAACAGAACGAGTGGATAGTTGGAAGGGAGGATGAATGGATGGCTGGGTGGATAGATGGAAGAATAAACGGAGGGATGAGTGGATATTTGCCTAATGTATGTGTATTTACAGCTCACGCTTGTTATATTATATAACAAGCGTGTTATATATTATATATTATTATATTGTTATATTATACGCTTATTGCATGGCCTAGGTTGTGCTTGTTTTCATATTTTTTGAGTCACAAAATCTGCTGTCTGCTTACTTGATGCACAAACATTATCACACATATTGTGTCACACAATGGTTACATGGTCACATATTTGGCACTAAAGGGAAGCCACTTTAGGTCCCATTCAAGAGACCAAAGTTCAAAATGTTTGGTCAAAGACTATGAAAAAGTCCATCTTAAGAAGATGGATGGGTGGTGGATCCACTGTCATGCCATTCTTTCGACCATACGACCTGACAACTGTCATGTGTTGTTACATTCACCTTCACTTTTTAGCACATTTTTAAAATGCATTCATTCTCTACTTGGACAGGTTTTGGAGATTAAATTACCCAGCCTAGACTCACAGCAAGGGATTGTACATGTCAGAGGCTCTTGCAGTACCTGCTTAAAATATCTGTGTTGTTTTATACTAAGGATGAGTCCTGATTTTCAAATAGGGATTAAATTATTTAAAAAAAGGACTATTGTAGGTGATTTGAAGCAGCAGAGCTCAGGATACACCAAAAAGTGCTTACTTGGTGGAGAGGAAGTTGCAGAGTTGAAACACAGCCTGTTAAAGGCCCAAAAACCATATCCAGCCTTGGCTTCAGCCATTAGTACATTTTATGTTACATACAGCACTTTCTGTGTACAGTTCTGTTCTGAAAGACAGCTGAGTCCACCTTCTTTGAATTCCATTACTGCTGTTTTTGTCCAATTAGACACAGCATGGGTGACATAATGCTCTAATTAAGGCAAATCCACTAACATTTGCAACACACAGACACCTGACATTTACACTGTTTCCCCATGATCACACCCTTTTAGTATTTACTGGCCAGCTGAAACAACACAACAAGCCCAGAGCCCGGCCAGCTGATAGTTATGTCCGCAAATGAACCACTGCCAAGAGCTGGCAGAGAGACATGGGGAGATAGCAGAGAGGGGGAGGGTTAGAGTGAGAAACTGACCCATTGCCCTAGTAATGCAGAAAAAACAGACAAAAAGTGAATTTGCACACCTTCTTTTGCCCATTCTCTCCTTTATCTTAGTTTTATTTCGCCACCATTAGACACAAAGACCAGGCCATGTACACAAAGAACTCCTTCAGTCCTCTCTACTTGATTCTAGCCGTCTGCCTTGAGGAGCAGTCGCAACAGCTTTGAGATGGCCTGATAAACATCTGACATGTGAGGAGATAAACAGCTGTCTTCTCTGTGCTCCTCTGCTGGTAAACATAAAAATATATAAACATATCAGAATGGACTATACCAAAACATACTATACCTACAGTGAAGTGAATTAAATTAAAGCCAGGCATAAAATGTGTTTGCTATAGGAAGCTGGAGGAAATACTATGCAAAACACTCTTATCGAGGGGAAAATGGCTGCGCGCCTAACAAGGCTGACAGAGGAAAGCTAAAAGTGTAATGAAAGATTTGTGAATTGAGCATATTGTGCTGAGCTTCAAAGACACAAACACTGGAGAGAGGACATTCATCACATTGGTAGGAATGCTGAGCTGAGGGGCTGCTGGGAGTGAGCACGGCAGCGATAAGACAACAAAGAAATTACAGCAGCCAGGTATTAGGTGCCGCTTCCCACAGCTTCTGCAAAAAGGGAGGTTTTATTGTGCTGTACGGCCAGCACATGTACTGCAATCATAATTACAGTGTTCATGGTCTTGAGGTGGAGTTAAGCAAAGGTAATGGGCTCTGGAGAAAAAAAAATCAATAGCAGAGCTGCAGTTAATGTAATTATGAGTCCCTCTCTGGTTGAGTGGGAGACATCCGGAAAAACAGAGCGAGCGTCTGGGGCCTGATGAGGGGCTACAATTACACACCGCAGCCATCCAAACTCAATAAATTAAACACATGACCACCACATGTGCACTGTACAACAGGTTTGTAGCTTTCACTATCAACAATGCATCA
This sequence comes from Parambassis ranga, assembly GCF_900634625.1. NCBI lineage: Eukaryota > Metazoa > Chordata > Actinopteri > Ambassidae > Parambassis > Parambassis ranga. Next base: position 397,446 of record NC_041038.1, read on the forward strand.
AATAACAGTATGTAATGAATGAAGTGACTATATTAAACTCACAGGAAATTAACATTTTGCTTATTTTTGTACTAAAACAGATTGAGTGTGTAAATGGGTGACTACAAAATGATTTGTTACACAGTACAATCTGGAAAGGGCATTCAGGACAATGCTGAACATAATGGAAGCTTTGCTGAGTGTCAAAGTACACCAAAGCGAATACAAAATTGCTAAATGACAAATCATATCCAACCAAAAACATTGCCACGAGTGTTGCTCATGCAATAGACTGCTAGATAACATCACTGAGGAATCCTCTATCTAGTTCAGCTCCTCCTTCAACACAACAGGACTGAGAGACAGACTTCAGTAACAATAACAAACACAGAGAGGAACCCCTAGAGACCTCTTTTTTTTCTAACATTTTAGTTTACCCAATCACATTTTTAGTTGTTCTCCAGGCAGAGAAAAGATTTAAATTGGTCCTCTCATTGGATCCTGAAGGCTACTGCTATTCACCAGCAATCTGATATGTCTATTCTTATTTATGTTATGTCATAACCTTGTTGTATCATTATTTTTTAAATACTTTTATCATTGTGTGGTACTGGATCTAACTTGTGGTAACTACTGTACATACCATGGAGCGGCCCTGGATGAGAGGGAAGCTCATTTAGCCAAAATGAATGAATGAATGAATAATTTTTATTTTTGTTTTCTTCAATACAGTACAATTACAAAATACAATTACACAATTCATCTCAAAACCAAAAAAATGGAATAGGCTGAAGCATCTAGCTTATTTTTGCCTACCCCTAATTCCCTAAAATATAGACAACATAGATTTTACTAAATTCAATCACATACATCATTTACCTTTCGGTTTTCCTTTTAGATTTCCTTGTAGTTATCAATTAACTTATATTTTAAAGATTTTCTGAACACTGCTTGTTTTAAAATGATCATCAAGCTCATTCCACAATTTTGTGCCTAAAACAGAAATACATCTACTCTTAACATTAGTTCTTACTTTAAGTCTCTCAAAAATAAATAAACCTCTTAAATTATAATCCTCTCTCTGATTTTAAATAACTTTTGTAGGCTAAACAGAAGATTTTTGTTCATGGCACGAAATGGTATTTCCAATGTTTTTAAATATACAATGTCCATCAATTTTAAAGCATTGGATTCCACAAAGAGCTTATTAGTATGTTCACAGTATGAGGCTTTGTTTATGATTCTTATTGCTCTTTTTTGAAGCTTCACTATTGGATCAATAATTGTTTTACCAATATTTCCCCAAATTTCTGCACAATATGACATGTAGGTTAACACCAGTGATGAGTACAAGATAACCAGACATTTCTTGCTTAATTCATTTTTAACTCTATAGATTATGCCTATAGCTTTAGATAACTTTTGATATATTCTATATGTGGTTGTTACGGACCCCTGGTCCGTTTGGATGAGAGTGACGTGTGTGTGTGTGTGTGTGTGTGTGAGAGAGAGTTGGAGGTGGGGCCCCGAGTCAATGAATGGGAGTGAATGTAGGCGGGGCCCATGCAAACTGGATCTTCTTCTTCTTCTTCACGATTGGCTGGCTACGAGACTCCTCCACCAATGTTCGTTCTGCAATCTGGGCGGCCGCTACAAAGCCTCGAAGCACTACATCTCGGCGGAGACTGCTAAAGAGAGGGTTGCCGCGCGTGTGTGTCTTTCTCCCCAGCGCAACAGAGGTGTCTGTTGCGCTGACTATGGTCGTTACGACGTGTGCTTTAACATTGAGATTGTTTGTGTAACTTTGTGCTGCCGCTCTCAGTGAGTAAGTGACTTGTGCTGTGTTTCTTTTTGAATGGATTGTCCTCGCTCGTACGAACGAGTAGATTTATGTTACTGTGTTCCTGGCCTTTTAAAACAACCCCTACTGGCCTGTGAGTGTTTACCAGCATTTGTTAGTCCGCTTGACTAGAAGGGGGGTTTTTTTCTGAGTTTTCCTTGTTAGCACTGCCTTGCCGTGCCTCCGCTCATAACGAGTAGATTTGTGTTTGTTTTAAAATGACCAGTTGACCTCCGTGTGTCAAACCCGCATTGAAATTGTCTTTTTTGTTTTTTTGTTCTGTGGCGTGGCTGGACCTTTTGTCCCCCGCTCTTGTTTTGTAATTTTCTTGTTTAACCCAAGTAAAGAACCGTACCGCAAACCACTGGCTTCCTCTCATACCTAACGCAAACAGGTTGATTGTCCACATCCCCCCCCCAGCCCCTAGACATCAGTGGGGAGATGTGACAAGTGGGGGCTCGTCCGGGATTTATATAAACAAAAAAAAAAAAAAAAAAAAAAAATATTTTACTATCCGGTGTGTTTGCTGGCGGTATTTCATTACTTGGCGTTTACAGAGTGTAGTCACCACGGATCCTGAGCCTTACTGATTAACATGGCCGCTGGAGAGCTAGAAAGTTTTTTTGTTGCCCCTTCTGTAGAAGCGCTCCTTAAATTTAAGAAGGAGGATTTAATAAAAATTGCTGCAATCTATGAGATTGTTCATCCTAGCCAAATTAAAAAAAAGGAATTGCAAACTCTTATTGAGAACAGACTGGTGGAGTTGGGAGTTATCGTTCCAGCACAGGCAGACCCTGTGGCTGAGAGTGGCGTGCCTGGTGAACAGGGCGCCGAGGCTGGCACTGGGCGGAGGAATGGGGACGCAGTCGCTGCTGCGGCCTCGCTGTGCAGTGGAGCAGCGGGTGAGCTGAAAACCCCGTTTACAATTCCCCGCTATGATCCAACTTCTCCTGAGAGCAGTGCTAGTTCACGTCTGGATGCTCGGCTGAAAGTACGCCTGGCTAGACTACAATTGGAAGCTCAAGAGAGAGCGGAAGAACGGCACTTTGCATTGAGAAAAATGCAGATTGAGGCTGACAAAGCTGTCAGATTACGTCAACTGGAGTTGGAGGCCAAAAGCAGCACATTACAATCGGTGCCAGCCGGTGCGGTATGTGAACCTTTCTCCACCACCTTCGACATTACTAAATATATTGCTCTAGTTCCCATATTTCGGGAAGCTGAAATAGACTCATATTTCTCCGTTTTTGAACGAATGGCTAATGCACTGAAGTGGCCCAAAGAATTTTGGACATTATTGTTGCAGTGCAAGTTAAATGGTAAGGCTCAGGAAGTCGTGTCAGCACTCCCTGTGGAGGACAGCACAAAGTATGACATTGTGAAAGCTGTAATTCTGAAAGCGTATGAGTTGGTGCCTGAGGCATATAGGCAGAAGTTTAGAAACTCCAGGAAAACGTCTGCTCAAACATATGTCGAGTTTGCTCGAGACAAGAGTATTCTCTTTGATCGTTGGTGCAGTTCAGAAAAGATAAACGATCTTGCCGCAATGCGTGAATTAATGCTATTAGAAGAGTTTAAGCGTTGTTTGCCAGAGCGGATTGTGACACATATTACAGAACAAAGGATAGGCTCACTGGCTGCGGCGGCGGTTACCGCGGATGAGTATATTCTTACACATAAAGCTTTCCCCGCTGTGATCGGTAATAAAGAGCGTTCTGCTGGGGGACCCCGTGGTTCTACCGGGCTAGTCAAATCCGGTCCCTCTAAAGAGGAGCGTGAATGTTATTATTGCCATAAAACTGGACATGTTATCGCCAATTGTTTGGCTGTCAAACGCAAAGAGAACGCCGCTCTGACCCAGCCCAAGCCTGTAAGTCTAATAAGCAGCAGAATAGTTGAAGACAAAACATCACCCGAAAATGTTGACTCCTGTTTTGAACCGTTTCTATTAGACGGCTTAGTGTCACTTGTGGGGGCCGAAACGAAACCGCAACCGATACGCATCCTACGCGATACCGGGGGATCACAGTCCTTAATCCTCGCAAACTGTTTGTCCTTCTCGGAGCAGACAGCAGCTGGCTATAGCACCGTCATTCAAGGTGTCGAGATGGGGTATGTTCCGCGTCCTATCCACTATATTCAACTGACATCTGATTTGATATCTGGGGTATTTCCTGTTGCAGTTTGTCCTGCGTTACCAGTAAGGGGAATACAAATGCTGTTATGCAATGACATAGCGGGCGGGAAAGTAACCCCTGCACTGGAAATTCTAAACCATCCTAAATCATTTAAAACGGGGAATGATGGGGTGGAACAAACTACATTTCCCACCTGTGCTATCACCCGAGCACAAGCTCGTAAGGCTCGTGAAAATAAGGAGGAGCTAGCTTTGGGTGATACGCTGTTTTCTTCAGTATTTTCAGATGATGCAGAACCTGTGAGGGAGAGTCCGGAGGAGCAGAACCCTGCAGTTCCTGCTGCGCCGGCGCCCAGGGTTTCGTCCTCTCCTCCTGGGTCTCCCCCCCCTGTTGACTGTACTACACTGTGTGCGGCCCAGAAAGCTGATCCAACACTGCGTGGGTGCTATGCTAAAGTAGTGAGTACTACTGATGTCGAGTGTGATATGCCAGTTTTCTATTTAGAGCGTGGCATTCTGATGCGCAAGTGGTGCGCCTCCCCAGATAGTAATTGGAATGTAATCCACCAAATTGTAGTGCCGACAAAATATCGAGCACAAATTCTAGCGTTAGCACACGAAGGCCCGTGGTCCGGACATTTAGGCATTACAAAAACCTATCGTTTGATCCTAAATAATTTTTTCTGGCCCGGCTTGAAAAAGGACGTTGTCCGCCATTGCACGAATTGTCATGCATGCCAAATTGTGGGGAAACCGAACCAGCCACTCCCTCCTGCTCCACTCCGTCCTATTCCTGCTGTAGGGGAACCCTTTGAGAAGGTGATCATTGATTGTGTGGGTCCACTGCCGCGCACAAAGGGTGGAAATCAATATTTACTCACTGTGATGTGCGCAGTAACTCGATTCCCAGAGGCTATTCCACTGCGAAAAATAACAGCGAAATCGATTACCAAAGCCTTGACAAAGTTTTTCACTACTTTCGGCTTACCCAAAGTGGTCCAAACTGACCAGGGTGCGAACTTCATGTCCAGGTTGTTTAAACAGGTACTTCATGCACTAAAAATTCAACATGTGCCGAGTAGCCCGTATCATCCTGAATCGCAAGGGGCTTTAGAGCGGTGGCACCAGACTTTAAAGTCCATGCTGAAGAAGTTCTGTTACGAAACCCAGAAAGATTGGGACGAGGGTATTTCATACGCCGTCTTCGCGGCACGTGAGGCTGTGCAGGAGTCTTTAGGTTTTAGTCCAGCTGAATTAGTGTTTGGACATAACCTGCGCAGCCCGCTGAAAGCCCTAAAAGAAGAATTTCTGTCGGCACCTCGCTCACACGTCAGTGCTACGGAGTATATTGGGAAGCTTCGAACCCACCTGGCTAAAGCGCGTGCCTTAGCTCAGGAAAAGCTTCTCACCTCACAGTCTAAAATGAAAAGCAGGTTTGACCGCTCCGCCGTACCGCGACATTTTGCAGTAGGAGACCAGGTGATAGTTTTATTGCCCACGCCGGGAGCTGCATTATCTGCTAAATTTACTGGACCCTACGAGGTGCTCGCACGCACCTCGGACACAAACTATGTGATTGCAACCCCTGATCGTCGAAAAGGGTCCCGAGTCTGTCACATAAATATGCTAAAGAAGTACACTCCCCGTGAGTGCAGTGACAGTGAAGTGGGCGCAACCAAAACATCTCCCGTGTGTAGTGTTACCCCGGTGGGGAGGGAGGAGTGTGTTGAGGGGTGTCCCACTGTGCGTTCGATGCCGACCAGTGCTCGGCTTACAAACTCCGCTATGATAGATAATCTACAGGACCATCTCTTACATTTAACTGAAAAACAGCGTGACGACATAGTTAGTCTCATCCACAAATTCCCGACACTGTTTAGTGATGTCCCGTCGCGCACCACCGTAGCTAAACATGACATAAATGTAGGTGATGCTGTGCCCATCAAGCAACACCCTTACCGTGTTAACCCAGCCAAACGGGAGTTGATGAGGTCTGAAACGGAGTACTTACTTAAGAATGGGTTAGCAGTACATAGTTCTAGCCCTTGGAGTTCCCCGTGTCTCCTTGCCACCAAGCCCGATGGAACCCCGCGATTCATAACGGACTACAGAAAAGTAAACGCGCTTACCGTGCCTGATTCTTACCCGCTACCGCGCATAGACGACTGTGTTGATGCCATCGGCAATGCTGAGTTTGTGACCAAACTGGACCTATTAAAAGGGTATTGGCAAGTCCCACTGACCGAGCGCGCCGCCGAAATCTCAGCGTTTGTTACCCCCGATCACTTCCTACAGTATACGGTGATGGCTTTCGGCATGTGCAACGCTCCGGCCACGTTCCAGCGCTTAATAAATAACGTCCTGTTTGGTCTCCGAAACTGTACCGCGTATTTAGATGACCTCGTTCTCTATTCATCGAATTGGGAAGGCCATATACAAACCTTAGAACAAGTGTTCACTCGGTTAGCTGATGCACAATTAACCCTGAACCTTGCAAAGTGTGAATTTGGGAAAGCTATGATTACCTATTTAGGTAGGGAAGTTGGCCGTGGTCAGGTTAAACCAATTAACGCAAAAATCGAGGCAATCCTAAACTTTCCCCCTCCCGCGACTAGAAAGGCTCTACGTCGGTTCTTGGGAATGGTGGGGTACTACCGGACCTTTTGTAAAAACTTTTCGGCTGTAGTACACCCGTTAACCTCGTTGCTCAGCCCCAAGAATGACTATGTGTGGAGCCCTGCTTGCAAAACTGCTTTTGAAAATGCAAAGGCATTGCTTTGCCATGCTCCTGTATTAGTAGCACCTGACCTCGCGCGTCCCTTCAAACTGGAGGTGGATGCTAGTGATACAGCCGCTGGGGCAGTACTTCTTCAGGAGGACGGGGATGGAATTGACCGAGTGGTGAGTTATTTCTCCCGAAAATTCTGTAAGCACCAGCGCAACTATTCTACCATTGAAAAGGAAGCGTTAGCCCTCCTACTGGCTTTGCAACACTTTGACGTATATGTTGGCTCAAGCTCCGGGCCGGTAACGGTGTATACTGACCACAACCCCCTTGTTTTCCTCAACCGTATGTCTAATCATAACCAGAGGCTTATGAGGTGGGCGGCTCTTGTGCAGGACTACAACCTGCACATATTACACAAAAAGGGCTCTGAGAATGTAATCGCTGATGCTTTGTCACGAATGTAATCTGCTACTGTCTTTTCCTGTCAACGTCACTCTTAAGGGGGGGGGTGTTACGGACCCCTGGTCCGTTTGGATGAGAGTGACGTGTGTGTGTGTGTGTGTGTGTGTGAGAGAGAGTTGGAGGTGGGGCCCCGAGTCAATGAATGGGAGTGAATGTAGGCGGGGCCCATGCAAACTGGATCTTCTTCTTCTTCTTCACGATTGGCTGGCTACGAGACTCCTCCACCAATGTTCGTTCTGCAATCTGGGCGGCCGCTACAAAGCCTCGAAGCACTACATCTCGGCGGAGACTGCTAAAGAGAGGGTTGCCGCGCGTGTGTGTCTTTCTCCCCAGCGCAACAGAGGTGTCTGTTGCGCTGACTATGGTCGTTACGACGTGTGCTTTAACATTGAGATTGTTTGTGTAACTTTGTGCTGCCGCTCTCAGTGAGTAAGTGACTTGTGCTGTGTTTCTTTTTGAATGGATTGTCCTCGCTCGTACGAACGAGTAGATTTATGTTACTGTGTTCCTGGCCTTTTAAAACAACCCCTACTGGCCTGTGAGTGTTTACCAGCATTTGTTAGTCCGCTTGACTAGAAGGGGGGTTTTTTTCTGAGTTTTCCTTGTTAGCACTGCCTTGCCGTGCCTCCGCTCATAACGAGTAGATTTGTGTTTGTTTTAAAATGACCAGTTGACCTCCGTGTGTCAAACCCGCATTGAAATTGTCTTTTTTTGTTTTTTTGTTCTGTGGCGTGGCTGGACCTTTTGTCCCCCGCTCTTGTTTTGTAATTTTCTTGTTTAACCCAAGTAAAGAACCGTACCGCAAACCACTGGCTTCCTCTCATACCTAACGCAAACAGGTTGATTGTCCACATCCCCCCCCCAGCCCCTAGACATCAGTGGGGAGATGTGACAGTGGTTTCCAACAAAGTGTGTGGTCTATTGTAACTCCTAAGAACTTATTCTCATAAACCTTCTCTATTTCGGATCCACTTAAAAACAAGAAACTTAATTTCTTGTTTTGCTTGACCTGCACCAAAAACAATAAATTTTGTTTTCTTTTCATTTAAAGTTAATTTGTTTAAATCAAACCACTTTTTAAAATAACTCAATTCCTGTTGAACTTTAAGTAGCAATTGTTTCAACTCACAACCTGAACAAACTAAATTAGTGTCATCTGCAAACATAACAAATTTTAAGATATTGGACACCTTACAAATATCATTTATATAAAGTATAAACAGCTTTGGCCCCAGGACTGATCCTTGAGGCACTCCACAAGATATCCTTCTCTGTTGCGATACTGTACCTTTAATTTCCACATACTGTCATTTAAGTAGCTCTTTAACCAGCTTTTTGCCACTCCTCTTATTCCATAGTATTCACATTTCTGCAACAGTAATGAGTGATCAATCGTATCAAAAGCTTTGCTCAAATCTATAAAAACCCCAACAGCATATTGCTTAATATCTATTGCAGTTGATATGTTTTCCACAAAATCCATCACTGCTAAAGATGTAGCTCTATTACTTCTAAAACCATATTGCTGTTCATTCAGTAATTTATTTTTCTCTATAAAACTCTAGTCTTATAACAAATAGTGTTTCTAGGATTTTGGAAAATTGAGATAATAAAGAGACTGGTCTATAGTTTGAAACTATATCCTTTTGTCCATTTTTATAAGCAGGAAATGCCAGTTTCATTTTCTCTGACAAAATTCCAGTTGAAAAAGACGTTGCATATATATGTTAAGGGTTCAACTATACAATCAATCACAGTTTTAATTATTGACATGTCAATGTTGTTTGAGTCTGTAGATTTTTTGTTCTTAAACTTTCTAACTACTTCTAACACATCACTCTCACACACTCCCCCAAGAAACATGGAACTGCAGTTATTGACAGAAGTATTAAAGTCTTTTACTTTCCCATCATTATGTGGAATTTCTTTTGCTAAATTTGGACCCACACTTACAAAAAAATATTAAATATGTTAACAATCTCCTGAATGTTATCTGTAACAGAACCATCTTCTCTAACAGTATGAGTAGGGAAGGATTTACATTTGTGTTGTTCAAGCACTTCTCTAATAACACCCCATGTTGCTTTCATATCAGTTTTATATTTGTGCAGTAAAGTACTGTAGTAATACTGTTTTTGTTCTCTCAAAATAGCTGTCAGTTTATTTTTATATTTTTTATATTTGTCCTCTTTGTCCTTAGTTTGGTGCTTTATATACTCTCTGTAGAGCTGATTTTTCTTTTTACAAGCTTTTTCCAAGCCATTTGTTATCCAAGGTTTCCTTATCTTATTAGCCTTTAGTCTCATTTCTTTTAAAGGACAATGTTGATTGTATAATAACATAAACGTCTCCAAAAATGCATTATAAGCCCTGTTAGTGTTGTTTACATATTCTTCCTGCCAATTATGGTTTGTCAGTTCTGATTTAAAAGCTTCTATTGCTTTCAGTGTTCTCAGTCTAACCAGCCTGTTAGTCTCATTGGGTCTTTGTTTTAACCTTTTGTAGACACATATGGACACGCGGCCCGAAGACGGGACGATTCATGTTTCACTGCAATATCTCCGTCCGGGCGCAGCCATTTTGTGCTCTTTGTTGACAACCTATACCTCGTTGGAAAGCCACTTCCCTACTCTATTGATTGACAGCTCGTTTGACCATACAAAAGGATCGAGGGCCTGTCCGTAGCCAAAAGAATCCAATGAGCGACTATATCGAGCGAAGCACCTCCCCCCACTCGTACGCTTGTATTTTCAGCCCATTATATTTGACGCTGAATCTGATGCAATGGACGTATAGCCAATAAGATTTCCGTCACGGGGATGTCCCACATGAAGGGGTTGTGGAAGGAGGGTGGGCTACACACCTAAGCGTAAACATGAACAATGGATGCCGGCTGTCCGTGCGTACGTGCGTAACAGTGAGAGTGAGCGTATAGCTACATATTTTGGTGTTTCTAGCGACCAGAGAGATGACGAAACACACAGAAAAAAAGAATTACACCATTGAAGAAGTTATCGATGAGTTTACAATAAGGAAAAGCAACTTTTCTGACGAGGACGTGTCGGACGCAGAAAGTTATGTATGTGTTGACTCGGTGGAAGAAAATATGTTCATTGAAGGAGGAGATATAGTCCTTGACAAGTAAGTGTAACTTCTATACATGTTGCAGTTTTATAAACAGAATGTAGACATTTCGAAGAATTAGTGAATACAGTGTTGTGTCCTTTGTTTTGTTTACACGTGTATGGGGGAGGTGTGCGCTTTTACTATTCCTCTACAAGTAGTTGTGGAGGACTGATTTGTGAGGTGAACAATGAATACAGATACAGTTGTTCTGTGAATGAATATCTGATATATACATACAGACGTACATATGTCTATAGTTATTTTGTTTTATATATATATTTTGCATTTTAGGCAAACACTGTTCTATTTTGTTTACCTGTGTGGTGTGCACTTTTACTATTGATTTGTGAGGTGAACAATGAATGCAGATACAGTTGTTCTGTGAATGAAAACCTTATTTTTTGCATTTTAGGCAAACTGATTCAGATACAGAGTGGGAGCCAAGCACCAGAGCCAGAGCAGCCTCCTACTCCCAGTGTACAACATCACAAGCCAGTCTACATCTCTGGTGACAGTAAGACACCCATCAAGCTTTCTAGCTGTGCTTTGTAGCAGCCCGTGACTGTAACAGTGGCATACTGAGAACAACATGTGGCTGTGAAACCTGTGGAATTGTAAACATGTAAACAGTTGCTGTTGCTGTAAGTAGTTTGGGTATTTGTTTAGATAAAGGTGTTGTTTTTGACCATATCTCTTGTTCTGAGTCTTTTCTTTTGATGCACAATTTCAGTTTCAGTGGAATAATGAGCATTCAATGTGTTTTTGCTTCACTAACATTATTTCAATCATGCTAATAGTGAATCTGAATATGGAATGAGGTTCCTCTAAGTGGCACCTTTCATTAGAGCTCTCATTGATGTCTGTATGTTGAAGCATTCCAGAGTTATGCACTTTGGTGCCAAAGTGTCCATTTGGAGACTCCAAAGCGCCTGGGAATACCTACAGAAAAACCTGTCCCAAATGGTCATTTCTTGTCCAATTACTATCTACTTTTAACTGGGAATAGGTAAGACTTCAGCCTGTGTCACTATATTGTCATCTAATCAACATCTCCATGCTCCAGTTGTCAAGCAGCCTTTTTTTTACAAAAAAAATTTAGGCGAGCTACAAAATCTTTTTATTTCTCTGTGTTTAGACTTCTCTCACTGTTAACCATTTGCAATTGCAGTAAATCACACAGCTAAAATAAAAATTTCAGAGTGTTACCTTCACAATGAGACCAAGCTTTTGCACATACTCCTAAGGGCTCACAAACAGCTTGTAGTTTAATTTGGGTATGCCTTTGACAGGCGTTTGTCAACTATTGAGGGTGGTGCAAAATTAACTTCCTAGACTCCAACACAGCAAAGACAGGCAAGTGATCACTTATGTCTGTCACTAATAATCCACTTTTGATAATTTTACATGTTGAATTCACAAAAATATTATCAATCAATGTAGCACTATCACTCGTTATTCTACTAGGTTTTATTATTAGCAGGTATAGACTCAAACTAAACATAGTATTGACAAATTCTGCTGTTTTCTTATGTTCATTTTATTTTAGCAAATCAAACAACAAACAACTATCAGCTTTTCCCTTTGCGTTTCAAATAACTCAGAAATCTTCTTACTAAACTGGTCTATACACAAACCTGGAGTTCTATAAATATAAGTGATATATTTTTTGCTCTTTCCCTGCTTACTTCAATAGTTACACTTTCCATTAAATCATCAATAACTGTACTCATGTGGTCAATTATTTTACATTGTATACCATTCATTACAAACAGGGCAACACCCCTTCCTCTTTTGTTTAACCTGTTTCGTTTAAATAATTCATAGCCCTCTAGTTGAATGTCCAACTTCTTACTATTCACACAACCAAGTCTCTGAGATGGCTACAACACTAAATTTAAATGGCAGCTGTTGTAAATACCCTTTAATTTTAGAAAAAATTGCAATAGAGGCTCCTGCTGTTAAAGTGAATTACAGAAAAACATTCTTGTGTCATTTCGAGTTCATCTTCTGAATAATAACCACTATCCCATTGTAAATTCTGGAAAAAGTATTCATCTGGGTCAATGCTACTTTCTAAATCATAAGTTTTATGCTCTTGAGGATTCAGCGTTGTAAATTTATCTCCATAACAACAGACAACAGATAACAACAGAAAACAAACCATCAAAAAAAAAAACCATAATCTTCATCACCTTATAGATCTTCATCATTTGTATCGATCCAGTTCTTTAATTTCCCTAATGGTTATTATTTTTGCTTGCTCAGGCGTTCCGTTGAGTTTGATCATTACTTTACAGTTCCTTGTCCAAGTGTCTTGAATCCGCTTTTCTTTTTTTGCAATTTCAGCATTTTTCCTTGTCAGATGTTCATTTACATACACTCCAATGCCTTTTAGTTTCTTTGTTAACTTTAACAGTTCAATTTTGTGTTTCCTGTTGGCAAATCTTATGATTATCTTTGGTGTATTTTGTTTTTGAGGAATGGTGTGGGATGCCACCATATTTTTAGCAGGAAAAGATATTGTATCTAAGTTCATGATCTGCCTATAAGAGATAAGTCACATTTAGCCACTAGGTTAACACATGGTTATGATTTATAAAAAACAGTAACAGCATGTGGGCTCAACTGTTTACTCAATCAGATGTAAACAATGGCACTTTCTGTACTGTGTTTTATCCTATGCTAGATGTCAAATACATGCATACAGTGGTTTGTGTGTCAAGAAAACTACAAGATACACTATGAGCACACTATTTCTGAGACACTGTCCATATCTGTATATTTAGGCCTCAATATATGAACAGTTATACTGTATTTCCCCATACTCCATGGAGCTTAGGGTCATGTCAATGATCCATACAGTTCTGAATCTGTCGTGCTGGGGATGTTTTTTTCCTGAGAAAATTGTAGCCCACAGCTTAAAGCTGGATCCATACTCCGCGAGACAAAGAGCGGAGAACGCACTCCACGGGTGGTAAGAGATACAAAAAAAAGGTCTTTTCCGCACTGAGGTTCCATACTCCGCGAGACGCGTGTGTGCAGAACTCCTCATACGGCCCGCCCACTAAACTAGAAGGAAAGACTTTACTGAGTTTTTTAACACACCACAAGGACGTGTGCCATGGCAAGAGGGCATTATACAGAGAGGGTGCCTGCAACAGCGTGAGATGTCCGGCGATGAGTTGTGAAAATGCGACATTAAAAGTAACAATAGCAAAGATTCAGTGTTTGTGCCTTTATGACCACATTTGCACATCTACTGTGTTCCAATGTGCCTGCGATACTTCAAACTGTCCGGTGATGAGCTGTGAAGATGCGACATTAAAAGTAACAATAGCAAAGATATACAGACATTGTTAACGAGCCTGTTATGCCCGGGTATGTAGGAGTATATAGAATGGTAATAACAGTCACCATATATGTGTGAATGGCTGTCTGGAGTTATTGGTGACAAATCACCCTGACTTGCCTTTCTTTCTTTCTTTTATTGCTCATCATGCAAAACCGGTATGGTCTTATCTAAATCTGTTGAATCAGCGCTGTTTATACACCTACCTATATACCTGGAGAGGCTCTTGCGCTTCTCCACTTTCATCACGCCCACAATAAATTCCGACCAATCACAGCATGGTTGCCGCACAGCCTTGAAAGACAAAGTTCGGCCCGGACCCTGTGCACAGGAGTGCGGATCAGCGGGCGGTCAGAGACAAAAAATGACGTCATTTTGTGGGCGTAACGTCTGCAGGGGGGGAAAATGTCTTTGTCTCGCGGAGTATGGATCCAGCTTAAGGGTTAAACAAGCACAGTGAAAGAAGTGGCAAGGGTGTGCTGACAAGCACACTTCACAGTTAACCTCCAACATGACAACATGTTGCAGTCTTTGGCTAGGACAAGTGGGAACCTCCATGTTTGTCACACTGGCTCTAATTGGCCCATCACCCATCTGTGACGTGTGCTATCACCTCCCTGAGCTGCTGCCAAGGTTAATGGCTTCTGCTGAAAACAAAAGGAGTGATGACTGCTGCTCAGAGTGACTCACTGTGCAACCACTGACATTTTCACATTAGACATATATTATTTGGTTTAATCTAAGGTGATGCAGTGATCTCTACAGGCAATCTTCACTAAGGAGTTGTAAAGAGTAACACTGAGGTGTTAAGTACAATGCAGATCGAGGAGCGCTGCTGTTTGGCAAACATAATTCACACAGGCAGAAGACTCAGTCAATGGGAAGGAGCCTGATCGCACAATATTGTGAGCATGTCGAAAATAATAACATAGTCAAGTTACAGAATACACTTAAACGTCAAGAAAACAAACATGCACACGGGGACAAAGCAGAAAGCTGTCGGTAGCACATCAGGTTACGCAGTCCTCCTCTAAAGACTCAAAATTAATTCACTCTGTGAGGCTGAATTCAAAGATGGCTCTGATGTGGCCTGAATGCTAATGTCAAAATGCTAACATTAAATAGGGTGATGTCAATAGAAATATGTTCACAGTTTAGCATCACCGAGCTTGGTCCCAATATAGAAGTGCTGCCACTCCCACAAAAGGACACATAGATATTCTATGACATTTTGACAAATTAATATGTAAATTTCTCTAATTTCTTTGTATTTCTTTTTAAACATGCGTTTAGTAATTGTATCTTTGAAACAAAAGACAGTTAAGGGACGGCGTGCTTTGCAATGCTTAGTTTAAGTTTTTTTTACTGTACTATTATTTCATTATGCTGAAAAGCCATTACTGTAGAAGTTGATACTTTTGCTGTGTGAGGGTTTGGAAAAGGTGTGTGAAGTGTGATCAGTCATCCAGGACTTAAGGCGTAAAGTGAAATGGGAGATGGCAACAAGGCCCTGCAGAACCAAGCCTTGTTGTCCGCCTCAGAAGGTCACAGTTTGACAGATGAGGCTACGCCATCTTTAGGGATATGAACACAACTTTGAGGACTGTACTGTGCACACATCATATGTCAGTGTGTTTGTGTAAGTGTGTGTGTACAGGATACGCAACCATGCAGAAATGTGGGGGAAATATCTAATGTTTCAAGGCTGCACAGCTGCTCTAGCAGGACTTCCTCCACACATCCCAAACAGGAAACAGGGTCTACAGGGTGTACAGGTCTGGCAAGCGGAGACTCACACCCCCTGTTCCCTGTCTTACCCTCCTCTTTCATATAGTCTTTGACCTCCAGGACAAACTTTCACTGAAGGTTTATTCAGTTTCCTGCAATGTTTTTCCCACACTCCATCGAGCCTCTCCTCTTCCCTCCACTACCTTCATCCCTTCATTCTGCCAGCTGACGCACCTCTGAAATCCAAGTGCTTTTCCTGCGCGAAAAACAAGGTGGGTACACAGATGAGCTGCCACTCATCCTCATTCCAAACTGGATTAGTGCAGATTAACAGAACAAAGCTCACTACTGATTTGAATCACTATTAAAATGGAGATACTGCAGAGGCTGTCACCAAGTTCAAACAAACTGGTTCCTGGGGAGAAATCGATAGAGGAAGCGGGATAATGAAAGTCGCTGGCAGAAGGGTGTTTAAAAACTTGTCTCGGGGAAGTCGACTCTCCTAGGACTTGGATAGTAATTGTCAAGTGTGCCGCTTGGTGTACAGCAATACATTTAGCTGAACTACACACATATGCAAGGGTCTGCCTTATCATCATGTACAATAGATGGCATGTATTGCCCGTTTCATTAGACATCCTCCCAGGGTGGCAGTGTAATCAAGGTTTTCATTAACCTAAAGACAGCTTACACTTCATGGAGGAACCCTCTACAAAAAATCTGCAATTAAAATTCAATGTGGTCTTTAAGAGCAATGCCAACATGCTGAGCTGTGTGTGAAATACACTGAGGCGAGGGGATAAAGCTGCACAGAACCAACTAATTGAATGATATGGACAAATTGTTTTGATGTTAATAATATTTAATATATGGAGATTACCCTGCTGGAGTGCCTTTAATAATGTACATATTTGTTGCTCCCAGTACACTCTCTCTTTCTCTCTCTCTCTCACTCACTCACACACACACACAAGATATGCAGATGTGTAAACAGTACCACCTGCAACATTACTGTCAAAAACTGATGACGCTTTACTTGATTTATTAAATCTAAACTGTGCCAGTTCCATTTTGAAAGTGAAATTTGTTCATTTTGTGCAGGCCATTTTCTCATTTTCTCTTTGAGAATTTGCTGTTATGAGATTATGTCCTGCTGGATGAAGTAATGACTTTCTTCATTGCCCCACTTTACATGAAATAATTTTTGACAGGAGAATGCAGATCTGGATTTGATCCGCTGCCAAACAGCAAAACAAAACTGCTGCACGAGTGCATTACAAGTTATTGTCTGTTCACAGAGGAATATAATATTATTATTACAATTATTATTATTACACTACTTTGAACAAATCTAATATCCTACAAGGCTGCAGTCACTGATATAACTATATACTTAGTACACTGGGACCATGTATGCACTCTGTGTATGACTGTGGGTGTCTTTCATATATAAAGGATCTTTTCTTCTATTAATTTTTTGCATTTTAGGAAACTTTCCATCACCTATTTGGCATATAAATATGATGTCATGTTTTTTTTGTCAAGGTTAAATAGTACAGTCCCTATGCTTAACTGTGACTAAAGATACCACATCATACTACTAAACACATAGAATGTATTAAAAGAACTCAGTTGTGTTTGTGGATGTAGCTCTTGTGATATAAAGAAAAAATCGAAATGTCGACCTTGGAAACAGAGAGATGACACAAATCCCTCAACAGGGTTTTTAGGCTTTTCCAGTGTAGGTACACACTAAAATGAGTATTGATGTTGTTACAATAAGTTATTTCCTGTGGGCATGTATTACTTATCGGAACACTGACACTTAACCTTTAACCCTCACATATTTGTTTCTAACAGAACTGCCAACACTGTCACATGCCCTGAGGCTCTGCTCTACAAGCTGGAATAGCACAGACAACGGGCCAACAAACTAGCACCATGACAACTGACTCACAGACAGCACATCCCATGCAGTCTGACAGTTGTGGATACTCCAGTACTCCAGCTAGCACAGGCCTGTCCAGCCTTACATCAGCTGGCATTCCACGTCCCACCACACACACAGTCCCCACTCTCATTCTCAGTCTGTTCTCAGGAGCTGTGTGTAGGTCAGCACCCCCCCCATCCCATCCATCAAGCTCATTCTCGTTCCTTCCATTTCTCCTCCTGCCCCCTCTTGTCTGCTTTAACAACTACAAGTGGAGTAGTCACTCAGTGAGACCAGTCTATCAGTTTGATAAAACACTTCAGCAACATCCAGCTCCAGTATGATGGGTCCACCTCCCCCGTCACAACAAAAAAATATATTTCACTTCCTTTGCCATTTTACCTCCAGAAAGTGAAAACAACTGACAGGACATCTTAATGGCTGAAGGTTACAGAAAAAGTCACCCACCTTCTTGCAATAATTAAAAACTCCAAATAACATTCCACTCATAACTATATTTAAATACATCTTTGTAATAATACAAAGTTACACAGATGCCTATGTAATTGCCATGGTTTGTGTTGCATAAAGTGTATAAAGCTAAAGGTAGCATTTGTACTTCATCAGCTGCTGTTGGATATTGAAAAAGCCAGTCCCTTACAAGAAAGCTTTTCCCACAAAAATGAAATTTAACCTTGTGATGTTTGGTTCCAACTTGCCTGAATTTTACTATGATTAATCAACTTTGGACCTTTTTAAAGTCATTCTAATTAATTATTATAAATATCCCTTATTTAAAAAACACAAATTACAGTGCTTTTATCAATGTTAATCCCATTTAACAGGACTTTTTTACCATTTCTTCAAACAGTATAAAGTAATGATCTTGGCCTTCAAATATGGTGCTGGCTGAGTTCCAGTCTTGTCCCAGTGGAGGAGGCCCAGTAGATAAAATAAACTCTGTTCCCAGTTCCCAGTTAACTCCGCCTCCATCAGTGTGACCGTGTCCCTCTTTCTCTGACCTACATTTGCCGGGCTAGACCGGAGTTGCACGCTTCACTGGGACTCTACTGCTGGTTTAAAATAAGCCCAGACTGCCAACTGGCTGTCCTGTGTTACACACTGTGACTCCTAGGCCCAGACTCAGCAGTCAGCTCCCTTCGTTTCATTCATCACTGCCTGCTTGGTGTGTGCCACCACTGTCTCCTGGGTTCTTGGTTTTCTTTTTCTTTCTTTCTTTTTTCTTCTGCAGGTCTGCCTAACTGTCTGTGTCAGTTCCTCTGTTTGCCTCCACTTACCCTAACTCATCAATCTGTTTCCAGGCAACTGAAATCCTATGCATCCATTATATGTTCACTGCCTTTGACTAAAATAGTGAAATGTGCCTCATTGTGCCATTCACAGGCTTCTCACTCTGGCTCCATTTTGCTGTAGGCACACACACACACACCTTCACCCCTGTATATGAAGAAGCTTGTCTCCCACATAGCTGTAATGATGATAATGGTTATCACAGTGGTACTAATAACAGCATCAATACTCATATTAATAATAATGACAATAGGCTTTAAATTACAGGGGGTAACTGCTGTAACAGGTCCTTCTTCTTTGAGAAGGATTCTCTTATGAAAAGGCATGTGCACTTTAACACTGTTTTGTGTGTCAGTTCTTATATTATTATTATTGAAAAAAGAAATCCAACTCATCCAGTATTTTCTTTCTGTTATTCAGGAATAAAAATACATGCTTCTGCTGGCCAGCTGCAGCTTACATCCATGTCTGTCCAGATCAGACCTAGGCAAAGTACAGCCCGCAGGCTGGTACTAGCACCATGTCCTTTCAAGGTGGCCCTGTGGACAGGGGGCCACAAAGGAAAGCAAAATGACCACACAAAAGTTAATACTAGGCAGCAGTGGAGCAAGTGGAGAGCAAATACCTTTCACAATGATGAAAGGCAACAATATATTTATAAATGCTACTACTAATACTATTAGTTTCCAATTTCTCATTGTATTTATTTAAAAAACTAATAGAAAATAGATGTACTGCAGCTACAGGAATATTTCTGAACTCATGGAAATCCTGAATTCCTGAACTCGAGAAAATTCCCAGGAGTGCCATTAGAATTGTTAGCTTAAGCATGTCATTTATGCTAAAAATCCACAGGAGAATTGGGGTGAAAGTCTGCAGCTAGGACTAGTAGAAAGGAGAAGTGATGGCCTAGTTTAGAGATGTAGACTTTGTTAACACCTGTTTTAATCACCTTAAAATAGTTGTTAAGCCCCGCCCACAGTCAGAGCAAAGACAGACAAAAGATAGAAGTTGAAATAATAATTACAGCGTGTTTTTATGCATATTTGCCTGTATGTTAAGAAAAGCTAGACCCTACACTTCCATAATGCAATATGATACTATTTACTGGTCACCCTTGTCTGATGTCTTTCTTACATAACTATTTTGTAGTTCATCTAACACAAGCCATGCTTCCTTAATGTAATGTCCTAATGATACTAATGAACATGGTGAAGAGAACATGGCTGTTCCCTCCACCTCTGGGCTTTATAAGCATGTTAAGTGCTCCACCTCGGGAATCTCGGCACGTTCCCATCTGATGAGTGCTCATCAGATGGGAACACCTTGATGTTATCACAGGAACAGCATAACCTCAGCTGGCCTTGAATCCAGCTTAGTGTGCCCTTCATGAAACACACCCTGCTCATCCTGATTAGCCGCACTTCTCTTTGTGCCCTGGGCTGTGTCACTTACGTATTCCCTTTATTTCCCATTCAGTCTACAGTATGCTTCTAAAATGTGGAAACATTTAAAAACCTTGACTTTTCTGTGTGAAGCCACAAAAAACACAGATAGAGGGGAAGTATGATTGAGTCTTTTTGATATCTCCAGCTATTCATTCTGTCTCCAAATTAATTCCACATTTATCAGGTGGAAGACAGAGGACGTTATTAGAGATGTTAGGCTGGCATGAGGGGAGGGATACTCACTGATTATGTTCCACTTGTAGCACCAGTTCAAGGTCAGTGGATGAGAGCTCAATTTCCCCTCTCACTGGGTACTCCTGTCGAGTGCAGAGGAGAGACGGTGTTAGGTCACTGCAAAGTGCAATAACAGCATCATTTTTTTCATTGCATTTAACAACTTGTCCTCAAAGCACTTAATGTCATGCTCAACTAGCCATCAAAAATATTTATAGTTTGTCACACAAAAACCTTCATCATTGCTACATAACAATAATCAAACTACGTTATTTTGACACATTTTAATGCACACAGTGGGATATATTAAATAACAACCACCACAGAAATAAACTGGTGTCAGTATGTAGCAAATACTATGGTGCATTCATCAGCCAAATACTTCCTAAATTATTTGCCGCATGACTGCTAGTTTGCAATAAACACGATCATGGCTTCTCAGAATTCTTTATTTATTTATTTATTTCTCATTTTGGTAAATAGTTTTGGTCAAATTTTAATACAATTTTCATCAATATATATATATAGATGTATAGACTATTAGTGTATATATTTAATATATATAAATTTCACAATATTAATCTTAAATTTTGTTATATTTTCCCATTCAACCATACATCCCACATGATGCTTTCAAGGAGCATCAGGAAGTCAGATGATTCATTCTGTATTCAGAAAATACTCTAAGGCATGAAAGGAGAAGATTTTAGGCATTATATTAGTGAAATATTTTTCCCATTAAATACCAAAATTTGAAAAAAAATATGACCAAACTTTGAGGTCAGCTATAGCAACTAAGACCTGTTATGAGTGTGTGTAGGAGGCCGTTAGTCACTACTGGCTAATGAGAAATGCTAGCATCCAAACCAGGTAATGTGTGGGCAGCCATTTACTGGACTTGTTGTCCTGCTGCAGATTGAAGTTATGATTGCTCCGATGCCTCTCTGATGTTGCTGTGTGATGATATAAACATCTAAACTTTTTTGTTCAGTTGTGTTTACTTCTCAGAATATAATAAAAATACACAAAAACAGATGAAAAAAGTACATTTTTGTTTTGTTCTTGTCAAGAATGACTGTAATAACAAACTAATATTAGATTTCCTTTTAGTAATAATAAATAATAAAATGTAATCTCTGCAGGGAAAATTGCCTTAATTCCACTTGTGAAAAGACAAAAACCTTTTTGGGTCTATAAGAAAAAGAGAACCAGTGCAGTAAGAACAGTTGGCAAGGAAATTAAACATCCCCAGGTGACACTATTCTCATGCAAATGAAGTGTCAGACTTATCAGCTGACAAGAGTCTCAACCATCCTAAACTCTGTACCCCCCAAAAAAGGAAGAATGATCTAATGTGACACTGCAGGCCTGTCACTCCTACATGAACAACAAAGGCATACAGTGTTATAACATACCAGGAGTTTAGATACACGACAAGCATTTGGCCATCAGTGACCCAACTGAACTGCAGCTCACACGCGGAGTGTTCTGTCAGTCACAAGCTGCTGCTGTTTATCACAGTATTCTTTACTTGCTCTTTTCTGTGACAGATTATGGACAATATCTATGAACTCTGCTTCTGCAGTACATTACTGTTTTTTGTCTTGCTACAGGAAGAAATAAGCGTCTGATAAATGTCCATCTCTTGAGTTGGTGTCAGGAAGTGACCGGTCAGTGACAGTTGGGTGCAACCAGCAGTTTATTCCCTCGGTGTCGCCACCTGGCAACAAGAAGTTCTATTTTCTGATTGGCTGACAGGGTGCTAATTGCTACAGCTGGGAATGCGCAGTTCTGTCAGATTGTCTGGTTAACTAGCAGCTATAACTTGTTAGAGGTGTGTAGAGTCAGACGTTACACTAGATGCTGAAGGGTGAAAGAATTTATTCTGCATGGTGTTAACATGCGGTGTGCGTTGCTACTAACATGAAGTATTCATGTTTCTATGTGTTTATCACTTAAAAATGTGATTATCATAAGTGTTTATGTGTTAGGAAGTTTTATAGAAAATCAAAGTAATTTGAGGATACTGAATATATTAACAAGTAATTTCATAGTGTGTCATATAACTTTGTTTTCTGCAGTTCAGGCTGTGGCAGATGAGATCAGTTGTTTTTCTGCTCTTTGGAGAGAGCTCCGGTTGGTACGAGATGGTCATATATTCAGACCAAGGACAGCAGCACCTTTGACCTGATAAAAGCCAGATTCTAAAGGCCTATGCATAGCCTGCATGGCCTGCCCTCCAGTAGGAACTCTCTGAAAGGAAGTTTGTCTCACTCCTGAGTGACAAGAAGAGGAATTAGCAAGGCTCGTCCACTCTGGCATAAGCAATGTGGTAGAAGGAGACAATGGGATATAACCCGTCAGGCTGCAGGGACAAAACATTTTAGTATTATAGACAAACGTATTGCGGTAACATATTGCGTCACTTCCTGTTTTGACACTGTCCTGTTTGTTTGTTCACTTGCTGTGCGCTGTTGGTGCTACGGACTTTCTGCATTAGACATAATTGTGTTTGCTTTCATTGTGGTAATACACAAGCACCTTAGTATTAGAGTTAAGTGCACCAGTCTCTAGGTTCCCTTCTTGTTTACCACTGTAGCAAAGCTTACCGTAACTTAGCAGTTAGCATTAGCGATTAGCATGGCTTCTTCCACTCGCTCTCCCTCTGCCTCTCCCTCTCCTGCACACTGCCAGGTGTGTGACATGTTTAGCTATTCCTGTGATGGAAATTTTAATATCTGTATATGCAGTCACTCCTTAATATTTGTTATATTATGATATATTATCCTAAACTGGATCCCACACTCCAGGGGGTCAGCCTCAAGGTGCGATCAGGAGACAAATGGCTCTGTGACCTACGGGACTCCAGGAAAATATCATTAAGGTGTGAATTAGCATCCCACACTCCAGGAAGCCAACTTAAAACTTCAAAGTATAACCAGGAGACAGTGGGTCTGTGACCAGCTAGAAGAGGGTGTGACTTGATTAGGAGGGGGGAGGCTGCTGCAGGTATAACTGTGACATGTTCCCCATGTTTGGGGTCTTTCATTCATTCTGACCGCTAGAGTGTTTTTCATTGCACAAAGTGTAGCTTATTCACAGTCTTGGAAGTGAGGCTAAGCGAGTTAGAGGATCGGCTCTGCACTATAGATAACCTGTAGCCACAGCAGCTAGCCAGCAGAAGTTAGCCTGTGCGGACCGGCCTGCCTTAGCTGTTAGCCGCCCCCCCGGCAGCCTCCGAGCAGCCGGAAAGTCAGAGAGGTTGGGTGGTGGTTTGAAGGAAGCGTAGCCCGAAACAAAGGCCTGTGGTTCACCACCAGCCGCTTGATATATCAAAGTGTTTTTCCCCACTCGGCCCTGGTTATTGGCGACTCTGTTTTGCGGCATGTAAAGCCGACACCAGCGGCTATAGTTAAGTGCATCCCGGGGGCCAGAGCGGGCGACATAGAGGGTAGCCTGAAGCTGCTGGCGAGAGATAACCATAAATACAGTAGGATTATAATTCAGGTCGGTGTTAATGACACCCGGCTTCGCCAGTCAGAGGTCACTAAAGTTAATATTGAGTCGGTGTGTAATTTAGCTAAAACCATGTCGGACTCCGTAGTGTTCTCTGGTCCCCTCCCAAATCTGACCAGTGATGACATGTTTAGCCGCATGTCCTCGCTCCGTCGCTGGCTG
The DNA here is from genome assembly GCF_900634625.1 of Parambassis ranga. Lineage (NCBI taxonomy): Eukaryota > Metazoa > Chordata > Actinopteri > Ambassidae > Parambassis > Parambassis ranga. Next base: position 421,396 of record NC_041038.1, read on the forward strand.
TCATGGTGGTGTCCAAAAAAACAACGTGGTCTTTATAGATAACTGGGAAACTTTCTGGGGGAAACCTGGTCTTATTAGGAGAGACGGCATTCATCCCACCCAGGGTGGTGCAGCTCTGATTTCTAGCAACATAGCCAAGTTTATTAGACCAACCTGACAACCCAGGGTCGAGGCCAAGAGTCGCTGTCCTACACACCTCTCTGCTGCTTCTGGAGGACTGCCGCCCTCCGTTAAAAACATATTAAATACAAATACACATAGAAACATGTTATTGAAGTGGTGTCGCACGTCCTCCCACAGTTCATCAAGCACACAAGTTAAGATATATTAATCATAGTAACCTCATTAAAATACACACTGACACACACAAACACATAGAACAAGGTAACAGAACACTCAGGTGTGGATTGTTTAACATACGATCCCTCCACTCTAAGTCGCTCTTAGTTAATAATTTAATTATTGATCATCACACTGATATATTTTGTCTCACTGAGACTTGGTTACAGGATGAAGAATATGTTGCTTTAAATGAATCAACTCCGTCTTGTTATATTAACTGTCATGTTCCTAGAGTTACAGGTCGTGGAGGAGGAGTGGCAGCAATCTACCGCTCCAGTCTTCAGATGAATCCTAAATCTAAGTCTACTCATACTTCTTTTGAGAGTCTCACTCTCAGCCTGTCTCACGGAAGCTGGAAGAAGTCAGAATTTGTTTTACTCGTCGTAGTGTATCGTCCACCTGCTGCTGCTTATTCAGAGTTCCTGCTGGAGTTTTCAGACTTCTTATCAAGTTTAATGCTCAGCACAGATAAAGTCATTATAGTGGGTGACTTTAACATTCATATGGACATCGACTCCGACAGTCTGGAGACTGCCTTCAACTCACTCTTGGATTCAGTTGGGTTCTCTCAGTTAGTAAATGAACCCACACACTGTCACAGTCACACCCTCGACCTGGTTCTCACCTACGGCCTGGAAGCTGAGAACCTGCTAGTGTGGTCTCAAAATCCTGTTCTTTCAGATTACTCATTAATGACCTTTGATTTCTCTCTTTCAGACCTACCAGCACCTGAGGAAAAGGTCTACTACAGCAGATGTCTGTCTGAGGATGCTGTATCACAGTTTAGGACAGCAATCCTACCAGTACTCCCCACAGTCTGGTACTGATGGGGGTACCAACTTAAATATTACTCCTGCAGAAATGGACTGCTTTGTCAACAACACTGCAGATTGCTCCATTGAAGAAGAAAACTACAAATCAGAAGAGGCTAGCTCCGTGGTACAACTCAATATCCGATCACTGAAACGGACTACAGGAAGGATGGAGAGGAAGTGGCAGTCCTCTAAATCAGATGACTCCCAGAGGGCCTGGAGAGACAGTTTGCTGACGTATAAGAAGGCCCTTCGTAAAGCTAGGACAGCCTACTATTCATCACTAATAGAAGAAAACAAGAACAACCCGCGCTTTCTCTTGTTTTTTCTCGCTGTAGACAGGCTGACAAACAGCCACAGCTCTGTAGAGCCTCGCATTCCTGCAGCTCTTAGTAGTGAAGACTTCATGAGCTTCTTCACCGATAAAATCACCACTATTAGAGGACTAATCAACCACAATCTGTCTGTGACCGCTACTAGCTGATACACCGCTACTTCTGGAAACAGATCCTGATCTAACTCTGGACTACTTCATGCCCATCGGCCTCCCTGAGCTGACCACCAGCATCAGCAAGTCTAAACCTACTACCTGTCTTTTGGATCCGATCCCATCACGGCTCCTCAAGGATGCTATTCCTCTGATCGGAGAGTCTATATTAGGACAGATCAACTTGTCTCTGGAAACAGGATATGTACCACAGGCTTTTAAAACTGCTGTGATCATTCCAATACTTAAAAAACCTTCACTGGACCCGGACCTCTTAGGAAACCACAGACCGATCTCCAACCTCACCTTTATTTCCAAAATACTCGAAAGAGCTGTTGTAAGTCAGCTAAATGACCACCTGCATAGGAACAGTCTGCTCGATGCTTTCCAGTCTGGATTCAGAGCCCATCACAGCACAGAAACAGCACTGCTTGAAGTCACTAATGACCTCCTCATGGCATCGGACCATGGACTCGTCTGTGTACTCATTCTACTGGATCTCAGTGCTGCCTTCAACACAGTAGATCGTCATATCCTGCTACACAGATTAGAATAGAAATCATATTTATCTGAATATCTGAAAAGCTCATCCATGCTTTTGTCACTTCAAGACTGGACTACTGCAAGTCTTTATTGTCTGGATGTCCACATTAATCCATCAACAGTCTGCAGCTGATCCAGAATGCAGCAGCTAGAGTTCTGACAGGAAGCAGCCAAAGGGATCATATCTCTCCTGTTCTAGAGTCTCTTCACTGGCTCCCAGTGGACTCAAGAATACACTTCAAGATCCTTCTTCTAACCTACAAGGCTCTTCATGGACTTGCACCGCTATTATGGAACCAGTTACCAATCTGGGTCCGAGAGGCAGACACTGCCTCCACCTTTAAGACTAGTCTAGTCTACTAAATTTGCTTTTCTCATACTATAATGAAAATCTATTTGTTGCTAAATATGCAGTAAATTCACTGTGACTTCGTAGTCTTATGAGAGTCCCAAATCTTGCATGACTAGATTTGTTTTCATTTGTTTCCTAAAAACATCTCATTTCCCTTTCAGAAAACCATTTCCATTTCCTTCTCATTTTCAGTGCCTCTCAACATATTTCAAAGCTAAAATCATAGGATCAGTTCTTGAAAAGGATACGTTGCAAAGCTCTCCTTGCTGAGTTTGTTGTGCATATTCGCTGATCAAACACGTCACATTTCCTAAGCTACATTTGTCGATCTTCTACAGCAGCCGCTTGTGCTGTGAGTGATCCGGGGCAGATAAGAAAAGGAGTGGGACAGTTGTTGGAGTCAGTCGTGCCACTGATGGGCTGCTCTGGGCTAGACACAGGAATAGATGAAGACAGCAGCGACCATGCATCAGATGGAGCTCCAAGCCTGGGTCCTCTTTGCTCTAGTGAAGCAGCGCTAACACACACTGAGCCAGAGGAGGGCTTATTAGATGGATCAAAGCTTGTCTAATCTACATGCTAAGAATATGATGAGAGGGCCCTGACAATCCTCCTCTCCTTCTGAAAGGGGCTGATTATCATACAGGGTCATGAACAGTAAACACACAACGATGTGATGACATATGCGCTCTTCAGTTCTTTAAAATGACTATGGGTTGCCACAGTGACAATAACTACGCTCTATTAAGGGACATCTCATGCATTACAGTGTTCAGAGGAATATTCATTTGGAGTCAGCCAATGAGTGTTCATTTAATGACACAGAAATGCACAATTGCTGCAAATGGCAGCAGGAATCCTTGGATAATTTGCTTTATGACAATTCTTATTTTCAAAGATTATTGCAAATTACTCTCAGTGTGAGAAAGTTCTACATCTCTTTGGAGACATAACAATCATAGCTACTAGTAAAGAGACCTCAAACTGTATAAAATAAAAGTCAATCATGGCTTCCTAGAATTTTTGTTTTTACAGAATTTTGTTGGTGCCATTTATTTTTGTATACAAGCGCTTTGAGACAATTTCTGATTGTAAAATGCGCTATATAAATAAAACTGAATTAAATATAGACAATTCTTAATGTAGATGTCATGATATTTTCCAATCTGATGTACAGACCATCTAAAAGTTCAACAACTCTTCCTGCTTTTTGAAAGTTATTTAGTTATATGAAAGTTATAAGAAAAATAAGAATGTCTGAGCATTTTATCTAAAAGAAAAAAAAATAGTTGACAGCTTCATTGGCACCACAAGGATAAGGTGACATATGAATTAAAGCTGCAAGCAGCATTGCGGGCCCTCGCGCACCTTGCGATCCGCTGGGCCATCCCCGCTTCCTGTCCTATGCTCTCCTCTCCTCTGATTTCCAGAGATGTACAACACACACATGTTTACATCAGCAGCAGGAAACAGAAATTTCCTGCTGCCAGTAGGTGGCGCTATGACCGTATCATCCTATTAGCATATATATCTGTTCAGACTCTGTTCAGGTACTGCAGAAAGTATAGTGTTTCTTTGTAATGGCGAATGGTCAACTTTGAGGCCACACCCCCGCCACACGTAACACAAAGACTTTTGAAATGCATCTATTCCCTATGGTGTCCTGAGTGGACACAGTGAGTTTCAGCTCAATTGGATGAAGTATGCAAGGCGTGAAAAGTTTTGTAGCAGGGTCACAAAAATGGTCACAAAAGTCAAAATGGCGGACTTCCTGTTGGGTTTGGAGGGGGGGGGTCCAAGAGACTTTTTTGTGCGTCTTGAGTTGATACATATGTGTGCCAATTTTCATAATCCTGTGTCAAACCGGTCAGAGGGGCTAAGCGTTAGGGGGCGCTATAGAGTAATTTTCCTATGTGCATTTCAAAAGTCAGCAAATTTCAAAATTTTTCGGGCGAATGAATTTTTCTACCGAGTTTGGTGAGTTTTGGGGCCTGTTAAGGCCCCCAAAAATGCGATGTCAGGGGGGGAAAAAAGAAGAAAAATAATAATCCTAAGGGTTTCAATAGGGCTCTTGCACCATTCGGTGCTCGGACCCTAATAATTACAAAAAATAACATGTCTAAAAAGTTTTTTTTTTACATAACTTTGTCTACTTAACAACTCAATCTACACCTCCCCCTCTGCCTTTGGGCTGATTTTTGAGTCCCAGGAACATTTGACTAGTAACACCCTGAATAACAGCAGTGAAGCATTTCTGCAAGTTTCATCATTCCTCCCCAATGACTACACCTGAAAGCACAACTGAATTTAATCTTTATTATATTTTATCAGAACAACAAAGGTTCGCACAATCACCTATGCCACAGTCAACTGTTTTAGACCGGCCCTCAACCCGACCCATCGGATAACTTGCGATGTGTGTGGAAAAAAAAACAAAAGTTCAATCTCATAGTCACACGTTATTATCTTGTGGCCACAAGCTAATTAATGCAGTAATTTCCAGCAGATCCAGAATGTTTGTCTGATTGTTAACATGTTAACATTTCATTTTATTTTAATCTTGACAATGACATACTTAAGTCACCTGCGGTTAGGCATGGAGTAGTATGTTAACCCTTTACGTGTCTCAGAGCACTTGTTTTTCCCTGCAGGCTGCAGCTTTATTGTCTTTAACTCCGTACTGTACATGTAATTCTTGCTGCTAACAAAGAAAACAACTCGCCACTAACAGGCATACAACCTCTCTCTCTGTGTCGTACACACACTCACTCGCATCCTCATGCTGCTCCACAGCTGGTACGTGCACACACTTACTGCTCAGTCACTTAAAAGAGACATGCCACTATAACAAGTAATTAGCAAGAGACACTTAATTTGGCTGCTCAAAATACATGGGCTTAAACGCAAAGTCTATGCAGATGTCGGGAACGTAACATTTAATTATTCACCAGCTGGACGAACCTGGGAAAATACATGGCTACATGTGGATGTACAACAAGTGCTCAAAGAACATTCTTTGTTTCCTGTTGTTGAGCTGCAAGAATCAAACAACTGTTTGTTTGATTCTTGCAGCTCTGGACCCTGATACCATCCATCGTTCTAGGAGACTAAACCATAGGCAGTATTTTGCTCTGGTCCTCTGTGGCTATGACAGTAATGCATGGCCACGCATTATATTTCTTTTGTCCAATGTCACCAGGGGATCTCTGTATATCTGCCATTTCTTAAACAGAGCAAAGTAAAAGGCTTCTAAGATGGAGCTCTTCAGTTACAGTGATGACTGACTGACAGAGGACCATTCACTTTTTACATTCCTTCTTGGACGATTTCTCTTATCTGAAATCGTTGAAGGAACTACTGTCGACTCCGGTGCAATTCCTCCCAATCAATCAAGCAGCATGAAGAAGGGCAGAGAAAGGTGTGAGTGGATGGAGCTTTGCACAAGAGGCAATAACATCTGAGACCCAAGAGGGCTTTGGAGAGCGAGGACGGGTGGTGGTGAGGCCGGTGGTGGAGGTGTGAGTGCTGTGGCAAGGACGCCGGCAGGTGGCTGAGGATGAAGATGATTTGCTGAAGAAGAAAAAGGTGCCCTGAATAACCACTTCCTCTGGTACTGTGCGAGCTAATGACATGAAGAGCCTTTATAATTAACCTCAAATCTAAATAATCTCAAATGTGTGTCAAAGTTGCTGAAATTAAACAAGTCTTTTTCTGAGGAGAGTGGGGAGGTGGGGGACAGATGGGAGTACTTATTACTGTTCCCTTCAGTCCCCCACTGAGTCAAAGTAGAGGGCTAACGGCAATGAACTGTCAAGACAATAAAAAGCATCATGGTATCAGAACCGTAACTGAAACCCTGTGACTACCACTTTTGTATCTTTGAAGACTGGACTGAAAACAGAACACCCTGAAATGAATTCTGCAGTTACATCACATTCAGGCATTCTGGCATAAATTTATGTAAGTTCAATTTTAGGTGTCTAAACCTAACCAATAGTTTTGGTTGTTCAACCTAACTAGTTAGTTTTAATCTTGATGTCAGGACCTGGATTCTTGTCATATTGTTTCTATGTTGATCTAGTATTTTGTTCTCTTAGGTTTGGTCTCTGTGTTAACCTGTGTTCTGTTACTGTGTCATTGTTAGCTGTAGGTTGATGCTCGTCTTAGTTGTGTTTTCAGTGTCTCGTATTTCCTGTTTTACTTTGAAAGTCCTGTGTTGGTGTTTCCCCTTGTGTCCCTGTGAGTTTGATTCCCTTGTGTTCTCCCTCCTCCTCCTGGTGATTACCTGCTCCTCCCTAATGTGTACCACCTGTGTCTCATTAGCTGTGTCTCGTTTCAGGGTCTGCATCCTTCGGAGGACGCAGCCTACGCGGTCTCAGGAGGCCGCGTCCTCCTGAGGATCCTCCGGAGGATCCTCAACCGTTGGTAAATGGGACGGTCTGGCCTTCAAAGCACTTCCTGATTGTGGCGGGAAAAACAAAAGCAGCGACAGCGACACAACACGGACTAGACAACAAGCGGGACAACAGTGTGGATTTAGAAATTTGGAATTTTTTAATATATTTATTTGTTATTGGAGGAAGAGGAGAGGCGGCTCCAGCGGCAGCAAAACCGGTGACGGCTCATTTTCTTCAGGCTGGGAGAGCGCAGTGGGGAGGTAATGGTAAGCTGCTGTTTAACCATATTATTGATCATAATTAATATACCAGTTACTGAGCAAACGCTAGCCATATAACCAGTAGATAGACAAATATGATTAAATGTAATTTATATTTTATTCAATTGTAAGACTTGATACAGGGTTCTGTTTGTAATTTTAATACTTTAAATTAAATAGCTAAATGTGTAAGAACCCTGCAAATAACCCTGAAACCACTGCTTTAATGTGTCATTAAGCATCAGGTCTGTCACTACACCAGAGAATTACTGCTGGGTGGAGAAGAGTGGTGCTCCCTGCAAGACCAGCTGTCTGTCCTGGAGGAGGTGTACTGACCATCATCACCTTTGGAGGGTGAGGATACATATTTTATAGCTTTTCATATTTTAAGCTGTTTTGGAAGCCGCTCTGTTGAAGTTATTATTTTTATTTTTGCCCTTTTTAAAAACATCTTTAGTAACATGGCAGCCGCCGATCGTCAGCTCTGCAAACCCTGATGGACGATGTGGTTCAGAGGAGACAGGCACCCCCCTCCCCCAGATGATGTCCCACTCACAGCCAGAGGACTCCAAGGTCTTCACCGTGGCATCATCCAGTCCAGCAGCACCAAGGACTCCTGCTCAGCCAAACATTTATATATATGTTCTTTGTGAATAGTATTTTCTGCTGATCTTTATAAATAATAAACTGTACATTTTCATAATGCCCACTGGTAAATAGTTAGAAATGTTCAAACTGTGTCTTTGTAAATATTGTACATAACAGAACAATGATTTACTGTTGTCACTGAGAAGTTGTTCAAAAGTTTACTTAAATTATAAATAGGTGAAAACACATAATGTAACAAGGTTAGAAGAGTTTAAGAACACAGAGACAAGAACGATTTAATATACAATTTGATAAGTGACCATTTAAATAACACAGAACATCAAAATCACTGCTGTCCACCATCCTCTCAATGAGCTGAGGTCTGTCCGTTCTTTCTCTCCTCTCTCTCTCTCTCTCCCTCCCTCTCCCCCTCTCTCCCTCCCTCTCCAGCCTCACGTCCTCCGTTATCAATTGTCAGGTTTCTTCTGTTTCCCTCTGCTCCTCCTACAACAAAATGACAACAGGCAGAATGACCGTTTGATATAATAACGATAATATTGCACCTCAAGTGAACTATACTTTATACTATACTACAGTAAACAGTCCAGAAACAACATTCAATCAAAACGTTTAGTTTACAGCGCCTCGTATCGACAGGACGTCATGTTTGTAAATATAAAACTCATTTTTTTAATGCCGCTGTCACTACTAGCATTTTAAAACTCTCGAACTACTGCTCTTTACTTACATTTAAATGTGAATTCGGCACTCCTGCCGGTGCCGCTGCCGCTCGCTTGGTCCGTCATTGTACTATTGGACAAAAAGTAGGCCCGCAAAGCATCGTGGGATATTTAAGGCCACGAAGGATGGTAGCGATGCATCCTCCAAATTCAGGCAAAAGGAGGACGCATTTGGAGGATGCATTTGAAGGACCCTTCAACTTTTGGCGAATTGGGACAGCCTTCGCGCAGCTTTGTGACGTAAGCGGCCTTAAAATGCGCACTCCGAAGGATGCAGACCCTGAAATGAGACACAGCTATTGTCTTCCCTGATCCTCTGTATATCTTGTGTGTCTTCCCTTGTCACCTCGCTACACCTTGCCAGCCTTTACGGCTTTTGTCCTTTTGCCTTTGCCTTTTGCCTCTTAAAAAAACCATGCTATGATGAAGTTTTATATTCACCTTGAACTCTTAGTTAGGCCAAGCCATGAAGAAGTTATCTTTGTTTTTGACTCCGTCTGGAAAAAAGACTTTGTTGACTGCGAACCGCTCCTGTCCTACACTTGTGTTCTCACCTTGCCGCTGAATCCTGACACTTGAAACCTAAATGTTTAGACTGAATGTCAAAAACTAACCAAGTATTTTTTTAGTATACACACCTATTACTAGTATTTTAATTTCAATCCTAATCAAGTAATGCAGGGCCACATCAATTTCCATAAACAAAGGACCATTTATTGTTATTTTTTTTTCTTTTTTTTTTTCTTTTGCCACCATAGCTTTTTTTTTTAGAAATAAATAAATATTGAGGCATTTAGCTTCAATACACTTAATATATTGTCATCATAGCGAAAGACCTTTGCTGACTTTAACGCGGCTTTAGCACTTACTGTAGGCAACTATACATGTTCAAACTAATAGGACAAAAGGTAAAAGATGGCTAGAAACATGATGAAATTGCAGGGAAACTATTGTTTGTATATTTTTTGGAGGCCGCTCTTTTTCTTTGAATGAAAAGGTCACAGGGGCCGGTTCTGCCCAGCAGGTTGCTTCCTGGTGTGATGGTAAATTTAAATCTCTGTATATGCAGTCTCTTCCTTAATATTGTTACTTCAATCTCTGTATGTGCAGTCTCTCCTTTAATGCTTGTTGTTACTTCCCTGGGACACCTGACCTCCTGTTTCTCACCAAAGTAACAAATCCTCTTGCCGTTTGCCATTCAACATTAATGTCTGGGACCTTTCCAATATACAACAGACTCCAGAAGGCGATCCTGAGCTGTATCCACACTCTTGAGTTGTATCCCACACTCCAGGGTTCGGGTTAGGGTTGGCTCTGTGACCTGCTGGACTCCAGGAAAAACTTCAAAGTATAACCAGGAGACAGCTGGGTCTGTGACCGGCTAGAAAAGGGTGTGACTTGATTAGGGGCAGAGGCTGCTGCAGGTATAACTGTGACATGTTCCCCATGTTCGGGGTCTTTCATTCATTCTGACTGCTAGAGTGTTTTGATTGACCTTCTTTGCAAAGAATAAATCCTTGTCGGCCGGCAGAAGTCTCGTTTTTCACCAGAGCAGAAGAGTTTCCACATCAATTTTGGGGGCTCGTCGGGATTTCCTCGTGCAGTCGTCTGGGACAGAACGCGGACAGCGATAGGCCATCCTGGAAGGAAAACGTTTCCAGCCTCCAACCTCAAAATCTTTTTCTGAGAGGGGAGGACTGACCGCAGATGCCCCAGACCTCTGCCACTGGGATTGAAAGGACCCAATTCAGCGGAATACAATTCAGCGAAACTCATCTAGTGAGCACTGAAATATTGACATTTAAATTGTGTCCTTAAAAATGTGGGTTTTTTATTTAGCGTAAAATTCCTTTCTCATATTATCCACAATTGATAGCTTTTGTTTGCTTGTGCTAAAACAAAGTAAATAGGTTTTGCCCCTTGTACCAAAACGAGAAAACTTGTGGAGTATCGAAGTGGTCCTTACAGAGACGTCTGTATTGTAGTAGCCGTGCACGGTCTCCATTTGGAAAGGGGAGTAAGGTTTCCGCTGAGGTTGGACCTCCAGAAGGACAGATTGTGGATATTATGAGCATGAAATATGGGGATAAAAGCTTAAAATATTTAAATGTCTGGACAACTGAGTTTGGATTTCCAGTAAAGGGGTCTCTCAGTTCAAAAAATATATCAATATTTGAGGGAAAACTGAAACAAAAAGAACAAGAAATGAAAAGGAAAAGTTCTGTTAAAAAATTAGAAATTGTGGAAAGTCAAAAAGAATGTTTTTTGATGTGGAAAATAGAAACTGAAATGCGAAATAGGAAAATAATGCATAAACAGCTACCTTTTTCAAGTAAAAAGACTGAAACCAATAAAAAACTGACTTTACAAACACAAAGAACACCAGACTCGCAGGTTTCCTCTTCTTTGTTTCCACAGTTGCCCGCTTTGAAGCTGGATCCAGACCTCGACGGCAACCCACCCCCCCACCTTTTAGCTCCTCCACCATACAACTCTGCAATATCTGAGAGACAAAGAGGCCCCACTGCTCCACAGCAAGGCACAAATACAGAAGCAGCTCACCCTGAAGTGCCTGTCTCACCACAACCTTCTGCAACCACTCCGTCTCCTCTAATTGCACACAGACTGAGTCATCCTAATCAAAATGCAGCCTTCAACATGCCCATGGTGGAAGTATCTGGACCAGAAGGGGCAACTTTAGTTTTCCGTCCATGGACTTCCGCTGATATCACAGCAGCCTCACAACATCTACCCAACCCTACAATATCAGGTAAAGTGTTTGCTGAACAATTTCTCACATTTTGCCAAGAGTTCAAACCCACCATGAATGAACTAAAAAGACTTCTGATCACTAAGATGAAACCCACAGACTGGCAAAAAATAGCTGGCAAATTTCCAACTGCTGACCGCTGCAAACACATCGACTGGGAGTCTAATGTCCATTATAGGGATGCTGTCTGCCATCTTTGTAGTGCTTTCACTGAAGTTTTTCCTGTAAAGGTTAACAGAGAAAATCACTGCCTGTAGACAAAATGATGATGAAAACCCTGATGAGTATCTCACTCGCCTGAGATATTCAATGCCCACAGTGGACTTCAACCACCTGAAGAGTTAGGCAACTCTCCAGATGTGTGGGAAATACACCTCTGTAATTGTTTCATAAGCGGATTAAAACCGCACATTGCCTCAGCTGTTAAGAGTTCCTGCATTGGCTGGAATGATGCACGCCTCTTTGAACTTTGCAGACATGCCACACATGCCCATAACCAAAAAAAAGAAGAAAAAAGAAGAGACAACACAGAAAGAACTTCACATGGCAGCAATGACCATGTATAACACAATCAGAGAGCAGGAACAATCGGAACATGCATACAGAGGGAAAGGACGTGGCAAAAACAACACCTGGGTCAGAAAACCCCCAAGTGATGTCTGTTTCCTCTGTGGCCTACGTGGACATTGGAGACGTGATTGTCACAAATATGCCCAAAAAACCCCAGAGAACAAGTCGGACTGACAAAGAATGGGGGTTGTCGGAGAGGGACGGACTCCTGCTGACAAGCCAAACCAACTTGTGAGATCAAAGGAAGGTACTGCACCACACACACACACATATACTGCAGAGACTAACACACAATCAAATGAGAGCTCAGAGAATACACATATGATTGCTTTAACATACGTTCATAACACATCTGATCTTTTCAAGAAACTTCCACAACATACATTGACTATCACAGAACAAAATGTTGTATTTCTTGTTGACTCAGGAGCCACACATTCTGTGATAAAAGCTCTAGAATTTACAGAAAACATTATAGTCCCATGAAAACTTCAAACATGCATTCTTACTCTCTGAAGTCTGTCCTATTAACTTGATGGGCAGAGATTTGATGTGCAAATTAGGCCTTTGTCTGATCTCTACTCCAGAAGGTGTTGAAGTTCTCAGGTTAACTGACCTGGAATCAAATTTCTCACACTCCTTTATCCATTACACCTCTGACCTTAGGTATACTTATTAATGGAAATTGCAATCATTAACAGCCCAATCTGAGCTTATCACAGCAGCTAGACAATTAATTCCAACAGCTGCAACAGATTTCATGGCACCAGAGGATCTGCATTGTACCTCTCATGTGTCAATAGGACCTGATGCGCCATATGAGGAAGGTTGGCTGCAAGAGAGATCTGACAGGCTTGCATTGACACACATATATTGGACACAACACATGTGCCATATCAGTCTCTCTCACACCAGCTCAATGTAACATGTACACCATGGACCATTTGGTCCCACACATCACACTCACCAAACACACATCACATAATTGGGAAGGTTTGGGCCCATTTATGAAATCATGTTTGTGCACAGCCGATTGGCAAGAAACATCTGATCGATCAATTTTTTTTTCACCAACACTGCAGTGCTACTCTAAATGCTTAACATTTTGCACGTTCAAAGAGAAATCCAGCTGGTACCTCAAAGCACTTCTAAATCTTTTTGTTTTTTGTCTGAAGAACAAGCTACAACCATTCCAGCCCTACAGGAGGTCCCTAAGACACTGTGGGCTGTCAGTAAATATGATGTTGGCCTTATCAAAGATTGTGAACCTGTTGTCATTACTCCAAAATCTGACTATAGACCTTACAATATCCACTTAAACAAGAAGCCATCAATGGCATAACACCGGTCTTTGGGTCTCTTAAAGCAGCAGGAGTATTTGTTTCCTGTGACGATTCACCAGTGCGCACACCTTTGTTCCCTGTTAAGAAAATCAGAGACAAAGATCAACCAACTCAATGGCGTTTTGTTCAGGATCTGCAAGCAGTAAATGTAGCAGTTCAACCCAGAGCCCCAAATGTTCCAAATCCCTACACCATCCTGTCTCAACATTTTTTTCAGTGGTGGACCTTTCAAATGCTTTCTTTAGTGTTCCAGTCCACGCAGAAAGTCAATTCTGGTTTGCCTTCCATGGGCGAGGCTACACATTCACTCGCCTATGCCAGGGATACTGAGATTCCCACCATTTACAATGACGATCTCAGACAAAGTCTTGAATCCCTTGTTCTCACTCCAGGTACCACTTTGTTGCAGTATGTTGACGACATTATGATCTGCAGCCCAACCAAGGAGCAGTGCGAAGCCAACACAGTCAAACTCTTGCAACATCTGGCTCATGGCGGTCACAAAGCCAGCTTGTCCAAGCTTCAATTTGTCCAGGAAAAGGTTGTTTTCCTGGGTCATGTAATTACTCCTGAAGGAAAGACTCTTTCACTAAAACGAGTACATGCAATCCAGACCCTCCCAAAACCCATCACAAAAAAGCAGATGATGTCCTTTCTTGGCATGTGCTCTTATTGTAGACAATTCATCTCCAACTATGCCATTCTTGAGGCTCCACTTGCCTCCCTCATTCGTGGCAAGAGAGAGCTGTGGCTGCTGCTGAAAAGGCATGGCCTCCAGAGACATTGTGGGCTACTCAGATGTAACCCTCCTCATTCCACATGCTGTGTCTATGATTTTGCTTGAACAAAAAACTACTCACCTCTCCACAGCACGACGGCTAAGATCACAATACTTTTGGACATGCCTAACATCACTGTCAAACAATGCAAAGTTTTAAACCCTGCCACTCTTTTTCCTACACCAGATGAAGGGCAAGAACATAACTGTGTTGCTGTCCTCCAACAGGTTTGCTCCCCAAGACCGGATCTACAAGACACCCCATTAACTAATCCTGATTTGATTCTTTTTGTAGATGGATCTGCTTCTTGCGACCCACATACTGGTCGCATAATGGTCGAGTTGGATTTGCTGTTGTCACTAACCATGAAACTTTTGTCTCAGATTCACTGCCCTCTCACTATTCTGCACAAGCAGAGGAATTGATAGCCCTAACAGAAGCCTGCAAAAAGACCGTAACTATCTACACTGACTCTAGATATGCATTTGGAGTTGTACATGATTTTGGTGCCCTATGGAAACACAGACCATTGTTGAAATCTGATGGAACACCCATTCTCCATCAGAACAAGGTTGCTGGTCTTTTAGATGCCATTTTACTCCCAAACTCAATTGCTGTTTGTAAATGCCAAGCTCATACTAACAACTCAGATTTTGTCTCACTAGGAAATGCAAGAGCTGATGCTGCTGCAAAGGCTGCTGCACTCCAAGCCCTGCCCTTAACACTCTGCTTGTCTCAACTCCAGCCTCTATTCCCAGCTCTCTCTTTGCAATACAGTCCTTCGCCACACCACAAGAAAAGACACTGTGGAAACGCTGTGGTGCCACACAGAAAGAAGCTGTGTGGTGGGGGCCTGACAACAAACCCTGTCTGCCTAAACATTTCTTCCCACACTTTGCAAAATTGACACATGGATTGGACCATGCGTCAAAAGGGGGGATGATGAATACCATAACCCTACACTGGTTCACCAAAGGATTTTCAGCTTACGCACAGAAGTTCTGTCAGTCTTGTATGGTTTGTGCAACACATAACGTAGGTAAAACCAACACAATCACACACGCTGCCCACCCACCACCAGACAGACCATTTGAACATTTGATGATGGATTTCATAGAATTGTCACCAGCAGAAGGGAAGAAATACTGCTTAGTGATGGATGACATGTGGTCAAAATGGGTTGAAGCATTTCCAGCAAAACACCAAAGCAGTCAGGTGGTAGCAAAGGCTCTGTTAACAGAAGTCATTCCGAGGTGGGGAATACCAGCCCTGCAGCCCTGAACAAAATAATGGACTGGCCTGGTCCGTTCTTTCCCTAGCAAACCAAACTGAAGCAGCCCTCACCTTAATGAACACTGAGATGCTTGCAATTAGAACAGCAGTTATCCAACACAGACTTGCTCTCGACATTATTTTGCTGAAAAAGGGGGTACTTGCAAAATACTCAATGCCTCTTGTTGTTTTTACATCCCTGACGAAAATGAGAACATCACCGACATCATCAAACATATGCAAGATGCTGTTCGAACTCTGCTTACAGCAGATGATTCATGATTCTTCTGGCTAAAGTCCTGGGGCCAAGAATGGTCCTCATGGCTGCTAACAGTGATTATCCCAGTTGTATCGATTTTCTTTTTACTCAGCATCCTGATTCCCTGCATATTGAGATGGCTAACTAATGTGCTCACTAGTAAGATAATCTACTCCTCCACATATGTCCATGTGAATATTGACAATGCCGATCAAACGCTTGCTCCATTTCATTCAGTTCTGACGAAGAGAATAACAAAGAAAAACTAGACTATAAGTAAAAATGAAATTTAAGGGCAAACATTGTGATGAGAGAACTCCTGACTTTGTAGCATTCTCTCTCTTATGAACTGTGACAGTACATATCAGTGTCGCACACTAGGACACTGACCACCCATTCAATCATTCAACTTGGCTGAGGTACCATGCTCCGCGAGACGTGTGTGTGCAGAACTCCTCATACGGCCCGCCCACTGCAGCGCACGCCGTGTATACTACAGGGAATTTCTTGCCACCGGGATCACCACTTTTACTATTCTGCACACGGCGTTTTGCCTTTGCAAATCTGTCGCGCAGGTAGCGCCACTTTTTGCGACACACACTCTCTTCTGTGCAAAGTATCGTTGCTATCTCCTTCCAGGAGTTGTTGGCCATCAGCGTGTCTTTGTAGGTCCTCAGCGATGTATTGTAGAGATGCTCGTATCTCCTCACTGCCTCAGCAAGCTGCTCCTCAAAAACATCCATTGTTGAATTAATTAAATCTGTTGAATCAGTGCTGTTTATACACCTACCTATATACCTAGAGAGGCTCTTGCGCTTCTCCACTTTCATCACGCCCACAATAAATTCCGACCAATCACAGCATGGTTGCCGCACAGCCTTGAAAGACAAAGTTCGGCCCGGACCCTGAGCACAAGAGTGCGGAACAGCGGGCGGTCAGAGACAAAAAATGACGTCATTTTGTGGGCGTAACGTCTGCACGGGGGAAAAAGTTCTTTGTCTCGCGGAGTATGGATCCAGCTTCAGACAGAATCCAGAAATGTGTGCTACTGTGATGACAGCTGGATATTTGTCAATAACACAGACTGTTTTTGTTGGGGTTTTTTATCCTAATGCCAACAAGTGCTGTGCTGTTTGTTTTTAATTAGTCTAAATGAAAACTTATCAACATTTTCAGTGAATATTAATTTGTCTCTACTGGTAGTAGAACAGCTGAGGCATTTTTCATCTGTGTCAAATTGCTGACATCAATATAGAGGACAGACACAAAGTAGAAGCCATAATCAGTGACTGTTCAAAGATACATCCATGCATCCTATCTCAGAATGGACATCCTCAGAGAAATTTCTCTTTTTTTATAGGTCCATACTTTGCCTTCTGAGACTGTACAGGATGACAGCTCTTGTGTTGAAGCTTCCCTGCCTGGTCACCGTTCACCTGCCTGCTACTTGACTGCACCAGTTTACCTGTTGGTTTTTTCACAGCTGGACCTGTCATCACTAGCAGCACTTCCAGGCACCTAAAGCAATCCAGCCCCTAATTTCCTTCCTAAATGCACAAACACCTTCCAAGAGGACACCGAGCTGTGCCAGGCTAGAGATACAATCCATCTAGTGCACCCTGGGTCAGGGTCAATCATTACTGAAAAATAAATTATAGATAATGAGGACTGATCTTGGAAATGTTTAGTCAACATGAACATATATCTAACAGACTATCATACAACAGAAATAACTGTGATAATAGCCTGTCAATCTGCAGGTTTTTGGTTTAACTTCTGTGACTATGAAATGTAGCTAATTTTGAAGTTCTCGCTCTAAAAGTAAGTCAGTAAAGAGGTCTATGTTAAAATGACCTTCACAGCAGAAACATGTTTACAGGTCTGTTTATTTAGTGCTTTTAGTGACAGGCAGGTACCAACTAACAGCTCAAGTGCTGCCATGACTGCCTGTATTGGGAGTCAAGGTGGACTAATATGTTGCATAGCTGGCACCCGAGTTTGGGTTCCATGAAATAAGGAGCAGTCCAATTCATCCTGTTTATCATTGCCATGTACATATGATTCCAGTTATCATTCAAACCCCATGCTACAAATTCATAGACTCAAAGGTGTAACTTTACACAAAATCTGTTCAATATGAATCTAAACCAGTGGAGCCAAAAGCCATACGCTCTCCTGCATTCTCAACCATTCCACTCCATCTGTGGCTCAGCACGTCATATTTTACTGTGCAACTTCACAGCACGATGCCTCTTAAGGAAAATGAAAACTGTACTAGGGTTGGGCGGTATTAAGGTATTAAGGTATAACGGCGGGGCACACAGGTAGCGACGGTATCATTTTTAATACCATCAATAAAAAAAATGCAATCCACTTATATAAAAAATAAGGATCAAATATTAAACATATTTTATTTAATGCCTTGTGTGGTTGAATCTTCAGTTGTACTTCAGTAGTATAATATATTTTACTTTTGGACACGTTTGATAAAGTTTATGAACATGACGTGACAGCGCGAGAAGAGAGAGAGAGAGAGAGAGAGAGAGAGCTATAGTCGCACCTGTGACCTGTTCCCTTAGAAGAACACTACTGCGCTTTAGAGGACGAGCCAGAGCTGAGATGGTATTTAGTTTCTGAGTGGTGTAGGCACAAGCCAACAGTTTAGTGCCATCTGAGCCTTATAATTAGGGCCCGAGCACAGAGTGGTGCGAAGGCCCTATTGTAATTGCTGTGTTTATTAGGGCCCGAGCACCGAGTGGTGCGAAGGCCCTATTGTAATTGCTGTGTTTATTATTATTATTTGCCTGCCTGTTTAACTGCATTTTCACCCCTTTGCCATGCACGAAAACTCACGAAACTTTGCACACTCATCAGGGGTGGCGAAAAATTTTATATTTTGTGGTCGCTGCAAAGGGGCGGGGCAAAATGGCTCTACAGCGCCCCCTTGAAATTTTCAAAACACCCCTCGCATTTGGCTTAGTTTGGAGTAGGTGCACGAAAATCGGTACACATGTTTATCATACCAAGACGCACCAAAAAGTCTCTTGACACCATGACCTTAACCCAACAGGAAGTCCGCCATCTTGGATGGAAAATGGCGATTTTGGCGATTTACACCATTGGTATGTGAGCGAACTCCTCCTAGAGCTGTTGCCCGATTGACCTGAAATTTGCTGGAGGTCACCTAAAGGACCTGCTGATCAAAAGTTATCAAAAGCTTTTCTCTAACTTAAAGGGCGTGGCCTCTGTGGCTCGCCAAAGTCTGGCGACGATTCATGATTTAGCCATGTAACTTTGAACGGCTCTCACGCCTGCATACTTTATCCAAACGTCTTCAAACTTTATGAGCATGACGAGGGCTCCGCCCTGAACACCTCCATATGTTGAAACCCTTACTTACTCGTGGCGCCCCCTGCTGGTAACAGGAAATGGCCTCTTTTTACTCTGACGTGTACTGCTCCTACATAGTTGACAGCATCAACTTCATTTCACCTCTAGAACCTTCCCAACTAGTTGGTGAAGCTACACTATGAAGGCCGTGAAGCTGCGTGCAATGGTGTCCGTGTGGCGGGGCGCCAACTGTCGATCCTTCGCCGTGAGATTACGTTTGAGTATTTAATGACCTTAACGACCTTCTATGATCATGAAAATTCATACACACATTCTTGGGGGCATGTACTAGCAACTGATGGGGGTCTCGTAAGTGGGCGGGGCAAAATGGCTCAATGGCGCCCCCTTGAATTTTTAAAATACTCCTCTCCATAGGGGTTTTTATGGAGTAGGAACACAGAAATCGGCACACACACAGAACACGTCCAGGCGCACATAAAAGTCTCTTGCACCATTGATCTAGACCACACAGGAAGTCAGCCATTTTGATTTAGGTGGTCAAATTTCAGCAATTTCCATCTTTGGTATGCGGACGAACTCCTCCTAGGGATTTCGACCGATTGACTTCATATTCGGTCGCTGTCACCTAGAGACCATGCTGATCAAAAGTTATCAAAAGCTTTTCTCTAAGTTAAAGGGTGTGGCCGCTGTGGCGTCACTTCGCCATTCATACACGAACAGCTCTCTCTCCTACATACTTGCTCCAAACGGCTTCAAACTTTCTGCACGTGGTCAGAGCCCCTCCCTGAACGTCTCTATGTCATCATGATCTATGGCGCTCCCTTGTGGTGGAAACAGGAAGTGCCATGTTCTTCACTGACATGCACTCTGTTAAATCCTTCCCTGTCATTACACAGCCAAATGAGGATCACAGATTTGAAGTCCCACCGAGACAACTGTGTGGATTCCTGTATCATGCTGCCCGTGGCGGTGGCGACTGTTGAACCTTCGCCATGAAACATCAACTGCTTATAACTTCGCCGTGCATCGTCCTAGCGTCCTCAAATTTTTTTCATGTCCTAACGGTCCGTCCCCCCACACGTCTGCATGCTCATGAGTCACCTGCACAGCGCCACCTACAGGAAACCGGAAGTAACTGCTTCTGGACATTTTTCATGTATGAATCAAATGTTTTTTGAGGTTTGATGCACAGACGGGTCTCCACTATTCTCATGGTGTCTGGCTCCACCCAGTGGACACATACAGTACTGCAACTGATATAACTCCACCACGGATGCTCCTAAAATCCTCAAATTGTTTACATGTGATACAGACCCGACCCCGACCCCGTGTGGACATCTGTGGACAGCGCCACCTACTGTAAAGAGGAGGTTACTGCACACTAACAATTTTTACATATATTGAGAGATTTGTTGTACTGACACATCTCTGCTTCTGTCTGCCGGCTTTTTCCCACCGCTGGCAAAATCGCCGCAGCTCGTGGGGGGAGCAGAGGAGGGAAGGGACGGCGTGACGGGGAGGGGGCGGTCGCGCGGAGTGCGAGGGCCCGATCATCGCTGCTTGCAGCTTTAATTTTAATTGTTTCCATTAGAAAAACTTGGCAGCGGAAAACGTGGCCGGCAGGTTTTCAGTTTACCAGACAAGTGTTTTTATTACCATGTGTAACTTAACATAACATAAACACTGCACAAGGCTGCACTCTTAACATAATAAAATTACAAAAACAAACAAAAACACATCGGGACTGGATCATACAAGTTTAATACCGCAGCGTGCTGCAAGCATGAAATTAAAAAAAAAAAAGTCAGTTCGCTATATGCGTATTTAAATAGCCTCAATAAAAACTATATTAACTGAAAAAGATCGGCACAGCATTCACGTATACCGGGGTAAAATGTGGAGGGCGTTACGGTATCAAAATTTGGATACCGCCCAACCCTACACTGTACCACTTTGAAAATCCCGCCTCCAAAGAACCAGCAAATATATTCAATTACAGCAGATGAAGCAGTCCAAGAACAAAGTAACCAGACAATTTCCAGCCACCTGCAACTTCCAAACAATCACCTAAATGTGTGACTGAATGAATTTCAGGCTACAGTTTCACACTGCTGAGACAAAGTAGACTTCTATGATGTGCTATCTGAGCAGGATGAAAAAAGAAATTTAGATGCACTCCTTAAGGGTAATTTATCAACTAAAAAGTGAGCCTCTCCCTTCTCTCAGTGTTTTGCAGTGCGCCCCACTCTTCAGCAGCATGAAATGCTTTTGGAAATGGACGTGGGTGGCTGGATGAATGCTGATATGAGAAATGAAGGGCTCTCATTTGCAACTTTGGTATTTTATCTTTGCTGAAAAAGCTCCAGTGTTTACCTATTTAATATTCACCTGGAGCCAGGAACCATAAACCCTGTTCCTCCAAAGCCATTTAAAAATAAAGAGCTGTTAGGTAAACCGAGAGTGAGCAATTTACAAGGCATCCTGCATACAGGCTAATATGAAAATATGTTTGCTGTCCTTTGGCTGTGTTTGCTTAATCTTGCCACACTCCACTATGAATGCCTTGAACACATTTACTGATCAGTCACGTGATACTTAGCGAATTGCAGTGAAACCTACGGATAGATGCTTTCTATTTACTTAACAGCACTGGCTGGAGGATGAGGAGCTCTTAGAAATCTAATGTCTGATGATCAAGTCTGGCTTTAACCCTTTATGCTCAGCTATCCCTACCCTCTATCCCTATGTTTACCTGACATAGGCATAACTGGCCCTAAAGGGAAACCCTTCACAGCCACAAAAAAAATGAATTAAATTAAAAATGCTACTTTTCTATAGCTGACTATTAAGTCCCACCAGGCACGTTTCCAATGCATCTGGCTGCATCACACTGGGTACAATTGATTCCTGCAACACTACTAAATGTGCAAAGTCCCACCAGGACATTCCAGAACCATCCTCAAAGCTCCCTGGTCTAACCGTGCAGGGGACCTAGGCCTTAGTGAAAGCAGGCGTCGCCACCATTGACAGTAAAAACTATGGACAGAGCTTCCGTGACGTCACCCGTTTGTTTCTGAAGAGCCATTTTGAGGCTCAGTGGGAGGTTCCGGGACGTGATGACTGCCGCCATGTTGGCAGCGTCATGTCCACCAAAACTCCAAATATGGACAAAGAAGGGGAGCACGAGCAGGGTTCAGGGGGGCGGGCGATCGTGGAAGCAGGAAACTCACTCTGTGATACGTCAACTGTCACTCAAGCGGCAACGCCCATAATTATGTCCGAATACAATTGAAACGAGTGAGTTGTAAAAAAAATTCACCCCCCGTACAATTGACACTAGAAGAGAATCTATCATCTGAGACCAGAGTGGTTTTTTGTACCAGGCTGTAAACATGTTCTTTTCTGCTGTGAAGTCGGCCATTTTAACATAGGAGTCTCCCCAGCAGTTGCGGCGTGAATTACAAGTTTTGACACTTCCGCATGGGCTTCAACTTTGAGCCCTGAAGGTTGCCGCTTGGTCGCCACATTCCACTGCCAACCAATGCAGAAAGCAGTCCATGTTACCAGGCAGGAAAAGCTGTTGTAGTCACAGTCCTGAGTGGCTAGTTTCTTTCAGAACATTTTACAGGAGAGCTTTAGGCCACATCAGGATTAGGGCTGGGCAATTAACCGAAAATATATCGAAACCGACATTTCGTCTAACCGACGTAATTTTACTTGTGACGATTAATTCGGTTATTACTTTTCTGTGCTGTCCCCTTGCTGTAAAAATATAATAAAAGTGCTTTGTAGAGCTTGTTACAGAACCAGAGAACAGAGAAATCTGTTCGTGTTCCAGAGGTGGCAAGAACAATAACAAACTTTTCATACTTCTATGTACTTTTATGTTTTATGTAACCTTACTTTAATGCAACAAGCTAAGAAGGCAACAAGCCCGGTGCTTTCTGGGTGTTGAAATTTTACTACTTATTAGGCAAAAGAAATGATCAACTATTTTTCTTTTCAGTTTCCTCTGGCCCAGTTTCATTACAAGTGCTGTAACAATGTAAGCCCAGAGTAAAACAAAGATCTACACTACTGGAATCATATACACATATTCACAGATTTAAAGTATTAACAAAATGGTTTTCATTAAGACAAAACTAATTTTGTCCTTTGAAAACTTTCCCCATATGTTGGCAACTAAACTCACTGACTCATTGAGATTTAGCATAAAGCTAAAGTTGACCACTAAGTCAACAAAGAGCAAAACAGTAAATGTAAAACAGTAAATGAGTCAAAAACATGCCAGGTGCCTAAAAAGACATTGCCGTTGTTTTTATACTGGAACTGGAATCTTTGGGAAAAAGTCTTAAGTTTACAGAACAATTCATCAGTGTTTTATAAGGCAGACCTGACCTACAGGATGTCAAGTTTTCAAGGCTAGAGTTGCTGTATTACATTTTTAAATGCTCCAAGGTGCCTAAAGAAAGAAGGCAGGATTGCTGAATTTTAAAAACGAAAGAGATAAAAGAATATAGTGAGAAAGCACAGGGAGAAAAAAAACTGCAAAATAAGGGCTGAGGAATTCTGGACTTGTGAAGATTGTATGGCTACCCAATGACCCCCTCCCCCCCAGCTTCAGTTCACAGGTGAGCCCTTCCCCTTCCACTTTCATTTCTAAATGAGTCGCCGGAGGGCTGTAAAGAGGGATTTAGAGAGGAGCTGGAGTCCCTTGGGGATTAGATCTCACATAAGGTAATGAGCACTGCCGTGGTTAAAGAGTGAACTGAGCCCTTATCGGAGACTGGCAGGCTCAATTCCCAGATGCTCACTCTGTGGCATGTAGACGTTAAAGAATGCAAAATTGCTTTTGGGGCCAAAAGGAGGAAGTCCATCTCTGGCTCCATCCCAGTTCCTTTCTACCATGCTCAAGTGGGTTGTGCACACAACCCTCAGCTCACTAATTGCACTTGACATCCAACAGGCACTGGCCAGCAATTATACCCACCTATCAACTAATATGCTGGCACACACTTGGAAGATAAAGACAGCAGGAAAATGGATTTAGTGTTTCTATTTAGACATGCTACAAACACACAAACAAACAAAAAACACATAAAAGTGCTCTGTCCACAGCAGCAGGTCTGGATTTATACAGCTCTTTTTGTCCCATTGGAGCTTGATTAGTGATACTGAAGGATGTCCTATAATATCATTTTTTTGGCAGTGTATGTTTGTGTTTCTCTAGAGGACCATAAAGCTTAAAGTAGCTCTACCAGCTTTCTGGTTTCTGGTTGAAATAAGGTAAAAAGTAGCAATATAGCACCCGATAATCAAAATATATCTAGTGAAAATGAAATTGAAGATTACCACACATAAAAATGATGTAATTCAACTACTTACATCAATGGCAATCCGGATCTTGATTTATGCAACTCGTTAAAATTCAAAGCAGATCACCCACACGTAATACTAGTAATTTGTAGAAATATGCTGAAAAAACAAGACTAATGTTCCTTAGTCCTGTAACACAAGAGAGACTGCTGCACCTTTTCTATCAGTCATCTGACTCCAACATAAAAAACATGTTAGCATAGTTCCTTTTCAGGCTCTATGCTGAGTTCCTCAGCATAGAGCCTGAAAATATATGTGAGATGGTCAGAACAATCAAGGTCCATCAGGACTGGAAAACAACAGTTTCTGATAATACTTCATATTCACTGGGAACTAACCCACAACCTAAGATGTGTTGCTCTTCAGATACTTAAGGATTCTGTGTGTGTATGTGTGTGTGTAAAGATTACTGGCAATGTTACCTCACTTCTCTCCATCATTGTGGAATCTATACAGAATAATAAAAGTCTGTGCCTGCATGCTTTCTTTGCGATATGGGTCATTGCAGGCGAGTGTCTTTCCAAGAATGAATGTTATGCAGAGTCGATGATAGCAGGGCTTAGAACAGGGGTACTGAAATACCAATCTTAAAGGGCCACAAACAATTTTTGCCATTGGTCAAAGGTCCAGTTATTGGCCAGGTCACATGCCATAATACTGTATTATACAAAACTAAATGTCCTTTTAATTCAAGACAACAACAAAATACATACTAAAATAAAATGCAATTTCCATATTGACATACATTTGAATAAATACTTGCATGATCCATGAATTCCAAATCAGGAGGGAGATTAAAGAACACTTTAAAGAAGTGATGTGATGTAAGAATTGTACTCTTAAGGTGAATCTCAGGAATTTAAATGCTAAAATCACACACATGTCCCTTTCATTTTAAAACACACACACACACAAAATCAACGCTGGCATAGATTTCATTGGTAAACAAATATATCAAGATCTTAGGAATCAAAGTGCAATGAAAACAATTTTTCAGTGTCAGTGTCAAACACTGCTTAATGAAAGAAATGGCATCTTGTGTCTGTTGCCAAGGCTTTGAACTTTGCTGTGTGATGGCCAGGCGGACACACTGATGCAAGTGTTCATTTGTGAATCCACTGCGGCACTGGTTCTTCAGCACGTTCATTGTCGAGAACGCAGATGTTACAGCGGTAGGTTGTGCCAAACATTGTCAGAATGTGAAGTGCCGTCTTCTGCAGCAAACTTAGACACGCCGTTTTCATGTTATCTAGGCTCCTACCGCTCCTACCACTGGCAGAGTGTTAATAAGTAAGTTTAATACATTTTATTTCGGTCCTAAATGTTGTACGTCACAATCAAAAATACTTCTGTACACAAGTAACTGTGAAAAAAAATAGTGCTCTTTCAAAGCTATCCTCCACTTTAGCGCTGTACCTTTGCTTTAGCATCCCTGTCATTATCTTTTCATTGCTCCTTTGTGTTTGTATATCGGTTCAGGCAGGGGACCTTCTTTGTATGGATTTCACAGTAATGTGGAGCCTGGGATGATCAGGAAAGGCTCTGAATTACAGAAGAAAATATGATTATGTCTCCACTATCTGGCTCTCTATAGCCTCAGCTGTGTTTCTTGCGGGTTTTCTGATACACTTAGTCTTCCATGGTATAATCTGATTTGCTGTGGCACCTAGCCCAGACAATGGTTATTAAATCCAATGTGTGCTTGGATTGACTCCACTAAATGGTTTAAAAGGCAACAGCTCATCATAAATAGTTCTCAGGGTCAAAATGAGGTCCTTAATTCACTGAGTGCAACAGTCATTTTGTTAATGCAAACAAGTCAAGTCATTAGCATAGAATGTCAAAGAACTTGTCTTTTTTTCCTTGACACTTGTGATTAGTCATCCGCTGATGAACGACGTATGTAGGATTTTCCAGTAGAAGCTTTATTTCCTGATGTAAGTGTAGGAAGTTAAAGATACTGTGTTTGACTGTAATAGATGTTCATGACTGTTAGACGTATACATGAATGACGCAACTGCGGAGTAAGTGCAGTTGTAGTGCAGCTATGGCAACAATGTTTGTAGTGTAGCCATAGCAACGTTTGTTGCTTTAAAGTGCAGCCATAGCAATGGTTTGTTTATTATTTCTGATTGGCTGTCGGAGCCGGCACGAAGCGTCGGTTTTACAACCTAACGTAGCTAATGCTATAGCTATCAGTGGGCTCGGCCTAAAGTAAGGTTGACACCTATAAGTTTACCAAAGTTCTCCGGGGATAGGAGGGACTATTGGCGTTGGAAAGCTGAGTGGGAGCGTATCCAGGCACAAGCAGAACCTACAGGGTCACTGGAATGTAAGAAGCTTCATTTACTAGACAGTGATAACACTATTTCCTCTGTCCTAAAGCATCGAAAAGGAAGGAGACCACTGAGAGGGAAACCAAAATAGAGAAAAAAGGAGGACCTCGTGGTCCAACAAAGGAAATCTTGTGACAATAAAGGTGTGGACCCCAGGAAGAACCTTAAAGTTCCACGAGATGATCCGCTATGGGTTGGAAGACATTGCTAAAGTGGATCATGTGGTGACCTCTGAACAACTGGAGCAGTTTTTCCCTGAAGTTAAGCCAGGAGAACTGACTCGCCCAGAGAAGATTGATCTACTAATCAGTGCAAGAGAAGGCCGCCTTGCTCCACAAAGCTTGCGAAGAACTGGTGACCTGGTGCTGTGGGATGGTCCTCTAGGCAAGACGGTGAGTGATGCGCATCCAGACCTCTTTGAAGGAGTGGAGGTGACCACACAACGCTCGAAGACGCACACTCCATGAGGGCAGTCGCTGTCAAAGTGGAGGAACACTGTGTGAGAAAAATGGGAAACCACAAGGACCAAGGAAACTCAGTGGAGGTTCGCAGAACTGCGGCGTGCAATAAGGAGGTCCTTGAGTGGTTAAAATGGGACAGCATCGGAGCTGCCTGTGTTCCCATCTGCGGAGGATGTCGTTGTGGAAAATGCCCACCAGGAGGAAAGGAGATGTCCCTAGCCCACGAGAAGGAGCTGGAGATAATAAGGGCGGGCCTGACCTTCAAGGAGAGTGACGCCCACAGCAACCAACCTCACTGGGATGCTAAGTATCCTTGGAAAGAAGACCCAGCTTCTCTTCCCAACAACCGGAAGGCTGTGGAAGCAACATTTCTAAGGACAGAGAAACGGCTCATGAAAGACCCCCTGTGGAAAGAAGCCTACAAGAGACAAGTCCATGAGATGGTGGCGAGAGGGGCCGCCATTAAACTCACCAAGAACGTGATGGATAGTTGGAAAGGACCTGCGTGGTGGGTGAGCCATCTAATTGCACCTAATCCACACTCAGTGACTACGCCAGTATGGAACAGCAGTCAGGAGTTTGGTGCGGTTAGCATGAACGGCATTTTAATAAAGGCCCAGACGTCCTTAATCCCATCAGAGCAGTACTTTTAAGATTCCGCGAGGGTGTGCACGCAGCCATTGGGGACATCACAAAGATGTATAACTCGGTATGGTTGGAGGAGCAAGAGGTCCATGTGCATCGATTCTTGTGGAGAGACTCACCGGAGGATGAGATTGAGGACTATGCTATTGTGAGGGTGAACATGGGTGACAAACCGGCGGGATGCATTGCACAGGTAGCCATGCGTGAGACCGCAAAATTACCCCAGTTCTCCCACATGAAGGAAGAAAGGAGGGTCATTGAAGAAGACTCTTATGTCGATGACCTCCTCACGTCCCACAATGACCCGCTGTGCCTTAATAAGATCCTAGAGGGAGTGGAGGACATACTGAAAACAGGAGGCTTCCACCTCAAACCTTGGGTCCGATCTGGTCAAAGTGGGAGGCAGGATGGTACTGAATTCAAACCAGTGACTATGCTGTTACCTAACCAACTAAAGGAAGAAGACAACAAAGCCCTTGGGGTTGGTTACTTGGTGCAAGAGGATAAACTCTTTGTGATGGTATCCATTAACTTCTCCAGAAGGAAGAAAAAAATGAGGACGGAGATTGATCTTACCGAAGAAGAGGTGGAGGTAAAGACACCAGATCCCCTGACACGTCGGGTCCTACTGAGCCAGATCGCAGGGCTGTACGACCCTCTCAGTCTTGCCACACCCGTGAAGCAAAAAGGGGTGATTCTCATCAGGAGAGCTTTCCAGGAAGCAGGCAAGCTTACTAAAGACACCTGGGATCCTGGTGGCAAAGCTACGGCGGGTATTGATAGTGGTAACGGAGCTTCTGAGATTTTAGGAGATGGGAAAAACTCAGCTAGAATAAAAAGGATAGAGATGCTGTGGGGAGCTGGTCTTGTAGATCAAGTGGACCCATCGAGGTACAGATCTCTAGTTAAACTTTGTGTAGCAGTGGTTGCCTGTATTGGGAAAGCCTCCGTACCATCAAAGTGGGAGGTAGTACCGACAGTGGAAGACCTGTCCACAGAAGGATTCCTAAAAACGTATCAGCACTTCACAGCCCCACCCACGGAGGCTCTGGTCAGATCAGGGCACCAACTTTGTGGGTGCCAGACCGATGTTACAGGAACTGTATGAGTTTCTAACAAACATTAACAGGGATCAGATCCAGAAGAAGGCAGCAGCTACAGGAACTGATTGGACGTGGGTATTTCATCCAGCGGACTCTCCCCACCGAAATGGGGCAGCTGAAGCAGCTGTCCGTGTATTTAAGAAGGCGTTGAGCAGTGTTGGTGAAGAAAATAACCTTACAGCGTTGGAGTTCCAGTACCTAACGTAGCTAATGCAACCTAAACGTTGCTAAACGTTTCTAAACGTAACTAATAGTTCAGCTAAAGGTTACTAAATGTTCAGTTGGAAGTTCGTCCAGCTCACAGTTCATGTAGTGTGTGCGTGCGAAATAAAGAGTGTGGAAACTACGAGTTGTATCCGCCGTGCTTGTTCCGACAACCCATCCAGAGGGGAGACTATCGAAGAGTAAATCTGGACAGTTGTAAAACCGCGGTTGGAGCCGTGCAAGAGAAGACACGAGCCCCGAGCGGAGAGCGACAGACGGGGATCACCAGACGGGACTCTTAGCATATCTTTTAAAGCAATATGAGCCTGACATTTGGTTTTGCGTAGAAATAAAAACACTTTATAATTCATGCTGTGGTGCGGTGCACAACAATTGTTTTAACCCTCAGAAACCACTGTCACCACTTTTGTCACATGTTCCGTTAATGTGAGCTCATCTTTCACTGCAGTATTAAACCCTGCACCTCTGTGGAAACAGCACATTCATATTGATGAAGATTCTCAGTCATCCAGGTCATCATACGTAGAGAAGATTGAAGCAAGGCATCTGGACTTGTAGAGTTTTCTTGAAGACGTTTTGCTGCTCATCCAAGCAGCTTCATTAGTTCTAACTGTTTTGGTGGGGACACATGGTTTATATGTGGTTACAGACCTCAGTGGGTGGGTCTTGGTAAAACTTAAAAAAACAATAGCACAAAATGTTTCCATACTTACCTGTGATGATCTGGCTGACTGGGCCAGGTGTGTCTAACGACTGGCTAACGACTATGAAACTGCCGGAGGGGGACTGGTTGACAGCCCTTTGTTCTTACTGTGAGTATGTGCAAACTTCCTGGGAATGGATGGAATCACTGCGTTGTATGTGGTAGAAAGATGATGTCTGAGGCCCCCACCTCTGTTAAGGGAAGGTTTTTCCAGCTTAACATAGATGGCTTCCTTGACTGAGAAACACAGCAATGTGATATATGCAGTCCAGTGCAGTGAGGAATGCTCTGATCTGTACATTGGAGAAACTAAACAACCACTCCACAGAAGAATGGCTCAGCACAGGAGAGCCACCTCCTCAGGACAAGACTCAGCTGTTCACCTCCACCTCAAAGACAAAGGACACTCCTTTGAGGACAACAATGTTCACATTATAAGCTGTGTCTCATTTCAGGGTCTGCATCCTTCGGAGGACGCAGCCTACGCGGTCTCAGGAGGCCGCGTCCTCCTGAGGATCCTCCGGAGGATCCTCAACCGTTGGTAAATGGGACGGTCTGGCCTTCAAAGCACTTCCTGATTGTGGCGCGACGTCATAAATTTTGCCCCGGGAAAAACAAAAGCAGCGACACAACACGGACTACACAACAAGCGGGACAATAGTGTGGATTTAGAAATTTGGAATATTTTAATATATTTATTTGTTGTTGGAGGAAGAGGAGAGGCGGCTCCAGCGGCAGCAAAACCGGTGACGGTTCATTTTCTTCAGGCTGGGAGAGCGCAGTGGGGAGGTGACGGTAAGCTGCTGTTTAACCATATTATTGATCATAATTAATATACCAGTTACTGAGCAAACGCTGGCCATATAACCAGTAGATTGACAAATATGATTAAATGTAATTTATATTTTATTCAATTGTAAGACTTGATACAGGGTCTGTTTGTAATTTTAATACTTTAAATTAAATAGCTAAATGTGTAAGAACCCTGCAAATAACCATGAAACCACTGCTTTAATGTGTCATTAAGCATCAGGTCTGTCACTACACCAGAGAATTACTGCTGGGTGGAGGAGAGTGGGGCTCCCTGCAGGACCAGCTGTCTGTCCTGGAGGAGGTGTACTGACCATCATCACCTTTGGAGGGTGAGGATACATATTTTATAGCTTTTCATATTTTAAGCTGCTTTGGAAGCCGCTGTGTGGAAGTTATTATTTTTATTTTTGCCCTTTTTAAAAACATCTTTAGTAACATGGCAGCCGCCGATCGTCAGCTCTGCAAACCCTGATGGACGATGTGGTGGACAGAGGAGACAGGCACCCCACTCACAGCCAGAGGACTCCAAGGTCTTCACCGTGGCATCATCCAGTCCAGCAGCACCAATGACTCCTGCTCAGCCAAACATTTATATATATGTTCTTTGTGAATAGTATTTTCTGCTGATCTTTATAAATAATAAACTGTACATTTTCATAATGCCCACTGGTAAATAGTTAGAAATGTTCAAACTGTGTCTTTGTAAATATTGTACATAACAGAACAATAAATGATTTACTGTGGTCACTGAGAAGTTGTTCAAAAGTTTACTTCAATTATAAATAGGTAATGAAACACATAATGTAACAAGGTTAGAAGAGTTTAAGAACACAGAGACAAGAACAATTTAATAAGTAACATTTAAATAACACAGAACATAAAAATCACTGCTGTCCACCATAATATTGCTCCTCACGTGAACTATACTTTATACTATACTACAGTAAACAGTCAAGAAACAACATCCAATCAAAGCGTTTAGTTTACAGCGCCTCGTATCAACAGGACGTCATGTTTGTAAATATAAAACTCATTTTTTTAATGCCGCTATCACTACTAGCATTTTAAAACTCTCGAACTACTGCTCTTTACTTACATTTAAATGTGAATTCGGCACTCCTGCCGGTGCCGCTGCCGCTCTCTTGGTCCGTCATTGTACTATTGGACAAAAAGTAGGCCCGCAAAGCATTGTGGGATATTTAAGGCCACGAAGGATGGTAGCGATGCATCCTCCAAATTCAGGCAAAAGGAGGACGCATTTGGAGGACGCATTTGAAGGACCCTTCGACTTTTAGCGAATTGGGACAGCCTTCGCGCAGCTTTGTGACGTAAGCGGCCTTAAAATGCGCACTCCGAAGGATGCAGACCCTGAAATGAGACACAGCTATAGACAGAGGAAAGGTGGCTTGAAAGAGGGGTCAAGGAAGCCATCTATGTTAAGCTGGAAAAGCCTTCCCTTAACAGAGGTGGGGGCCTCAGACATCATCTTTCTACCACATACAATGCAGTGATTCCATCCATTCCCAGGAAGTTTGCACATACTCACAGCAAGAACAAAGGGCTGTCAACCAGTCCCCCTCCGGCAGTTTCATAGTCGTTAGCCAGTCGTTAGACACACCTGGCCCAGTCAGCCACATCATCACAGGTAAGTATGGAAACATGTTTTATTGTTTTACCCAGACCCACCCACCGAGGTCTGTAACCACATATAAACCATGTTTCCCCACCAAACAGATATAATATATATATATATAATATATATATATATATATATATATATATATATATATATATATATATATATATATATATATATAATAATTATATATTATATATATATATATAATAGACATGATGAAGCTGCTTGGATGAGCAGCGAAACGTCTTCAAGAAAACTCTACAAGTCCAGACGCCTTGCTTCAATCTTCTGTAAGCACATTCATAGTAACAAGCAGAGGAAACTCAGATATGTCTTTGTGCAGTTCAAAAGAATAAAATCATCTTGATAAAAACAGCAAACAAAATCAAGGACTCTGGTGAAAACAACTTAAAAACAACCTATATGTATCCGAACCACATCTGATAGATGGTGGTCCATACAATCACCTAAGCCTTGGAGGTTGATGCTTAAAATGTAATCATGTTTATTGCTTTCCTTTTGTTGTGTCATTCTGAAATGCTATTAAAGATGACAACAGAAGTATGTGTAATACCTAACCCTCATGGATTGTTTTTGTCATGGATTGAACTATGTCCAAAGCGAGCTATTCTAAGTCAAACGCAATAACTCACACTGGGGTCTTGACCTTGATAAGCAATTTTAACATTTTTTTTCAATTTTATGCATAAATAAATATGACTAAATGAAATGTTAATTAAAACAATCATTAGCTGGATGCAGTCTTTGGTAGGATGGGTTCATTAATCCTTGATACCGAGCTCCTTCCTGGCTCCAACTCTGACCCTGACTGAGCACAAAGACTTATTCATCTCTGAGCAGGGGGGGAGAGAGAGAGAGAGAGAGAGAGAGAGATTGTCAGATGGGAAAACTTATGAAGAGCCTGTCTATATGCAACAGCTACGGTACATTAGACATTTCACTACAGACGCTGCCCCATTTCTGCTCTTGGTTAATACAAATCTATATAGCAGATTGCACCATCCGTTTACATTACACTCAGACAAAAGAAAGCAATTTTTTGTTGCTTCTCCACCCACCCTTTGCTGTGTCTGCACACTGTATGCATCGCTCTCTAATGTTAATAGCCTGTTTAAATATTCTCAGACTGCCTGGAACCTGTAAAGCAAATATTTTTTTTTTAATTATTATATTTGTTTTCGCTTAGTCTTGTTTTTAGGAGGCAGAGAGACCACATTGTTGCTGCTTTCATTACTTTCCTGTTGTTCTGTATAGATTTTTTTTGCTACAAAGGCTGAAAAAGTAGGTCAGGCAACTTTAGTCTGCATGTTAACAGTAAATCACATTCCACGGCTGGGTGGGTACCTGCTTACCTTAGGCAGCAGGTAAAATGGTAAGAAGTTGCAACCTCACTTTTGCACACAAAAAAAGGAACATGATGTATAGCAATCTACGGCAGTGGCTTGGAAGGATTTTTTTTTATTTTTTATGTCTGTGCCATAATCTTGTTTTCCCTTTCTGCCAGCAAGCCTATTGTAACTTTTACACAAATAGAGTGAGCTACTTCAGCCAAGAAATAGGAGAAAAACAGGGGGAAAAAATGAAAAGGAATAAGGAGGGGTGAGGGAAACTGGAGACTTCAGGAAAAACAGTGAAAAGCAGAAAACAGAGCAAGAGGACATTTCTTGGCTTTCTGCTCCTCTTATGTGCAGGCCATCCTAATGAGACCCACATTTAGGTCAGTGGTGGTTGGTGTTTCCCCCGTTTTCCCCTCCTCTACCCCACCCCCCTTAACCCCCTGCCTCCTGAGAGGCTGATAAAAATGATGTGGTTTGCCTATAAATTACAGTGATTCAACAGAGAAAAAAGAAAAAGACCAAAAGTGCTGCAGAATGTAGGTTTGCCGGTGTTAATGACACTGTAGAGATAGAATGTGTAATTTCTTTTTACAAAAAAAACACACTTCAGGACAAGACGCTTGAGTCTCCACTTGAGAAAATGTCTGACATATACTTGTGGAGCAGACAGACAAAGGAAAGGGCCTCGAGAAAGCATAAGAAAATGGTCCGTCTGCATCATCATTTTTCCATCCTCTTCCTGTTGTTATGGATTGGTAAGAAAAAAAAGAGAACATCATATTCCACAGTGGAACTATTTTTCAAAAACAAAAAAGTGCTGGAGTGGAGGAAATGGATATATTTTCCCATGGATGTACCCTAGGAGGCTGGTCTGCACAGAATGAGTACATCCATCCTACCGCTCAACTAATGCTGTACCAATAATGGATGTGATGAATAATGGAGTGCCGTGGAAGGTGTTTTCTACTGCACAACTAAGGGAAAGATAGAATGCAGGGAATTGGAGTGGTAGAAAATACAGAGTAAAAGGAAAAACAGCGAAAGGTGATGGATGTTGGCAGAAGTTTGTCAGTTGTTTTTTACATCTTTGAAAAACAGCTCTGCTCTGCTCTGCTCTCTCTTGTCTTGTCCTGTGATTTTTGTGACTTTTTATTCCCTGAACACCCTGCTTTGCTATCCTTGGGATAATTTTTTTTTTGACATGGAGCTAATAAATTGGTCGCTCAGTGCATTGGACAGCATTTTCTCACAAAGGAAGACATCACCGGGAGAACCCCTCTGCCCTGAAGGGACA
The DNA here is from genome assembly GCF_900634625.1 of Parambassis ranga. Taxonomy (NCBI): domain Eukaryota; kingdom Metazoa; phylum Chordata; class Actinopteri; family Ambassidae; genus Parambassis; species Parambassis ranga. Next base: position 456,214 of record NC_041038.1, read on the forward strand.
TTCGCTGGTGGATATGTCCGTGATTCCTGGGAAACCTGGCATCTGGTATGTCTCCAGCCACTGACCCTGGAAGATGTGGAGGATCTATTCATCTATTGGACATTGGTAGTAGGCATACTTCTGAATTGCGTGGGAGCTGTCCTGCTGTACCGAAAAGTTGGAAAAGCTGCTGCTGGCAAATTGGCACTACCGCTAAGCGTGGACACAAAACAAGACCCTGGGCTCATGGGACCTCGGAACTCGGAATTACATCAGAAGATGGACCGGATGGATGGGCTGATTTGCAACATCTCAGCCCGCTCCGGAGAGGGCTGGAAGCAGGTGGACAACATCGGAAGACAGTCCAACCAGTTGAGGATCTCAATGGAAGGAATATCTGTCAAGCTGGAAGAGATGTCGAAGGTTCTCCATGCACCTGCAAGGGACGAATGAGCACTGAGGCCGGACTGACCTATTGATCACTGATCTGGGCAAATTAATTACAGATTGAAAATTGTTGTTATGATTTTGGTTGATTTTCTGTCTGTCCCTCTCCCCTCCCTCCTTCTCCCGGCCCTGAAGTATAGCCCAGCAGCTGTGCTCCTATCTGTCTCCTGTGCAACTCCTATCTCCCGTCAAGGACAACTGGTGATCTGCCTGTAAACATCTTGGCGGTCTCAGTCATACTATCGCACACACTTCTCATGGAACTGACGCACATACATTCCCCTCCCTACCCCTCCCTTCCTTCTCGTCTGCCTCCGTATCTGTTGTTTTCTCCCCCCATCCTCTATGTCTAAGAAAAAATCACGTTACCACGTGTACTGTAATCAAGGGTCAATGTCATTATGTGATTGTATTGTCTGTATGTACCGCAATCTGCAAATTAATTTTCGAGAGCCAAAAGGGCGCCTTGAACGGTCGCTCTGGTGCTTTTAGTGCACTGTTGCACTAGACAATAAGGCAAATTCCTAGTAATGTGTTTTTCACTTACATGGCAATAAACTCGATTCTGATTCTGATTCTGAAAACACAGTAACTATACAGTAAATCCCACAAGTGGCCCTACAGTGCTACGGTGCCATGCATCTACATTTCTACTGAGATGTTTTATTGTAAAATAACTTGCACTTGTGCCAACTAATTCGCTAGTCAGTACTAGATAACAGTACTGGTGATAACAGTGCAAGCACCAGTCAATTTTAACTTTGCTAACGGTATTTATGTGTGCTTGTGGCTAACCCACAAATGGATCAGTACAATCAGCATCCTGTGAGGAAGTATTGGCAGTTTTGGGTGCCTTTTCAAGTCATAGTCAACTAGTGGCTTGTGCTTAATGTGAAGGTATCTTGTCTGTGTGTTTATCTGACTGGGTTTGGGGGTGGGGTTCCCCACATTGCTGTCTGCTGTTGTGTCATCCTCAAACTTCATGAACAGGTTGGTGCTTAAAGGCTGAAGTGCAGTCATAGATCAGCAGGATGAAGAGCAGGGGATTGAGCACATATTCTTTGGACACCACATGGTCACTGGCACATTAGCTGGTCAAGCTGAATGGTACGGTCCAGATCCAGACAGCACTCTTTAATATTGTACTGAACAAATCTCAGCAACGATATGTAGTCCATTTTATTGTCAAAGAAGCATGCATTGGCCAGAACGGTAGTTTGGACAGTTGGTCTGCAGGGGCTAGCTGCTAGCCTAGCACAGATGCCTCCACATTTTCTCCTCCTCTGCATCTTCTCAAAAAGTCTGTCAAATCTTCTTACTGCAGGGTGAGGTCAAGGTGAAGTAATCCAAGGGCCTGAAGCCTCACCCAGAGCCTAAGATGTGAAGTGCCCATCTTTCTGCCAAGTTTAACAGAAAATGACAATAGTACCTTCGCTTAACAGCCTTGATGAAATTGTATATACCATCTTGAAATCCTAACTTCTTTTACATTCATGTCTTCTTTACAAGGTATTCTGACATTGAAACTAAATAGAAAGAAGATGGTACACCATCTCCTACATCATTGCCTTATATATTTCCATCTTCGTACAGGATACATATGTTTCATCATTACTTAGAACATATGTCTGTGTATTTTTAGTGCCTATATAATTATAAGCATATATAAGTATATTAAACATAATAGTTAATATTAAGAGAAAGCTGATTGTTCCTTAAAACAAAGGGAGGGACTAACAGTTCATTATTATGGCTGTTTTTGTTTTATTAAAAATTACAAAAAATAGATTAAAGATGCTTACTGCAGCATTTAACCTATGCATTTAACCAAAGTAGCGTCAGGTATGTTAGACTGATGTTGTGAGCACTAAATCCTGCAGATGATGCATTTTTCCATCACCTGATAGACCAGGCGTATGTTATGCATTTACATACACATACCATTTTCTAAATATACTGCATAACCTGCTCATATTCAATAATTTCATTTGTCAATTTGCATTTCAACCCCTGTAGGCAAAGGTTGTGGGTTTACATTGTCCTTTCTTAACCTAACACTGATTCTATTGCTAATCCTAAACTCTAGTCCTAATCCTAAACTAATTATGACAGTGAGTAAGGGTACGATATCTTCTCTCTGGAAGATTTCTTTTTTATGATGGGATTTGGTCCAATTGAAAAAGAGGCACTACAACAACCAAGCACACAGATTCGTACACACTCCCGAACCCTGAGCCCAGAACAGATGTATGAGTGAATCTGACAGTGGATTATAACATAAAAGGCGTGAAACAGAACACAGAGTAAAGAAGTTTCTCCCGGAGTGGCTTTAGCTGCTCCCTGCACTGACGGCGGGCGGAGAGCTAGTGAGGTGACAAATTAAAACGTGTCCTCTGTGTTTTTCCTCACATGTTGCATGATTTGCATGATTTGTTTCCTTCCTTTGAGCGCTCAGCTCCAAAAAAGCCACTAATCCCTGAAACAGACCTCTAGAGTTTAGAGGGAAGCCTGAAGAGGGTGGAGAGACGCCTGCAGCTATGTATAATGTAATAACAACCATGTAATCTTATAGCTTGTAATGCCCCGTTCCCCTGTGTGAGTGAGAAGTTTCATAAAACATAGTTTTTCCTATAATTATACCACTATACCACTGAGCCACTGCTGCCATACATACATAAGTTGTAATAAAAACATTACAAATTTTGAACTTTGGAGACCTGTGTGCGCATTTTTCTTAACATTATGGTAGAACATATATGGTATCCAACACCAAGTAGGGCCACACCCACTCTGTTCTACATATATACAAATGTTCAGCATGGTCAAGTTCCTGAAAATCCACCACTCCTCAGCTCACATCGTTTTTGAACTTCATGAAAATGAGCTATCATGAACATACATTCATATGACAGGCCACATTGTTCAATTGTTTTTTGATGAGTTTTTTAGTATTTAGTTTTTCATGGCACCTTGTTACCTTCACATGTGTAGGCTGCGCCAACAACAGAAAATGTCAAATTTACCAAGTAAAAAAAAGGTAATTTATAGCCAATGCAAGACTACAGAGAAACTTGTTTAAATGCAGAATGAACTTCATCCTACCAGTTTCCTGGTACAAACAGTGATCTCAAGCCAACACAGCAAGTAAGTAAGTAATAGCCAAAGGGTTCACAGCAAGATAATGGATCTGAAGCTGTTTGAAAGCTTCATATTTTTCAGCTTTCTATGCTTTTGTCAATATTGCAGATTGTCAGGGTTTGTGGTGTGGGAGGACTCACTTGCAGGACAGCAGGCAGAGCAGTTAAGTTCTTAAGTTAAGCCAGGAGGGCGACGAGCAAAAATACCAAACTAAAAATCACGGCGAACAGGAGCAAAAACAAGAATAAAGTCAAGGCATGGCAACGTAACCTGAATCACATGCAGAGTCTAGGCATGGCATGAAAACAATCCTCACGAGACGAGACACAAACTCCATGAATGACGAAACAAACTGGGAATGGATGTAGGGAAGACAAAGACTAAATACACAGGACCAGGGAAGACAACGAGGCACAGGTGGCACACATTAGGGCAGGGCAGGTAATCACAGAAGGAGGGAAACCACAGAAAGTAAAACTCAAGACAATACACAAGGACAGGACTATCAAAATAAAACGGGAAGCACAAGACAAGACAAACACCACAAGGACAACAACACACAAGAACTAGGGGTGGGCGATATTGGCAAAAAAATTAATCACGATTAATTGTGGCATTTAGCCGATAACAATTAATTAGGCGATTAATTGATGACAATTGCACTTACAAGTTTTTGACTCTAAATCACCACAAACATTGATCTAAAATGATACTGACAAATCATCAGTCAAGTTAACTACTTCATTCTGAGAGGTTGAAATGGTAAGTAGTGATTAGGCGCAAACCAGCCATGTTTGAAATATTTATTTTTAAAGGATGCATTGCACAAACTGCTTCGAAATAATAATGAAGCAAAAACTTAAATTACCTTTGTCCTTCAAATCTTAAGGTCACAAGAGTGCATATCAACTTAAAAAAATAAACAGAACAAAGGAAAAAAATTCACATCATTTCAACTTAAAAAACTGTCTGTGCAAATTAACCTGCACAAGTGCATTCTCACAAGTGCTTTCAACATAAAGACCAGCAGCAGCGTGACAGCAGAAATAAAATTAAATATTAGATCAAATGAAAAATGTTTACACAATAGTGCAGAAGAAAACAGTATCTTTTAAAAATATGTAAAAAGCATGTAAAATGGAACATGTAAAAGGAAATTAAATTAAAACAAGTACGCTTGAACAATACATCAAAATGAGGTAGACAGGAGTATCCTGAACAGTGCAAACACAACAATGACTACGAATCCTCCTGTGCAACACATACCTTAGTGAGATTTTTGGTCAAGAAGATCAGCATGGTAACCATGGAAGGTTTCTGAAGAGATCTCTGACATGTCACAATATTCCCCCCAGCACCTCTGAGGCTATGCTTGTAGCAGGGATGCACAAGTACTTTTTAGCCAACTGGCTAATCAAAGGGAAATTCACCTTGTGCATATTCCACCATGCGACCATCTGCTGCTTGTCCAAGCTGATGGTCGCATGGTGGAATATGCAACAGTGTCTCTGACAGAGAGAAAGTTGACCTCAGCAGCAGGTTTCCTCAAGAAGCTTTCAAAACTCTTCTTCTGTTTCTTGGATGGAGCCTGGGTCGTCTTGTCAGATTGAGGTGATGCTTCAGAGGTAGCAGAAACGAGAGATGGCACGCCAGCAAGAGATTCCACTTCTCTGATCACTCTGGACTTGATGGCCTGGCTCTCTTCCTGACTTAAGTAAGTTCTTGAATCTCTGGATCCTTGTATTTGTTCATCAGGTACTCCAGTGTGGATTTTTGATGGTTGCTGTGAGCTCTGTGTCTGCATCTTTTTGTTTAAGTAGGTCACCACAGAAAAGATGAAGAATGGGTTTCAAGCATGACACTGTGACATAACTCTCAGAGGAGAGGGCATCAGTGAATTCTAGGAGAGGACCTAATGCCTTGCTGACTGATTTCAAAACACTGATGTCCTGCCACGTCAGCACCAGGTGCCTGGTAGACCACTCAGCAGCCAACACGTGTGTGATGGCCTTCTCCTGCTCAAGGAGCCGCTGGATCATTTCTTGTTTGGATCCCCATCTTGTTGGCGAGTCATTCATCAGTTTATGCTGGGGAAGTTTAAGCTCCACTTGTGCCGCTTTGAGAGCCCGTTGCCTTTTCCAGCTGTGTGAGAAGTGTGAGACAATCTTCTTGCAAACTCCCACAGCTCTGTCAATTCTGGAGTCCTTCATACTTGTCTCTGCAAAACGGAACAAGTTCATTTTACTAAAAAGGCTAAATAAAAAAACTTAAATACACATTGTGAATGCATTTGTCTAGCTTTTACATCACTGTTATGTTATTGCTTATGCTGCCAAGCAATGTACACCCTAGTGTTGCATTTTAGTTATGGGCTAAGTATGTTGAATTACAACACATAGGCTATGGTGTGTATGAAAAATAAAATGACTACCATTTTATATGCTTTTAAATGTATAATGACAATAGTCAATAAATGCTTTGACATTTCTTACAATGTTATTATGATAAATGTTATTACTAGTATGCATATAGCTCAGAGCACATGTAAATAATCTTACCAACAGCATTGTGGAGGATGTGCCCAAAGCAGGGCAGTCTTGTCCAATTATTCAGCTGGGCCTTCACCACATTAGAGCCATTGTCTGAGGTTATGCACACCTGTTTGCTTTCTTCCAAATCCCAATCTTCCAGGAATTCCTTTAGGGCAGCAGCAATATTTTCGCCATTATGGTCCCCCGGAAAGAAACTGGTTTGAAGGCAAAAACCGTTCAGAGTCCAATTCAATGTAATGAAATGGACCGTCAGGCTAATATAAGGATCCGTTTTCCTGCTGCTCCATAGATCCGTGGTAGAGGCATAGAACTCGACTGAAGACAGGGCTCTTTTTATCTCTCCCCTTGTTTCATAATACATCGTGGGTATGACCGTATGGGAGAAATACTTTCGAGATGGTAAAGTGTATCTCGGGTCCATTTTTGTCATTAGATGTTTGAAACCCACCTTTTCCACAGTATGGAGCGGCAGCATGTCTTTTGTAAGGCAATATTCCACAGCTTGCGTTATGTCCTTCCAGCGCTTACTTTGCCAGTTGTAAGGGATAGAATGACGAAATGCATCGTGGATCTAGGCACTGAATCCAGGTAACGTATTGCGTCACTTCCTGTTTCGACACTGTCCTGTTTGTTTGTTCACTTGGTGTGCGCTGTTGGTGCTATGGACTTTCTGCATTCTACATAATTGTGTTTGCTTATATTGTGGTAATACACAAGCACCTTAGTATTAGAGTTAAGTGCACAACTCTGAGTTCCCTTCTTGTTTATCACTGTATTGAAGCTTACCGTAACTTAGCGGTTAGCATTAGCGATTAGCATGGCTTCTTCCACTCACTCTCCCTCTCCTGCCCACTGCAAGGTGTGTGACATGCTGTCCTACACACCTCTCTGCTGCTTTTGGAGGACTGCCGCCCTCCGTTAAAAACATAATAAGTACAAATACACATAGAAACACTAAGCTTAATAATGTTATTGAAGTGGTGTCAGTCGCATGTCCTACCACAGTTCATCAAGGTTACAGGATGAAGAATATGTTGCTTTAAATGAATCAACTCCGTCTTGTCATGTTAACTGTCATGTTCCTCGAGTTACAGGTCGTGGGGGAGGAGTGGCAGCAATCTACCGCTCCAGTCTTCGGATGAATCCTAAATCTAAGTCTACTCATACTTCTTTTGAGAGTCTCACTCTCAGCCTGTCTCACGGAAGCTGGAAGAAGTCAGAATTTGTTTTACTCGTCGTAGTGTATCGTCCACCTGCTGCTGCTTATTCAGAGTTCCTGCTGGAGTTTTCAGACTTCTTATCAAGTTTAGTGCTCAGCACAGATAAAGTCATTATAGTGGGTGACTTTAACATTCATATGGACATTGACTCCGACAGTCTGACTGCCTTCAACTCACTTTTGGATTCAGTTGGGTTCTCTCAGTTAGTAAATGAACCCACACACTGTCACACACCCTCGATCTGGTTCTCACCTATGGCCTTCAAGCTGAGAACCTGCTAGTGTGGTCTCAAAATCCTGTTCTTTCAGATCACTCATTAATAACCTTTGACTTCTCTCTTTCAGACCTATCATCATCTGAGGAAAAGGTCTACTACAGCAGATGTCTGTCTGAAGACGCCGTATCACAGTTTAGGACAGCAATCCAACCAGTACTCCCCACAGGCCCATGTATAAGTACTGATGGGGGTACCAACTTAAATATTACTCCTGCAGAAATGAACTGCTTTGTCAACAACACTGCAGACACATTACACTCAAGTCTTAAACAGCACCCTTTGTAAAGCTAGGACAGCCTACTATTCATCACTAAGAAAACAAGAACAACCCGCGCTTTCTGTTTAACACTGTAGCCAGGCTGACAAAGAGCCACAGCTCTGTGAAGCCTCGCATTTCTGCAACTCTATATTAGGACAGATCAACCTGTCTCTGGAAACAGGATATGTACCACAGGCTTTTAAAACTGCTGCGATCATTCCGACACTTAAAAAACCTTCACTGGACCCGGATGTCTTAGGAAACTACAGACCGATCTCCAACCTCACCTTTATTTCTAAAATACTTGAAAGAGCTGTTGTAAGTCAGATGCTTTCCAGTCTGGATTCAGAGCCCATCACAGCACAGAAACAGCACTGCTTAAAGTCACTAATGACCTCCTCATGGCATCGGACCGTGGACTCGTCTCTGTACTCGTTCTACTGGATCTCAGTGCTGCCTTCGACACAGTAGATCATCACATCCTGCTACACAGATTAGAACACGAGATAAGGATTACAGGAACAGTACTGCGCTGGTTTAAATCATATTTATCTGACAGATTTCACTTTGTTCATGTTAATGATGTTTCCTCCTCATGTACAAGGGTTAATCACGGTGTTCCACAGGGTTCTGTGCTGGGAACGATCTTGTTCACCCTCTACATGCTCCCTCTAGGAAACATCATCCAGAAGCACGGCATAAACTTTCATTGTTATGCTGATGATACCCAGCTGTATTTATTCATGAAGCCTGAAGAAACTGAGCTGCTAGTCAGACTACAGGCATGTCTAAAGGAGGACATAGAGGACTGGATGACCTCCAACTTTTTACTATTAAACGGACAAGACTGAGGACATTGTTTTTGGACCTAAACATCTCAGAACTAGATTATCAGATAATACTTTCTCTCTGGATGGAATTACTTTGGCCTCCAGTATGAAGAGTAGGAACCTCGGAGTTATCTTTGATCAAGACATGTCGTTTGTCGCTCATATTAAACAGGTCTCCAAGACCGCTTTCTTTCACCTGCGTAATATTGCTAAGATCAGGAGCATCCTCTCTCAGAGTGATGCTGAAAAGCTCATCCATGCTTTTGTCATTCAAGACTGGACTACTGCAACTCTTTATTGTCTGGATGTCCACATTACACCATCAACAGTCTGCAGCTGATCCAGAACGCAGCGGCTAGAGTTCCGGCAGGAAGCAGCCAAAGAGATCATATCTCTCCTGTTCTAGCGTCTCTTCACTGGCTCCCAGTGGGCTCAAGAATACACTTTAAGATCCTTCTTCTTACCTACAAGGGTCTTCATGGACTTGCTCCATTATATCTGCAGGACCTGATTGTACAATATGTTCCTAATAGGATACTCAGATCTCTGAGTGCAGGTTTACTTTTAGTTCCTAGGATTTATAAAAGTAGAATGGGAGGACGAGCTTTTAGCTACCAGGCACCGCTACTATGGAACCAGTTACCAATCTGGGTCCGAGAGGCAGACACTGCCTCCACCTTTAAGACTAGACTTAAAACTTTTCTGTTTAGTAAGGCGTACAGTTAGCCTTAGACCTAGTGTGTAGGGCTGATAGGTATAGTTACAGTCGCCTCAGCCACAGGTGTCATAGGACTGATAAAATCTTAACTTTTAGCACAGCTATGCTGCTCTAGGCCTACATTGTCGGGGGGCACAAACATGATCCACTGAGCAGTTTCCCTCTCACCCTCTGACCTATCCTCTACTCTCCTTAGTCTGAACTCTCCTGTGCTCATTGACTTCATCAGCCCCTGCTGCTCATCTTTGCTTTGATTACTATCAAATTACTATCACTACTTATGGACTGACGATATATATAGATGTCCATTATAATATAATCACTGTTTCATCTTGCTTGTCATGTTTGCTCTGTACTGTATCATGTTTGCTGCATGTTTGCTCTCTCTCTCTCCTTCATCCTCTCTGTCCTGTCTCCCTTTTCTTCTCCTCCTCCACCCGGCCGACTGGCAGCAGGAAGGTTCTTCCTTAAGAGACGGGTCCTGCTCAAGGTTTCTTCCTCTTAAAGGGAGTTTTCCTTGCCACAGTGCTCTTAAGGGGGTTTAGGCTCTGGGTCTCACGCTCTGAGTTTCTGTGAAGCGCTTTGAGACAATTTCTGATTGTAAAACGCGCTATATAAATAAAACTGAATTGTCCATCATCGTTGTACTTCCTCCTTCTGTCTGAAGAAGCACCTGGAGAAGCTCTTGCGCTTCTCCATATTCATCATGCCATCATGTCTATCTAACACATTGGGGGGTTGAAAATAACTGGATATAACATTTCAGAAGAAAAATATTTGCTTGAAATGATAAAAATGATTCCTTCCTTGCGCAGTCAACTATGACCAGCCTTGAATCATAGGCACATTCCACTGACATTAATCATTAATTTATGTGTTGGCTGAAGGGCAACATATTTGCAAGGACTAAACTAAAAACAAGACACTAAAGATGTAGTGTAATCTTTATCCTAAATAAACCTTGTGTTTAGAGTATTTGTCATGAGGCTAAACTGAGTCACAGTTGTTTGTTTGTAGTAATTTAGATTTTGATGGGGGCCCTCTGTCTCTCCAGCACATTAGGAGCTGTGGGAAAGGTTGTTTCTTCCACTCCAAACTACAGTCGTGTTGTTTTATTGCTATCCAAGGCTGAGTATTTACAAGGCTACCTTAGTCTGTCATGCCATTTTGTCTCATAAATACTTACAGTGCAGCCAGGATATCTATGTTTACTGTAGGGGGTTAAAGGGAAGTTTCCATTAAAATACAGCCATGCTTTAAACTACCTGGATATATTTGTGTGTGTTTGTGTTAAATCTTACTGATATTTGCTCCTATGGAGGTGCTTTGTACATTGCAAGCATAGCTTTCAAAGGTTGCAACAACAGTTACAGAACAGAAATGAATGGGTAGAATTTTGTTACTGAAAAATACCGTAAGGGTGACATTCCTACTCCAGCCTCCTAAAGCAGACTTCTGCGGGTGTGATCAGATGATGTCAGACTGTGCTGTTCCAGCCAGCCACCATAAAGGAAATCATGTGACTGTCAACCAAATGTGTTGTTAATAAACATATATATATATATATATTAGGGAACGGTTCACTAAATCCACGGTTCGGTTCGTATCAGTTTTCGGTTCGGTTCAATTTACATTGTTGAGGTTTTTTCTACTTTTAACACTCTGGAAAAACCAGATGAGCATAAAATACATAGCCTATTTATCCAACATTCAACATATTTAAGAATCAGTTCAGTGTTTCCCATATCATTATATCAGGTCAAGTCAATTTTATTTTTTTTTAATTTCTATATAGCACCAGATCATAACAGAAGTCATTTAAAATAACCTTTACTATAGAGCAGTACTAACTAACAACAAACTAAACAGCTCATGTTATTTATCTTATTTGCATGGCAGCATGTCATTTCTCTCTGCACTGCTGTCTGCGCACAGAGGCCCGATGTGCGTACACACACAGACACATGCACAGACAAACACACACACAGACACACACCGTCGGACAGAGAACATGTGTTGCTTTGTCCACCGTTGCTTATTACATGCTAGTTGGATAGCCTGAACTCTATGACTATGCTAGGTTAAGCTAACGGTACTGATGTCTGTGGTTTTCTTTTTATTTTTGCCATTGAAATATGCTATTTACATCCCGCTCTGTAAGCATTGACGAGACCTTCGGCAGCTTTACGCACGATTGGACGCAGAGTGGTGTGGGTCTCTCTGCTCTGCCTGCAGCTGAACCTGCTGCGTGAAGCTCAAATGAGAGTGATTAGAGGCGGAGGAGGAGCTCAAACTTGTAGAAACAAATAAGAGATATCAATTAAATCAATGAGTGAGTGAGACAAGAGCAATCTAGTAGACATTGTTTCCACGCCAATAGATACAATATAGAATGCATTTCTACATTAGCAGTGATCAATAAAACAGCAAATTGCCTTTGTCTATGTATAAGATTTAAGGCATGCCTCTTGGAGCACATATGGGCCAATAGATGACCTACACTTGGTGAGTCCCCCCCCCTCCCCCACCCCGTGTGAACACAAGGAGTCCAACTTTCTGTTATGGACGCAGGTTTTGATAGAGCACCATCCCCAAATTAAATACAGTGCTATACGTTTCTCACAGACCTCCAGCCAAATGTGCTGCCTCCATCTCTCTCTTCACCTCATTTCATCGTCATGATTGATTCTCTGACGCTTTCCATTCATCTGGAAACCGTTTACTGATCTTCCAAATGCAGACGCTCATTCGAAACATCACACTATTCACACTGAAAATCGCTTTCCAACAAACAAATGAGGCACATGCGCACACACACAAACACACACAAAATTGAAATGAAAGTAGTATTATGGTATCAATCTTTATCTAATCTATTCTGTGGAAAGAGAGGGGACTTCTAATTACTTTCAACTCAGTTTGCCATAACAAAAGCCAGCATTCACATCACTCTTCCTTACCTTTTCTTCCTTTTTATCACCCCCTATTCTGCATTCTACAGTTAAATCCCAGCCCCAAATACCATTGGCAATCAATTTCCTATCATACAAAAGGCCCTTAGGGGCTCTACATTTAATTTTCTAACACTGAGTCCAAGAATATGGCTTGAATTAAGATGTAGCACTGGTCCGTCTGCTGCACTCTGGGGAAGAAGGAGCGAATCATCATTTCTGGCCGAAACTGCTAACAACACATTTGAAAACAGTTCTCTGACCCAGGACATGAGAGTATCCATGTCCAATGCCATCTGCGTGACTGTCTATCTACCTCAGTTCCACTTGCAACACAGAGCTTTGCCCGAACACTTGGATAGACCACAATATGGTAAAGATGTGGGCTTGTCAACCAGTGTTCATCTTTCTAAACTGCCTCCTAAAACTCCAGCCAAAAGGGTTATTCTCCTAAAAAGCTTACTTAAGCTTAAATATTCAATTTCAATTTTCAAAAATGCATTTTGCTGCAAGACAACCACTTATTCAATCAGATGCAGCCAGAAGGAGTGATGCATATCAAGGGGTTTACTAAATGTTGTAATCAGCCTCTTGACAGCCAACAGTTGGTCACCATATGGCGCTCACATTGAGCATGAATGCCAAACATGACATTTCGAACAAAGTCTATTTAAATATGATGGTCATGTCCTTAAGTTTGACAAAAACAGAAAAGAAGTGTTACTTTGTAGCAATAACTTCTAAAGGTGAATTAATCACTTATAAGTTGTTATAGATAAATGTGACTCCAGTACATGCTGACAGTGTTTCAGTCTGCTGTCTGTTAGTTCGCCCTTACCTTGAAGGACAAGATGAATAGTTTTAAAAGTTCTGATCCTAAGAATCAGCCTCTGATTTGCTGCTTTGTTATCCTAACAGTGACAGAGAGGTTTTTTTCAGGTGTTTGTAAGTGGCTTGTGTTCTGGTGTCATTCTCTTCATCTTCTGTGTATTTTGAATGAGTCATGGTTATGTGAGCAGTGGCATCTGCATTAAAAGAAATGGAGTACTGCTTACTATTCAAACTAAAAAATTCTTTTGAAAACAAGTCATATCCCATTTGTGCTCCCTGAAATGTCCCTAAGGCCCAGCAGACTAACATCGCCCTGCTCATTGTAGAAGATGTCTCTGTATTCTAAAGAGGGCCTGATCAAAAGAGCCTCCTCTTGGAACAGCACAGCTGTAGACTCTTCCTCCATGCCTAGCCCGCTGCGATCAAAACAAGACTCCCAGTGGATCTACCAATGCTTTCTCTTGCTGCACTGCTACATCTGTTAATGTATCTACCTTTCTCAATAATACATAAACTGTAAACCCTTTTATCCATCAGACTGACTTTAAGTACTGATTTGAAGACAAGAACACACACACCATTGTTAGGTGAAAGATTTTATTTTGTATGATGTTGTTATGTGGTGTGGGTCCACATATCTAGAAGTGTGTCCCTAATATGAGTTTTCATTTCTGTATGCATATTACTGTAATGTGTTTTATAAGTACTTATGTGTTAAGTAAGTTTTACAGAAGATCAAAGGAAGATAGGTATACTGAATGTATTGAGAAGTGTGTAATTTCCCTACTTCTCATAGACTTTTGTAATTCATTTCCTTTGTTAGCTGTTGTCTGCTCTTTGGAGACAGCTCTGGTTGATATCAAGCTAAGGTTGTAAATCCAGATCTTGATTGAAAGAATGTGTTCATCCCCATGACCCCATTTTACGACCCACCCTTCCTGTGAGTTTGTTTTCCTGGTCACTTTCAGATCTGACTCACAGCTTATGAGATGTTAGGACTTAAAGTGAATTTACATGGGGGAAGAGGTGTAAGCTTTTATGGGGCGTCATAAAGTCACTCATATGGTACAGTGATCATTCTCCTGGAGAACTTATCTTCAACTTAGGTTTACGACTGACAAAAGGGGACCCCCTGCTATTTCTTTCTGTTTTATCCTGACTCTAAGGTTTAACCATTACCAAATAAGGTAAACTAAATATCAGTTGAGCTGACCCCATTGGTGCAGAGTTAGGGAAGGACATGATTTTATGGGATCTCAAGATAGGATAAAAGGTGTTTACAAGAATGGCATATTGTTCCCTGGCTGTGAGGCTAGGCAACCACAGAGGCCTCTGTTTGTGTGACTCAGAATTTGCTTCTTTACTGTTAGAATAAATTGTAATTTTGAGACCAGATATTGTCCACTTCTTCTTAATCAAAGAACCGGGGAAGATGAACGAAAGGATCCAGAAGATTTTTATGTCCCGAACACCATACAAATAAATAGCTGTAATTGCTTTTAAAAGCTTAGTTTAGGAACTAGAAGGCAATTTATAATATTGACAAGTTATACTTAGTAATATCTTATACATCTTTCATTTTTAATCTGTGGGATATGTTGCTGGAAATATTTAGCTTCAACAAGTGATGCTGTTGAGTTAGTTTGAGCAAAAGAACTTTAGCAATTTTCCAATCAGTTGTGATCAGTGACCATACATTTTTATTTGTTTTCACCCTCATAGACTTAAACAGAACTTTTGCCAGACTATTTCAACGTGTTTTTCCCCTCACATTTTTACTTGCAATATAAAGTCCTACACTGAAAAAAATGGAAAAACTGGGTCTTTGAATCTACAAAAACAATACTAGTATATGCAACACAAATCATTCATATTTCCTCTGTTAACATAATTCACACAAGTAATCTCCATGTATTTGCACACATTGTTAAATGTGCTAGATTCTCTTGTGTTGACTGAAAGTGATTCAATAAAATAAGTAACGTAATGTATTTAAGTTTCCTCCCACCCGGAAATGGAATGTATTCAAAAACTGCGCCTGAAAACAGCCGTTATTGGGAAGAAGAAGAACAACTAATTTAAGCAGCAGCAACAGAGGAAGCCTTTCTGTCAAGATGGAAGATTCAGCAGTCTCCTGTGGCTCTATCAAAGACCTAATTAGTGAAACAGTAAGTTTATTAATGATGATTATTTAATGCTATACGAGACATTTGAACTGTATGTAATGCAACAGTCCGCGCATTTATCACGTTTCTGTTTATATAGATTCCAGACTTTTTAGCGCGCTAATTCTTGCTGGCTCACAACCTCTTGCTAGCTACCATACGCTGGGGTCATGTCGAGTTTACCGTGAGACTTCAACAACAGAGGTTTACTGTATGTGTATAGTTAGTCTGGGTATGGAATTTGTGTCTTCAAAAACTAAGCGGGCAAATTGATGTGTGTAGCTGCTTCTGAGTATATTGAATTTAAAACACTTTTGCATGCTCGTTTTCCTCTCTCCGTTTCTCTCTCTCCCTGCCAAATAGACTGGATGACAGCGTCATACTGGTGCGTCATAGCGTATAAAGTGCTTAATGTCCAGCTGTCAGATTTAATATGGCCCGCGGCTGCCTTTTGTCTTAAAATGTGTCAAATTAACAGGTAGCTCTTATTGCTTAACTCATTGTGTGACGTTTACATGACGTTCTGAGCAGACCACGGTCAGCTCGCTGTCTGCGTCGCCACGGTGCGTCACAGCGCTGCAGGGCTTGGATGCTAGTTACAGCAACACAGAGTGTGAAGGTGCACAACACCGGTTCAACACTTCGACACAATTCACCACGAGTCTAAACATGCTTAAGTATACATCCTGCTGTTAGAGAGAGTCCGTGTACGAGTGACGTTCTCTGCCTTCTTACTGGCGGCACTCGCGGCAGCGCCACACATTAGTTCCCTTGCCCAGTCCTCTGGTGCCATCTCTGCTATCAGTGTCTTTTATGTGTTTCCGTCTACATGGTGGTGTTTTTAAAATTCACTGCAGCTGTCTGCGCACAGCGGCCTGATGCCCATACACACACGCAAACACATGCGCACACAAACACACATGCTGACACATGTGCGCACATACAGGTGAGCCCACTCCAGCAGCAGGTAGAGTGCGTGTTGTTTGGCTCTCTGTTGCTCATGACATGCTGGGTTGACTTAACTCCATTGACTATGCTCAGATAAGCTATTGTAATAGGCCTACCACTACTCATAATAATAATAATATCAACATTATTATTATAACAATAACAAAATTTGTTATTGTGACAGGGCTAATTACACTATGTTAAACGTGATGTTTTATATGTTGCTCTTTTTATTTTGATGTGTTCCAATTATGGACATGTGGCAAACTCAGTGGTGTTTGTGTATTCTTATAGGTCCCTCATCCTATTTCCTATTGACACATACATAGAGACTTGTAATGGTAAGTGTTGTTGTATTGCCTTCTGAGTTGCTGTTAACATTCCTTATTGTGACATTTTTGTTTAGTCTAGTATAGCATGATGTTTTTTCTCTCTGAGCAGTTGAACCTAATTCCTTTGTGTATATTACTTTTCACAGATCAACGCTGAATTTAAAAGTATCACCACCATCCCACTACACTCCAAGTTTATGTCTCAGCTGGACATCTATTGGTCAACTCGGACAAAGGCTCAAAACAGTAGTTGCAAAAATGGCTAAGGTAACTGATACATATTTCAGACTGTAGTTTGTATATCTGTCTAATTTTGACAATGGTGTATGGACTTTTGGAGAGGTCATGGAAAGTTTAGAATATTTTAGATTATGGATATTTTTTGGCAGGAACTTTGTGACAAGTGAGCAGCCTCGCTGTGCTAATTTGAGACTTAAATTTGAGAATTGTGCACCAATTTTATGATTGATTTACATTGTGTTTATAATTGTGTAGTACTAAAATGCCTGAATTTAGATAATAAAGGCTGTTTTGTTTTTTTGTTTAGTGTGACGATGTAGATGCCAGACGAGAGTGCGAGAGACGAGAGATTATTAAAGAGGTCTGTATCTACATGGGTGAAGAGCCACAAAACTTGATCCAGGAATATGTGGTATGTATACATGTGTATATGAATAATTGCTTGCTTCCCTTTAGCCTCCATTTTCTTGTGTTTATCTAATTAATTTATGTGGACATAAAAAAGTAGTTCTACTGTCCATCATTTTGTACCCAACTATTAAGGAAAGGAATGAAATATGTGCCTTCACACTGCTCTCAGCGCACATCGCGGTCACACACACACAAACAGGTTTTGGAGACTTTTGGAGACGCTGCTACTGATTGGTATTTCATGGCTTTGCCAAATATCTCGCTTCATACATGTTCACCTGAACTGCTGCTTCTGCCGATGATTAGCAGCGTAATAGCGGCAAAACCTGTATGTGTGTGTGGCGCTGCGTGCGCTCCCTATGAGCAGTTCTGCACACTCGTTTCTCATGAAGTATGAAAGGTCCGGTCGAAACGGATCTTGCTCTTATTTCTGCCACCTCAGGAACACGAACAGATTTCTCTGTCCTCGTGGAGTATTTAACAGGCTTCTGTCACGTCACTCCGCCTCCTTCATCTAGTCTGCCTTCACCCGAAGCCACGAGTGAAGCTGAGTATAATTTAACTATACGCCCCCCCAATTATTTGTAATTATTTTTAAAACAATAAAAGTGATCGTTTTGTAATCGTAATTGCGGAAATACCCTCAAGTGATCACGATATGACTGGTTATTAAATAATAACCCACAGCCCTACTTTGTTACATGTAATACTAATGTGGATTTTTTTTTTAATACAGTTCTGATGACTGTGGAATAGGGTAACCACTCTACTGCAGTAATTCTTTTCACAGTCAATGCAGTTAACATGTCATGCATGAGGGGAAAAAACCTGTCAAACCAGAAACCGTTATAATATCATAAAAATATTATGATATAGAATTTTGGTCATACCGCCCAGCTTTAATCACCAGGGATTTTTTGTGAATAACAATGTTTATCCCCGTATGTGTTTATTGCACATTACTGGATACAGAACAATAAACAGATGCAACTGGGTCATTAAAATGATTACACTGTAATTTTTTTTCTTGTTTCCATTTTTTTCATTGGTGGCCCTCAGTCCATAAATTGGGTTCATAAATTGGCCCTCAGCTATCAAAACTTTGAGAACCCCTGCTTTAGAGGATGACTCACAATGACTTATACCATAATGACTCTGTGATGTTTCCAAACCATGAAGTGTTTCCATTAAAGGTAGAAATAATATCATTAAGATTCAGACCACATTAAAACATTTGTCTTTTTTTAGAACTTCTTGAAATTGAAATTTTGAACACAGCATTTTTAGCTATTGGGTTGCTACCCAACTAGCAGATATGTCTGTGTATGCTGCAATGACGATTTAAAAAAAAAAAAATCAGGTCAAAAGCAGAGCTCTCTGACAGTGCTTGTTACAGATTTACTGTGATCTGGATCACTGGTGTCGTGTTTATGTGCATATGGAGCTTTAGTGTAGACAGTTTGCCAATTTATTGCTCAACAGTACTCATATGGGGAAGGAACCAGATGCACACTGTGGATGAGCAGTTTCAACATTGCTTAACATCTCATTGTCAATCAGGCAGGAAAACAAACAGCGTTTCAGCACAGCTGTGTCTCCAACGCCTTGCACTAAGGTCAATTCCATTTCAGTTTGTCTGCCTGTTCCATACAAATTTGTTTACAGAAAATGTGTACTGTAGACCATTTCAGTCATCAAATCAAGAAACACGCAGAAGTGTGAAGACAAATAGAAGTAAAAATTATAAACTGTGGAACTTCATTGGCTAATTTGCATCTTTCATGCCCAAAGCTTGATGCTATTCTGGGTTTGTATTTTTGATCTGTTGTAAATCAAAGCGTAAATGCAGCACTGTGATGTCTCTTCCCTTTGATCTTCTTTGAGTTTGTTTGGTGGTGGCGTACTTGACTTTGTCAGTTTGAGCCCTTAAAATAGACTTTTCTGATTTTGGACATCTTGATTTGTCAAACACAAAAGTAACAAAGTAGTTTAAGAATGCCTGCACACTTTTTGTGTAAGTCTGTGCCAGTGGCCCATGAAACATAATAGTATAAAGCATTTTATAGAAAATTAAAAATTATTATGAATAGTGGCCAACTAGTTTAACCTATAGTTTAAAAGTTACTGATTATAGAGCAACAACAACAAACCTCAGAAGAGTTTATCATTTCCACTGCACTTTAGTCCACAGCTAAACATCAGGGTATAATAATATGCTATTGCTAAATGTGCTGACATAATGGACTGATTACTGGGCAGAAACAGGGCATATCATTTAATGCCATATTTATATCCACATTATAAATTGTTTTGGTCTCTTTTTGGTCACTGCCTACTCATTCTATGGCAGGGGTGTCCAAACTACGGCCCACGGTCGGATTTTCTATGGCCCGCGGCTTCTATCTTAAAATGTGTTATTTTTGGCCCGCCAGCCAAACATATCATACAATCATAAATCATACAAAATCAACAGGCAATTCTTATTTTTGTTTTTAACTCATTGTGTAACGTTTGCATCATGATTCTCTGAGCAGAACATGATCACTCTCTGTCTGCATCGTGGTGCGTCACGCGGAGCTGCAGGGCTTGGTTGTTGGTTCCAGCTACGCAGAGGGCTCGGAAGGTGCACAACACCGGTTCAGCACTTCGACACAATTCACTACGAGACTAAACATGCTTCTGCATACAACCTGCTATCAGAGAGCGTCTGTACTGTACAAGTGAAGTTCTCCAAAACTACAGAGCCCCTCTGTAAAAAAGAAATAAATTGTGGCCACGAATTATGTATAACGTGCGCACGAAATATTGTTATTATTAGTTAGTAGTATAGTAGCCCTATTAGAATTCATGGACTGGGTGCATGGGAGCGGGCTGCCCGGCCAGAGAGCAGCCTCCCCGTGCAGCAATGAGCGTCCCTCTCTGGGGAACGTGCCGGAGTACTGGGGGGCTCCAGGAGCGCAGGGGAGTGGAGCGGAGTGTCCCTCTCCCTGTCCATCGTGTCGCTCCCTGCTGCCCGGTGCGGGCAGGAGTGGGCAGCAGGGAGCGATGCTAGAGCCGTTAGAGAGGTTGAAGTGACATGATGAGGGACGCTCATTGCTCCCTGCTGCACGGGGAGGCTGCGTCCTGGCCGGCAGCCTGCTCGGGCCTTTTTACCGGCGGCTGGATAAAAGCAACTCTCCAGAAATGCGAACATTTGTAAACCATGACTTAGTTTGTGTCGTGTGAGCAGAGTGTGATAAACTGTGACTTTTTATTGGAGCAGCAATGAGCAGTCCGTCTTTGCTTGTTAATGTCCTCTGTTGTTAAACTGTCAGCTGTACAGAGAGACGCGTCACTTCTCTCAAAAAGACTCCGTCATTCAGTACGCATCTGCCGTAAGGCACGTCATCACGTTTTTACGTCTCGTTGACATGCACTGCAAACCTGTGTAAACATTAAATTCCAAGACCCTGAGATCAGCACTAAATGACTCCCACCTAGTCTAGCTGACATTTTACTGATGTCTGCTGCTCCTAAACCAGACCTGCCACATATGATCAGATCTCACCTGCACAGTAGAGTCTGTTGCTCTGTTATCACAACCACACAGTTTCTGAATGTTTTAAATTTATGCTGTATATTCAGATAACATGTTCTGATCTGTCATCTAAATGCTAAGATGTTATTTTGTTTGCTGTGTAAGATGTAATATTACAAAACAGCATACACATTTTTTATTGTTTAAAATAATGACATCGGGGACTGTTGGCCCTCGGAGAGTTTCACATTATCGAATCTGGCCCTCCCCGAAAAAAGTTTGGCCACCCCTGTTCTATGGGAATAGTTTGTATAATCTGCCAAAAGATGAAATATTGTCAGATACCACCTGTTAGTTAACCCTATAGTTTCCAATTTCTGTGTGACTTTGTGTAAAAATCAATCTAAAATTGTAATATTTAATCAAAATAAATGAATTCTGCATCACATAACAACATAAAAAACTGTCAGCAACAGTGGTGGAGGAAGTACTGAAGCTTGTTATTTAAGTAAAAGTACATTTACCCAGCAAAAAAGCTACTCAAGTAAAAGTAGCTACATCAACAATCCTTAAGTGAAGTCTTAAGTACTTACTTTTAAATGTACTTAATGTTCAATTTCTGTGTTTTTTAGTGCAACTGAGAAGCCAGGAATCACTTTCCTTTAAAAAAATTGCTTGGTCCCCAGAGGGTTATAAATTAAGCAGAATAAATGACAGCACAAAATGCTTGTGTAGTGGCCAATTGCTCACTGGATATGTATTTTCCAGGTCTTAAACTTCTGGAAAATTCTGGAAATAGCCCTATTGTGTTGTGTGGTGTTTTGACCACCACAATTTGAGTGCCATACTGGAGAGAAGGCAGAAATCTCTTCAGCTGATATTGATACAGATAAATAGCACTTCAGGACATTGGAAAAATAGTCTCTTTAAGTAGTCTCTCAAAATCTTCAGCAGAACCCAAAAGTCAGTCACTCCCAGTAATAACAACAAGATGAAACCATCCAAACTGACTGTCAATGAAAAATTAGTGCCACTACATTAACAAATGTGCACCATATTTTTTCATTTCCATTTTCAGCCTTTCCATGACCTCACCTCAGTTTGAGGTTTTAAGTTTAGAACCTGGTTGAATTTATGTGTAAAAACACAGCCTGCATGACAGGGAGGACATTAACATGCTGGACGACAGGCTAGCTGAGACTTTGTTTTACCTTGGTTCTATGGTGGGAAAGGGATGAAAATCCCTGAAGACGAGGGGACTGGCATAAATTACAAGTTTGTGAAAATAAAGAGTTGAAATTTGTGTTCCACAGCTCCCAGAATAAATCAGTGCTTTCCCCTAAACCTTGCAGCCTTACTCCTTCTGCACATTTTCTGTGACTAAAAATGTAGCTTCAGGAGCACACATTTAGAATTTAAAATTTGTTAAAATGTACTTACAACTCTAAATACTCTTAGTCTTGACATCTCCTCTAGGACTTGGGTACTTTCATACATTATTTTAAACACACTAATCATGTATCTGCAGTTATATAACCAAACTCAACTCAATCTGCTGCTGGCCTTTTAAAATTCTTTCTTTTTAATTGTTGTCAAAGGTTCTTCAGAAAGGTAAGCCAATGAAAACCCAAACGGTTTACTCTCCTGGATATGAGACCAAAGGAAGATTGGAATACACACGCCTGTGCTTTGAAAAGCAGCAGACTTTTGTGTTCAGTGTTCTTCCACTGCCACACAGCCTCCAATATTGCAATGATGTTTTAAAATCAAGACTGACAGCTTGGATCTGAGTGCAAAAGTGGCAGGGTCAGCTTTGTGGGCAAAAATGACAAGCAAACACATATTTTCCAAGACGCATATTTGCTAAATGCTTTCGAGCCTAACCTTAGATAAAACAGGCAGCGACTTCACACTTGTTGTCTTTTCAAATATGTTTGCAATGTTAACATCTAAACATTTCGGCTTTTTTGGAAAGACTTTTCATAATTTCAATCATGGCTGCAGGACTCCTCTGAACCCCAAGCCTTTTTTTCACTTTTGGGTTTATTCTTCACTGCAATATACAGTCCTGCACCTCCTTGGAAATAACACAATCATGGCTACAAGTACAGAGAACTCTAACCTGTCCTTGTGCACTATAACACAGTTAGAAAGACACAAATCATAACACCAAATCAACTAGTAAGTACAACATATTTCCACTAGTACAACAGAGAGAGGCGGGTTTGGGGGTTCTGGAGGTTAAAGTCTAACTCACAGTACATTTTTCAGTTCTTCTCATTGTGCTAAATGGGAATTAGGTCACATTTATGTAGATGTGCTTAGGTGAGTAAAGGCACTTAAATCTTGCTGAGAGTTTGGTTTGCTAATGCAGGATCATAGCCACTACTGAGGACAGTGCGACCACATTGATCATTCTGGGACATCCCTAACATTATCAATGTTTACATTCTACTGGTGAACTAAAGTTCAGCACTAGAATTTAGTATATCTCTGGCAGTGTGGTTAAATTTGGACAAACATAAAGCACTCCAACTTTTGTCAAGTCCACCCTGTTTGCTATTACAGTCCAAGAGTGGTACATTAGCATACACCTCCGCTAAGTTCCAACAAGTTATATCATTCCTAGATAAAAGAAAGTATAACAAATTGGACCAATGCAATTGAAATGTAGCAGTAAATCGATCAGAGCAAATGTATAGACCCCTTTCAAAGCTCGGAGAGTTCCCTGAACCAGAGTGGCCTCAACTGTGAAATTTAAAAAGTCTGGAAACACCAAGTAGGAAATCGAACCTAGGAAACTGTCACAGGTTCAGTTCTTTCATAAGTATACTTGGATGAACCATAAAAGGTACTTTTGCTAAGTGTACTTTTCAGGCTATGATCAAAACTGCCAGTACTTCCTCACAGGACACTGATTTGTCCAAACCATCTGAGTTCAGATACAAACACACAGTCTGAACCCATGCAAGATGGAATTGTTTGAGTATGTGAACTCATGTAAGCATCAGGACATAAGAGAACTTGCCCTGGACAGCTGGAAGATACTGTTAAAAAACTTGGCCTTTTCCCATAAAGCATGAAAAGGACTGGTGGATAGAGAAATTAAATATAGAAGCTCGATCTTTAAAAAAACCCTGCTTCAGACCTGACACAGGGACACTGCACAGCAGTACAACAATGACCCAAAGCAAACTGCATTGGAGTGACTTCAGGCAAGTCTCTGATGTACGCAGCATAGAACATTTGTAAAGGGACCTGAAAATGGCAGTTCACTGACACTTTTTCTCCACCAGGCTGCATGCTTGAAAGGATCTGCCTTACTCAATAAGACTGTAAGGGCTAAGGTAATGAAATATTCCAGGTTTTAATATTTTAAATACATTTATATTTTGTTGTTATGGGTTGCTAAAGACTTACAGTAAAACTGCATCGTTTACAATTGAACACAAAAAAGAGGGTATTTGTGCCCTTAAGGCTGTTCCATACTCCGCGAGACAAAGAGCGGAGAACGCACTCCACGGGTGGTAAGAGATAAAAAAAAAAGGTCTTTTCCGCACTGAGGTACCATACTCCGTGAGACGCGTGTGTGCAGAACTCCTCATACGGCCCGCCCACTAAACTATAAGGAAAGACTTTACTGAGTTTTTTAACACACCACAAGGACTTGTGCCATGGCAAGAGGGCATTATACAGAGAGGGTGCCTGCAACAGCGCGAGATGTCTGGTGATGAGTTGTGAAAATGTACCATCAAAAGTAACAATAGCAAAGATTCAGTGTTTGTGCTAGCCTTTATGACCACATTTGCACATCTACTGTGTTCCAATGTGCCTGCGATACTTCAAACTGTCCGGTGATGAGCTGTGAAGATGCGACATTAAAAGTAACAATAGCAAAGATATACTGTTAACGAGCCTATTATGCCCGGGTATGTAGGAGTATATAGAATGGTAATAACAGTCACCATCTGGTATGTGTGAATGGCTGTCTGGAGTTATTGGTGACAAATCACCCTTACTTGCCTTTCTTTCTTTTATTGCTCATCATGCAAAACCGGTATGGTCTTATCTAAATCTGTTGAATCAGTGCTGTTTATACACCTACCTATATACCTGGAGAGGCTCTTGCGCTTCTCCACTTTCATCACGCCCACCATAAATTCCGACCAATCACAGCATGGTTGCCGCACAGCCTTGAAAGACAAAGTTCGGCCCGGACCCTGTGCACAGGAGTGCGGATCAGCGGGCGGTCAGAGACAAAAAATGATGTCATTTTGTGGGCGTAACGTCTGCACGGGGGAAAAATGTCTTTGTCTCGCGGAGTATGGATCCAGCTTTAGTATCAACTCAAACATATGTCTTCTTTTTCCTAAAGCATGGACAGCATACAGCAAAGGGAAGGTGGGCTTGGCAGAAAGGCAGATAGTGGCTTATTGCTGACTACACTCAGTACACACACAGCACAAAAGCAGGGAAGCGTACAAACGCCAGACGTACACAAAGGAACAGGAGAACAAGCGAACATAGCAACAATGGGCAGAGGGTAGCACTGCTCCTTCCTCTTGGAGACAGTCCAGGACAATGTGATGAACAGCATTCACAACAAGAAAACATGTCATGTAGCTGTGTCTACATCCTGATGTAAGCCGGCTTTTGTTTTCATGTTCACATGTTGGAAAGCAGTTTTTCACATGTGATCTCACATGTGGCTCATAAACAATAGAAAGTCAGTGCTCTTTTTGAGCTAGACTTGACAATTCAGGTTTAAAGAACTTAATAAAGAGACAAAATTATCTTTAGAGGATAAAAGAGTGAGCATCATCTTGTCATCTTGTCTTGAACGAGCTACAGGAGCTCGTTCAGCAACAGACTCCGACTCCCACGATACACCACTGAGAGACACAGGAAGTCATTCCTGCCTGTTTCAATCAAACTACTGAACTCTGAACTGTAACAGTCACGCAGACACTGTACATTCATACTGGTACATTCATGTCATGCTCTTTACTATGTAAAGGTTTATACAGTAGTATGTTCTTTAGGTAACAACTAAGGGATTTAAATGCTGTCTAGGTATTTAGATATTTATTATATATTTCTATTTCATTTCAATTATCCTTTCTTTCTTCTTTTTTCTTCTATGTGTCTGTAACAAACGAGAATTTCCCCTCTGGGATAAATAAAGTAATTTCTGATTCTGATTCTGTTCCATCATGTCATAAAAGACAAAGACAAAGATAAATTAAAGCTGCAAGCAGCATTGCGGGCCCTCGCGCAGTTATAGCGACTTCCTGTTTCTTCTGAAATGGTCAAACTTTGAGGCCACACCCCGACCACACCGTAAGACTTTTGTAAGAGTTTTGGAATGCATCTATTCCCTATGGTGTCCTGAGTGGACACAGTGAATTTCAGCTCAATTCCATGAAGTATGCGAGGCGTGAAAAGTTTTGTAGCAGGGTCAGAAATCACCAAAAACGGCCAAAAACGGCCAAAAACTTCAAAACTTCAAATGGCGGACTTCCTGTTGGGTTTGGAGGGGGGTCCAAGAGACTTTTTTGTTTGTCTTGGGGTGATACATATGTGTACCAATTTTCATGATCCTGTGTCAAACCGGCCAGAGGGGCTACACGTTAGGGGGCGCTATAGAGCCATCTTAACATGTGCGTTTCAAAAGTCAGCAAATTTCATAATTTTTCGGGGCGAATGAATTTTTCTACCAAGTTTGGTGAGTTTGCGATCAAACGGGGCGAAAAAAAAAAAATAATTCTAAGGGTTTCAATAGGGCTCTTGCACCATTTGGTGCTCGGGCCCTAAATAGATGCTATTTTAATCAACCAGGGAGTGTAAAAGCTGTTTTTTTTATTTTTTAAGTAGCTTTATTCTTTGTTACTCAGTGCCAAAACCTCCCACAAACTTTTTCCCCTCCCAGCTGCATCCTCACTTACACAGCAGGTCAGTGCCTAAGGCAGCAGTGGCTGTCTGTCAGGTCAGGTCCAAAAAGCCAGGACCTTTGGGATAGCTGTCCTAAAGTGTAGCAACACCTAAGACAGATGTGTGATCACCGTCGCTCCCCTCTGGATTACCACCGCTGTGCCTCTGTGACATGTCTTCTCAGCTAAGATTCTCTGTATTCACAAACAAGGCAGAGTAAATATTTGGGAGGCCAGCTCAGTTTTGTAAGATCAGACCCTTGTAAGATAAATGTCTTAGTGTAGCAGAATAACACAAGCTCTCCTTGTAAATTAATCTTTTATAATACCACACAAATGTCACATGGCCACATTGAACAAAGTAATAAGACCTACAATTACTTAGGAAGTACATGATATAATGACATAAGATGAACCATCTCTCACGAGGTAATAACTTTAACCTTTTATACTAACAATTTGCTAAAGAGGAAACACAACTAGCTGCTGATAATCTAATTAAGCAGTGTCAGTAGTAGATGAAGGGAAAAATGTGTGTATAAAACACACCTATAACTGCCAATATCTCCCAACCGATGCTGACCGGTGTGAATTACTTTGCTCAGCAAATCAGCTGCTTCACTAAGCAGAGGGACTCTTTAATGTGGTAGGAACACCCACATGCCTGAGGTGTCCGCAGCTGTCTTGAAGATACAGGCTTGGAAAGTATAAATTCAGCTTAAAGTGCACTGTGATAACTCACGGCTGACAACAAAGTAAATGTAAATGTAAACAGTAAATGTTCCGTGTAGGTCAAAAAGGTTATAAATCCTAATACACCAAAAGAGCACAAAGAGTCAAAAGTGTTGTGCTGAATAAAGCTGGATCCATACTCCGCGAGACAAAGAGCGGAGAACGCGCTCCACGGGTGGTAAGAGATACAAAAAAAAAGGTCTTTTCCGCACTGAGGTACCATACTCATACCATACAGACGCGTGTGTGCAGAACTCCTCATACGGCCCGCCCACTAAACTATAAGGAAAGACTTTACTGAGTTTTTTTACACACCACAAGGACTTGTGCCATGGCAAGAGGGCATTATACAGAGAGGGTGCCTGCAACAGCGTGAGATGTCCGGCGATGAGTTGTGAAAATGCGACATTAAAAGTAACAATAGCAAAGATTCAGTGTTTGTGCCTTTATGACCACATTTGCACATCTACTGTGTTCCAATGTGCCTGCGATACTTCAAACTGTCCGGTGATGAGCTGTGAAGATGCGACATTAAAAGTAACAATAGCAAGATATACAGACATTGTTAACGAGCCTATTATGCCCGGGTATGTAGGAGTATATAGAATGGTAATAACAGTCACCATCTGGTATGTGTGAATGGCTGTCTGGAGTTATTGGTGACAAATCACCCTGACTTGCCTTTCTTTCTTTCTTTTATTGCTCATCATGCAAAACCAGTATGGTCTTATCTAAATCTGTTGAATCAGTGCTGTTTATACACCTACCTATATACCTGGAGAGGCACTTGTGCTTCTCCACTTTCATCACGCCCACAATAAATTCCGACCAATCACAGCATGGTTGCCGCACAGCCTTGAAAGACAAAGTTCGGCCCGGACCCTGTGCACAGGAGTGCGGATCAGCGGGCGGTCAGAGACAAAAAATGACGTCATTTTGTGGGCGTAACGTCTGCAGGGGGGGAAAATGTCTTTGTCTCGCGGAGTATGGATCCAGCTTAACTCAGTGAGACACTTGAGGAACTCTGCCTTTGACACTTTGCACCGTAAGTGACCTTGGGTCTTAAGAATATGCCTTTACTCAGAGGACATCTAAAATCCATTTAGTTTCATTTGACAGCATAAAGAACCTTGAAATGTCCTGTACTGATGCTGAAAAAAAAGGAGAAAGACAACTCAAAGAAAACACATTAAAAAGGAATGAAATAATCAAAGAGAAAATACTGGCAGTGTTTCACAGGCAGTATAAAATGTTCAGGTAGAGTTTGACTGTTGACAATTTGTCTTCTATGGGTTGTATTTAGACCAGGGAAACACAATAAAAAGAATTCAAATAGACAAATTAAAACCATGACCTATTCAATATTAATCTTGTTTTCTAATGGAAGAGTTTGTCTTAAATTGATTCAAGGAAAATAATTCCTTTCTTAGTTTTTAAATTTGCTGGGTTTCAATGGGCAGCTTTTCAAAAATGATAACAGCTAAATCCCACTGAGTATCATCTCCGTGACCGTGTGATGTGCAAAAGCTCTTCTGCATAAAGGCTACTGTAGACGACCACCCTCCTCCACACAGCGTCTGCACCATGCTTAGATCCATGTGTGCACTGCCTAATCTTGCCAGGGTGAAAGTCACTGCCATCTCAGTCGCACTTGCGAGGTGAGAGATAATCTAATCACTAGGCAGACACAAAGTAGAGATGCAGAGCTCTGAGAGGGCTGAGAGATTAAAAAAAAACTGGAGGCAGAGATGGAAGGGGCCACGGCAAGTCTTTGAACTCCCCTGACAAATAATTGAAGGACATAAGACAGAGTGTAGAGCTGAAAAACAAATTCTGATAGATGACACCTGCAGCTTCTGCTGTGTCTGAAAGAACAAAAGAAGGTGAAAGCAGGTAACAGAAGTCCACCTAATGACTCTGTCACACCTTTCTGGCAATTTTCTCTAAGGACATGCAATTAGTAAGATCAACTCTCAACAGGGGGGGTGGGACTGATTCCCTCACGGAAGCATATCTGTCAAATTATCCTTGAACAATGACATTGCACAGTCACAGATTTTAGACACACAATTTTCCATCTATATTTCACTCAAACTGATGAATGCATATGCAAAACTTAAGAGAATTATACCCAGGGTAATTTTTTACTTTACTGGTCAAATCCTACAATCCAATAATGTCAAAAAAATGTAATCCCCCATGACTGTGGGCAATATGGTCTGTTGTGTGCAAGACACTGGTTGTTTGAATCGGATCACAAGACCATGCTTGGGTCTGCTAGATTACAGCTGTTGTTTTATGTCTGCACCACATACAGAGCATCAGAGGCCATAAGCGGGCAGTGACCCTTCACTTCATTCACGATTGCTACCTTGTTTCTAAAATGTTATATTTTCTTTTTTATCTTGGAATACCTTTAAAGAGAGAGAGTCAGGCATGTTTATGCATGTGGCACAACAATGATAACTTCATTAATTATCCCTAGTACAGAGACAGAATCAGTCAGAATCTAATAGCAAATGACACTGTGATAATGTTGCGGATGGTTTAGTTCTATCAAAGCAAATATCAATCACACCTCATATTTCAATCGAGGAAATGTTATTTCATGATAGCATAATATTATCAATTTATTGCCCAGCCCTAACTTAAACCTGGTCAAAGTTTTGGTGTATACAGTAATTAGTATACATGCTGTGAGGAACTCTGAATGTCTATCCCATCATTTAACCTCCTCCTCATGTGAACTCAGACAAAAATCTGACAGTGAGCACTGTTATCCTAGTTTGGATGACTCATATTAAAACAAGAAGGTCATGGACAGAGAACTGGGAGGTATGCACCCCCTGTGCTGGTAGTCTTACCTTTGAGTGTGGTCTTCAGAGCAATACAAATATGTCAGACTCCACTCAGCATGTCATACAAACTGTTTCAAGCACATTAAACAATTTCACTTGCCAGGCTTAGTGAGCCCTGGATGACCTTTCAACCTGAAAACCATGTCTCTTACTCACCACGCATGAATAGAAACAAGCTCCAAGGCTTCACAGGGGGTGGGACTGTGTAGATGAAAAGTATTACAAATATGCCACCAAAAACCTTTATTCCCCAACCTTTCTCATTGCTTCCTAATCCCACTGATCTCACATGCACTAGCCTTCTTCATATCCTTTAATGCTAACACGGGCTAGGCAAGCAACAGCACCCACTTCTTAGCATGCTGAGGACTGGTATGCAAATGATCGCATGTGTCTGAATCATTCTGCATAGTTATGTTTCTAAGCAAGTCTGTATTCCCATTATCATAAGCATTAAGATGCACAAGAGACAGTCAAATGCCTCCAGTGATCACCGTCAATTACACAGTGTCCTTCTGGAAGCTGGCCTGAACTGTCATTGAATCATCAACAGGACAATGAAAAGATAAAAGCGTCACTAGCTGCTCCACTTGCTCCACAAGATTTATAATTCCAGTTCAGTGTTAAAACTATTTGTCAAATAATATGTTTGATAAAGCTTAAATATGAATTAACAGCTAGCTAATCAAATTAGGAAGCAGTAGCAAGGAGACCAGACAAAAAATGGCTAATGGGTTTTTTTGTGTTTAAAGATATGAAAGATATGAAAGATATGAAATTGCTAGCCGCGAGGCCGCGCCAGCAGCCAGCCAGAGAAGCTCCGCACACCGCGGGTGTATTAAGTTGTTTTTCGTAATTTATTCCTACTCTAAACACTCTACTTCGTACTAAATCGAAGTATAAGCGGTCAGGCACTGCAATAATGCGTCTTTTTCGGACTTTCTTCATGGTCTTCATCGCTTTTGGAGCACTTTTATCATGCCGCGTCTCGGCCGTGACGGAAACATGCCAGGGCTCCATTGTTTACACCAGGGATCAGCTGATGAATCTCCAGCACAGCGGAATGTATGGCCAGCGACACGAAATCCCCAAAGAACTAAGAAGGAAACAACGCGGAAGCAGAGGGGGCAAAAGAAGACAACTGAGGAAAAGAAGATACTAGCCGTATCTTCCTTCTATCGTCATGGGTAATGTTAGATCACTGGGTAATAAGATGGAAGAGTTAACATCTCTCACAAAGAGCGAGTGTGTGTTTCGTGAGGCGTCTGTAATGTGCTTTACAGAGACGTGGCTGCACGCAAACATACCGGACTCTACCGTGAGTTTAGCCGGCTTTCAGTTGGTACGGGCGGACAGGAACTGCACCGAGAGCGGCAGGAAGAAAGGAGGGGGACCCAGAGAGTTCTCTCACGCCATTGTACTCGTTGCTTACATTGCTCCCTCGGCTGAGGCGTCGCGGGCTACTGACGTCATCAGCTCTGTGACCGCGAGGCTTCAGACCCAGCACCCTAATGCCTTCATAGCGATTTCTGGCGATTTTAACCATGGTAATCTGAAATCAACTCTGCCCACTTTCAAGCAGTTTGTGGACTGTAAAACAAGAGAAAATTAAAGCTGCAAGCAGCATTGCGGGCCCTCGCGCACCTTGCGATCCGCGGGGTCATCGCAGTCTTCTCTCCTATGCTCTCGTCTCCTATACTCTCCTGTCCTATGCTCTCCTCCTCTCATTTCCACAAATATACAACAAACACATGTTTACAACCAAACTTTCCTGCTACCAGTAGGTGGCACTATGACCGTATCATCCTAGCATATATATCTGTTCAGACTCGGGTCCATAGCAGTACAGTAAGATTTTGTCCACATTGCATAAAGTATATGGGTAGTACTGCATAAAACACAGCGAGTTCCTTTGTAATGGCGAATGGTCAACTTCGAGGCCACGCCCCCGCCACACCGTCAGACTTTTGTAAGAGTTTTGGAATGCGTCTATTCCCTATGGTGTCCTAAGTGGACACAGTGAGTTTTAGCTCATTTGGATGAAGTATGCGAGGCATGAAAAGTTTTGTAGGAGGGTCACAAATCGCCAAAAATTAACAGAAATTTCAAAATTGCGGACTTCCTGTTGGGTTTGGAGGGGGGGTCCAAGAGACTTTTTTGTGCATCTTGGGGTGATACACATGTGTACCAATTTTCATGCCCCTACTCAAAACAGGCCAGGGGGGCAGGCAGAAAAACCTATGAAAACACAACATTTTGTGTAGCCAGTAGGTGGCGCTCTGTCAAAGCCTCAATATTGTTGTATAGATGTGTTTAGGGTCAGACTCTGATCATACATGTGACATTTCGTACAGATCGGACAGAAAACGAAGAAGTTATAGAGACTTTCTGTGTCCTCAGAAATGGTCAAACTTTGAGGCCACGCCCCGGCCACACCGTCAGACTTTTGTAAGAGTTTTGGAATGCGTCTATTCCCTATGGTGTCCTGAGTGGACACGGCGAATTTCAGCTCAATCCGTTGAAGTATGCGAGGCGTGAAAAGTTTGGCAGCAGGGTCACACATCGCCAAAAATGGCCACAAACCTTCAAATGGCGGACTTCCTGTTGGGTTTGGAGGGGGGGTCCAAGAGACTTTTTTGTGCGTCTTGAGGTGATACATATGTGTGCCAATTTTCATAATCCTGTGTCAAACCGGCCAGAGGGGCTACGCGTTGGGGGCGCTATAGAGCCATTTTTATATGTGCATTTCAAAAGTTAGCAAATTTCAAAATTTTTCGGGCGAATGAATTTTTCTACCAAGTTTGGTGAGTTTTTGGGCATGTTAAGGCCTCCAAAAATGTGATCTCGGAGGGGGAAAAAAAAAAAAAAAAAAAAAAAAAAAAAAAAAAATTAAAGCTGCAAGCAGCATTGCGGGCCCTCGCGCACCTTGCGATCCGCAGGGTCATCGCAGTCTTCTCTCCTATGCTCTCGTCTCCTATACTGTCCTGTGCTATGCTCTCCTCCTCTCATTTCCACAGATATACAACAAACACATGTTTACAACCCAACTTTCCTGCTACCAGTAGGTGGCGCTATGACCGAATCATCCTATTAGCATATATATCTGTTCAGACCCGGGTCCATAGCAGTACTGTAAGATTTTGTCCACATTGCATAAAGTATATGGGTAGTACTGCATAAAACACAGCGAGTTCCTTTGTAATGGCGAATGGTCAACTTTGAGGCCACTCCCCCGCCACACGGTAATACTTTTGAAAGAGTTTTGGAATGCATCTATTCCCTATGGTGTCCTGAGTAGACACAGTGAATTTCAGCTCAATTGCATGAAGTATGTGAGGCGTGAAAAGTTTTGAAGCAGGGTCAAAAATAGGCAAACAATTGCCACAAAAGTCAAAATGGTGGACTTCCTGTTGGGTTTGGAGGCGGGGTCCAAGAGACTTTTTTGTGCGTCTTGGGGTGATACACATGTGTGCTAATTTTCATGAACCTGTGTCAAGCTGGCCAGCGGGGCTACACATTAGGGCAAAAAATACAGGGAGTTCCTTTGTAATGGCGAATGGTCAACTTTGAGGCCACGCCCCCACCACACCGTAAGACTTTTGTAAGAGTTTTGGAATGCGTCTATTCCCTGTGGTGTCCTGAGTGGACACAGTGAATTTCAGCTCAATTGCATGAAGTATGTGAGGCGTGAAAAGTTTTGAAGCAGGGTCACAAATAGGCAAAAAATGGCCACAAAAGTCAAAATGGTGGACTTCCTGTTGGGTTTGGAGGGGGGGTCCAAGAGACTTTTTTGTGCGTCTTGGGGTGATACACATGTGTGCTAATTCTCATGATCCTGTGTCAAACTGGCCAGCGGGGCTACGCATTAGGGCAATAAATACAGTGAGTTCCTTTGTAATGGCGAATGGTCAACTTTGAGGCCACGCCCCCGCCACACCGTCAGACTTTTGTAAGAGTTTTTGAATGCGTCTATTCCCTATGGTGTCCTGAGTGGACACAGTGAGTTTTAGCTCATTTGGATGAAGTATGCGAGGCGTGAAAAGTTTTGTAGGAGGGTCACAAATCGCCAAAAATTAACAGAAATTTCAAAATTGCGGACTTCCTGTCGGGTTTGGAGGGGGGGGGTCCAAGAGACTTTTTTGTGCATCTTGGGGTGATACACATGTGTACCAATTTTCATGACCCTACTCAAAACAGGCCAGGGGGGCAGGCAGAAAAACCTATGAAAACACAACATTTTGTGTAGCCAGTAGGTGGCGCTCTGTCAAAGCCTCAATATTGTTGTATAGATGTGTTTAGGGTCAGACTCTGATCATACATGTGACATTTCGTACAGATCGGACAGAAAACGAAGAAGTTATAGAGACTTTCTGTGTCCTCAGAAATGGTCAAACTTTGAGGCCACGCCCCGGCCACACCGTCAGACTTTTGTAAGAGTTTTGGAATGCGTCTATTCCCTATGGTGTCCTGAGTGGACACGGCGAATTTCAGCTCAATCCGTTGAAGTATGCGAGGCGTGAAAAGTTTGGCAGCAGGGTCACACATCGCCAAAAATGGCCACAAACCTTCAAATGGCGGACTTCCTGTTGAGTTTGGAGGGGGGGTCCAAGAGACTTTTTTGTGCGTCTTGAGGTGATACATATGTGTGCCAATTTTCATAATCCTGTGTCAAACCGGCCAGAGGGGCTACGCATTGGGGGCGCTATAGAGCCATTTTTATATGTGCATTTCAAAAGTCAGCAAATTTCAAAATTTTTCGGGCGAATGAATTTTTCTACCAAGTTTGGTGAGTTTTTGGGCATGTTAAGGCCCCCAAAAATGCGATCTTAGGGGGGGAAGGAAAAAAAAAAATGAAAAATTAAAGCTGCAAGCAGCATTGCGGGCCCTCGCGCACCTTGCGATCCGCGGGGTAATTGCAGTCTTCTCTCCTATGCTCTCGTCTCTTATACTCTCCTGTCCTATGCTCTCCTCCTCTCATTTCCACGGATATACAACAAACACATGTTTACAACCAAACTTTCCTGCTACCAGTAGGTGGCGCTATGACCGTATCATCCCATTAGCATATATATTTGTTCAGACTCGGGTCCATAGCAGTACTGTAAGATTTTGTCCACATTGCATGAAGTATATGGGTAGTACTACATAGAATAGAGCGAGTTCCTTTGTAATGGCGAACGGTCAACTTTGAGGCCACTCCCCCGCCACACGGTAATACTTTTGAAAGAGTTTTGGAATGCATCTATTCCCTATGGTGTCCTGAGTAGACACAGTGAATTTCAGCTCAATTGCATGAAGTATGTGAGGCGTGAAAAGTTTTGAAGCAGGGTCAAAAATAGGCAAACAATTGCCACAAAAGTCAAAATGGCGGACTTCCTGTTGGGTTTGGAGGCGGGGTCCAAGAGACTTTTTTGTGCGTCTTGGGGTGATACACATGTGTGCTAATTTTCATGAACCTGTGTCAAACTGGCCAGCGGGGCTACACATTAGGGCAAAAAATACAGGGACTTCCTTTGTAATGGCGAATGGTCAACTTTGAGGCCACGCCCCCACCACACCGTAAGACTTTTGTAAGAGTTTTGGAATGCGTCTATTCCCTGTGGTGTCCTGAGTGGACACAGTGAATTTCAGCTCAATTGCATGAAGTATGTGAGGCGTGAAAAGTTTTGAAGCAGGGTCACAAATAGGCAAAAAATGGCCACAAAAGTCAAAATGGTGGACTTCCTGTTGGGTTTGGAGGGGGGGTCCAAGAGACTTTTTTGTGCGTCTTGGGGTGATACACATGTGTGCTAATTCTCATGATCCTGTGTCAAACTGGCCAGCGGGGCTACGCATTAGGGCAAAAAATACAGGGAGTTCCTTTGTAATGGCGAATGGTCAACTTTGAGGCCACGCCCCCACCACACCGTAAGACTTTTGTAAGAGTTTTGGAATGCGTCTATTCCCTGTGGTGTCCTGAGTGGACACAGTGAATTTCAGCTCAATTGCATGAAGTATGTGAGGCGTGAAAAGTTTTGAAGCAGGGTCGCAAATAGGCAAAAAATGGCCACAAAAGTCAAAATGGTGGACTTCCTGTTGGGTTTGGAGGGGGGGTCCAAGAGACTTTTTTGTGCGTCTTGGGGTGATACACATGTGTGCTAATTCTCATGATCCTGTGTCAAACTGGCCAGCGGGGCTACGCATTAGGGCAATAAATACAGTGAGTTCTTTTGTAATGGCGAATGGTCAACTTTGAGGCCACGCCCCCGCCACACCGTCAGACTTTTGTAAGAGTTTTGGAATGCGTCTATTCCCTATGGTGTCCTGAGTGGACACAGTGAGTTTTAGGTCATTTGGATGAAGTATGCGAGGCGTGAAAAGTTTTGTAGGAGGGTCACAAATCGCCAAAAATTAACAGAAATTTCAAAATTGCGGACTTCCTGTTGGGTTTGGAGGGGGGGTCCAAGAGACTTTTTTGTGCATCTTGGGGTGATACACATGTGTACCAATTTTCATGACCCTACTCAAAACAGGCCAGGGGGGCAGGCAGAAAAACCTATGAAAACACAACATTTTGTGTAGCCAGTAGGTGGCGCTCTGTCAAAGCCTCAATATTGTTGTATAGATGTGTTTAGGGTCAGACTCTGATCATACATGTGACATTTCGTACAGATCGGACAGAAAACGAAGAAGTTATAGAGACTTTCTGTGTCCTCAGAAATGGTCAAACTTTGAGGCCACGCCCCGGCCACACCGTCAGACTTTTGTAAGAGTTTTGGAATGCGTCTATTCCCTATGGTGTCCTGAGTGGACACGGCGAATTTCAGCTCAATCCGATGACGTATGCGAGGCGTGAAAAGTTTGGCAGCAGGGTCACACATCGCCAAAAATGGCCACAAAAGGTAAAATGGCGGACTTCCTGTTGGGTTTGGAGGGGGGGTCCAAGAGACTTTTTTGTGCGTCTTGAGGTGATACATATGTGTGCCAATTTTCATAATCCTGTGTCAAACTGGCCAGAGGGGCTACGCGTTGGGGGCGCTATAGAGTCATTTTCCTATGTGCGTTTCAAACGTCAGCAAATTTCAAAATTTTTCGGGCGAATGAATTTTTCTACCAAGTTTGGTGAGTTTTTGGGCATGTTAAGGCCCCCAAAAATGCGATCTAAGGGGGGGAAGGAAGAAAAAAAAAAAAAATGAAAAATAATAATCCTAAGGGTTTCAATAGGGCTCTTGCACCATTCGGTGCTCGGGCCCTAATTAAAGCTGCAAGCAGCATTGCGGGCCCTCGCGCACCTTGCGATCCGCGGGGTCATCACAGTCTTCTCTCCTATGCTCTCGTCTCCTATACTCTCCTGTCCTATGCTCTCCTCCTCTCATTTCCACAAATATACAACAAACACATGTTTACAACCAAACTTTCCTGCTACCAGTAGGTGGCGCTATGACCGTATCATCCTATTAGCATATATATCTGTTCAGACTCGGGTCCATAGCAGTACAGTAAGATTTTGTCCACATTGCATAAAGTATATGGGTAGTACAATATATATATATATGGGTAGCATAAAACACAGCGAGTTCCTTTGTAATGGCGAATGGTCAACTTTGAGGCCACTCCCCCGCCACATGGTAATACTTTTGAAAGAGTTTTGGAATGCGTCTATTCCCTATGGTGTCCTGAGTGGACACAGTGAATTTCAGGTCAATTGCATGAAGTATGTGAGGCGTGAAAAGTTTTGAAGCAGGGTCACAAATAGGCAAAAAATGGCCACAAAAGTCAAAATGGCGGACTTCCTGTTGGGTTTGGAGGGGGGGTCCAAGACACTTTTTTGTGCGTCTTGGGGTGATACACATGTGTGCTAATTTTCATGATCCTGTGTCAAACTGGCCAGCGGGGCTAAACGTTAGGGCAAAAAATACAGCGAGTTCCTTTGTAATGGCGAATGGTCAACTTTGAGGCCACTCCCCCGCCACACAGTAATACTTTTGAAAGAGTTTTGGAATGCGTCTATTCCCTATGGTGTCCTGAGTGGACACAGTGAATTTCAGCTCAATTGCAAGAAGTATGTGAGCCGTGAGAAGTTTTGAAGCAGGGTCACAAATAGGCACAAAATGGCCACAAAAGTCAAAATGGCGGACTTCCTGTTGGGTTTGGAGGGGGGGTCAAAGAGACTTTTTTGTGCGTCTTGGGGTGATACACATGTGTGCTAATTCTCATGATCCTGTGTCAAACTGGCCAGCGGGGCTACGCATTAGGGCAATAAATACGGTGAGTTCCTTTGTAATGGCGAACGGTCAACTTTGAGGCCACTCCCCCGCCACACGGTAATACTTTTGAAAGAGTTTTGGAATGCGTCTATTCCCTATGGTGTCCTGAGTAGACACAGTGAATTTCAGCTCAATTGCATGAAGTATGCGAGGCGTGAAAAGTTTTGAAGCAGGGTCACAAATAGGCAAAAAATGGCCACAAAAGTCAAAATGGCGGACTTCCTGTTAGGTTTGGAGGGGGGGTCCAAGAGACTTTTTTGTGCGTCTTGGGGTGATACACATGTGTGCTAATTCTCATGATCCTGTGTCAAACTGGCCAGCGGGGCTATGCATTAGGGCAATAAATACAGTGAGTTCCTTTGTAATGGCGAATGGTCAACTTTGAGGCCACGCCCCCGCCACACCGTCAGACTTTTGTAAGAGTTTTTGAATGCGTCTATTCCCTATGGTGTCCTGAGTGGACACAGTGAGTTTTAGCTCATTTGGATGAAGTATGCGAGGCGTGAAAAGTTTTGTAGGAGGGTCACAAATCGCCAAAAATTAACAGAAATTTCAAAATTGCGGACTTCCTGTTGGGTTTGGAGGGGGGGTCCAAGAGACTTTTTTGTGCATCTTGGGGTGATACACATGTGTACCAATTTTCATGACCGTGCTCAAAACAGGCCAGGGGGGCAGGCAGAAAAACCTATGAAAACACAACATTTTGTGTAGCCAGTAGGTGGCGCTCTGTCAAAGCCTCAATATTGTTGTATAGATGTGTTTAGGGTCAGACTCTGATCATACATGTGACATTTCGTACAGATCGGACAGAAAACGAAGAAGTTATAGAGACTTTCTGTGTCCTCAGAAATGGTCAAACTTTGAGGCCAAGCCCCGGCCACACCGTCAGACTTTTGTAAGAGTTTTGGAATGCGTCTATTCCCTATGGTGTCCTGAGTGGACACGGCGAATTTCAGCTCAATCCGTTGAAGTATGCGAGGCGTGAAAAGTTTGGCAGCAGGGTCACACATCGCCAAAAATGGCCACAAACCTTCAAATGGCGGACTTCCTGTTGGGTTTGGAGGGGGGGTCCAAGAGACTTTTTTGTGCGTCTTGAGGTGATACATATGTGTGCCAATTTTCATAATCCTGTGTCAAACCGGCCAGAGGGGCTACGCGTTGGGGGCGCTATAGAGCCATTTTTATATGTGCATTTCAAAAGTCAGCAAATTTCAAAATTTTTCGGGCGAATGAATTTTTCTACCAAGTTTGGTGAGTTTTTGGGCATGTTAAGGCCTCCAAAAATGCGATCTCGGAGGGGGAAAAAAAAAAAAAAAAAAAAAAAAAAAAAAAAAAATAATAATCCTAAGGGTTTCAATAGGGCTCTTGCACCATTCGGTGCTCGGGCCCTAATTAAAGCTGCAAGCAGCATTGCGGGCCCTCGCGCACCTTGCGATCCGCGGGGTCATCGCAGTCTTCTCTCCTATGCTCTCGTCTCCTATACTCTCCTGTCCTATGCTCTCCTCCTCTCATTTCCACAGATATACAACGAACACGTTTACAACCAAACTTTCCTGCTACCAGTAGGTGGCGTTATGACCATATCATCCTATTAGCATATATATCTGTTCAGACTCAGGTCCATAGCAGTACTGTAAGATGTTGTCCACATTGCATAAAGTATATGGGTAGTACTGCAGAAAACACAGCAAGTTCCTTTGTAATGGCGAATGGTCAACTTTGAGGCCACTCCCCTGCCACATGGTAATACTTTTGAAAGAGTTTTGGAATGCATCTATTCCCTATGGTGTCCTGAGTAGACACAGTGAATTTCAGCTCAATTGCATGAAGTATGTGAGGCGTGAAAAGTTTTGAAGCAGGGTCAAAAAAAGGCAAAAAATTGCCACAAAAGTCAAAATGGCGGACTTCCTGTTGGGTTTGGAGGCGGGGTCCAAGAGACTTTTTTGTGCGTCTTGGGGTGATACACATGTGTGCTAATTTTCATGAACCTGTGTCAAACTGGCCAGCGGGGCTACACATTAGGGGAAAAAATACAGGGAGTTCCTTTGTAATGGCGAATGGTCAACTTTGAGGCCACGCCCCCACCACACCGTAAGACTTTTGTAAGAGTTTTGGAATGCTTCTATTCCCTGTGGTGTCCTGAGTGGACACAGTGAATTTCAGCTCAATTGCATGAAGTATGTGAGGCGTGAAAAGTTTTGAAGCAGGGTCAAAAATAGGCAAAAAATGGCCACAAAAGTCAAAATGGCGGACTTCCTGTTGGGTTTGGAGGGGGGGTCCAAGAGACTTTTTTGTGCGTCTTGGGGTGATACACGTGTGCTAATTCTCATGATCCTGTGTCAAACTGGCCAGCGGGGCTACGCGTTAGGGCAATAAATACAGTGAGTTCCTTTGTAATGGCGAATGGTCAACTTTGAGGCCACGCCCCCGCCACACCGTCAGACTTTTGTAAGAGTTTTGGAATGCGTCTATTCCCTATGGTGTCCTGAGTGGACACAGTGAGTTTTAGGTCATTTGGATGAAGTATGCGAGGCGTGAAAAGTTTTGTAGGAGGGTCACAAATCGCCAAAAATTAACAGAAATTTCAAAATTGCGGACTTCCTGTTGGGTTTGGAGGGGGGGTCCAAGAGACTTTTTTGTGCATCTTGGGGTGATACACATGTGTACCAATTTTCATGACCCTACTCAAAACAGGCCAGGGGGGCAGGCAGAAAAACCTATGAAAACACAACATTTTGTGTAGCCAGTAGGTGGCGCTCTGTCAAAGCCTCAATATTGTTGTATAGATGTGTTTAGGGTCAGACTCTGATCATACATGTGACATTTCGTACAGATCGGACAGAAAACGAAGAAGTTATAGAGACTTTCTGTGTCCTCAGAAATGGTCAAACTTTGAGGCCACGCCCCGGCCACACCGTCAGACTTTTGTAAGAGTTTTGGAATGCGTCTATTCCCTATGGTGTCCTGAGTGGACACGGCGAATTTCAGCTCAATCCGATGACGTATGCGAGGCGTGAAAAGTTTGGCAGCAGGGTCACACATCGCCAAAAATGGCCACAAAAGGTAAAATGGCGGACTTCCTGTTGGGTTTGGAGGGGGGGTCCAAGAGACTTTTTTGTGCGTCTTGAGGTGATACATATGTGTGCCAATTTTCATAATCCTGTGTCAAACTGGCCAGAGGGGCTACGCGTTGGGGGCGCTATAGAGTCATTTTCCTATGTGCGTTTCAAACGTCAGCAAATTTCAAAATTTTTCGGGCGAATGAATTTTTCTACCAAGTTTGGTGAGTTTTTGGGCATGTTAAGGCCCCCAAAAATGCGATCTAAGGGGGGGAAGGAAGAAAAAAAAAAAAAATGAAAAATAATAATCCTAAGGGTTTCAATAGGGCTCTTGCACCATTCGGTGCTCGGGCCCTAATAATAATCCTAAGGGTTTCAATAGGGCTCTTGCACCATTCGGTGCTCGGGCCCTAAATAATAATCCTAAGGGTTTCAATAGGGCTCTTGCACCATTCGGTGCTCGGGCCCTAATTATAGCACAACCTAAGGTGCTCAGTATGTCACAGCTAAACAGTAAATGACCTCATTCTAGATAAATATGCAACACATTAATTACAAATTGCTGCTTTAAATTATTACATGATCTTCTGCATTATGCATGTATTTTAAGCAACTACTTTGTCAGTCAAAGCCATTCTCTTTAATTTATTATTATTATTCCTATTATTATTATTATTCCTTCAGTATAAAAGCCAGAAATACTTGCCAGTTATTTCTACAAAGATACTTCCTGTATTGTTGTAGAACTAAAGGCTTGGATAAGACTACCAACAGCTCTGATTGTGTCATGCCTCAAGCATTGGCCACAATCTATCTTTTCCTCTCACTGCCTATAAACCAACCCAACTCAGATGAATACCGTATTTTTGCGACCATAAGGTGCACCGCATTATAAGGCGCAGTCTCAATTACAGGGTCTATTTCTGTATTCGGCACATACATAAGGCGCACTGTATTATAAGGCGCATGCTACGCTAAAACATACCAGTAAGTAAATAAAAAGGTAATGGGAGTTAAGTCGAACTTTATTGTTATGAAGGAACGACTTTGTATATAGTTTGATTACTCGCTGCATATAGTGCTCTAGCTCGCAATAATTATATAATACAGATGCAGCTGATTGGTTTGTTACTTGCACGTTATTCTGCATAACAATTTGAAAAGTGTATGTACAATTTTCTGTTTCACATGCCGCGCCTGTGTGGTGAAGCAATCTTTTTCTTGTTGTCAGTCCTAGCGTCTGAGCTTTAAGACAGAGAGTTACTTTGCGCTGCAGAAGTGAAAACCCAGGAAACTGCTACGCATCCTCCGCAAGCCGCTCACCTCTCTATCAGCAGTGAGGAGAGCCGGTGCAGCCTCAGATGCACCACAGTGATTCCTAATTCATCCATACCAGTAGCTGATTGTACAGAATATTTATTACAACAATGTACAATAAACAGAAAACAACTGTGCGAGTTCAAACCTGCCAGCTTCCCTCTCATCGCTGTCAGAGTCACAGCCACACACGTTGCCGGCTGGCTGTTCGGAAATTATGCCGGCTTTCACAAAAGCTCGGACAACAGTCACTGCAGAAACATAAGTCTATGCATCCACAATCCATTCACATATGCTGGTGTAACTCGCCCGGCGCTGCCTCCCAGTAAAGCTGTGCTCGCCGTCTACCATCCACCGCTCCAACACCACTCACAACTTTACTTTGAACACCAATTTACACCAATGTCCAGCGGTTGGAGTTCTTTGTTAACCCTCCCGGGATTACGGCAAGCTCTGGATTCATCTGCTTCACCTGGTTTTTTACACCGGTGGTGAGACGGGCGCACGCTCAGTCGCAGCTCAGCAGCGAGGGTGATGCGTGAAAAAAAACCATCCAGTCTCTTCACATAAACCTCCCTGAGCCACTCTCCCATTTTCTCCTCGTCTTCTCGTTTCTCCTTAACGACGACTCCTGCTGGAAACTTTTCATTAGGCAGCGTCTTCCTCTTAAAAATCACCATAGGCGGAAGTTTCTGTCCATTACTATAGCGAACGCTGACCTGTGCCCCGTGGTCCGTATTAATTCCGTGCTGGTCCCCGTTCTTCCCACAGTTTGGTTCACAGGGATGTCGAAAGTGAGGGGGATCTCATCCATGTTGGTGATGTGGCTGGGCTGGATGTTTTTGCTGACAATCTTGTCACTGCAGTAGGTGCAGAAGCTGGCCAGCTTTTCTTTGTAACCCGCTGGAAGTTGCTGCGCCTGTACCGTTCAGCTCATTGGTGAATTGCTGCCAGCGTACATAACTACGTTTTACGTAGTATCCATCTGATTGGTTCATCGCTGCCAGCGTACATAGTGTACGTATGACGTAGTGTCAGCTGAATGGTAAATTTCATGCTGGCAGCATGCCACGTTATTAAATTGGTATGAGCCAGTCCAGATGTGTTTTTGTTTGTTTTTGTAATTTTACCATGTTAAGAGCGCAGCCTTGTGCAGTATTTATGTTAGAAGTTACGCATGGTAATAAAAACACTTCTCCGGGAAACTGAAAAC
This sequence comes from Parambassis ranga, assembly GCF_900634625.1. Lineage (NCBI taxonomy): Eukaryota > Metazoa > Chordata > Actinopteri > Ambassidae > Parambassis > Parambassis ranga. Next base: position 500,384 of record NC_041038.1, read on the forward strand.
CTGCCGGTCACGTTTTCTATGCCCTATTGAAATGCAAGCGTTTGTTAGGGCCCGAGCACCGAATGGTGCGAGAGCCCTATTGAAATGCAAGCGTTTCTTATTATTATTATTATACGTCATTCTTGTTCCGCCCACGGTATTGCGAATTTCACCCCCTGAACGTGCTCGAAAACTCACCAAATTTGAAAATCGCAACTTGACACTGTCGCCATTGGCGGGCGTGGCTGCATGGCTCTGCAGTGCCCCCTAAAGTGTGAAAATATTCACCGCAACTGCTACAGACCTGAAACTTGCTACACTGATGTATCGCCTCGTGACAAGAAAAAGAGCCTCTTGGCCGAAAATTCTACGATGTACAGGAAGTCGGCCATTTTGAAAAAAAAAACCCATGTTCCAATTTGCTCACCCCGCCCATTTGCGGGGTGAGCAAACTCCTCCTGCTTGATACGGCTAAATATTGGTGTGCTTGCCCTTAAGGGATCAGGGACCAAAAGTTATCAAAAACGCAGCAAATTGTCATACTGTCTGACTGTGGCGCCGCCACGAATTTGACCCTTCGCCAACGCGCAGGAAATTGATGTATTTGTGGCTGTATCTCCCACATACTTTATCCTATGTGGATGAAAAAAAATCAGGCATGCTGAGCCTGTCATTCTGAACAGATTGTTATGCTAATGAGATGTTACACTCCTAGCGCCACCTACTGGCAGCATGAATTGTGTTCAGGCTGACTTTCCATGTTCCAGACCTCGTATTTGAATGAACTCCTCCTAGGGAAATACTCTGACAGACCTGAGATTTTGTCACATCGTTCTAAAGACATGGCTGAGCAAAAGTGATCAAAAACGCAGCACGATGTTACACAGCCTGGGCGGGGCAACACCACGAAGGTGACCCTTCGCCACCATAGAGAAAGCTTCTGTGTTTCTTGATTTGTTCATCCTATCTGCCTCTTTCTCTATCATGACATCAGCCCCTGCGCACCTTTTCATATCACCCCATCGTCATATGTGGGCGTGGCCACATGGCTCAGCAGCGCCCCCTGGAATGAGATCTGCTTTCCCGTTTCACCTACAGACACAAAAATTGGTACACATATGTATCACCTCTAGACAAGAAAAATCCTCTAAAACGCACAGGAAGTCCGCCATTTTGAAAAATGGCGATTTTGGCGAAACACAATTGGTATGTGGGCAAACTCCTCCTAGAGCTTTCGCCTGACTTAAAATTTACTGAAGGTCACCTAAAGGACCTGCTGATCAAAAGTTATCAAAAGCTTTTCTCTAACTTAAAGGCCTCTGTAGCTCGCCAATGTTTGGCGACGATTCATGATTTCGCCATGTAACTTCGAACAGCTCTCACGCCCGCATACTTCATCCAAATGTCTTCAAACTTCATGAGCATGATGAGGGCTCTGCCCTGAACGCCTCCATATGTTGAAACCTTGACTTACTTAAGGCCGTGGAGCTGCGTGCAATGGCATCCGTGTGGCGGCGCGGCGACTGTCGATCCCTTGCTGTGAGATTACGTTTGGGTTTTTAATGACTTTAACGACCTTCTTTGATCATGAAAATGAATACACACGTTCACGGGGGCGTGTCCTAGCAACTGAAGGGGGTCTTGTAAGTGGGCGGGGCAAAATGGCTCAATGCGCCCCCTTAATTTTTTTAAACACTCCTCTCCATAGGGGTTTTTTTTGGAGTAGGAAGCCAAATGAAGATCACAGATTTGAAGTCCCACAGAGACACCTCTGTGGTTTCCTGTATCAGGCTGCCCGTGGCGGTGGCGACTGTTTAACCTTCGCCATGAAACATCAACTGCTTTTAACTTGGCCGTGCATCGTCCTAACATCCTCAAATTTTTTTCATGTCGTAACGGTCAGTCCCCCAACACGTCTGCATGCACATGAATCACCTGCACCTCCACCTACAGGAAACCGGAAGTAACTGCTTCTTGACAATTTTCATGTATGAATCAAATGTTTTTTGAGGTTTGATACACAGACAGGTCTCCACTATTCTCACGGTGTCTGGCTCCTCAAATATTTTACATGTGATACAGACCCAACCCCAACCATGTGTGGACATCTGTGGACAGCGCCACCTACCAGGAGGTTACTGCATACTAACAATTTTTACATGTATTGACAGATTTGTTGCTCTGACATGTCTCTGCTTCTGTCTGCTGCTTTTTCCCACCGCTGGCAAAATCGCCGCAGCTCGTGGGGGGAGCAGGGGAGGGAAGGGACGGCGTGACGGGGAGGGGGCGGTCGCGCGGAGTGCGAGGGCCCGATCATTGCTGCTTGCAGCTTTATTTAAAATTATAAATGTAGGCTCAGACGGTGGCACCAAACTGTTGGCTTGTGTCTACACCAGTCAGAAACTAAATACCATCTCAGCTCTGGCTCGTCCTCCAAAGCACAGCAGTGTTCTCCTGAGGTCACATGCTATAGCTCTCTCTCTCTCTTTCTCTCTCTCTCTGCCGCGCTGTCGCATCATGTTCGTATACTACTGAAGTAAAACTGAAGATTAAACCACACAATGCATCAAATAAAATATGTTCAATAGTTGATCCTTATCTTCTATATAAGTGGATTGCATTTTTTTTTATTGACGGTATTAAAAATGATACCGTCGCTACCTGTATGCCCCGCCGGTATACCTTAATACCGCCCAACCCTACTATCCGTAGAGAGCAAAACTGATTTTGTACCAGGCTGAAGTGGCAGTTTATAGAACTGACGGGGAAGTATGTCAACTACAGTGGGAGAGAGAAGCAAAGAGAGAGAGGGTTAGAACAGGGGACATCACTCAACACTAGTAACTCAGCCCAATTCTGCTGCCTTTTTTTATTTTTGAGTGGTTGTTCTGTTGTTCCTTGCAGGCCTGCATGGTCCACAAAGTGGACTTAAAACAAAAACTGCTCTAATTGGACTGCTCCAAGTCTTCTAAAACAAAGTTCCACTGATCATCCCATCCCATTTCAAAGGCTCCATCAAATTAAACCTTCTTTTTAATGGTATCAAGTATCCAATTGGAGGATCCTTCACTTCTTCAGAATACTGTGAACTCAAACACAATTTCAAGTACAGTATCCATGGCTGTCATGGTTGCTTGCATTGTTGTGTTCATGCTAGATTGGTTATGTAAGGTCTTATAAGAAATCTCCCTTAGGGATGCTTTATCACTGATCCAAGGGCAAGCTCACTGGTTCATGAAGCAGGTTTGATAATTAGCATCAGTATTAATGCGATGTAAAGGCATTGTCAAGATTACCCTACATTTTCATAATAAAGCACCAAGCTCTTCACATCCTTCACTAACTGTGATGGAACTTATGAGGACATCTCTACAAACTAAGCCTTCTATTGTGCAAAGCCTGTTGTTAGGTGTATGTGTGTGCACCCACTACTAAATGTGAACCAGTGAGGAGGCTGTGGAGGATGAGGCAGTCTGTGGGCTGAAAATGAGGGCAGTAAAAAAACCTTCCATATCGATAATCGCAACAAGTCAAGTGTCCCCTCAGGATTCAAACACAGAAGCAAAAGAACAGACATCCTTCAATCATCCATAAAACCAGACTGTGACAAAGACAGGTTTTAAAAAAAAGTCATTTATAGTGTTAAATATTCAAACTAGCAAGGCCAGAGAAGTTCTTAGAGACATAAGTGCCTAATACGTCAATCAAAAAGGGGGTGCGGGTCAATCGTGTACCATTCACAAAATGTTTTACTGTTAGTTTATTATATGTCCTCACAGTGCTGGCCTGATGAGAGTTCAGACTCTGCATGTGGATGAAGAGTGAAAGTCATCTCAATCATGATGTTGGTGCACTGGCTCCTTAGTTTAAGTGAATTAGCCAGTTAGCCACTGTCTGCTAACACCCAGTTCATCTATCAATGATGGACTGATTAACATTAGAAAAAAACTCGGATGTAGGGCATGTTAGGGCATATTTTAAATATGGATTTAGATTTTGGCCTTCATAGCTTCAAGAGGCTCAAGCAATACTGACAATTACTGAAATGCTATTTGGTAATGATGCTAATTTTGCATTTTAGGATTTATGTGAATCAAAAGTAAAATCCCTGGTCAAAGAAACAACCCCAGAAGTTGTTGGTGCATGGGGTTTAGCATCAATAAGGCAAAGGTCAGTAAAAGGTTGATGAGATATCTGACCTGTTGTGCAGTCTCTGCTTCCCTCTTGGTTCGACCTTGAGAAATCCACTGTGCCGTTGCTGTCCTTCCCCTGCGAAGCCCTGGAGGACACAAAGCAGGCGCGAGATTAATATGATGTGGGACTGCTTACATAGACTGTGTCAACTTGCCACAGAATGTTGTGTCACTATGTCACTGAGGGGGAAAAAAACAAAGCAAAGTTATTCGTTTTCAGCTTAGCAAGGCTGCTAAAGCTATATGAGAAGAGGATACAGGTATGTTTGCTTTCACAGCTTTTGTTGCATTTTTATGTTATTATCTCAAAGCCTGTTTTTATGTATTAAGTCTTGATTTATCTCATCATCTTGGGATGTTTTCTTGTGGAAATGATTTATTCCAGCATAACAGAGCTAGTTTTCTACTGATAGTTAAATCATTTATTGTGAGATAAAGCATGTTTTTTTATGATAACAATTTAATTTATCCTAGAAAGCTTGTCTTCTAGTGATAATGACTTTTCCCAGTTTCCCAGTGATAGTAATTTAGCATGTTTTTTTTTTTTGGCAAAGACTTAATTTGTGGACGTTGTGGACAGCTACAAGTATCTGGGTGTCGACATTGACAACAGGCTGGACTGGTCCATAAACACTGATGCATTGTACAAGAAGGGACAGAGCCTGTATTTCCTAAGGAGACTCAGGTCCTTCAACATCTGCTTCATCTTCTACGTTGTAGTCTGCTGGGGCAGCAGGATGAAGACGGCCAACACTAACAGAGGGAGATTGCTGCATTCAATCACTTAAAATGCAATTCAATGTGTAAGTAATCCAAGTATTCAGAATAATTACTCAGATTGAGTAATGTAACAGAATCCATTACAAATTACATTTTAGGACATGTAATCTGTATTTTGTAACTAAATACCTTGTAAAAGTCTATATTTCATATTTAGCACCTTTATCATCACCTTATATTAAAGCTATACAACATACATTGTGTACAGTTATACTTTTTTGTATTGTATATTTATACTGGTTACCTCACAGTGTACGTTTCATTTTGAATTTTACATTTTATTTATACTGCAACCTTTGCCAATTTCTCTGGGATTCATACATTTTATTTTATCTTATCTTAGGATCAAAAATCTGTTTTTCTTCAGACTTTGTCTAGAGATGTATTCTAATGGTAATGATTTATCATGGAATAATAAAGTATGTTTTTTGCGACAATGACTAAAGCATGTTTTCACATGATAGCAAATTTATCTCATTATCCAGGGCTCATCTTCCAATGATTCCGACTATTATCTTGTCTGACAATAAGCTTGCATAGTAACCACTTGTTTGCTAGCATGAAATTTTGTTTGCTACAGTTATATTAACGTTGATAATAAAGATTTATAGTAACCCAAAATAGTTATATATATGCGCTTGATTGCAGTTGTTGCTGCTAAGGGTGGCCCAACCAGTTATTAGGTTTAATAATTAATCATTTTAAAATCATTTTAAAAAACAAATTTTGTGTTTACTGGTGTTGTCTTGTTTGATATTTGCTTGATGATCTAAAACATTTAAGTGTGACAAAAAATAAGAAATCATGATGGGGTAAACACTTTTTCACACCACTGTAGGGTTTATTTCACCATGTATCGTAAACTCTATACACCAGTGCACTTCTGTGAAATAATGGCTCCATTTCTACCCAGCAAGGATTTCTACAGGATGACTAGATTAGCTAGGATGAATCATGAGCTCGCTTCAAATTGACAAAAACACTTCTGTGAACTCTGCATCCGAAAGAAAGTGATTCATGCATGTCAGCCCAGCCTGGTTTCACATTCTATCACAGATAGCACTAGAACATTTCTGTTATATTTTAGAGGTACTGAACAGAACAGACAGCGGGGCTTCTCAGAACTTTCATTTCAGCTCTGGGGAACATTTAGCTAATATGATCTGGATGACAGAACAGGTACAATATAAAGCTGGAGTGTAATGATCTTATAAAGACCTTGGTCTGCACATTATCAAGCGTACACACACCACACAGATGATCACCCACAAAAGAAGACAGACACAAACAGAAACAATCTCCTTTTCTGTGTTTACCAAATAAATACAGAAGGTTTTCTAGAAGCACAAGAACATCTGAGGAATGAGAGCAAACTGTCTGCGTTTACTTTCCTTACGCCAGTAAAGATCAACAATAGTCAACCTGGGATTAAAAAACACGGTTATTGAAAATGCATGACCTTTCCAAACAGTTGGGACAGGATCCCAGGTTGTTCTATGTAACAAAATATCTCCAGATCAGACAACTGATTATAAGATTTTCGTAATACCTGCAAAGTGAGTTTGTTTCCATTCAATGTTCAATGTTGTAATCAACTTTACAATGGCAATCTCTGACATTTAAATACATTTTTTATTTTGTAAGTGGATAAGGAGATCAGATAAGAATACATATCAATAAAGGCAGACATGTTCATCAAACATGCTCCAGTTTGTCCTTTGACTAGCATTGGTGCTAATTCTTTAGTCTGATCACTTGAGCTACAAGGAAGAGGTTAGTGTTAATTTATATCTCAACCTGTGATGGTTTTTCCTTCAGAATGCTATCCCCAAGTACAAAGTGTAGTTACAGCAAGCAGCAAAGAAATGAATGGCTCAATGGAGCCAAATTTAGAGAACACAACTCCCTGCTAAGCAAGAGTGCGCTTTTAGCCACTTACCCTTTTAGCTAGCATCTAAATGGGCTAAGATCCCACTGAGCATGTCTGTTACACTGCTTTAACAATAGTGCCCAGCAAGGAAGCCTTACATGGCACCACAGGCCTCTGTCATTCTCTTGTCACATGTGCTTCTAAAAAGCGTTGAAATCCTGCAGGGTCCTGAAAGGCACTCGTCACTCACCCTGTTTGTACTGTAATCCATTAAGCTCACTCACTGTCAAATGTGCTTAGTGTTTTGTTCTGATAGCATGGCTAAATAACACCTCAACAAAGGCACAGCACAGGGATGCAATAAGTCATGGGCTGCATGCTCAATAGCAGCAGACAGAGATGCCTTTTAAATGTAGTAGTTAACTCTTGTTTCTTCAAGATCAAATGCTTTGGAAAGGTCACCATTAATTTCTGATGCCATTGAAAGGAATCCATAAAATGTCAGAGGCACTTGGCCTGAAATCACTATGTTTCTGTGACATTTGAGGGTTTCAGGGAAAAAGGAAGGCAAAATTAATGAGCGAAAGGAGTGAAATGGAAACGTCTGTGGTTGGATCGTTTCCCCTGTCTTCTCTCCCTCATTTGTATTTCCTTGGCATCCCAACATCAGAAGGAAACCACGCTGACCCACAAGGACCAGACTGGATACGTGTTCTAAACCATGTCCTCAGCAGTCACGTAGTCAAATAGAAAGTTGTTGCCATTTGAAAAGGACTAACTGCAACAGTTTCATATCTCTAGTAAAAAGCTCAATGCCCAGCTGCTCAGGAGTTCATTTTGCAGATGGTTGACTCCCTCTTTAAAGAGCAGAACTACCTAATGTAATATTTCATCTAGAAAGTTTTTTAACAAAAAGCCTCCCCAACGCGGAAGTGTGGGAAGTTGCAGTTCCCACTGTTGGAGTGGTTAGGTTGTTGAAACTCTAGGAAATAGGATATGAATGAGGATCCTAAGATTGCAGAGTAATTGGCTGATGGTGTCTCAGACCACCAGATTATTCCAGTCATAGCTGGCTTGTTGTTTAAACCACTTTCAATCACCTCTGGTCAACGTGTTCACCCAAAGAAAAAGATGTCCTTTATCATTCAGGTGTGGGTGGTCTGCTAATTCCTGGATCTTGTGAAGCATTACTTAGTACTGGATACACTAAACTTCCTTGATATTGGATGCACTTAAGTAGTGCATGTGCGTGGCGCGTTGATCAGAGCCGTTTCAATTGCAGAATAGCATAGATATTACAATTTAAATGAAATTCAACATTTTTAAGTGTACTTCAGCTCCACTCTCCTCCCACAATGCAGTCCCACCTCTGCATCTAGCTCAGAGAAGGATGCCCACTCATTCCACTTGTGTTTGTATGGAAATTATGGTTCACACAAAGCTTATACAAGTACTCTAATGGCACAAAGACTAGACCTGTTACCTTAAATTCAGCTTTTCCTATATGCAGCTTTTCACAAGCTTTTAAATCTTGGATCTTTAGGTTCATTTATCAAATCAGTGTTTAAGGTGCTGCCCAAGATGTGTTCCAGAAACAAGAACAGCTGTATTTTATATTAATTCACTGCCAAGATCAACAAATGACACATGGGTCTGGAGTCTGTGTCATTATGGCATCCTCTTCACAGAAAACATTAAGGCTGCAGCAGAGGCATTAAAGGTTGAAGAAGATGAGGCTCTCCATCACACCGGGCCCCCCTCAAATGATGGACTGCAGCTTGACGAGGCTTTGGGGCACTTAATAAACACCAGGCGGCTGCAATACCCAACCTGTGAGACAACAAATCACCGCTGTTCTTTGCTCCTCTCTCTTGGCTAGAACTCCTCCACACAGTCTCTGGTGAAGCTTTTCAATTACAAAATCATTGTGAGTGTGTCAGGTCTTGTTGAACATGTGCTGGGTAATCCAATCTCTTTTTTTTCTGCAGGGGGAAAAAAACGGCAGCGATGGATGGAAGAAAAAGCATAAGAGAGACTGTTGCTCTAACCAAGAACTCAAACCTCATTCCAGAGTTTAGCAAAGAGCTCATTGGATACACCGTCTTATCCGCCTGCTGAAACATCAACCTCGGGGCATCTATTCACAGTCAGAAACAGAGATACAGCTCTTGATGGTGAATGAATGCAGTCTTTCATGTCTTGTTTCTCAGCCTCCTCTACAGCTTGTCACCCATTACAGCTCTGTTGGTGCTCTGCATGTGTGGAGGTTGTGGAGCACTGAGTGTCTTCTAAAGTTTCACAGCTTTCTGACCTCTACAACCACTCTGAGGCAAAAGAAGAATGATGAGTTGGACAAAGTTTGAGAGAGGCAGTCCAGCATGTCTTTCAAAATGGCTGCCTCTGGGTCCAAAGAAAATCAATTTATGTTTAAAAAGGTGTTATAGTCCATGCTCTAAGTTTTTTCAGCTCTTCTACCAGTTGGTAGCTTCAGAAAGTGAATGTCTCTTGATGGAAAAGGGTTACGAGGTGAAGCTCTACTGGATTCAATATCCACATTTAAATAGGAATCCAGTTTAAAGTCTAAACACCGACCAGAGGGCTCTGACAAACCATAACACAATCCACAATTGACTTTGGGATGATTAATAAATGTCACATTTGGGCAATAATATAGCCGCCATATAAGATACATGGTTACATTTTTATTCTAACTATAAAAATGGAAGTGTTGCTCGACATTACAGTAATGTTAACAGAACATATGATGGTATATCCTGACATCATAAAATCATGGGTAAAGCAATACATCAGATAAAGTACATGTTAGGAGATGGTGGGGATACGTGTACCTCGGCGGTTATGGAGTTTCATTTTCACTCACGGTTAAGTGTAGTTAAAAATAACATTTAAACTTGGTATAAAACTACCAGCAATAATTAGGCATTAACCTCATACTACATTTTTCTGGTGAGGATGAAAAGTTTTGTTTCCCTAAATCCTGACATTGTCTCTTCTGCAGATTAACTGTGCCTGCAGTGTCAAAATTACCGTCTATTAACAATCAGAAATTACATGACTACGAAGTAATGCATATTTTTCTGTGAGAAGATATACACAGTAACAGCAAGGCTGCAGACAAAGCACCCCGAGGCATTTATGTTCATATCTGGGGACTTTAATCATGCTTCCCTGGACTCCACCTTGACCTCCTTCTACCAGGCTGTAGACTGTCCCACAGGGCAGAACAGAACAATTGACCTGCTGTATGCCAATGTGAATGATGTCAAAAACCACTCGTTCAATCAGAAAGTGGTCACCTGAGGCAGAGGATGCTCTGAGGGACTGCTTTGACACCAAGTCTCCCCAATAAGTCTGTCCGCTGTTACCCAAATAACAAACCTTGGGTAACACAAGATGTTAAAGCTGCCCCCAACAGGAAGAAGGTGGCCTTCATGAACAGAGACAGAGAGGCTATTCAATCAGCACAGTGGGAGGTGAAACAATGCCTGAAAGAGGCAAAGGACACCTACAGGAGGAAGGTGGAGAAGAAACTGAGTGAGAGACGCATGAAGGAGGTCTGGGATGATGTCAACACCATCATAGGCTACAGATCAAAGGCCACAACAGCAGGGGGGACAGTGGAGGAAGCAAACGGGCTGAACAACTTCTTCAACCGCTTTGACCAGCCCACTGCCCCCCCCCCTCCTCACTGCAGTGTATGACCCCCCCCCCTGACTCCATCCCCTGTGCACCCCCCACCCCCCACCCCCCCACTCCAGCATGTCTTCAACCTCAGGCTACAGCTGGGCAGAGTGCCTACCCTGTGGAAAACATCCTTTGTTGTTCCAGTTCCAAAGAGAAACTGCCCTCATGAGCTGAAGTACTACAGACCGGTCGCATTCACATCACAGCTGATGAAGACAATGGAGCAATATATCCTCAACCTCCTCAAGCCCCAAGTGCATCAGGCTCAGGACCCCCTACAGTTTGCCGTGTTCAAGCACATCTGGACAAAGGGAGGGGCACAGTGACCTTGAGACACTGTAAATTGTAAACGATGCAATACAAATAAATGAATGAAACTGAATTAAACAGAACTCAAAAACATGCAATAAATATTTTGTAAAGACAGTAGATGATAACGGTTTGCTTACAAATGTAACATAAAAGACAGGTTTTCCAATTTGCCTTTGGAACAAAAAAATGCATGCAGACAATTTGAAATAATTAGACACTTGGGGATGTATTTTGTTTAATGTATTTATGGTATTTTGGCACTGGAATATACTACATAATGCATACAGGATTTTTAACTCAAAGCTGGAAATATTTTAGTTCCTGTAAATTAGATGAAATTAATCTTTAATGATCCCCATGAGGAAAGTAGGTCATGGCTGTAGTAGTACCAGCAGCAGCAAACGGCATCATGCAGACAAGAACATATCTTAAAGAGTATCTTAAACAGAATGCATATGAACACAAGCAAATGTAGAAATGAACTGAAAGCTTAGGACAGCTGTAAGGACTGAAGCAGCTTTCATTAAGCTTAATTGTAGAATTCATCATTAATTGTTGGAGGACTCTACAGTCGATTAGACACCTCAGTGACCCGTGACAAGACTCGTAATAGCTCTATGAGCATGCAATGTTCTTGCAAAAAATACTTACCGTATTTTCGCGACCATAAGGCGCACCGCATTATAAGGCACAGTGTCAGTTATGGGGTCTATTTCTGTCCTCAGCACATACACAAGGCGCACCGTATTATAAGACGCATGCTACGCTAAAACATACCAGTACGTAAATAAAAAGGTAACGGGACAAAAACATTGAGTTAAGTCGAACTTTATTACAGCTATGTACAATACACTCACATTTTAATCAATCTTCTCCTGCAAACCCATCAAAGTCCTCATCTTCAGTGTGAGAATAAAACAACTGTTTATGATCCATGTTAATGATGTGGCTGGGCTGAATGTTTTTACTGGAAATCTTGCCACTGCAGTAGGCGCGAAAGCTGGCCAGCTTTTCTTTATAATCCGCTGGAAGCTGCGCCACGGTAGTCCTTGTGCAGATTAAGAGATGACGCCTTTTCATAAAACGAAAGCACCAAGACGGACCTCCTTTAAAGTGTTCGATATCCATGTCCTGTGCCATCGTTGTTGCCTTCAGTCAAATGGTGACTGTAGAGATGCTTCTCCTGGCAGTTCTTTGTTCAACAATCCATTGCTTGAGTCGGTCTTCTAACTGTGGCCACCTCGCTTTGTTGCCACGGAAACTCAATTCCGTTTTCTTTGCTTGCCACAGTTCGTTTTTCTGCTTCCTCCACTTCCGAACCATCGATTCATTGACGCCCAATTCCCTCGCAGCTGCTCTATTTCTATTTGCAACCGCATGACTGATCGCCTGCAGCTTGAATTGCGCCTCGTAAGCAAGTCTCTTCACTGGTGCCATCCTCGGGGGTCCGTAGTTGTAGTAGTAGTAGTAAAAGATGATATTGTTTTGCAGCATACAGGCTATATACCTGCCGGGAGCTGTACCATAGCGTTCAGCTAATTGGTGAATTGCTGCCAACGTACGTAGTGTACGTATGATGTAGCGTTCAGCTGATTGGTGAATTACTGCCAGCATACGTAGTGTACATATGACGTAGTATCCATCTGATTGGTTCATCGCTTTTAGCGTACGTAGTGTACGTATGACGTAGCGTTCAGCTGATTGGTGAATTGCTGCCAGTGTACGTAGTTTACGTATCACGTCCCTGTGTCTGGTACTCAACCCATACGCAAGATGCACCGAGTTATAAGGTGCACGGCCGACTTTTGAGAAAATTTTAGACTTTTAGGTGCACCTTATGGTCGTGAAAATACGGTAAATCATTCCAAACCAGACTTTTCGGTTGGTGTGACATCCTTCTAGTGATTCTTAAACAGTATGTTCTTATTTAATATTCTAACATGCTTAAGCACAAAATCAGCTCTGTGTACGATTTCTGTGTAGCACCAAATTGCATGGATAATGCTATAAATATGATGAATACAGTTCTATTATGTTTGCTAATGCTCCAAGGTTCAATATACACTAATATGACCCCTGGAGTGCAAATGCTTGATCAATCTGGGGTGGCTTTTTAAGCATAAATCAACATCATGTTCCAAAAGGTTTCCTGAGCAATTTTCAGTTATCGTGAAGGGGCATTCAAGGTCTGCAACAATGTTTGCTGTAGGTAACAACATGATTGTAGGCAGGGAGAGGGCTCTAATATAGCTAAATAAGTCTTTTGACATCTTCAGAAGCATGCTAACCTGTATACTTATAGGTAATCACTGTTATTCACCTTTCCTGTCATTGGTTTTAATGTTGTAGTGAATAAGATGTGGATGTAAAGCATTTCCCAGTAGCAGATGTATTTCTCTGCAGTGCTAGATTTAGAGTAAACAAATTAGCATAAATAGCATGAATGCATCTGGGAAGGAGACATGAGCCAGATACCTGAGGGAAACATTTCCTATCATTGCTTTGTGCTGACTAAATGAACCTGGACAGCGCTGATTGTAAATGTAATGTCTGCTTCTGGTAAGCATGAAATAGGCTGACAGGGCAGATGCAGCAGATTGGACTGCTGTTCTACAAACACATGGAAGACTAAAACTAAAAGACAGTATTGGTAGTATTTTACAAGGTCTCTGAAACTGCCTCGTGTCAGATGCAATTCTAAGAGACTTCTGGACTTTTTACAATGGGAAAAAAGTTGTTTCAGTGAAACAGCTATCTCAGTGGAAATTCCTTTTACAGCTGTCAAGATATGAGATGTAATCTTGGTGAGCTTTAATACTAGTTTACTGTACTTTGACAATGAGTCATTTCATTCATGGCTTTCTACACCTGGTCTAACCAGCACATTCAGCAAAGTTTAGTTACAGTAAAAACAGGTTAAAATCAGGTTTCATGTGAAAAAAACAAACAAATCAGAGATAGTCATATCACCCAGCCCTAGAAGCTACACTTCACATTCACTGTATACAGGCTTTACACAAAGAATACAAAGATTTGTCCCTCTTTTTGTTTTGGTATTTAAGGGTTATCACTCTGTCCTTCATCATACCTCCTACACTCCTCTTCATATTTACTCTCTTTTCCTCTGTTGACCCCTAGGGACTAGGATTTGAGCTCACACCTGGTACTCGCTATCATTGCCAGGTGCCGGGGAAACACAATGAGCAGCATGATCTATATCTGTCAGCTACCCAAGCAAAGATAGTGAGTGGGAAAAAAGGGGAGGGCATAGAAAGGATGGATAATACACTACAAGTAATGTATCTTCTTGAGGAAATGATTGTGTGTATTCATTTTATAAAGAGAGTGGAGAGGGCTCTGCATGCAGGAAAAAAAAAAGCGGGAAGAGATAAAGCAGGTAATTTCAATGGCCAATGAGCTCTTTTATGTATTGATGCCCACCTCTGTTTGCCCTATTGTTATCATCCTTGGTGACAGACACCCCCTGTAATGACAGTTTTGGTCTGTTTGCACTAATGCTGCTTTCATATCATGACTACAGAGCCCCATTCAAGAGCCTGAATGTCTTCTTTTTACTCTTTCCCCTGGGGCTAATGCCCACTGTAAAAGTAAGAGACCGGAGATGCTTTTTCCTGCCATCCAGTAGTTAGTTTTTTAACCCACTTTGGGGGACTTTGTGTGAAATTGGGAATGATGGTGGAAAGTTTAGCAACACATTGAGATGGAAAGTCAGACAGAATGGTGTCAGTTTGTCAGAGTGGTGCATGCCAGTGTAGCCGCTGCCTTTTTGCCTTTTTGTGGGCATTGACGACATTGCTTCTAATACAGCCAGCAGCCTCATTAAAGGAAAAACATCTCAGTTTTTGTGATCTTTGCTTCAATAAGAGCCGCCTCACTTCCTTGTCCTATCTAATGAGCCACTGCCCAAGACTGTCATAACTTTGTTTTTAGTTTGTTTATATCTTGCTCGGTTCGTATCACGGTTCTGAGGTCACTGTTTTCGGTTTGGTTTACATTGTTAAGATTTTTTCAACTTTAAACACTCTGGAAATACCAGATGAGCACAAAATACATAGCCTATTTATCCAACATTAAACATATTTAAGAATCAGTTCAGTGTTTCCCCATCATCATATCAGCTCAAGTCAATTTAATTTTTTAATTTCTATATAGTGCCAAATCATAACAGAAGCCATTTAAGTTAACCTACACCTTGTTCTTTTATTAACCAAACTAAACAGCTCATGTTATTTATCTTATTTGCACGGCAGCATGTCAGTTCTGTCTGCATGGTTGTGTGTTTACAATTCAGCACTGCTGTCTGTGCACAGAGGCACTATGCGTGTACACACACAGACACATGTGCAGACAAACACACAGACACGTGTGCACATACTCCCACCGTCGGAATCAGACAGAGAACGTGTGTTGCTTTGTCCACCGTTGCTGATGACATGCTAGTTGCTAGTAGCCTGAACTTTATGACTACACTAGGCTAAGCTAACGGTACTGATGCCTGTGTTTTCATTTTATTTTTGCCATTGAAATATACTACTTACATCCCGCTCTGTAAGCCTTGACGAGACCAGTGGCAGCTTTGCGCACGATTGGACGCAGAGTAGGGCTGAACGATCTATCGTTTTAGACCGAAAATTGCGATCTCAGACACGAACGCGATTTTGAGATCGTCAAAGCCACGGTTTTTTGCACTGCTCCTAACTGAATCAGGTTTTGTTTTGTCAAATGCTACAGCTGAAAACAAAAAAGAAAAGAAAATTTTAGGGAGTGGTCCCTTAAACGAACTCCACCTTTATGTTCGGTACTGTTTTTGCCGGCAGCAGCGGCCTAAGCCTGTGTCTGTGTGTGCGCACGACCTGTGTCGCAGCGAAAGGGGCGCGTGTATACGAATCGATTATAATGCTACGAGCACGTACGCGCCCACCTCTCTGAACATTACCAGCTTGTTATATTCAGGTTCGCTGCTGTTGTGCTGTCAGCAGCTTTTCTACACCTGTGTGTGTGTGTGTGTGTGTGTGTGTGCAGTGGGAGGGCCACGTGTGTACATCAGATGCAGACAGAGGCAACAGCTAATGACGTCACCAAAACAATAACGCAGGCATTTGATAAAGAGGCTCCATGTGAGGACTCTAGTAAACGGTGGACAGAGGTGACAGCAGCAGCTCCGTTTTTCCTTAGATATGATTCACATTAAAGTTTGATCATGTGTTCCAAATCACATTGAACTTTAGGAGTTACTTAAGTCTCAATACTGTATTTATTGTTTAACTTTAGGAGGCAGACTTCGGTCTGTTTAAATGACTGTTGAATAATACTTCACAGTATTACATTAGTCTTCTTTTTAACCTATTTGAAATAAAACTTTATTTTGTTCTGTAATTGTTATTTAAATTTTCATGTTTATTGAAAACTAATACTGAGTGCACGTTATGGGTGAAAGAATTTATTCTGCACGGTGTTAACATGCAGTGTGTGTTCAGATATATAGGAGTGTGTCCCTAACATTAAGTATTCATGTTTATGTGTTAGGAAGTTTTATAGAAAATAGGATATGAATGTATGAATGTATTAAGAAGTATTTTCATAGTATGTCATATAACGTTGTTTTCTGCAGTTCCGGCTGTGGCAGATGAGATCAGTTGTTTTTCTGCTCTCTGGAGAGAGCTCTGGTTGGTACGAGATGGTCATAAATTCAGACTAAGGACAGCAGCA
This sequence comes from Parambassis ranga, assembly GCF_900634625.1. Classification (NCBI taxonomy): domain Eukaryota; kingdom Metazoa; phylum Chordata; class Actinopteri; family Ambassidae; genus Parambassis; species Parambassis ranga. Next base: position 516,953 of record NC_041038.1, read on the forward strand.
CCTCTGACCTGATAAAAGCCAGATTCTAAAGGAATGTGTTTTTCTCCTGAGTGCCCATGTTATGGTCATCCCTAGATCAGCCTAACAACCTATGAGATTTAAGGAATTGAAGTTTTACCTTATTTGGCAATAAACACTAATGGTCTATTTACTGTATGAACCAGGGTCTGCAGGGGGATAGTAGATGCCCCTGTGGGCTGGCAGGCGGGAACGCCCATGGGGTATATCAATGTGTGAATTCCATGTCCAGTTGTTGTTGATGAGTTGTTCTTTCTTGTTCATGGTTGTTCTTGCCTTGTTCTTTGTATCTCAACAACCCAGAACTCTGCGACTCAGAATTTGACTCATTGTTTAATAAATTATAATTTTGAGACCAGAATTTATCCGCTTCTTCCTTACAAACTAATTCAGGGGGTGATCAGAAGGAAACAAGGGGATTTTCACCCCGACAGTTATCAGAGTTTACTTTTAGATCTACTGATAGTTTTTGAAAAGTGACAGAGTAGGCTACCTGAAGTCATTTACACAGAAACATGCAAATTAGTGTCAATGTAAAAACAAATCGTGATTGTGATTTTATCATTAAAGAATCGTGATATAAAATTTTTGCCATATCGCCCACCCCTAGGTATGATGTAAGTTTCTGTGATTTTTGCAAATGCTCATGTGCACTAAAACTTGATTTGAAAAAAAATCATGGATGAAATCGAAATCGCAATATTTGCCAGAAAAATCGCAATTCAATTTATTTTTAAAATCATTCAGCCCTAATGCAGAGTGCTGTAGGTTTCTCTGCTCCAAAAGTCACCAGAGAGTCACTAGTTGCTTTTGACAGAAAGAAAGGTTTGGAAAGCCGCCAAATGTATCGACAGAGACGCCAAGTTACCAACACTCATCTCTATGCTGTGGTAAAAAATGCCTCCCTGTATTACTTGATGCGCATGTCCAGAACCAAACAGAACACTCGCCCCGAACTGAAACACGTGTACCGAAAGGTTCGGATTTTTTTCCTGAACCATCCCACCCCTGTAACGTGTTAAACCTGATTATGGAATTATTATTATGTGCTGTTCTAAAATTACATGCATTTGTGTTTACTGAGTGAAGGAGGCAGACTTAACGATATCCAGAGCTTTTACTTCAATTCTGGTGGTGTATGGATTTGTGTGGGCAATACTGCCTCTTAAGGTTCCATTAAACCACATCCAACTGTAAAAGCAGTAAACAAATCAATAGTTCCCTGCATCCATCACTTCTGCTATTAACATGTGTAAGTAGTGCCGGCACAATATCCTAAGGTACTGTGGAGTTATGGCTGTTTTCCTAAAGCACCATTATCATTTAAAATCAGTATGACTCCTTAACTATTCCAAAGAGCAATGCACTCACAGTCACTATACAAGACACTTCAGTAAAAATGCAGTCTGTCTTTGTCTTATTGACCATAAAAAATTCACGATAAAGTCTGCTAAATGTTATTCACTGTGTCTGGGGTATCAAACAAAGCCAATTACAAATGTTCAAGAGCTTTAAGGCATTTACAGTGAAATTATGAAACAGACTTTTTGCTTTTCACCACTAAGCAATAAAGACTTTTGTTGAGGAGTTTCATGAACACATTCATAGCCATGAAGAAGCAGAAGAGGGTGTGGGGTAAGAATGAGAGTACATTTAGAGAGACTGTGGATACTGCTGACTGCTAAAGCATCAATTTTCTAACCATTGTCTTAGAAGGCAGAACAGTGAAAATATACATTAAATAATTAAGTCATATCTTTATGTTGCACTAGTTTCTCCCCTCTACACATCATTGTGAGCATAACATTACCTAAGTTAGTAACAGCAGATTCCCAACAACTGTTGATACATTTAAAAAAACTTTGACACCACCTGACCTGAATGTGAGGATCTAATTTGGACTGACGTAAGAAGAAGCTTATATATCATGCTGACATCTTTATATTGTTTTACTTTACAGCAAACCTTCATTAAGTCTCTTTTCAGAGGTTTTACTTTCCTGACACATGCACAGCAGGAGCAGAGGGCACCAGCTGTGTGGAAAAAAGTAAGTCTTAATTCTCACACAGATCTTAGCTATGCCTGACTACTATAAATCAACACAAAGTGCACAAAGTCTGACTAACCATAGTTGTATGGACGTGTGTTTAGTTTCGGATTAGGACATCAAGTAATGCAGGTGACTCCGAAATTTGTTTTGTCAAAACCAACTAGCGACAAATCTAGCAGCTTTCTCTGGTGACTTTTTGAGACTGACGTAATGAAAAATGCTGGCATCAAGTGTGCCGTGGGATTTTTTTTTCATCTAAAATATGTTCTGTAGTCTGGAATTTAGGAAACACTGAATTAGGCTATATATTTTATGCAGATCTATCATATTTCCAGGGTGTTCAAAGGTGAAAAAAACTCAACAATGTAAACTGAACCGAACCAAAACCTGTGATAAAAAAACAGGGATACAAACCGAACCGTGGATTTTGTGAACCGTTCCACCCCTAATGTGAATACATGCAAAGCCATGATTGTTGCCAAACAACACGCTTATATCTAAAGTGCACTCTATTACATTCAGACATAGATGATATAGATAACACCAATTCATTGAATAATAATAAATCTTATTGATAGAGAAACCTATAGAGCCAAGCATCTACTTGCAACAGCCCTGCTGTCTGATCTGCACTGACCATATGTCCTGAAGTACTATGAGAAGCTCCAAGTGTATAAAAAATTGAGTGCAATCGGCACCTGTAGGATGGCAACATGCCACATTTCTGTCCAACACATGGTGTAGTGGAAGGAACAATTTTTGAATTAATTTGGATAGGGCTTGCATCCCACAGTGACACCTTGAATAGATGGGTACTCCGAATTCCTCCCACATACCAAAGACATGCATGTTTGGTTTGCTGGGGACTCTAGCTGTAGGTGTGAGCATGACTGGTTGTTTGTCTCTATACTAGCCCTGCAATAGACCAATGACATGCCCCGCCTGTTGTTCATTGACAGGTGGGATAAGCTCTGGCCTCTAATGACCCTGTAGAACAAGGAAAAGCAGGTTAAGAAAATGGATGGATGGAAGATGCCCTGCCAACTTTGGATCCAAAGCATTTTGTCTGGTTTCCTCCGGCAACAGGGAATGCACCCTGAAAGGCCAATAGGTGGGACATCCAAATGAAAACTAAAAAACCTGAATTTATTCTGGGTTGCGTCGATTTAGAGGGGAGTAATATCACAGACTGAAAAACAAACTTTGACAAGCGACATCACAACAATTTACATGTCATCTGAAATGTCTCTAAGGGAATTTAGTTTTACAAAATTAAAAAAACAGAAACATTTGCATTAGCTAATGCATGTCTGTTAACTTCCCTATTTCTGGTCAGAAACATCTCCCACACAGTGGATAAGCTATTCCCTGCAGGAACACTAAAATTAGAGAAACAGAAGAATACAGGGATTTCAATCAGAGCAGAACCTTTAAATACACCAATGTGCTAATGCAGCAAAATAACTGCAAGACTTATTTGGCACACTAGTTAAAAAACACCCTAGAGAGGGTGTGACAGAAAGAGAGAGCCAGGCTGGGCAGTGATGAACTAGTGCTCTCCACATACAGTAAGTGTTGGAGTGCCATCACAGCCCAATCCTCCTATAAACAGCTTATTCTTACATTTATTCTTTACAAATCCTGCAGACTTCATCTCTTCACCTCACTCTCTCTCTCAGCTCGAGTCTTCCTGAACTCATCCCATTCTTAATGAGGCGCTCAGCTCTCCTCTTTACGAGCTACTTTTCAGAACCAAAGTGGTGGGACACATCAGCCAGAGTGCTCTCACTGGGGGGAGAGTCATTTCTTATCTTCATGCTGATGATGGTTCAAGGCCTCCTTCACATTCCCTCACAACTTGCATAATAGCCACCATTAAGCGTTTGTGAGGCAGAGTAATAACCAGATCCAATGACATGCTGCAAATGACTCATGCAATACCTAAAAGCTCAAACATTTACATATAAATAACTGTGGCTTTTGCTCATCTTCATCACCCAGTGATACAACACAGTGGTTATACAAATGTGTTCTAAAAATTTCCTTAAAAACAGTTTCTCTTGGTGGTGGATAAAATGATCTCATTTTGTACGAGCTGTCCGAGTACTAATGCTTTATAATCAGGTAATTAATTCCCAAAGCACATAAGCCTTCCACAAATAATGGCAGCAGATTACACTTTATCACCCTGCCATGTGTCTGCTAAGTGTTTACACTGTCAGTCATTAGATACATCCCTTAATAGGGTGTACAATAGACAATTGAGTTGGGCAGCAGATTGATTATGTCACCTTCAGTTAAAAAAGTGTCTGTCTAAGAAGATGCTGTTCTTTGATCTTACAAACATCTTATTTTGTCAGACCATCAATCAAACAGTGCTATTACACCGCTGCCAAGTGCCTGCCACTACAGCTTTATCACTGCAAAAGATTGCCATTTCTTTAAAATTATGGCTGGCTCAATTTTATAGGCTTACTGCAGTCCCCTGAAACCCAAGCTAAACCTCCTGACTCCCCTGAGTCAATACATCAGCCAGAGCTGCCAGCTCCTAAGTAATAATATAAATAATAAAAATAAAGGTAAGCTGCAGCACTTGTGTGAGCTGCCATCTATTTACAGTATGATCAGTTTAGATGCATGAATAAAAACAGAATTTATAAATCACTTAAACTAAGCATTTTATTTGAAACATACTTCATACTGTATGAAGTGCTATCTTCATACGTTTTGGAGGAAACGGGTTGAACTTTGCAGCTCTGTGACATTTGGTTTGTAATTGCATCTGAAAAAGACTAATCCACAGATCTCACTAGGTCTGAGAATTATTTTCTACCACCTGCTAACTGTCTATCTCTGCAGAGAACGAGGGGCTTGCAAGTCTCGTGGATTAGTGACTCACATGTGACGACACAGAATTTGTATTGGCATTCTTCTGAGCTGAGCTACACCCCAGTGTGTCTACTCCTGGCGCTCTTCCTTCAGGGAGGAGAGGCACACTTCAGTGACTTGATTAACAATGGGGATAAGTCCAAATTTGAATGAATTACGATATACTTGGACAGTGAAGTGCCTGAGCCCAGCAGCATGTTATGATTTTTTTTTAAATACATAAAAAATTAAGCTTTTTAATGGTCTTTGAATGCATTCTCTAAAAAATGAGTCCATCTAAAATTTTAACCAAATAAAAGCTTAATAGACTGACATGTCAAAGGTTTGGTGAGTCAGTAAAAAAACTGGTTGTAGTTATAGCATGTTGCTGTAGAAAGTGATACTGGAGTCGAAACATACACCAATCAAACAACTTGCCTAGTGGCTACACTTCTGGAAATAAATACAATGTGGTTAGTTAATTATTTAATTATTCATTTTCACATATATTCCTTATGTTAATGCTTGATCACAGGACTGATGCCTGGTCCTATCAGGGTCTCCAATAGTGTCTATTTATTCTGCACAAGTGAATGTGAACACACAACATTGGGACACATAACAAAACAGCCATTAATAATACAAATTTACTGAAAATGTCCTCCTGTGAGACTGCAGCAGAAAAAGACACTTTACTAACAGTAAAATAAAAACATCTGCGATAGAGCTTTGAAACTAGGGGATTGTTTAAAAATTATATTACTAAATCATTAGTAAGTTATTGTCATACTGCTATACACGTGTAAACATGTACCGTGCTCTCTCTTTGGATTCACTTGTTCACATCAAACAGCTTTAAGAAGAAAAAAACTTCACTTTAGCTCCTCTCAAAACCTGAATCAGATTTATTTAATAGTTACTAGGGCTGAACGATCTATCGTTTTTCGACCGATAATTGCGATCTCAGACAACGCGATTTTGAGATCGTCAAAGCCACGGTTTTTTGCACTGCTCCTAACTAAATCAGGTTTTGTTTTGTCAAATGCTACGGCTGAAAACGAAAAGAAAACGGAGGAACTGGTCCCTAAAACGAACTCCACCTTTATGTTCGGTGCTGTTTTTGCCAGGAGCAGCAGCGCGTCTTCTAAGCCTGTGTCTGTGTGTGCGCACGACGTGTGTTGCAGTGGAAGGGCCACGTGTATACGAATGTATTATAATGCTACGAGCACGTACGCGCCCACCTCTCTGAACATTACCAGCTCGTTATATTCAGGTTTGCTGCTGTTGTGCCGTCAGCAGCTCTTCTACACCAGCTAATGACGTCACCAAATTTGTTCCAAATCACATAAAACTTTAAGAGTTACTTAAGTCTCAATACTGTATTTATTGTTTAACCTTAGGAGGCAGACTTCAGTCTGTTTAAATGACTGTTGAATAATACTTCACAGAATTACATTAGTCTTCTTTTTAACCTATTTGAAATAAAACTTTATTTTGTTCTGTAATTGTTATTTAAATTTTCATGTTTATTGAAAACTAATAGTGAGTGCACGTTATCAGAGTTTACTTTTAGATCTACTGATAGTTTTTGAGAAGTGACAGAGTAGGCTACCTGAAGTCATTTACACAGAAACATGCAAATTAGTGTCAATGTAAAAACAAATCATGATAAAATCGTGATCGTGATTTTATCATTAAAGAATCCTGATATAAAATATCGCCCACCCCTAATAGTTACTAATTTCTGCTCCGGATGTCGTCAGAAGGAGACGCAGCAGCTCTCAGCACAGAGCAGCAGTAGTCAGATTTAATTTAACTGATGAAATGATTGCAAAGGATTTTCTATCAAAGCGAAGAGCAAACGCTCATAAGGTTAATGATGAAATATGTAAAAATGTATCTGATGATTGCAGCAACAACTGTAAGCATTTATCTTTCTAACTGCTTTCTGACCACCACATATGTACATGCTTGAGTTTTCTCTGGTTTTAGCCATGATTTTTCTGGGGTTCAAAGGATGAGTGTAATGCAAAAGCCATACTGATTTTGTCAAGGAGAGGTGCAGCCAAAAAACCTTTAATGTCATTTTTCATGTGCACTGTGGCTAACTGACAAAGGGACAAAAAAAAGCTTTCCTCTTTCCATATTTCTGGCAGTCAGGAAGAAAGATGTGTCTTAATGGAAAATCAAAGTGCTCTTGCACCTCGGAGGAATGTCACACATTTTTCCTCGATGTTTGTGCTTATTTCCTAATCAGTATATGTGTCCCCTGTGGGAATGAGACACAACTACACACAACTAAACAACTATTTTTGTGATGTGTGACATTTCCTGCCAAAACATGGAATAGAGAAAAAAAATAAGCTGGATTTACGTGTGTAATTCAATAGTACAGATTTACCAGCATTGTTATGTAAAACTAGCTCTGTTCTCAGTTGATCATAAAAAGGGGTTACACACTTCAAATGTTGTTGTTACACTCCATCCTGGTATGCAGACTGATAGAATCAGACTGTAATAGAACACTTTCAGAAACACCATGCTTCCCAGCAGCACCTCACCTACATACTGCAAACTCACAAAGCATAAACATAACACTTGAAAAATTAATGTCTAAAAGAAACCCACACAGCCAAATAGAAAGGGCCTCGCACAGTTTCTCTGTGTGTGTCTTACAAATAACCACACAATCTTGTTAAGATTCAAGCAAAATATTCTTCAAGGGTGCAACCTTTAAGTCAAGCTAGCCCCATGTTTGCACCTGGCAGTGTGTGAAAAAAGGTGAGCGGGGCAACGTCAGGGAAACAAGTCTCTAATGAAAGTTTGCCTCTTTAGAGGTCGAGACACAACATTTCTGCCGACTGCGCAGCCAATGCTTGCTCACCCCGCCAGAAATAACAACCCACGCTTTCAAGAGCTCTCAAATCATACCATACAGATTCCTCTGGGGTCTGAGGACCATTTTTGCATTTGCAAAAGCATGTGACGTGCATGCCCTGGGCAGGCAGAGCTCAGCACCAATAGGCCGTGTTGCAGGCAGACATTGTAGAGAAAACTGAATACTGAATAGGAGTTCATCTGAATCCCAGGGGAGTGTGATGCATTAGGAGCTTGGTGGGGCTTTTAAAACCTTTTGATGACATGTCTGAGATTAATAGAAGGTACACCCTGACAAGGAGAATCATCAGGAAGGCTGCAGAGCGTTGCGATAACAGGAAACTTAAGTTAAGTAAGTTGAGGTCAGACTCATACAGGGCCACATTAGGTGTCAGCACTCTTTAATCAGCCAAATCCTTTTAAATCCCACGTCACTGTTATCCAGGGAACCATTAAATGTTTACACATCGACAATCAACATCCATGCAGACCAATAAAACAATCATAATTTACTAAACTAAGCACTAGCTTCAGTGAAGTCAAACACGCAACATGCAAAATGGGCAAAATGGGTACTACTGCTTTTGTTTGATGCAGAGAGTGCTAGATTATAGACTAGACCAGGGGTGGGCAATTATTTTATTGCGAGGGCCACATAGACTTCCATAAGCAAAGCAAAGGGCCACGCTTTTTTCATAAATAATAATATAAATTGGAGACCACTGGCACAGTATCTACCTTTATAAATATGCTCCTGTTACATTTTCATCAATGTAAGAATCTTTTGCTGTCATTTACTGGTTACTCCTCTGTCCTCTCTGTGTATGTCCATGTCTACTTTGAGTGTGTGCTGGTTGTATGTTGAAAATCACACACAGTGCAGAGCAGCACAGATGATGAAAAGATATTTTTACAGAAGAAAACCATTAGAGTTAAAGTAAAAGTTAAAGTAGCAAATCCCAGACTTCTGAAAGTTGGGCAAGATCTGTGCTTTTTAAGAGCAGATGACGATGAAATATGTCAGCTTGCAGCACCGCGGTAACATCTGAAAGCGCCATAGAGTTTCTGTGTGCTTTACCGTACATTTCAGCATAGTCGCGCAGCATTTTTAAAGTGTACACAGCGTGACCGTCTAGAGTAGGGATGTCCCGACCAGGTTTTTTTGCCTTTGAGTCCGAGTCCGAGTCATTTGATTTTGAGTATCTGCCGATACCAAGTCCCGATCCGATACTTTCAAGATTCTCTATAAAGGCGGTAAATAGGATTTCAGACACGCAGCAGCTCATCAAGACCTCGCACCAAAAGCAACTGTCATACCTAGGCCTGTCATGATAACAGATTTTGCTGGGTGATTAATTGCCAAGAGAAATTATTACGATAATCGATAATATTGTCGTTTTGAGACCATGTTCAACTAATATAATGATAACGACATATAATGCAAGTACACCCTTTAAAGATCAATAAACTTTAATTTCTAAAGAACATTTAACACTGGAAAGGCCCCAATCATCAACATTATTATTATTATTGTTATTATTAATGATATTAATATTAATGTTAATATTATTATTATGAGTAGTGGTAGGCCTATTGCCATGGCTTATCTGAGCATAGTCAATGGAGTTAAGTCAAACCAACTAGCACGTCATGAGCAACAGAGAGCTAAACAACACGCACTCTCTGGGAGTGGGCTCACCTGTATGCACATGTGTTTGTGTGCGCACGCGTTTGCATTTGCATGTGTGTATGCGCATCAGGCCGCTGCAGACAGCTGCAGTGAATTTTACAAACGCCACCATGTAGACAGAAACACATAGAAACTGATAGCAGAGATGGCACAAGAGGACTGGGCAAGAGAACTAGAATGGGTGGCGCTGCAGCGAGTGCCGCCAGTGAGAAGGCAGAGAACTTCACTCGTACAATGCGGACTCTCTCTGAGAGCAGGTTCTATACATGAGCATGTTTAGTGTCGTGGTGAATTGTGGCAAAGTGTTGAAACGGTGTTGAGCAGCTTCACAGCTCTCTGTGTTGCTGTAACGTCCAAGCCCTGCAGCGCTGTGACGCACCGTGGCGACGCAGACAGCGAGCTGACCGTGGTCTGCTCAGAACATCCTGTAAACGTTACACAATGAGTTAAAAAAATAAGAACTACCTGTTGATTTGACACATTTTAAGACAGAAGCCGCGGGCCATATAAAGTCCGACGGCCTTTATACGCTATGACGCACCGGAGTGACGCCTTTTGTCATCCAGTCTCTTTGGCAGCGAGAGGGAGGGAGAGAGAGAGAGGAAAACAAACCAGCATGCAAATGTAATTTATCGCGGCCGAAAAACTTAACTTATCGTGCAATTAATTGATTTATTGTTTATCGTGACAGGCCTAGTCATACCCCTACGCTACAGGACACAGAGCCACCCTGCACAGAAGGCGTTAACTTTGAGAGCCCTAATAAATATATATCCGAGTCCTGATCGGGAGGTAACATCCGATTCCGATCGAGTCTGAAATCACGTAATCGGCCCGATTTCCGATCATGTGATTGGATCGGGACATCCCTAGTCTAGAGTAGCTGGGATTACGCAGTACAGCAGCATGGAAGAGACAAGGAGGGTTGGAAAGACGTTTCCACTAATGCCGTGCTCAACAGCTGACTTTTGCTGCCTTTGTTTTATATTGTGTGCACGGTCCACGGGCCACATTGAAGACGCAAGCTTTGCCCAGGTCTAGACTAGACTATAGCCTGAGTTTACGGTGAACTATCTGGGTGCCTTCAGGGTAGCGGTTTAAATTCAATGTGCTGTGTGACTTGCCAGATCTTAGGGCTGGACCTGAATATCCCAGATATCTGCTCATTAGTGGATATCCTCTTTTTAATTTTGGTATTGAATAGTTGTTTATTGTCCTTCTTGGCTATAACATTCTATAACTGCAGAAGAGGAAGTGGAAAGCTATGGGCTTTCATATCAGCTGCACATTTCTCCACACACACTTAAGGCACATAGAAATGCACTTAACATCCTTAACCTCCTGCAAATAACAGAGAAATCTCTGTAATAAAAACCTTAACAGCACAGAATATAAGATAAGATAAGAGATAAGATGAGTTTTTTCACTTTTCCAACTCTCTGTGCGCTTAATGTGAACCTGACCAACCAATGACAGCCTCCCTGTTAGGAAGCTACGGCTGAAAACGAAAAGACAACGGAGCCTGTGTCTGTGTGCGCACGACGTGTGTCGCAGTGGAAGGGCCACATGTATATAATAATAATAATAATAATAATGCATTGGTCTTATATTGCGCTTTTCTGCTCTGTTGGGCAGGCACTCAAAGCGCTTACATTGAGATGCATTATTCTTTCACACCACATTCACACAGTGGCAGTGGTAAGCTACCAGTGGTAGCCACAGCTCCCCAGGGGGAGACTGACGGAGACGTGGCTGCCAAGGTGCGCCTACGGCCTCTCCGACCACCGCCGATCCATTCATACGCATTCATACACCAGTGAGTGCACTGGAGGCAATGCGGGTAAAGTGCCTTGCCCAAGGACACACAACAACGACTAGGTCGAACCGCCAACCTTCCGGTTATTGGACAACCCTGCTCACCACTGAGCCACTGCTGCCCTTTATATGTATATATATGTGTATATGAATGTATTATAATGCTACGAGAACATAATGCGCCCACCTCTCTGAACATTACCAGCTCGTTATATTCAGGTTCGCTGCTTGTGTACATCAGATGCAGACAGAGGCAACAGCTAATGACGTTATACCAAAACAATAACGCAGGCATTTGATGAAGAGGCTCCATATGAAGACTCTAGTAAACGGTGGACAGAGGTGACAGCAGCAGCTTCATTTAGATGATGATGATTCCCATTATACTTTGATCTTGTGTTCTAAATCACATTGAACTTTAAGACTTACTTAAGTCTCAATACTGTATTTACTGTTTAACCTTAGGAGGCACACTTCAGTCTGTTTAAATGTTTAATAATACTTTACAGAATTACAATAGTCTTCTTTTTAACCTATTTGAAATAAAACTTTACCACTCGGTGCTCGGGCCCTATTGAAATGCAAGCAAATGCAAGCGTTTATTAGAGCCTGAGCACCGAGTGGTGCAAAGGCCCTATTGTAATTGCTGGTATTATTATTATTAGGGCCCGAGCACCGAATGGTGCAAAGGGGCGCTCACCCCTTAAGGGGTCAGGGACCAAAAGTTATCAAAAACGCAGCACCTCCTCATACCGTCTGGCTGTGGGGCCACCACGAATTTTACCCTTCGCCAGCGCACAGGAAATTGATGTATTTGTGGCTGTATCTCCTACATACTTCATCCTATGTGGATGAAAAAAATCAGGCATGCTGAGCCTGTCATTCTGAACAGATTGATATGCTAATGACCAGAAACTCTCATAGCGCCACCTACTGGGGCTATGGATTTTGTTCAGGCTGATTATCCATGTTCCACAACGCGTACTTGAACGAACTCCTCCTAGGGAAATACTCTGACAGACCTGTGATTTTGTCACCTGGACATGGCTGAGCAAAAGTTATCAAAAAAGCAGCTCGATGTTACACCGTGTGGGCGGGGCATCGCCCCAAAGGTGACCCTTCGCCACCGTACAGAAAGCTGCTGTGTTTCTTGATTTGTTCATCCTACCTGCCTCTTACTCTTACTATCATGACATCAGCCCCTGTGCACCTTTTCATATCACCTTATTGTCATACGAGGGCATGGCCACATGGCTCAGCAGCGCCCCCTAGAATGAGATCTGAGTCCCTGTTTGACCTACAGACATGAAAATTGGCACGCATAAATGTATCACCTCTAGACGAGAAAAATGTCTCTTGAAGCTATCCTCTAAATCGCACAGGAAGGCTGCCATTTTGAAAAAATTGCGCCATTTTGCATTTTTCACTTCCCGCACTTTTATGAACTTGTCCTAGGGGATTTGTCCAATCCACCTGAAAATCGGTCTGGTAACTCTTAAAGCATTAGGGACCAAAAGTTATCAAAAACGCAGCACTTCGTCATACGGTCTGGCTGTGGTGCCGCCACGAAGTTGACCCTTCGCCAACGCACAGGAAATAGATGTTTTTGTTCCTGTATCTCCCTCATACTTCATCCTATGTGGATGCAACTTTACACTTATGCTGAACATCTGACTTTGCACGCATTGATATATTGATATGCTACAGTCACTGCGCTGGCTGCTGGTCCCGCGGACCGCAAGGAGTGCGAGGGCCCGTCATCGCTGCTTGCAGCTTTAATTTTGTTCTGTAATTGTTATTTAAATTTTCATGTTTATTGAAAACTAATACTGAGTGCACGTTATCAGAGTTGTTTGCCTTTAAAATCTACTGATAATTTTTGAGAAGTGAGAAGTCATTTACACAGAAACATGCAAATTAGTGTCAATGTAAAAACAAATCTTGATAAAATCGTGATCGTGATTTTATCATTAAAGAATCGTGATATAAAATTTTTGCCATATCGCCCACCCCTAAGGCTGGTATAACAGGTATGATGGGAGCATCACTTTTTTCACCAGATGTTTCTGTCGCTCTTGATCAAGGCACATCTTAACCAATTAAAAGTCGTTTTCTTATTGCTACACAGCTGTTTAGTCCCAATTCCAGATTCAGACATTCAGACACGGTTGTTTTAAGGAATGAATTTACACACTTAACATTTACCCTATAACGCCCGCACACATACATCAATGGTACAACCACTGGGGTCTTTCCCAATGACAAGGTGGAGGGAACAAACTGCCAACCACATCTGTCTAAGCTTCTGTGACACAAACTATAATGTATTTGTGTGCCAAAATAACACACAAACACACTTATAAGTTGAATACTGGCCATGCTATTGCTAAAATGATGTACCTGTATATACTGAATAATAAAAACACTATTGCTAAGTGAGGACACTATTGCTATTGTGCAATCTTACGGTTTCCATATGCCTGCTTTGTTCTGTGCACAAATATCTATGTGATGGTAACTATACTACACTACTGCCATTCTCGCAATCTTCAGTTGAGCCTTTTTATGTCTGTATGTGTGGACAAGTTATAGGGAGGGCTATGACCTCTGCTCTTTTCTCTGCCAATAACTGAAAACTGTAGCACAGAAACACCAAAGAATATTTAAAGGTACAGTGGACTACACATATGCTCACAATTTTAAAAATAACTACTCTAACAGACATCTGTTTTAGTGAGAAATCTATTTTATTCCTTTGCCTTCAAAGGATCAGAGGTTGCGTTGCAGCTAAAGAAGTTTTGCTGACTGCTATAAATGAGCTCCCAGTCTTAATGGCACACAATCACCGCCTTCCTGATGCCTGTATTGTTATTTTGGAGGGTATTTTAAGCAGGCAGTTGGAAGAGACAGGGAACAGCCAATTATCACTGTTCTATTTAGAGGTTTTTTTCTGTGTGTTGGCCAATTTGGAGCCAATTAACTGGTGCAATACTGCTTGACACCATGCAGCAGAGAAAAAACGCTGATAAAAAAGACACAAAATAATATGGTATAAAAAATGAAGGGAGGAGGAGGGCAGACTGATGAGGGAGAACAGAAGAGGCACAGTGGGACCAATGTTGAACATTACTGGTTAAAATTTGGCAAAGAACTAAAAACAAAATGTCCAAATTAGGGCTGTAATCTCGACTGGTCGACTGGTCAATTTATTAGTCCATACGCTACCAAAATTCTGATTGGTCGACTTTTTGTAGCGTTATTTTATCAGGTGGAAAGTACCAAGTGCTAATGGCGGTGTTTTCAGCACACCTGTTTCACAGGTAACGGTCTATCTTTGAACACCCCCTTTGTTTTCACTACTTTAAGTCAGTCCTCCTCTACTATGTCAGAGACATCTGCAGTGTGGGAGCATTTCATGAAAATAGCCAATGAAAACACTGTGTTTTTACCAAGTAGCAACTTAAAGGTAGTGTTAGGGGTGTGTGATTTGACGATAAATGATCGTGAAGGATTTGAACGTGTCGGTGATCTGCCAGAATGGACAGATCGTTTTATCGTCCATAGAGCACGTTCTATTAATTGCAGTTCTATGTTCGCGCAGCCGCATGAGTTTTTTTCCACTCGGCCAACTCTCAGTGCACCAATGACCAACCAATGACAGCCTCCCCGTTAGGAAGCTACGGCTGAAAATGAAAAGAAAACGGAGGAACTGGTCCCTAAAACGAACTCCACCTTTATGTTCAGTACTGTTTCTGCCGGCAGCAGCAGCGCGTCTTCTAAGCCTGTGTGTGTGTGCGTGTCATGTGTCGCAGTGGAAGGGCCGCGTGTATACGAATGTATTATTATGCTACGAGCACGTACACGCCCACCTCTCTGAACACTACCAGCTGATTTTATTCAGGTTCGCTGCTGTTCTGCCATCAGCAGCTCTTCTACACCTGTGCGTGTGTGTGCGCGCGCGAGTGGGAGGGCCGCTTGTGTACATCAGATGCAGACAGAGGCAACAGCTAATGACATTACACCAAAACAATAATGCAGGCATTTGATGGAGATGCTCCATATGAAGACTCTAGTAAACAGTGGAGAGGTGACAGCAGCAGCAGCTCCGTTTTTCCTTAGATATGATTCCCATTAAAGTTTGATCATGTGTTCTAAATCACATTGTTTACTATTTAAATGACTGTTGAATAATACTTTACAGAATTACATTAGTCTTCTTTTTAACCTATTTGAAATAAAACTTTATTTTGTTCTGTAATTGTTATTTAAATTTTCATCTTTGTTGAAAACCAATACTGAGTGCACGTTATTCGAGTTGTTGTTTGCCTTTAAAATTTACTGCTAGTTTTTGAGAAGTGACTGAGTAGGCTACCTGAAGTCTTGTCAGTCAAGTGTCAATGTAAAAACAAATTGTGATAAAATCGTGATCGTGATTTTATCATTAAAGAATCGTGATATAAAATTTTTGCCATATCGCCCACCCTTAGTTAGGGTAGGAGATTTTAAAAACTCAGTGAGAGTCAGCCAGATTTCGAAAGTAAACACACGCCCCTTTCTCTCGGAGCTCACCCTGAAGCCACGCCTCCCAATCACATGGACACGCATTACCTGAAGACAAGTCTGTGACTTCAGCCATCATGTACGTACCTCTCTGGTGTGCGCAGAGCAGGAAGAACGTGACAACCAGCCTGTACTCCATGCAGGGTCGTCCCGGAGGATTGGCTGATGTTTTTAGCGTTTTATAGCTTCCACAGATGATTAATATTCTTCGTTTTAATGAGAAACTGCCTAACTAATTGGTTGCTATCGGATTGTAAAGAGAAGTTACACTAATTTAACAAAAAGTGTATCAGAATGAAATCTCCTACCCTACCTTTAAGCTTTTACAACTAAGTCTCACAAAGCATGTTTGCAATGTGTTCTGTGGTTGATTGTTGCAACTCTATTCAATGTATGTGGTCTCACCAGACACACACCACATTTTAAGAAGACCCAAGAAGCAACCCAGAAGCGACGCTCCACTCTGCTCAGCTAAGATAACCGCTGTCATTAACTCATGCATGTTGTCAAAGTCTAAGCAACAAAAATAAAAGTTTTGCCAAATAATGTGAAGTCCATGCACATTTCAATCAAACCTTTTTTACATCGACTCAGTCCCTTATGGTGATTTATGGATGATAAATGCTTTATTGAGGATTCAGCTTTATTATAATACAGATAATGTGTGCATGGAGAGTAAGAGAAAAGGAAGGCGAGCAGAGTAATCTTCCTTTTCCTCCCTTACTTCCCGCAGGTTCTTGCTTCACAATTAAACATGTAGTGGCTAGAGTCTGTTGTGGAAACTTTTCTGCTCAGGTGAAAAATGAAATAGAGACTTCTGCCGGCCGACAAGGATTTAAGCTGGATCCATACTCCGCGAGAACAGAGAACTCCCTCCCCCCTGCAGTCGTTACGCCCACAAAATGACGTCATTTTTTATCTCGGACCGCCCGTTGTGCAGTGATCGTGCACAGGGTCCGGGCAGAACGCTTTCTCTCAAGGCTGTGCGTCAACCATGCTGTGATTGGTCGGAATTTATTGTGGGCGTGATGAATGTGGAGAAGCGCAAGGGCTTCAGGTGCAGAACACACAGACAGAAGGAGGAAGTGCAGCGACGATGGACAGTTAGTTTAGATGAGCAGCTGGCAAACAGCTTCTGGAGGGAGAAACACGGCGCACAGAGGAGAGTGTCTGTCCACAAGGTGGCGATAAAAATTAATCCCAGTATTGATCACGGTGTTACAGTGGCTCGCGCACATTAAACACTGGAAGACGGGATGTATTATCGCAGACATCCACACGTTCAAAGAATTAAACTCACACAGACCAGAGGTCTGCTACAGTCAGCTACACTGATCTTCTATCTATTGTCATGCTATACACCCTCTTCCATGAACATTATCAGCTCATTAGGCCAGGTAACCACGACTGTGCTCACAATTTACAATACAATTGCATTGTCAACTTTTTGTGTGTGACGTGCGCTGCGTAGGGAGGGCCGTATGAGGAGTTCTGCACACACACGTCTCGCGAAGTATGGTACCTCCATGCCGAAAATAACTTTTTTTTTCACTCTTACCACCCGTGGAGCGAGTTCTCTTTTCTCGTGGAGTATGGAACAGCCTTTATTCTTTGCAAAGAAGGTCAATCAAAAACACTAGCAGTCAGAATGAATGAAAGACCCCGAACATGGGGAACATGTCACAGTTATACCTGCAGCAGCCTCCCCCCTCCTAATCAAGTCACACCCTCTTCTAGCTGGTCACAGACCCACTGTCTCCTGGTTATACTTTGAAGTTTTAAGTTGGCTTCCTGGAGTGTGGGATGCTAATTCACACCTTAATGATATTTTCCTGGAGTCCCGTAGGTCACGGAGCCATTTGTCTCCTGATCGCACCTTGAGGCTGACCCCCTGGAGTGTGGGATACAGTTTAGGATAATATATCATAATATAACAAATATTAAGGAGTGACTGCATATACAGATATTAAAATTTCCATCACAAGTCCAGCACATATGCTCTATATAAATGATTTTTACATGAAGTCCATGGCCTGGAAAAGCAGCGCTTGAAAGCACTCCACCCCTGAAACGTTCCTGGTTGGACCTGAAGTCATGATGAGGACGGAACAAAAACGCACTACATTTTTGTATGAATGCAATGAACAATTGACAATCAATGACAAAACTAGTTGCCTGAATTAATTGTATATTATTTACATCATCTCACATATTCTTCACCGTGCAGACCTGGACTACAGGTTGTGGCCCTGCAGGTGATGATGAAAGCAGGTAAGGAGTGAACCACCTCACCTGCTAACTGTATCTGACAGTTGCAAAAATGCACAAGCACACATTGTGTGACGTTGTGTCCTCTTCTGCGCATGTGGGTCACTTCAGGGCCGCAGTCCATTCACACAGGAGAGTGGTAGCAGTCGCATATTATTTTGTAAACACCAAAAAATCAGATTTCACCAAAAAATCCGAATTGAGCATTAAGACCTGCAGTCTGAACGTAGCCTTAGCAAAATGCTTGCTTGTTTAGGTGTAGTTTTTATTGCTGCTACATGTCCTTGATATGCTAAAAAAACATTTTGTTTTATCAGCTCTTTGCTTGTCCTTGCTTGCTTATCTATATTGGTATGCAGTATATGCCAAACACAGAGTTAGTCTAAAGTTAAATTTAAACAGTGATAGCTAAATAATTGATCAATTAACAAATAAATCACCAGTTACCAAAGCAATTGTTAGTTGCACCCAAGATCCAAGATTGCTAGTCTGCACATTAGCTCTATTCAAAGCTTTAATAATACACAGATTATTAGCACATATCTGAGTCTAATTAAATCAGTTGCACTCACAATACTGACCAACTTCTTTCAGTGAACATGTTGCTGTGGTGTTTTTTTCTTCATTTCACATTGTGTGCTTCACAACATAATCAACATAATGCCACTGCTACTAACAATATACTGACCTCAGACAAATGATTACAGCACTACAGACCACACAGTCCTTTTCCAGGTTTTCAAACAGGACTGCTGTGCTGGAATCTCATCTGACAAAAGGCTGATTTATTTACTGGAGTCAAAACTACATACCGTCAGAGAAAACTACACACACACAAACACACACAAACTCCGCCTGTCTCTCCCTCTCTCACACACACGTGGGTTGTTAGCTCCATTAACTTGGAATAGCTTTCTTGAATGGAGGTTATTGTTTGAGTATTATTTAGCCCCGGAGTAGCTCAGTCCACATGACCGGACAGGGTGATGCATCCCCTCTCACACAGTTTGACCTTTCTGTGTCTGCATGAGAGAGAAGGTGCTGAATGCAATCAGCCTAATGTCATTTCAAATACAATCTAACCTTACATACTACATTGCAACTAGGCATACACGTGTAGGCAGTTAGATTTTGGATGACATAATCCAGATTAGAATCTGGGCTCTTCTACTGCACAGTTGCACTGTACTCTGCCTTTTATGGACACCGTACAAAGAGGGACGGAGCTGATTCAGTGGTCAGAAAACTTAGTTGATCATCCATGTTAAAGTAAATGGAGTTTATTTTTACTGCATGAAAACCAAGACAAAGTTTTCAGATTTATTAACATCTTGTGTTAATTTCGGCTTGAATAAAACAACTAAATAATGTCAACTTTAAGAACGGTTACACCCCGTTACCTTTGCGAGGAGGGGGGTTGATTGTATGAGCAGCCGGTGATAAACCCGATTGTGTGTGTGTGTCTGTGTTATTCGGCAGCTGTATGTTGGTGTTTTGGGGTGCAGCCTGTAACAACACTCGTGAATGAATCACAGCTATCTAGAAAAGCTCTTTAAGGTGATGCGTGCTCTGCGTTTTAGCCTGACAAGCAACGCGACACTAAATTAGCAGATTTTTAAAAGGGATTCGGCGCATGCTATCCTCTTCTTAAACCTGCAGCCAAAAACGCGAACAAAGTTTGACTTGGAGCACATTAAAACACTTCCTGCCTCACTTCGACTTTGTAATGACACACATATTCTTCGTAAATATTTTTTTCTAATAAGCTTCAATGGTTTCAACACGCAACTGGTAGATGCTGGAAGAAGTTTGACGGCGCGTCCGCTCTTTTTTTTACCTTGTTCTCCGGTGTCTCCGCGGGCTCTTTCCAGAATGCCACTCAGCAGCAGAAAATAAAGAAAAACAAGCAAACGTCCACATGTTGCCGGTGATATGTGGGCATTTTTCTGCCTGTGTTTACTGTACATCCCTGTGACCCTCGGTACCGCCGGCCGTCCTCCCTTTCCTCGCCGTTGTTCAACTCTGCCTCCCTGTCTGAGTCCCGTGAGCGTCGAACATAGCGTAATATACACGACTTCCTGTCAGGACTGTCACAATAAAAGTACCAGGAACAGTGTCAAAACCTACTACACAGTATATCATTTTTTTAAAGTAATATTATATTATTATTATTAGTAGTAGTAGTAGTAGTAGTAGTGGTAGTATTTTAAATGTTGTAATAATTGATTTATAATTCTTATATGTTGTATTGTTATTTTTGTATAATTCTAACAATCTGTTATAATACAACTATTTTTTATTTCTAAATATTTAGTACAGGCCCTGTCCTATCAGTGCTAAACATGTTATCTTCTATTATATATTATGTGTACCACGTTGCACATGTTAACATCTTGGACATGTGCAGTAATAATAACACACTAAGAAAAGACTTGTATGAAGTTGACTTGAGTATGAAGTCTCAGCAGCCGGGCTGCAGCAGCAGCAACAGGAAATGCACATTTAAGTTATTTCTAATCTACTCCTGTTGCACACTTGCCCAAAGAAGGGTCTAATTTTAGGATTTGCATCATTATTTGTAATAATTATATATATATATATAGGAAAGATATATACATGATAAAATAAACTACTACTAATAGAATAGTAGTAGTAGTTTATTTTATCATGTATATATCTTTCCTAACTTATCCTTTGCTGTCTGTATCTGCTGTTGCAAAAATGCAATTTCACCCTTCACAGGTGAGTGGAGGTAGAAGTGGTCTGTAAGAAAACTGTACAGTTCATCAAAAACTAAATTAAATTAAATTTAGTGGGGCCAGGACAGTCCCCTGAGGGGCACCCGTGCTACAAGTGAGCAGGTCAGACACACAGTTCTGGGTTCTCACAAACTGTGGTCGGTTTGTGAGGTAGTCCCTGATCCACTCTGATAGCAGGTGGTCCACCCCTGTCTGCTCTAGTTTGTCCTTCAGGATCACCGGCTGGATGGTGTTGAAAGCACTGGAAAAATCAAAAAGAAGGTGATTCTCACAGTGCTGCCGGGCTTCTCCAGGTGAGAAAGAGCTCGGTGTAGCAGGAATGTGACAGCATCTTCCACTCCGACATTAGGCCTGTAGGCAAATATATATATAGTTTTTGTTAATCTGGGGTCTATAACTTAAATATGTGCAATAGGAGTGATTTATGAAGGTCAGATTATTTTGTCCTTACGAACATGTATCATCTTATATGCTCTCTTTCAGTTCTTTTTTATAATTATGCTGTTGCTGTTTCAGCCTGTTTGTGGTACAGGAAACAGGGCTACAGTGGTTGTGAAGGACATGTGGTCATCATCAGACCAATAAGCTAAAAGCAATACGATGCCTGTATTCAGGCATGAAGTTTCATGTGACAAGTTGTGGAGTGCATTTAATTCAGCTGCTACCTACATAATGTTTTCCTTTAACCTCTGTAAGCGGAGGACAACACCTGGCCTGTTTTTCAGAAAGCTAATCAGCCTGACAACCTGCAGCTGTCACAGCTGCAGATACTTAGCTTAATGGCTGTCCCTTCAACACCATTAGCTGCAGTGTAGAGAGGCTTCAGCCTTTATGTTCAGGCACTTTTTATTGTATTCATATTGATTAATTGATAACAAACTAAACATAATAAGATTATATTTTATTTATTCTCCAGTTTTCTGCCCTGTGATGGACTGGTGACCTGTCCAGGGTGTACCCTGCCTCTCACCTGTAGATAGCTAGGATAGGCTCCAGCCCCCAGTGACCCTGCACTGCAGGACAAAACGGGTTCAGATGATGGATGGATGGATGAATTCTCCAGTTCTCATGCCTTAAAATCTTAGACTTTTATTTTGAAGTCAAAAACAACCAGCATCCGGTTGCTTGACTGTGTATGGCTTTTCAGAAAACAAGGCATGGATTTGAGTTTTGTTCAAATAAAAATACAGAGATGGATTTTTAGATAGAGTGCAGAAGAGATCAGAAAACTGAGATATCAAAATTAATGATTATTACCTGCCCTGAGACACTGAAGTTGCTTCCATCATTAGGTGCTGTGCCTGGAGGCTAAATTAGTGTGAGAAAGAGACAATTATGTACAGAACTAGTATTTTATATCATCATACAAAGCAGACACACATGGATGGAGTTGATACCACTCCACCACTAAGGAGCAACTAAATGTTAGCTGAAGTTAGTTGATGTAAACACACAAGCCATTAGAAAGGTTAGCACCAGAACTCTAGTCTGACCAGCGATCCTAACTCTTTTACAATATGACACTTTATGGTTTGGAGGACAGCAAAGAAGCCTGATTGAGCCAGATTGAGTGTGAATAAGTGAGTAAAAAAGATGGATTTGAAAATAAGTCTGAACATATCTGGCTTGAAAGCTATCCGGATTTGATCCCCCTCAAACTGGGTTAACTTTCCCAAATCTGAACGGGGTCTTTAGAATAGAATAGAATAGAATAGAATATACTTTATTAATCCCTTTGCAAAGGTCCCTCAGGGAAATTTGGGTACCAGCAGCAATACAACACCGACAGTCAGAGCAAGAGTTAAATAGAATAAAATAGAATATAGTACAGTAAAAAATAAAAGATAAGAGGAATTATGTACAAACTTTGCACACCAGCATAGATGGTAATGTGATATAGTGCAGTAAATGTAAACAAACATTGCACAGCAGCATAGATGGTACAGATTATTGCACGTGTGTTGTATCAGGCGGGCTGTACTCCTCCCTCCTTCTTGTACAGGCCTTCTGTACAGCATGTCCAGTCCAGCTTGTTTGTCCATCCACAACCCGAGGTACTTGTAGTTGCCAACAATCTCCACCTCGTCGTCCCTGATGGTCACTGGGCGTGGCTGTGGGCTGGACTTCCTGAAGTCGATGACCAGCTCCTTAGTCTTTGAGGTGTTAAGCTGGAGATGGTTCACCTGACTCCAGGTGACAAAGTCGCTGACTACACTCCTGTACTCATCCTCTCTATCATCCCTGATACACCCCACGATGGCTGTGTCATCTGCAAACTTCTGGATGAGACACAGTTCTGAGTTGTAGCAGAAGTCTGAGGTGTAAAGGGTGAAGAGGAGGGGGGGGGAGCACCGTCCCCTACAGTACAGTAGTGTCTTTCAAATTCGAATAAAAGATCCAGAAGTGAAATTGTTGTTCCCTGTATCTGTATGATAGATCGTAACACGGGAAACTTGCAAAATGATAACCCTAACCCTAACGGGCAAATTGCCGCTTCAAGCTCTTAATTTGTTGCTTGATACACAGAAGCAGCCGGCACTCTATCTTAATTCCAAATCACTGCATGTAGAATACCCCATCAGCCACACTCTGCTTGAGTGTGTGTGTTTCTGCTTTAAAGACGGCATAATGTGAGTGGTGGGATGTCAGAAACACAGCGCTGCCTCCCTATGTCCTAAAGGGTATGAATCATTGCTTATCAATTTGCATACAGTTTTGAAAATGAGGCACAATGAATAATGCATCTCAGGGCACCGCTTTCAATGTGGTTAGCATTTACTCATATCAGAGATGCCACAGAAAGTCACATGATTGGATTGTGGGGATTTATTGGAACAGTTGCCGGTACATCTGATCAAAACTCAATCACTAAAAAAATAGTAGCAAAAAATCTTCTGATGAGAAGGGCTGAAGAAAATTGCCATGCAAGTAAGGATTTCAAAGAAAAATGCATGGTGCCTACAGTGAAACAGCAGGTTGGCGTGCACTTTTCCAACACGACAATGATCCAAAACACACATCTAAAGCTACTGTTGCATTTCTGAAGGTTATTGAATGGCCACGTATGTCTCCTGATCTGAACCCAATTGAACATCTGTAGGGAATTCTGAAGCCACAAGTTGAGCATCACTCTCCATCCAGCATCCAGGCTCTAAAAGAGGTTATTTTTGAAGAATGGAAAAAGATAGATGTTGCAATATGTCGCCAACTTGTTCATTCCATGCATAGAAGACCTTGTGCTGTCCTTAAAAATCACAAATACAAATACAAATACAAATACAAAAAACTAGTAGTTTTTGTTGTGGGGTGTATTCATTTTTGCTTCAACCAATTTGAGTAAAACTGAAGATTTTGTGATCCAAGTTAGATTATTAACTGTTAATAAGCTGTTTTGGTGTTTACTCACTTCTTTCCTGCGACCCCTATTTTCGGCTACCATCGCTTGAGTCCACATTTCATTTTCAAGGCCTGAAATATTGACTTCATGTTACGTTGGTGGGGACAGACTGATTTTAGCTTACTGAAATGCATTGCATGCTCTATTTTTTCTTTTTTTATGATAGAGTTAGAGAGTTTAAACAGTTTGTGTCCCTTTTAGTGGTGTTTTCTCCTTTGACCACCTCCATCTCTCTGTACAAAATCATACAATCAGAACAGCTTTTGCTCTCACATCAGCTTATTGACTATCTTGCCCTGTGCTCTGCCATATCTGGTCCTGCACAATATGACATTCACAGCTTGGTCTGGTTCACAAAAGCTATCTTTTTCCTCCAGAGAACTCAGATCATGTGCTGGCAAGCTGCTTATTCTATAATGTGTGCATGTGTAGCACTCGGAGCATGCTGGCAGCCCTAGGATGAAACCCAGAGTCATTGTCTCTCCATCCCTTAGCTAGAGCGGCATGTTGGTGTCACACTCACTCTCTTTGACTTTGGAATTATTGCGAAGATTTAGACTTAGGCTGGTGGGAAAGGTGTGCTGGATAAGACGGATTTATTTCACCTCATCTGGAAAATGTTTCCACCTCCACATGACCACTTTAGTGACTCTTCATCCTGCTGCTGGGACATTGAACTTGTTCACTGAGCTCAAATGGCCTGTTTTTTGTCTGTTCGGGGGATATTGTCACTGCCACTTATTACTCTGAAAAGGTCAAAAGCTTAAACTGAGACACGTTGAAATACATCATCCCATTCACACAGATGAGAAGGACAAAGCACGGTGTCAATGGGTGGAATATAGGATTAACCTGTCCTTTAGGGGCCTTAAGGCTTACACAATATACTTTTTAGATGTGCTGTGGTGGTATCTATCTTTATATATAAGCTGGATATTTATTGAAAACAACAAACCCACCACTCTCCTCAGCAAAACAGGTGGCCTCTGAAACAGCCATTCTGCAGCCATCTCCCAGATAGCAAACCTTTTGGCTGTGGCTTGGCATACATCTAGCATTTTTTGGTTGTGTTTTGGCACAGCACTAAGGCTTTGGCCAAACGTTGGCATGGTTATGGATTACCATAAAAGACACGAGTTATGGCATATGTCTGGTTTGCCAAAACCCTGGCATTTGGCTTCATTGTGGTGTGGTTATGGCTTACCTTAATACATCAAAAGGCGCCAACGGTATTCCATCATATGGCTGAGTTATGGCATATGTCAAGTCAACCCAAAGAATGTGTAAAGAGCGGGAAAGCATCGTGACGTATTCGGGTTGCATTTTGGCATCTTTCTGGCAAGCCAAATGACTGACCGAAGCCCGGGAAATTTCAACAGCTACTCAGAGAAAGACGCCCTTCTTCTTCAGTTTCTCCAGCACATTCACTGAAGAGGGTAAGTGCACGTTACTATCTTCAAATATTACCCGTAACTACACAACTACAGGGAAAACAGTCCAAGATTTTCATGTGGATAACCGTTTAAACGTTAATTTCGCTTTTCCTTTCAGTTTTGGTGTGTTGCGGAAACAGTTCAAATGTAAACTTCAAAGTTAAAGTTTAGGCAGTAGACACTGAGGTGTTTTAACTGTATGCATAAGACTTTAACAGGTACTACGTCATATAATACATAATTGTAGATTAAATATTACATTGATACTCACTAACATTCGGTTATTTTATTCTGTTGAAATATTTCATTTACAGACTTGTTGCTGTTAACACAGCCGACGTTAGCTTATGTACGCAAGCGAGCTAACGGCTAACACCCCTTCGTGTTCTCTCTCCTCTCTCTCTCTCTCTGTCACACACACAAAGTGCCGCAACTCTGTACAGCTCCGGTGACACACAAGCAGGATCAAGCTTCCACAGGTTCGGTTTGTGTTTATCTGCAATAAAACAAATTATTTCTAATTTGTTTTCCCTTTTGTTTTCAGTGCGTAATGGCTTGCACTCAGTGGCAAAACAAGAGCCCTTTGTGGACGCCTGTCCACAAATAAAGACAGTATTGGTGAGTACATTTGAGCTCTTTAAGGTAAAGTAATGCAATAATGTGTGATTTAAAAATAATTATAGTAATTTTCCATTGCTCTCCTTAGGCTACAACTCTTGGATTGGTTGGGGGTGCCACCCTCAAAGACACGGTTTTTCAGATTCTAAAGAGGGCCATGAAAAATGACCTTGCCAAAAGATGAAAGCTGTTATCATTGGTAAGTTTCATCACTGTAATAGTTTCACTGCTGCCCTGCACTCCTATGTTCTTTTTTCCTTACAGTGCATTTTTCTCCCAAATGAATTTGCTTATTTACTTATGTTTACTTCCACTTTTCACTATTCACTTGTCATTGGTGTTGTAGCTACTTATATAAAAAATTGAGTAATTCAGTTTGTTTTGTCTTTGTTTGTGTGTTTCTGACTTTCAGATGCTGTGAGAAGAAACCCCGCCTGCGCCGCTGCCACGGACACAGACATCACAGCTGCTGGTTTTACTGGGCTAGGGATAGGGAAGGAGGGAGGAAAGAAAGGATGCTTTCTATGTGTGGTGAGGTTTAAAAAAAGAATAAGTAAAAAAATATATGTTTATTCATTATTAATGTTATATGTTTATTACTATTAATAATAAAAATGAATTGTGGTGAAACTGAGTCTTGTTTTTTTTTCTACAAATAGACACCATAGCCTATAATTTCACAATATAACTTTATGAGCATAGAGTGCTAAGATATAATGTAAATAAATAAATAAATGAATAAGCCATATGGCATAGTTATGGTTTCATTCTGGGTAACTTTTGGCTAATCTTTGGCTGAATGTGGGATTTTGGGAGTTTTGGGGGGCAGTTATGGCTATGTTTTGGAGTTCCATAGTGGGTTTTTGGCAGGTTTAGGGTTGATTTTGGCTTCCTTTGGTTATAATTTTGGCATTCCTATTTTGGGCCAAAATGGGGCCATGTGCCGTGCCAAAACTTTACCAAAATGGCAAGCCAGTTTTGGCCCAAATGTGGGCCATAATAATTTTGCTATCTGGGCTGTGGTCAATCAATACACTGTAAAAATAAAAAGGCTGAGAAAACTCAAATTTTCAAGGCAACATGCTGCGATAGATTTTTGAGTTTTGTCAACAATTTTTTAAGTTGTCAACTTAACTAAAATTTTCTAGTTACAATATGAGTTCTGCCAACTTGGAGTTCTTAGTTTATCTAAAAAGGATATTTTGGTTGGAGCAACAATTACTTTCTTATTTAAATACCTTGTATTTTCACATTTAACACAGATAAATAATATTGTGGTATAAACAAACAATTCTTCCTTCAACATGACAAAACCCTGCTTTTATAACAACTAAAATATTTTTGTGAGACCAACAATGATATTCTTGGAGCATTAACATGACATGTTTTCACATATATATGTTATTGTGTCAATAATATGCTGTAAAATATGACAACAGCACAGCTTAAACTTTGCCTATACTTTTATTGGCAAAATGACAAGGCATTCAACATGTGTCTGGCCTTTAAATATGTGCCGTCATACAACTCACCAGGCCTCCGCAACTGTTGTTCACTCTTAACTAAAAGTTGTTAAAGTCATTGCCACATAAAAGAGTCTGGGGGGAAAAAAACTAAAATTACAGCACCACTTCTTTGATCAGAAATACCTATAAAACTTCAGTGGTTAAGATGACTGGCCTGCTTCAGTAAACTGCAAGCACATACAAACTACACAGTGACAATAATATTTGGTTAGGCCACAACAGAATATAACCCTTTGACACATTTTGTGAACTGGCAACAGACACCTCCAACATTTTGCTCTTTCTATTTACAGCAATAGCTTTGTTTTCAGCGACCTTATGCGCTGTGAGCATCGAGAACCAAGTTCAAAAAAGATGAACTGGACTGCCTCAAATGTATAGGACATCTCCTTCGGATAATCAATGTTCATAGTGTACAACAGGCCAAAAAGATATGCAAAGGCAGTGCAGATGTCCGGCAAGTCTTGTAGGATGATGGCCCCTTCCAACACAACAGCCACATCAACTCCATTCAGTGCATCGTCATCTTCAAAAACAGTGAGGATGGCAACAGTCACATCACGAACCACCTGTTCCTCTGGATGAGTAGTCTGAGGAAACACAGAATGGAAACATGATTTAGAGTTAATGACAACTAGGAGACAGAATAATTCCACAACTACACAATGAGGCTACATTAAGAAACACTTTGGAGTAAACACAACCATTTCACCCCAAATTATGCAACGTTACTCTAGTAGGAACATGTCTTTTTTATGTGAGTAGAGACTTATAGTAGGTAATACATTGTATACAAGGTTATATTAAAATTGGTAACATTTCATTGTTTCTGTTGCTCTTTGGATAGAGTAAAAAATTGAATTCTGCACTGGCTGAAATGCATTGGCTATGAAATCACACAGTCATGTTTTGACTGTTAAGAATACTTACTGAACATTCCAGGAAAAACTTGGAAGTGTCATCTCGGACAAAGATGGGGAGTCCTCTCAGAGCTGCTGTTTTTCTATGAGCCAGAATGTCTGATGTCTCAACAGAAAAACACAATCAATCCATTAATACAGTGCCATCTTTAATTTAACTAAAATCACTTCAGGTCAGATCATGCTTTAGAACTTAGACATGGGATAAATACATTTCATTCATTCACTGGTAAAATTGTTTAGATTCTGGATTTCTAGATCAAAAATCTAAGAAAATTAGCATAGATAAAGACTAATTTGCAAATGTAAACCTTGTACTTGTACTAAAGGCCTTGTACTTACGCTTTTATGTTAGGTAGTCAATTATTGTATCTAGTAAGCAGTTGTGCTTGCTTTAAAAATAAATGTTTACAAATGATAATTCAATTATTAGTTATTAAATGTCACCAATGAACCCTTTGCATTTGCTGACACACTCTGACATCAAACTCAGGGGTTTGATGGTCTATGTGTGAAAAGTGTTTACTTAATATACCTTAATTTATAAATGCATTAGCTTCAGACGTTTACACTAAATTACCTGTTCATCAAGTGTATCAAGGATATCCTCCATTTTCTGGCCAAAAGCCCCCTTCCTAGCCCGGTACAGTTTCAGTAGGCGAGGCACATAAATGTCGAGGGATGCTCTGAATGACTCTAGGAGGTCTTTGCTTGTGATCCGACGAAATTCTTGAGAAATCTGAAAAGCAGGAAGTGATGTAATTTACAGTTGATAAGTACAAATCAATCATTCTCAATTGCAGTCACTGTAAGCATGTGAGACAAACAATTACACCAATCTCAGTCTTACCTGCTCACACGAAAAAAGTGCAGGCCACCTCTCCTGGACCTCTGATACCATGGGCTGCCCCTCAACGATCTCTTTACGCCTTAGAGAAAATGTCATTTCCATCTTGTGCTGTATAAGTGATGTGTCCCTTCTTTTCTTCTTCATTTCTTCAATTAGGTGAAGTCTTTCCTCTTCAAGAGTCAAATCATTGTGGTGTTGCGGATAATCTGGAACATGATTAACCTCTCCACGTTTGGGCCTTTTCAGGGTGAATGGACTGTTGTCCTCAGCACCACCTTTTTTTTTGCTGTTTACATCCACCTCATTGCAGCCAGCACGACGCAGCTTGGATCTGAAGTTTCCAAGCTTGTACTTGATGCTTGTTTTCCATCCCTCATAGCCTGTGATGCTACCTGGCTCCCTCAGGCATGGATACTTGAGAACCAGTGAAGAAGCAACAGATTCCAGTTCCTCTCTCTCGGGGTAGCTTTTGATTTCAAAAATGGCCTGCGCAATTTTGTCCAAAATTTCCATTTTGATTTCTCTGGTTACCTCAAGGCCCTTCTTTGAATTCTCATAAATGTCGTTGCCCTTTCGCAACTTTAGTTCCACATCATATGAGAACTTAGGGATAGGAAAGGGAGAGGGCCACTGTGTGACCTGCCTTAAATTGGTCTGGATGGAATCAGTAAAGCTAGACCCGATATCAGAGTGGACACTGGCTGTATCGAGGGAGGACACTGAACCAATAGACTGGTTAAGAGAAGAAGAATCACTGTCCCAAACAACATGCAGGACTGCACGCTCAGGGGGTAGTTCAGACATTGTTGTCAAATTGCATGGTGCATTTCCAAAGTCTGGATCTTCAAACTGCAATGAAAAATCACCTTGAAGTTCCAGTCTCTCTTTAATAACAGCAACAAGCTGGTCCACAGATTCTGGTACTTCAGAAAGCTGGAGTCGCCGGGCTTCTTTTGGAGAGATAACCACACGAAGTAACAAAGCCTTAAAAATGGAGAGAGAAACTACTGTAACTATAGTCAAAGTATTTGATTATTTGTTGCATCTGCTTATCAGCTTATCATTTAATCTCAAAATATTAGAAGTATCAGCCCAGGGGAGTAATAAAACTGTACTATAAGATGCAGTGCCACAGAAATAAATTCAATGATACGAACAAAGGGATGACGCGTTTTGTCACACTACATACCATTTCTTGAGGTCCTTTACTGAAGAATGAAAGTCCTTGTGGTCACCATCAGCTTTCTGCCAACTGTGTAGGCTGCGAGAGGGTGATAATCCACCAGCAAATCTTGATCCAGGAGTAAGAGTTCAACACAGTGACCTTCAACAAGCTCATATGACCTGAAATGTTCAATATACCAAGAAGAAAGTCTTTTACAGATGAATATCACTTGCTCAGCATTGACAAGAAGGGCCACAATCTTGTGGAATTCTGGGAGACCACTGCACTGCCCAGCAGATACAATCATGCCTTCAGCATACCGAGTTCCATGCAGGTGAACTGATTTAGACAAAGACACACTGTCAAGATGTGGGTACTTCTTCTGAATTTCACACTTAAGTGATATTTCCAGTTCCGAAACCTTGACCTCTTTTACAGATTCAACATACAGCTGTGGCTTGAAAATTTTCTGACTGTCTAAATGCAATGCCATCATTTGCTGATGTTTTGAAGAAAGAGTGAGCAGCACATTTTTCCAATTATGGGTGTCATGGATCACCTTTTTAAAGAAGCTATGCTTAGCTTCGAATCTCATTGTCCATAATTCTACCAAAGGTCCATAACAGCGGATGAGGTGTGGATAGTGGTCAATGAAATGGTGTTTCGGCTTGAATTTGAACTCTGGAAAGGTGCTGCAGAGCAACTTCCGATGGTCACGTAGTTTAGAGGACAAGTAAAACAGTGCTTCCTCCGAGAGCCTGTGGGACACTGCGATGTCAACAATTTCCTTAAGGTCCATTAAAATCTCCCATGCAGGCTCCTGTTCTGGTATCTTTGTCCCAATTATGAAAGGAAGCAGGCGCAAAAGTGTCCAGTTTTCATGAGCATTACCACCAATTGTTCCTTTTTCAAAGCTTGCTTTTGGGATCTTTTGTGGTTTGTTTACTTTGTCTGAATACTTGTAAGGAAATGCTTTTATGCAGTCATTCAGTACGTCAAATGTAATGTAACCTTTGGAGATAAGATGTTTCAAACAAAGGGATAGTTCTACAGGCACAACTCCTTCAAAGAGGTCATGCAGAGCATCTGGAGGAAATCCAGTGATTGGATGAAAGAAAAGTAATTTTTTCCTCAGCACACAGTCATCTTTTACCCCACAAATACTTTGAAGTTTCTCATTCTGCATAAGTTCTTCCACAAAAGTGTTGTGGTGATCAATATCCCTCAATGGAAAATCACTTAAGTCAACAGCTGTAATTTCGTCCCGGCTTATCAAACAAAACCGACAGAACTTCTCAACAATGAAACTTTCCTGAAAGCCTGCAAGGCTGTGTGCTGCAAGGTTATCTGCACACACACAAAAGACAGTGCCCTTGACATACTGATCCACAAAATTAACAAAAATTCCTTGTTCCTCTAGACACCTTATATCTTTAATCAGTGGTTCAAGAAACCTTTCATAACCATAGTGTTTAACATCCTCACTTTTACCCAAGACAGCAAGTTGAATTGAAGTGAGACTTGATCTGAGCTTGGCTGGCAAATTCAGAAGAACCCAATATACTGCAGTTATCTTGTGAATTTTTCTAGAGGTGCCCAGCGGGTTACAAACCTCAAACTCATCAATATACAACGCCAAACTGAGAGAAAGGTCTTGCTGTCCCAATAGCTTATTTTCTTTATAATACTTTCCGTCTCGATGAGACTGAAAATGTCCAGACAATGTTTGCTGATCAAAGACAACTTGGTTCACAAAATCAGCACACCTTAACAAAGACTCAAGCACCTTAGTAATTGATACATAAACATAAGCTTCTTTATGTGTTGTGATATAGAGATATTCAGTGGGTTCTATAATATGAAAGTATTTCTTGAAATATAAGTCTCTTCTGTGATCTGTTGACAAGGAACCTTTAGGTGATGTTGTTGAAACAAGAGGGTTACTCTGAACTATAGCTCTATGAATTTCTTCTAAAACAGATTCACTTGTCTCAATGTTATGCTTTGCAAGGATATCTTTGACACTGTTGAGGGTCTGAATGCTAGAAAAACACAGCAGGTTATGCAGCTCTTCTACAATCTTTTGTGTTGAATCTCTAGAGACGTGCAACACTGTTTGCATAGACAGAAAGAGACAGGCCAATTTGTGCTGGAGTGTCTCAGAATCTACAACTTCTGCAATCTCTTCAAAGTCATCTGGTCTCAAACTACTGAGATGAGATGATGAGGTCCCTGCATTGTCATCAGATAATGGTTCTTCAATATCAGCTCTTGCTCTAGTTCGAATATCTTTAAGTGTACAATTTTTATGGTTTCGACTTCGGTGAGAACTAAAGGATGAGCGTTTATTTGTTTCAAATGTACACTTTAGAAAGGGACATTTTAGAGTTTCACGATTGTTCAAATGATGTCCAAGATGGTTAAAAAAAGTTTTAGTACTGCAAACCTCTTTATAATCACACAATTCACACTGAAAGCTTGAATTCTCATCAGTTTTCACAGATGTGTGAAATCTAGAGAGGTGCGACCTTAAGGCACCAGGTGTTTTGAAGACGCAAACACAGTCTATATGAACACAAGGCCACTGCGCACCTTTTCCATGGTGAAGACGGCAATGTTTCAAAAGAGTGTCTTGACTGGAGCTTGTGAACTTACAAAACTTGCACTGCATACAATCAACTCCTGAAACACAAGAGACATATAACACAATTAGTTTCGTTGCAGACCTTTTCATTTGCAAAACAACAATTTTGCCAGTATGATATATCTTGAAGCATTAACAAAACCATACATGCTTTTTTTTTGCCTCGTCTGTTTTTTTAATGTATAAGGTTTTCTATCAGACTAAATAACATTATGAATAAAAAGCATAACATACATCCTACTTTCAGTTCAAACATTAGCGTGATGCGTGAACTCATGTATCTGCACTGACTGTTTTCCGAGCTTCTTTTGCCGTCATAATTTCTGAGCAATAACAATAATAATTTCTGAACAGCCAGCCGGCAACGACAGAGACTGTGACAGTGATGAGAGGGAAGCTGGCAGGTTTGAACTCGCGCAGTTGTTTCCTGTTTGTTGTACATTGTTGTAATAAGAGTAAAGTCAGCTACTGGTGGATGAAATAGGAATCACTGTGGTGCATCTGATTAAAATGCGGGACAACATATATCCGAAGACGGTCTTTATTTATTAATAAAGTGTGAACATAAAGTTCGAATCACAACAGGTATTCAGCAGCAGCCACTGTTCTGCCCATAGAAACACACACGCCGTTTCTCTGTCACTGCCACCGTCGACGGAGAGAGGCTGCACCGGTTCTCCTCACTGATATCCAGCCGGTTTTTACTGAATCACTACTGATAGAGATGTGAGCGGATGCGTAAAGGTTTCCTGGGTTTTCACTTCTACAGCGCAACGTAACTCTCTGTCTTAAAGCTCAGACGCAAGGGTCTGATCGGAGCGCCACAGGCGAGCATGAAAATTGTACATACACATTTCAAATTGTTATGCAGAATAACGTGGGAGTAACAAACCAATCAGCTGCATCTGTATTATATAAAAAGTAATTTCTTCATAATAAATAAGTTAGACTTAACTCACTGTTTTTCTCCCGTTCCCTTTTTATTTACGTACTGGTATGTTTTAGCTAACATGCGCCTTATAGTACAGTGTGCCTTATGTATGTGTCAAATACAGAAATAGACCCCATAATTGAGACTGCGCCTTATAATGCCATGCCGCGAAAATACGTAATTCTTGCTGTAACTGACCGAAAAAGAACGCGTATTTTGGCACACATTTGTGCCACTCTTCCCTTA
Organism: Parambassis ranga; assembly: GCF_900634625.1. NCBI lineage: Eukaryota > Metazoa > Chordata > Actinopteri > Ambassidae > Parambassis > Parambassis ranga. The sequence continues at coordinate 551,588 of NC_041038.1, forward strand.
AATGTTTCTCTCTGTCCACATTAAAGACACACAACCTCCCACAAACCACCCCACCCCCATAGTCACGAACTATGGCCTCCTTAAACTAATCAACGCATTCATTAATCTGAAATACTAAGCTAGGATGGACAACATCGTGAAACATTCTTTCATTGTTAAGGTAGTCACAAAAACATACACTTACGTTTTATGCAGAAAAATGCAGAAAAACTGTTCAAAGGCAGGCAATCCAGTCACTGCTGAAGACAAAATGGCTGAACAGGGCTTCTTTCCCCGCTCAGACTGAAAGGCTGGGTGTAATGCGCATGCGCAGATGACGTATGTGAAGTGAGAGAGTTGCATTAGCAAGGTGCTCAAATGCCAACTCTCATGTCTTTGTTGAGCTGACGAGAAAATATGAGTGTAGAGGCAGTTAGAGACAGACATGTTGAGACAACATGTTTTTCATCGTTGCATACAGCAAAGGTTCACTTTTGAGTCACATCAATTTTTAAATTGTATTAAGATCAACAACCGCTAGTTATCGTTTTTACAGTGTATAGTAAACTCACTGCACAGCAGTATGGCGAAGAGAGATGGAAAATTTTGATTTGAAATTTTACATTTAATGTAAGCAGGGGGATTGCCATCTTAGAACCTACAGTAGGAAAAGCTGGGGGAATCCTTTTGTTAGACACATCAACAGGAGTTTTAAGACCTTCAACATACTGTTTATCAATATATATTTATTACATGACATTACTCAGTGGCAGATCATCTTTGTCACCTTGTGTGTATTGCTTTTCTAGCTGTATTTCACATGTGTTACTCGACCCAGTTTGTAATTTTCTACTTCTGATTCCTCACCTTGCCCCAATGGATAATAATATGGATAATGGATGGCACCTGACCCTTTTGTTTGTCTTGTTTTAGCACTGAAGTCAAAACTGTCTGCTTTAATTCAACGGTTTTGAAGTGTCAAAAACCCATCAAACCATTCAGGAATTATAGCTATTAGCAAACATTTTTTGTGAGGGCTCATATCTAATGGAACATACTAACATATTTACAAACATAAGAATTGCCTAATACCTGGATATTTCCAGTCAATGACTACCTGTGCTGGCACGCTTTGCCTTCAGTTATTCTGCATTCAGTCTTGTCTTCAGTAAGTGCCTTTACACAGTGTGCAAGCTCATATATGTTGTATAGATCCCAGGTTAATACAGCTTGGCGCACCAAGCTATATGTGTTTTCCAAGTTGGATATTTTATAAAGATTGTCAAAAGAAAATCATGCATCTGCTACTTGTTTCTGGGACCTGACACTTGCCTTATCCTAATCTTAACCTTCCAATTCAATTGACTTTCAAAGCTTGTGTTCTGTTTAACCAGTCAGTGTATCTGAACTGTTGGAAATAACCTTTTATTCAACCCTGCCTTGTACTGAAATCAACGTAATGAGGAAAAGTTATTTGTTCTAAATAAATTCCCCGGGGCTCTGTCTGATCATCTGACTGCTTATGTTTCAGCCCCAGAATTTCAAGAATTAACCAGTCTACATTGACATTGCTCCTGCAGTGCAAAACACACAGAAAAGGACACCAGGGTGCCAGCATCCTTCTATTGAAGTGGTCATGATAAAGAGGCTGTTTGCATATAAGCACAGTGCTCTTCTAATGGGCTTGTTTGAACATGACCTAATGAAGTGCAGGAAATCAGAAGACCATGCAACTCAGTCATGTTAAATCTCAATCTGTTAGGATTCTGTGTCTCTTGAATTGTTTTCTGTTTAGTTTTCATTCCTGCCCTGAGTCTGTGATCTGTGTGTCTGCAGTTGTGTCTTGTGTTTCCTGTTTTATTTTGAAAGTCCATGTTTCCCCTTGTATTCCTGTGTGTTTTACTTCCTTGTGTTTCCCGCATTTAGGATTGCTTGCCCCGCCCTGACGTGTCTCACCTGTGTCTTGTTACCCTTCTGTATTTAAGTCCTGTGCTTGTTAGTCCGTCCGTGTATCCATGCCATGTTCCTGTGTGTGTTCCCATCCTCCCTTTTGGATCTCTGTTAGGTTTGATTTGTTTTTTACTGGTTTGTTCTTGGTGAGTTAGTTAGTTGTTTTTTACTCCTTTGATTTGTACTTTGTGTTCTGGGATGTTATGTTTTTGACCTTTTTTGGCTTCATTAAAAGCTCACTTTTAGTTCACCTCAGCCTTTGTGTCTGCATTTGGGTCCAAACTCCCCCATAACATAACACAATCTGTGTTTTGGTTAAGTACACTTGAGCAGAACAGATCACTTAGTCAACCAGTCACCTCTTTATTCTACAGGTCACAAGACTCCTATTTGTTCAAAGTGGTGTGGTCTTTTCAATATATTTGCTCTCTTTTCTGGTTCTTACTGGCTGGCTGGTAAAAATTATACCTGCAGTATACTGCAAAACTCATTTGACTGATCACTCACAGGGGGACTGGAGGTGCATGGGAACTTTCCCTCCACTGCTTTTCAAATGTTAATATCAAGGATATATGGAGGGATGCAGCCTGGCTTACTCATGTCATATCTGTTTCACCTGGCTTTCAATGGCACAGGAGGGAAAGAGGATTAAAAATTTCTGCAGTTTTACATGTGTTTGTATCATGGTGCTTAAAAGATCAGAGTGAGGCTTTGTGTGGTTAAAATGTGTTTTTTTCTCTGCAGTGATTATCCATAAATCTGCTGTTTCAAAAAGTGTAACAAGTTAGAATTTACTAATTCATATGCATGAAAGAAGATTAGGGCCAAAACGATTGTTTACGGATGTAAACAATCGTTTACACCTGTGGGTGTGCGCTCCACAGTATATGAATGACACGCATATGCACACTCACCCTTTCATTCATAGAACCGTGTTTAAACAATTGTTCTATTTCATATCAGTAAATCTGTAACCCTGTGACAACAACATGCCAAATCAGTCACGAACAAGGTGAGTGGCACCCAACAGGAAGGCAGCTGTCAATAACAGAACACAGCAACAATTGCAGGCAAATGCAATATACTCTATTACAAGGTTGTTGAACAGAAAGTGATTCTGGGACAACCATTGAAGTGATGGGCAAGCAATACTACCTAGAACATAATAAGCTCCAAAAAAATGGAGAACAAGAAAACAAATTATCTGTATGTACAGCACATATAGCAGTTTTGACAATAAAGCTGACTTTGACAAAAGGCACCCATCCATCACAGCTCCGAGAACAGCGGAGGGGATGGTGGATGCAGGCAGGTTCAGCCTATAAAACCTGGTAAAGGTTGAGGAGGATGCCCAACCAGAGCCGTCGCAACACGGTAGGCAAACCAGGCAATTGCCTAGGGCCCCGAGCATGAGAGGGGCCCTAAGACGGACGGTCAGTTAGCCCCACCATATATCTACAGCTGTTTTGGCACAGCGCATTGACACATTCAGACCCCCCCCCCCCTTGCCCCGCCCCCACGGGGCCCTGTGTCAGCGCTGCTGGAAGCACAGAGGAGCGGCACGTTCAAAATAAAGGAGGAAGCACACACACTGCAGGCTGCAAGGAAAGAAGCAGAGGACAAAATGGGAGAGAGGTAAGAGTCTGTAACACAGCTCAGCCTCATCTTACTCCACCACTGATTGTCTTTTGTCACATTGTATCACAAAACACTTGTAGAGACGCAGTGCTTCACATCACTACAGCCTCCTTCATACTGCAGCCTGAATGTTCACTGTGAGTCGCTCTGGCTTTTTTCAATGTTTTTCATCAGGTGCTGTGCTTAAACACCTGCCTGTGTCTCTTCATGAAGATGCCACAATCTCCACAGATGAAGGTATGTGCATTATGAATAATCTGGATTATTTACAGTGTTAATTATCAGGCTGATCATTATGGTCTTATACCACACAGGTCATGTGGAGCCCTGTGAGGAAACTCCAGAGGACGTCCCAGCAGCAGTCCAACACCTGAGAGCCTCCACTCCTTCCTGCACTGTGGACAAACTTAATAATAACAATACTAGTCATCATATCTTGTGTTGTCAGTGGTGGAGGAAGTACTGATGTTTAGTACTTAAGTGAAAGTACAATTACCCAGCAAAATATATACTCAAGTAAAAGTAGATGTGCTACATCAATGATCCTACTTAACCAAAGTCTTAAGTACTTACTTTTAATTTCCAAGAGTTTAAATTGAGGCAACTGAACTCAAGGATTGTTTTTTTTAACTTGGGGGATACATAAAAAATACATGAAAAATTACTTAAGTACAGTAACAACGTACAACTACTTAGTTACTTTCCACCACTGTGGACAGTTTTCAGAGAGTACATATTTCTATGATATATTTTGATTGTGTTGTACAGGTTTTTTATGTTTCCTTAAGATAATATTTTCATGTGTGTTCACACATTATTTAAATAAAAAGGTTTCTTATATAATCATCACTGTAAATGTCTTTGTGTGTGGGGCGGCATTTCTATAGAATCTTGTAGCCCGTAGGGCCCCAGTTTAACCTTCTTGCCTAGGGCCCCTATAGTGTCAAGCAACGGCTCTGCGTGCACCCACAGGTGTGGTTAATTTGACATAATGCTCCTGACCCGAGGTTTGTAGTCACAGGGTTACAGGTTCACTGATATGAAATAGAACTCATTTGTCTGACTCAAAATCTCTGTATTCTGACATTAAAGTCAGGATTCTGATAGATATGATATTGAATTCAGAAGTCTCAGTTAAATCAAATTAAAGTGAAGATATTCAAATGATGGTCTGGGTCTGAATTTTGAGATTCAGGATTCTGAAATTAAAGGTCAGGATTTGGAGATATTTCTTTCTTTTAATTCAGAGATTAAAGTAAGGATCCTCAAATTACAGTCTGAATTCTGAGAAGTGACAGAATTTAGCAGGATTCTGAAAATAAAACATAAATTCTGCGATATATGAAAAAATTTGCAAAAATGAACTCAAAATATTTCTTAGCTGGTGAGATCTGTTAAGGATAAAGGATTGAGTTGAAAATAAAATGAAAAGATCAGGTATGGAATGCCATTTCCATACGTATGTGGATGCTCTCATTCATCCAGCTCATAGTCATTTCTAATAGTTTCATGACAACTGGACTAAATGATTTTGTTTTGAAGCTGTTTGCTACTCCCCCAACTGGCTTCTTCAGTTATTTCCAAATATTTCAGCCAATTTAAACTTGTATGATTTCAGAGATATGGCCTTCCTCCCAGCAGGAGGGTTCCTTGTGTCAGGGTTCGTCAGGGGAAGGACACAAATGCAGAAGCACAGAGCGGTTAAAGCTAACAAAAGCTCCTTTATTCAAAGCCAGGAGGGCAAAACAATACAAAAACCAAAAATCACACTCAGCGTGGTCAAAAGAAGTACAAAATAACCAACTAAAAATCACACTTAGCGTGGCAAACTAGATTAAGGAAAACAGGCACAGGGCGTAAAAAGGCAGGAACAAAAAACAAAGCATGAACAAGGCTACTACCTGGAGCACCCCGAGGTCAGGCATGGCATGGTCCCAGAGTTCATGAAGGCCCAGGCCATGGGCCAACAGGGGAAACGAAGACAGAGGCCCAGTAAAACAAAAGTCTGGGGTGCTTGGGGGGCAGAGTCAGAAACAGAGGGGGCAGGGACCCTCCAGGGTCCAGGCAGAAGCACAGCACGGACATGGCTGTGGACCCCCCGGGTTCCGGGCGGAAGCACAGCATGGACAGGGCTGAGGACCCCCCAGGGTCCGGGCTGAACACCAACGAGGACGAGTCTGCGGACCCTCCAGGGTCCAGGCAGAAAACCAGCGAGGACGAGGCAGAGGACCCACCAGGGTCTGGACAGGAAGCCAGAGCCGGAGACCAGGGCAGAGGATGGACCACCGGTGTCGGGACTGGAGACCAGAGGCGAAGGACCACCGAGGTCGGGACAGGAAGCTGGGGACGGAACCCGACCAGGGTCAGAACTCGAAACAGGAGATGAAAGCCCACCAGGGCCAAAACTCGAAACAGGAGACGAAAGCCCACCAGGGCCAAAACTCGAAACAGGAGACAAAGGCCCTCCAGGACCTAAACTGGAACCCAGAACTGAGGACACTTCAGTGTCAGGCTCGTTCACTATGGTTAAAGGTCCTTCTGGGTCAGCACGGGTAACCAACTCTGCAGGGTCAGGGCTGGAACCCGGAGCCGAAAGATTCTCCAGTGACAGGGCTGGTCACTGGAGCTAAGGGTCCATCTGGGCCAGGACTGGAACCCAGAACGGAAGCCCCTCTGGTGTTTAGAAATGACACCCCCACAGTCAGTGTCAATGCCGCAAATGTTCCAAAGTATAAAAAATCCAACGTCTCGATAGACAGTTCATATTGGGCAGCACAGGAAGGCCCCAAGACAGGTGGTGAAGTCTGGAGGCTGTCCTCAGGCGACACTGGGAGGAGCGACGGAAGGGATGAGTCTATTTGTGTCTGTTTGTGCACTTTTGTATAAAAAACTTGTAGTACAAAAACACACAAACATATAACATGAAATACATTTTACAATAAAAAATGGTTTCACATTTCAAGGACTGAAATATCAACTCTATTACAGTTGTACTGGTGAGGACAGGCTGCACATGGCAGTTGTCTAGTTGTTTAAAAGGTAACATTACCATTTTTGTTTGTTTGCAAAATAAACAAAGGAGATTCACTCTGATAATGGCTGTATACCCTTTTACTCTAAATAGAAACAGCTTCCTCCATTTTAAATGCTTTATTGACTCAACGTGATGAAAGTATCACAGCTGTTTACAGTTCCTTAGCTGTTGTTAGCAGGATGCAAACATCCGTACCATCTCATCACCAGTTCAAAACCACTTACACACAAAGTCGAACATAGCCTGCAGAAAATGTTCTCTTTCCACCAAATGACTTATTTATATATGACATATGGCTCCACTGTGTTCTGTGTATTTGCTTTGTTGGCGCCGAAGAGGAATCAAATCTGCGGTTGACATCCTGTGTGTGTGTGGAAGATAGAGTCAAATGTTTCCTTCCTCCCTGCTAATGTTATTAGCAGACCTGTCTTGGGAGTGTGACACACTTTTCACAACCCAAGGCCCAGTTTTATCAATCAGGGCTTAGCTTAGAATCCCCAAATAACAGAAAGTCTGCCTAAAGTTTACCCCTCCTCTCCTAAAACACAAGAGCAAAGCTCCCCTACTTATTCTTTCCTCCGCTGCAGAGCACAGATACGCCGAGTTATTCCGAGGTATCCTAGTGAGAGAGAGATGTTTATTTGAATTATCACATCTCAGGAGGAAGCATGCCTCCCTCAGCCAATTTAGAATTTGCCCTATAGGCCTGATATCTTTTGCGGAGTGGATAAGTTAATTAAGAACAGTGAAGGGATGATAACAGCCTTGTATTCAGCTGTATTCAGAAATTGCATTTCATACTCAGTATTTGTGGCAAGGGGGGGTCATTGTGTATCAGAGGACTACACTCAAAGAAGATAAAACACCTCATTGTTGTACAAGGCCAGAGTGGAACAGAGCCAGTTGACTGACAAATCTGTGTGTGTCAGTGAAGCAGATGTGCTCAGTGTATTTATTAACTGTGACTTTGAAGAAAATATTAAAGGAGAGTCAGGACTGTTGGTGTGAACTCAGCAGAACAATGCTTGTATTAGCATTCACCTTGATTTTACCTTATAATAGCCAGGATTTAAAAACAAACTTTATTTGAACATTGTGATCAGATAGACTTCCTCTTTTAATTCTATGTTTTTGCATTAAAACATCATGAAAATCATCTGGTTGTAGTGTGTCTTTTTTTTTACTGTGACATTGTTTAATTATTTAAATAATTAATAGCACAAATGAAGCACCTGTCATGACTCAGTTTCTTGTAGATCCACCTTTAGCAGCAATGAGTTGAAGTTTCCTGTATGACTTTATCAGTCTCTCACATCATTGTGGAGGATTTTTGGTCCATTCTTCTTCACAACATTAATTCAGTTCATTGAGGTTTTTGAACGTTCACTTATGCACAGACTTTTGAAGGTCCCACCACAGTATTTCAACGGAGGTCTGGACTTTAACTAGACCATTCAAAACCTTGATTCTTTTATTTTTCAGTCATTCTGATGTAGATTGGCTGCTGTGCTTTGGATCATTGTTCTGTTGTATGACCCAGCTTCCACCAAGTTTTAACTGTCAGACAGATGGTCTCACATTTGCCTCTAGAACACTGGTATACAGAGGAGTTCATGGTCCACTCAATGACTGCAAGGTGTCCAGGTCCTGTGGCTGTAAAATAAGTCCAAATCATCAGTCCTCCACCACTGTGCTTGACAGTGTGTGAAGTGTTCCTGCTGAAATGCTGTGTTTGGTTTTCAGCAGACATGGTGGTGATCATTAAGACCAAACAACTCCACTTTGGTCTCATGTGTCCATGGGACATTGTTCCACAAGTTCAATTTAATTCAATTCAGTTTTATTTATATAGCGCATTTTACAATCAGAAATTGTCTCAAAGCACTTCACAGAAACTCAGAGTGTGAGACCCAGAGCCTGAACCCTCTTAAGAGCACTGTGGCAAGGAAAAACTCTCTTTAAGAGGAAGAAACCTTGAGCAGGACCCGTCTACTTAAGGAGGAACCAGTCCTGCTGCAAGTCGGCCGGGTAGAGGAGGAGAAGAAACATAAACACATAAACACAGATTATGAGACGATATTACCAGTATGAGCCAGACTAAGGAGTGAGAGGTCAGAGGGTGAGAGGGAAACTGCTCAGTGGATCATGTTTGTGCCCCCCGACAACATAGGCCTAGAGCAGTATAGCTGTGCTAAAACATACGATTTTATCAGCCCTATGACACCTGTTATACCTGTGGCTGAGGCGACTGTAACTATACCTATCAGCCCTACACACTATGTTTGAGGCTAACTATATGCCTTACAAAACAGAAAAGTTTTAAGTCTAGTCTTAAAGGTGGAGGCAGTGTCTGCCTCTCGGACCCAGATTGGTAACTGGTTCCATAGTAGCGGTGCCTGGTAGCTAAAAGCTCGTCCTCTCATTCTACTTTTATGAATCCTAGGAACTACAAGTAAACCTGCACTCAGAGATCTGAGTGTCCTATTAGGAACATATGGTACAATCAGGTCCTGCAGATACAATGGAGCAAGTCCATGCAGAGACTTGTATGTAAGAAGAAGGATCTTGAAGTGTATTCTTGAGCCCACTGGGAGCCAGTGAATAGACGCTAGAACAGGAGAGATATGATCCCTTTGGCTGCTTCCTGTCAGAACTCTAGCCGCTGCATTCTGGATCAGCTGCAGACTGTTGATGGAGTAATGTGGACATCCAGACAATAATGAGTTGCAGTAGTCCAGTCTTGAAGTGACAAAAGCATGGATGAGCTTTTCAGCATCACTCTGAGAGAGGATGCTCCTGATCTTAGCAATATTACGCAGGTGAAAGAAAGCGGACCTGTTTAATATGAGCGACAAACGACATGTCTTGATCAAAGATAACTCCGAGGTTCCTCACAGTCGTACTGGAGGCCAAAGTAATTCCATCCAGAGAGAAAGTATTATCTGATAAACTAGTTCTGAGATGTTTAGGTCCAAAAACAATGACCTCAGTCTTGTCCGAGTTTAATAGTAAAAAGTTGGAGGTCATCCAGTCCTTTATGTCCTTTAGACATGCCTTAGTCTGACTAGCGGCTCCGTTTCTTCAGGCTTCATGGATAAATACAGCTGGGTATCATCAGCATAACAATGAAAGTTTATGCCGTGCTTCTGGATGATGTTTCCTAGAGGGAGCATAAAGATGGTGAACAAGATCGATCCGAGAACAGAACCCTGTGGAACACCGTGATTAACCCTTGTACATGAGGAGGAAACATCATTAACATGAACAAAGTGAAATCTGTCAGATATTATTTAAACCAGCGCAGCGCTGTTCCTGTAATCCTGATCTCGTGTTCTAATCTGTGTAGCAGGATGCGATGATCTACCGTGTCGAAGGCAGCACTGAGATCCAGTAGAATGAGTACAGAGACAGTAAAGGTTTTTTAAGTATCAGAATGATCACAGCAGTTTTAAAAGCCTGTGGTACATATCCTGTTTCCAGAGACAGGTTGATCTGTCCTAATATAGAGTCTCCGATCAGAGGAATACCATCCTTGAGGAGCCGTGATGGGATCGGATCCAAAAGACAGGTAGTAGGTTTAGACTTGCTGATGCTGGTGGTCAGCTCAGGGAGGCCGATGGGCATGAAGCAGTCTAGAGTTAGAGCAGGATCTGTTTCCAGAAGTAGCGGTGTATCCTCAGCTGTCACAGAGAGATTGTGGTTGATTTGTCCTCTAATAGTGGTGATTTTATTGGTGAAGAAGCTCATGAAGTCTTCACTACTTAGAGCTGCAGGAATGCAAGGCTCCACAGAGCTGTGGCCTGGCTACAGCGTTAAAGAGAAAGTGCGGGTTGTTTTTGTTTTCTTCTATTAGTGAAAATAGTAGGCTGTCCTAGCTTTACGAAGGGCCTTCTTATACGTCAGCAAACTGTCTCTCCAGGCCCTCTGGTTACAAGTTACAAGTGTTGTTCTTTGTTCAGATGCAGTTTAGTGAACCTCAGTCCTGCTTCCATGTGCTTTTTAGACAGAAGAGTCTTTCTCCTGCACTGTAAAATGTAATTAGGGCCCGAGCACGAAACGTGCGAGAGCCCTATTGAAATGCAGGGGTTTATTATTAGGGCCCGAGCACCGAGTGGTGCGAAGGCCCTATTGTAATTGTACTGTTTATTAGGGCCCGAGCACCGAGTGGTGCGAAGGCCCTATTGCAATTGTAGTGTTTATTAGGGCCCGAGCACCGAATGGTGCAAGAGCCCTATTGAAATGCAAGCGTTTATTAGGGCCCAAGCACCGAATGGAATCGTGATTTTGACCCCCTGAATGTGCTCAAAAACACCAAATTTGGCACAAAATTGTCCCCCGACGAAAATCGCAACTTGACACTGTCGCCAATGCACAGGAAATAGATGTGCTTTTTGGCTGTCTCCCACATCATTCATCCTGTGTGGATGAAACTTTACAGTCATGCTGAACATCGCACACTGCACAGATTGACATGCTGATATGCTACAGTCACTGCGCCACCTACTGGCCGGAGGACCTGTCTTTTGTACATGTCTCTTTTGCTGTACTCTTCTGGCCTGCAGACCACAGCTCCTGCCGGTACCGGGTGGGGGAGAGGTCGTGGGACAGAGGTCGTGGGACAATAGGGGAGGCGGCGACTGCTGGTCCCGCGGACCGCAAGGGCTGCGAGGGCCCGTCATCGCTGCTTGCAGCTTTAATTAGGGCCCGAGCACCGAATGGTGCAAGAGTCCCCCGACGAAAATCGCAACTTGCCACTGTCACCATTGGCGGGCGTGTCCACATGACTCTGCAGCGCCCCCTAAAGTGTGAAAATATTCACCGCAAGTGCTACAGACTTCAGACTTGGTACACTGATGTATTGCCTTGTCACAAGAAAAAAAGCCTCCTGGACGAAAATTCCACGACGTACAGGAAGTCCGCCATTTTGAAAAAACCACGCCATGTTCCAATTTGCACTCCCCCTAGGGGACTTGCTTCATTGGCCTGAAAATTGGTGTGCTTGCCCTTAAGGGGTCAAGGACCAACAGTTATCAAAACCGCAGCACTTCGTCATACGGTCTGGCTGTGGCGCCACCACGAAGTTGACCCTTCGCCTAAACACAGGAAATTGATTTTTTTGTGGCTGTATCTCCCACATACTTCATCCAATGTGGATCAAAAATATCAGGCGTGCTGAGCCTGTCATTCTGAACAGATTGATATAATTATATGCACATGTGGGCGTGGCCACATGGCTCACCAGCGCCCCCTACTTTGACATGTGGGTTGCACTTTCACCTTTACACACGAAAATTGGTACACATATGTAACACCTGTAGCCGTGAAAAAAAGTCTCTTGGAGGTATCCTCTAAAACGCACAGGAAGTCCGCCATTTTGAAAAACACGCCATTTTGCATTTTTTTCCTCCCCTCACTTTTACAAACTCTTCCTAGTGGATTTGTCCAATCCATCTAACACTTGATCTGGCTACTCTTAAGGCATTAGGGACCAAACTTTATCAAAGCACTTCGTCACACGGTCTGGCTGTGGCGCCACCACGAACTTGACCTTTCGCCAACGCACAGGAAATACATGTATTTTTGGCTGTATCTCCCACATACTTCATCCAATGTGGATGAAACTTTACAGTCATGCTGAACATCGGACACTGCACAGATTGACATGCCCGAGCACCGAATGGTGCGAAGGCCCTATTGTAATTGTTGGTATTATTAGGGCCCGAGCACCGAGTGGTGCGAAGGCCCTATTGTAATTGCTGTGTTTATTAGGGCCCGAGCACCGAGTGGTGCGAAGGCCCTATTGTAATTGCTGTGTTTATTAGGGCCCGAGCACCGAGTGGTGCGAAGGCCCTATTGTAATTGCCGTGTTTATTATTATTATTATTATTATTTGCCTGCCTGTTTAACTGCATTTTTCACCCCTTTGCCATGCACGAAAACTCACGAAACTTTGCACACTCATCAGGGGTGGCGAAAAATTTGATATTTTGTGGTCGCTGCAAAGGGGCGGGGCAAAATGGCTCTACAGCGCCCCCTTGAAATTTTCAAAACACCACTCGCATTTGGCTTAGTTTGGAGTAGGTGCACGAAAATCGGTACACATGTTTATCATACCAAGACGCACCAAAAAGTCTCTTGACACCATGACCTTAACCCAACAGGAAGTCCGCCATCTTGGATGGAAAATGGCGAATTTGGGGATTTACACCATTGGTATGTGAGCGAACTCCTCCTAGAGCTGTAGCCCGATTGACCTGAAATTTGCTGGAGGTCACCTAAAGGACCTGCTGATCAAAAGTTATCAAAAGCTTTTCTCTAACTTACAGGGCGTGGCCTCTGTGGCTCGCCAAAGTCTGGCGACGATTCATGATTTCGCCATGTAACTTTGAACGGCTCTCACGCCTGCATACTTTATCCAAACGTCTTCAAACTTTATGAGCATGACGAGGGCTCCGCCCTGAACGCCTCCATATGTTGAAACCCTTACTAACTCGTTGCGCCCCCTGCTGGTAACAGGAAATGGTCTCTTTTTACTCTGACGTGTACTGCTCCTACATAGTTGACAGCATCAATTTCATTTCACCTCTAGAACCTTCCCAACTAGTTGGTGAAGCTACACTATGAAGGCCGTGAAGCTGCGTGCAATGGTGTCCGTGTGGCGGGGCGCCAACTGTCGATCCTTCGCCGTGAGATTACGTTTGAGTATTTAATGACCTTAATGACCTTCTATGATCATGAAAATTCATACACACATTCTCGGGGGCATGTACTAGCAACTGATGGGGGTCTCGTAAGTGGGCGGGGCAAAATGGCTCAATGGCGCCCCCTTGAATTTTTAAAATACTCCTCTCCATAGGGGTTTTTTTGGAGTAGGAAGACAAAAATCGACACACACACAGAACACGTCCAGGCGCACATAAAAGTCTCTTGCACCATTGATCTAGACCTCACAGGAAGTCAGCCATTTTGATTTAGGCGGTCAAATTTCAGCGATTTCCACCTTTGGTATGCGGATGAACTCCTCCTAGGGATTTCGACCGATTGACTTCATATTCGGTCGCTGTCACCTAGAGACCATGCTGATCAAAAGTTATCAAAAGCTTTTCTCTAAGTTAAAGGGCGTGGCCGCTGTGGCGTCACTTCGCCATTCAAACACGAACAGCTCTCTCTCCTACATACTTGCTCCAAACGGCTTCAAACTTTCTGCACGTGGTCAGAGCCCCTCCCTGAACGTCTCTATGTCATCATGATCTATGGCGCTCCCTTGTGGTGGAGACAGGAAGTGCCATGTTCTTCACTGACATGCACTCTGTTTAATCCTTCTCTGTCATTACACAGCGAAATGAGGATCACAGATTTGACGTCCCACAGAGACACCTGTGTGGTTTTCTGTATCATGCTGCCCGTGGCGGTGGCGACTGTTGAACATTCGCCATGAAACATCAACTGCTTATAACTTCGCCGTGCATCGTCCTAGCGTCCTCAAATTTTTTTCATGTCCTAACGGTCCGTCCCCCCACACGTCTGCATGCTCATGAGTCACCTGCACAGCGCCACCTACAGGAAACCGGAAGTAACTGCTTCTGGACATTTTTCATGTATGAATCAAATGTTTTTTGAGGTTTGATGCACAGACGGGTCTCCACTATTCTAATGGTGTCTGGCTCCATCCAGTGGACACATACGGTACTGCAACTGATATAACTCCACCACGGATGCTCCTAAAATCCTCACACTAACAATTTTTACATATATTGAGAGATTTGTTGCACTGACACATCTCTGCTTCTTCCCACCGCTGGCAAAATCGGCACAGCTCGTGGGGGGAGCGGGGTTGTCCAATAACCGGAAGGTTGGTGGTTCGATCCCAACTCCTCCCTAGTCACTGTTGTGTGTTCTTGGGCAAGACACTTCACCCTAGCCTGTGGCGCGCCTTGCTAGTCATTGTATGACACTGCTTGTGCAGCAGCCGTAACGAATTTCCCTCTGGGATTAATACAGTATCTAAAATAAAAAAAATAAAAAGTTTCAGTAAGTTTAGATTATTAGGGCCCGAGCACCGAATGGTGCAAGAGCCCTATTGAAACCCTTAGGATTATTATTTTTCTTTCCCCCCCTTAGATCGCATTTTTGGGGGCCTTAACATGCCCAAAAACTCACCAAACTTGGTAGAAAAATTCATTCGCCTGAAAAATTTTGAAATTTGCTGACTTTTGAAACGCACATAGAAAAATGGCTCTATAGCGCCCCCAACGCATAGCCCCTATGGTCGGTTTGACACAGAATTATGAAAATTGGCACACATATGTATCACCTCGAGACGCACAAAAAAGTCTCTTGGATCCCCCTTCCAAACCCAACAGGAAGTCCGCCATTTGAAAGTTTGTGGCCATTTTGGGGACAACAGTGGCGCAGTGGTATAGCAGGGTTGTCTAGTAACTGGAAGGTTGGTGGTTCAATCCCAACTCCTCCCTAGTCACTGTTGTGTGTTCTTGGGCAAGACACTTCACCCTAGCCTGTGGCGTGCCTTGCTAGTCATTGTATGACACTGCTTGGCAGCAGCTGTAAGGAATTTCCCTCTGGGATTAATACAGTATCAAAAAAAAAAAAAAAAATTTTTGGCGATGTGTGACCCTGCTGCAAAACTTTTCACGCCTCGCATACTTCATCGGATTGAGCTGAAATTCACTGTGTCCACTCAGGACACCATAAGGAATAGACGCATTCCAAAACTCTTACAAAAGTCTGACGGTGTGGCCGGGGCTTGACCTCAAAGTTTGACCATTTCAGAGGAAACAGGAAGTCACTATAACTTCTGTGTTTACGGTCCGATCTGTACCAAATGTCACATGTACGATCAGAGTCTGACCCTAAACACATCTATACAACAATATTGAGGATTTGATAGAGCGCCACCTACTGGCTACACAAAATGTGTTTTCATAGGTTTTTCTGCCTGCCCCCCTGGCCTGTTTTGAGTAGGGTCATGAAAATTGGCACACACGTGTATCACCCCAAGATGCACAAAAAAGTCTCTTGGACCCCCACTCCAAACCCAACAGGAAGTCCACGATTTTGAAATTTCTGTTAATTTTTGGCGATGTGTTACCCTGCTGCAAAACTTTTCACGCCTCGCATACTTCATCAAATTGAGCTGAAATTCACCGTGTCCACTCAGGACACCATAGGGAATAGACGCTTTCCAAAACTCTTACAAAAGTCTGATGGTGTGGCCAGGGCGTGGCCTCAAAGTTTGACCATTTCAGAGGAAACAGGAAGTCGCTATAACTTCTTCGTTTTCTGTCCGATCTGTACCAAATGTCACATGTATGATCAGAGTCTGACCCCAAACACATCTATACAATATTGAGGCTTTGACAGAGCGCCACCTACTGGCTACACAAAATGTTGTGTTTTCATAGGTTTTTCTGCCTGCCCCCCTGGCCTGTTTTGAGTATGGTCATGAAAATTGGCACACATGTGTATCACCCCAAGATGCACAAAAAAGTCTCTTGGACCCCCCCTCCAAACCCAACAGGAAGTCCGCGATTTTGAAATTTCTGTTAATTTTTGGCTATTTGTGACCCTGCTACAAAACTTTTCACGCCTCACATACTTCATCCAATCAAGCTTAAAATCACTGTGTCCACTCAGGACACCTTCAGGAATAGACGCATTCCAAAACTCTTTCAAAAGTATTACCGTGTGGCGGGGGCGTGGCCTCAAAGTTGACCTGTCACCATTACAAAGGAACTCGCTCTATTTTATGCAGTACTACCCATATACTTAATGCAATGTGGACAAAATCTTACACTACTGCTATGGACCCGAGTCTGAACAGATATATATGCTAATAGGATGATACGGTCATAGCGCCACCTACTGGTAGCAGGAAAGTTTGGTTGTAAATATGTGTTGTACATCTCTGCAACGGAGAGGAGAGGAGAGTATAGGACAGGAGAGTATAGGAGACAAGAGCATAGGAGAGAAGACAGCGCGCGAGTGCGCGAGGGCCCGCAATGCTGCTTGCAGCTTTAATTTTCTGCTTGAGTTTCTTGGGTTGTTTTTTTGTGTTTTTGGAGTTTGGGTTTGGTTCTAGTTTTGTTGTTAATAACCCACCACCAGCAAATTCATTCATACCTGCACCTGAGTCCTTTTTCCACCGCAACCTGACAGTACGATCCGGCCACACTTGGACTCAGCAGGTATGAATGAAACAGACATTTTTGATGACCCTGTTGAGCTAATTTTTTGCCTGGGTGGACCACATGTCATCTCCCCCCTGGACAAAGGGGAGATTCGGCAGTGGTGCACCCATCGCATGTCCCTGCTCCTGCGCCTGGGGGCCCTCCACAAGGAGATGCTGTAGTTGCGGGCAAGGAAGGAGGGGGTCCTGGAAACAGAGCCATGGATCTACTATCCACATACTATACACTATCGTCCTGTGTTTAAGGAGATGGACGGTTTCCCCCCTCCGGTGGCTCCGGCGCTCCCTGCCTGGGCCGCTTGCCCTGCCCCCACTCCAGCCAAGGTGCCAGCCAATGCCCCACTCCTGTAAGCACAGATTTGAGACAGTCATCAACATAAAAATTTTGCTTAATGGTGTCTGTTACCTGTGACCTTGTGTAGATTGTCTTCAGCGGTTCTTCGCAGAGCAAAACTGGCACAGCTTGGGGAAGAAACTGCTCCAAATATATGGACCAGCATGCAATAGTCCACTGGCTCCTGCTCAGTGTCACCATTTGGCCACCACAAGAACCATAAGAAGTCTGTCTCTGGCTTGAAGACTCTTACTTGATGGAACATGGATTTGATATCTGCCATAAGTGCAATGGGTTCTAATCTGAATCTGACCATCACTCCTATGAGTGAGTTAGTGAGGTCAGGACCTTGTAGAAGTTCAAAGATGTACCTTGATATGTTGCAGCACAGTCAAATACCACCCTGAAGGCTGTTCCATACTCCACAAGAACAGAGAACTCGCTCCACGGGTGGTAAGAGATAAAAAAAAAAGTTCTTTTCAGCACGGAGGTACCATACTCCGTGAGACGTGTATGTGCAGAGCTCCCCATACGGCCCTCCTACGCAGCACACGTCACACACTAAAGGTTGACAATGCAATTGTATTGTAAATTGTGAGCACAGTTTTGGTTACCTGGCCTAACGAGCTAATAATGTTCAGGGAAGAGGGCGCACAGCATGACAATAGATAGAAGTTCAGTGTAGCTGACTGTAGCAGACCTCTAGTCTGTGTGAGTTTAACTCTGTGAACGTGTGGATGACTGTCTGCAATAATACACTGCAATAATTCCCATCTCCCGGTGTTTAATGTGCCGGAGCACTGTAATGCCGTGATCAATACTGGGATTAATTTTTATCGCCACCTTTTGGACAGACACTCTCTCTGTGCTCCGTGTTTCTCCTTCCAGGAGCTGTTTGCCAGCTGCTCATCTAAACTGTCCATCGTCGTTGTACTTCCTCCTTCCGTCTGTGTGTTCTGCACCTGAAGCCCTTGCGCTTCTCCACATTCATCCCGCCCACAATAAATTCCGACCAATCACAGCATGGTTGACGGACAGCCTTGAGAGAAAAAGTTCTGTCCGGACCCTGTGCACGAGATCGCTGCACAACGGGCGGTCCGAGATAAAAAATTACGCCATTTTGTGGGCGTAACGTCTGCAGGGGGGAGGGAGTTCTCGCGGAGTATGGATCCAGCTTAAGTGTTTTCTTCTTTGGGTGGTAGACTTCATGATGTGGAATATACCAGACTTTTCCATTGGTTTGATCAGCTGCTTCTGGTGGGACCTTCTCAGCATATCCTTTTGCCAGAACATCATTGAGAAAATCTGTGTATTCTTTGTGGAAAGATTCATTTCTGTTAAACTTCCTTTTCAGGCTCAGAAGACGCTGCATGGCGATGAGACGATTATCAGGCATTTGCACATCATCCTTCCTGAATGGCAGTTTAAGGGAATAATGCCCATCTACCAGTGAAACTGACTGATTTGCAATCTCGAGGAACCTTTTATCCTCCATGGACATCTCACGCTTTTCTTCTGATGCATTTTCACTAAAGTCATGATTATACTGCTTAATCACCAACTTTTCAAGATTTGCTACTGAAATCCTGTTTACTGTGGGAGAGTAACAGTCATTGTAGGGGCTGGGCTGTGCACCTCTTAATGGTCCATTAATGATCCATCCAACTTGGGTCCTCACTGCATAGATTCCCCCATCTTGGCTGTTTATGACTTCCCATGACTCTGTGAGGGGAGAGCATTAGCTCCTATTAAAAGCTCAATGTTGCTGTCTATCTCTGGAATATCAACATTTTCCAGATAAGGCCATTTAATGAGATCCTGCTTTCGTGGTATATTGTGGGCAGTGACTGGCATCTCTTTTTGTGTAAAGGCATCAGGAAGCTGTATAAAATTGTTTTCTTTCAGTCCTGAAATGTCAAGGTCTGAGACTACATACACTCAACAAAAATATAAACGCAACACTTTTGTTTTTGCTCCCATGTTTCATGAGATGGACTTGAAGATCTAAACTTCATTCCAGATACACAATATTACCATTCCTCTCAAACATTGTTCACAAATCTGTCTAAATGTGTGATAGTGAGCACTTCTGCTTTGCTGAGATAATCCATCCCACCTCACAGGTGTGCCACATCAAGATGCTGATCTGACATCATGATTAGTGCACAGGTGTACCTCAAACTGCCCACAATAAAAGGCCACCCTGAAATGTGCATTTTGTTTCTGCTTTATTGGCGGTCTGGGGACTCAGAACCAGTCAGTATCTGGTGTGACCACCATTTGCCTCATGCAGTGCAACACATCTTCTTCGCATAGAGTTTATCAGATTGTCTATTGTGGCCTGTGGAATGTTGGTCCACTCCTCTTCAATGGCTGTGCGAAGTTGCTGGATATTAGTGGGAACTGGTGCATGCTGTCGTATACACCGGTCAAGCACATCCCAAACATGTTCAATGGGTGACATGTCCGGTGAGTATGCTGGCCATGCAAGAACTGGGACATTTTCAGCTTCCAAGAATTGTGTACAGATCCTTGCAACATGGGGCCGTGCATTATCTTGCTGAAACATGAGGTGATGTTCATGGATGTATGGCACAACAATGGGCCTCAGGATCTCATCACGGTATCTCTGTGCATTCAAAATGCCATCAATAAAATGCACCTGTGTTCTTCGTCCATAACAGATGCCTGCCCATACCATGACCCCACCACCACCATGGGCCACTCGATCCACAACATTGACATCAGCAAAGCGCTCACCCACACGACGCCACACACGCTGTCTGCCATCTGCCCTGAACAATGTAAACCGAGATTCATCCGTGAAGAGAACACCTCTCCAACGTGCTAGACGCCATCGAATGTGAGCATTTGCCCACTCAAGTCTGTCACGGCGACGATCTGGAGTCAGGTTAAGACCCCGATGAGGACGACGAGCATGCAGTTGAGCTTCCCTGAGACGGTTTCTGACAGTTTGTGCAGAAATTGTTTGGTTATGCAAACCAATTGTTTCAGCAGCTGTCTGAGTGGCTGGTCTCAGACGATCTCGGAGGTGAACCTGCTGGATGTGGAGGTCCTGGGCTGGTGTGGTTACTCGTGGTCTGCGGTTGTGAGGCCGGTTGGATGTACTGCCATATTCTCTGAAACGCCTTTGGAGACGGCTTATGGTGGAGAAATGAACATTCAATGCACGAGCAACAGATCTGGTTGACATTCCTGCTGTCAGCATTCCAATTGCACGCTCCCTCAATGCTTGTGGCATCTGTGGCATTTTGCTGTGAGACAAAACTGCACATTTCAGGGTGGCCTTTTATTGTGGGCAGTTTGAGGTACACCTGTGCACTAATCATGATGTCAGATCAGCATCTTGATGTGGCACACCTGTGAGGTGGGATGGATTATCTCAGCAAAGCAGAAGTGCTCACTATCACACATTTAGACAGATTTGTGAACAATGTTTGAGAGGAATGGTAATATTGTGTATCTGGAATGAAGTTTAGATCTTCAAGTCCATCTCATGAAACATGGGAGCAAAAACAAAAGTGTTGCGTTTATATTTTTGTTGAGTGTATGTTGGTACTTGTTTCTCATGACCCATTGTTTTCAATAAGATGCTTCTCCTTCTGCCTTTGATATTCAGTTGAGACATTAGGTGTTCTGTACAGAAAGTATCTGTGCTATCTGTGTCTATGAAGGCATACACTTGGATGACCTTTTGACCTTTACCGGTCTTCACTTTTACAGGCACAACTGAAAGGACGCTTGCTGCTTCAGTACAGTACAGTACAGTGCCCACAAGCTTTGGTGTGTATTAGTGCTGTACTATTGTGGGGATCAGCCGATTTTGAGGTCATGCTCACCCTTTCTTTAGTTTGCTCAATATGCAGAACACTGGGGTGCTGTTTGGAACACACTGCACAGGTAAGTTTCTTCTTACAGTATTTGCTAATGTGGCCCTGCAGTAAGCAGCCGAAGCAGATAGCCTTTGGTTTTAGAAAGTTTATCTTCTCTTTATGTTTCATTTTCTTCAGTGAACTACAATGCCCCAGTGCATGATTACTATGACACAGAGAACATGAACTCTCTGGGTCAGATTGCAGAGTGGGCTGATAGACAGCAGTGGCTACACTAGTAGCAAAATTGCTTCCACTGGATTTAGGCTTAACTTTAGCTGGTATTTTGTCTTTAGCCTTGGTGGGTTTATCCTGAATGTCTCCATACACTGGGTCAGAAAGTATTCTTACATGCTTTTCAAGAAATGCAACAAGATCTGCAAACTGAGGTCTCCTTCCTTCTTTTTCCTGGAACTCACACACATATGACCTCCATCTTTCTCTTAATCTGAAAGGGAGTTTCATTATAAGGTTCTTTAAGTTGGATGACAGGTTGATTTCATTTGAGTAGCTCATTTCTTCCAATGCTTTGCAGCAACTCCTCAAAAACAGCGTAAAGATTTGTAATGCATTTGAGTCCTCAGCTTTAACTACAGGCCATGCTAATGCTTTTGTCATGTAGGCAGAACAGATTTTAAATTCATCTCCATAATGCTCTTTTAGCAGAGCCTTTGCTCTTTCAAATCCTCTGTCTGGAATCATGTGGAGGCAACTCTTTACAAGATCTCTTGGTAGGCCACTAGCATACTGTTCAAGAAAGTACAGTCTGTCTGCACTGCTGTCAGTCTTACATTCCATGGCATGCTCAAAAGCTCTAATAAATGATCTGTACATCAGAACATTACCACTAAAGACTGGGACCTCTTTACAAGGGAGATTAGAGACTTGTTGTTTCCTCACCAACATATATCATATATAATTTTGTCAAATTTGAGTCAGTCTTTCATCATCCACGTTCCACAGGTTCCTGAACTGCTTGTTGTTCCTCAGCTGATATGAGGACAGCAAGTCTAGATGAAGATGCTGCCAACTGTGTTTTTAGCTCCAGGGCTTTGCGTTGCTGCCACAGTGTTTTCATTGCTTTATTCAGTGCCTCCTCCTTTTCCTCCAGCGTTAGGGTTAAAATTCCCCTTGTTTCTTCTGATCACCTCCCGAGTTGGTTTATGAGGAAGGAGCGGATAAATTCTGATCTTAAGATTACAATTTATTGAACAATGAGGCAGATTCACAGAGCTCTGGGTTGTTGCACACAAAGAACCAAACAAGAACAACACAAGAACAGGACAACCAACAAGAACAAACAACCACACAGCAACAACGAACAATGCAACAACAACTTGACATGGAATTCACACATTGATATACCACATGGGCGTTCCTGCCTGCCGGCCCACAGGGGCATCTACCCCCCCCCCCCCCCCCCCCCCCCCCTGCAGACCCTGGGTCATACAGCGAATAGACTATTAGTGTTTATTCCCTAATAAGGTAAAGCTCCAATTCCTTAAATCTCATAGGTTAGGAGTCTGATCTGGGGATGACCATAACATGGGGCACTCTGGAGAAAAACACATTCCTTTAGAATCTGGCTTTTATCAGGTCAAAGGTGCTGCTGTCCTTAGTCTGAATTTATGACCATCTCGTACCAACCGGAGCTCTCTCCAGAGAGCAGAAAAACAACTGATCTCATCTGGGACAACAAAGTTATATGACACACTATGAAATTACTTCTTAATACATTCAGTATCCTCAAATTACTTTGATTTTCTATAAAACTTCCTAACACATAAACACTTATGAAAATCACATTATTAAGCAATAAACACATATAAACATGAATACTTCATGTTAGGGACACACTCCTATATATCTGAACACACACTGCACGTTAACACTGTGCAGAATAAATTCTTTCACCCTACACCAGGTCATGCTTTTCTTTCACTGC
Organism: Parambassis ranga; assembly: GCF_900634625.1. NCBI lineage: Eukaryota > Metazoa > Chordata > Actinopteri > Ambassidae > Parambassis > Parambassis ranga. Next base: position 574,568 of record NC_041038.1, read on the forward strand.
TGCCACCTTTGCGATAATGGCTGCTCTTTCTGCTTCTGCACATATACTTGCAGATGCCACAGAGGAGGCCTTGGAGCTGCATCCAGAGGAAACTTGTGATACACTGTTCAGACACAGAGGAAATAAAAGTGTTAATTTCAGCCATTTTGGATTCAAACCCAGCTTCATGTGTGTCTTTAAAATCTTCCAGCCATTGTTTATATTTAGTAAAGTTTTCTTTTACTTCCTGCACACATGAAACATCCTGCATGAGTTCACTCAATAAATTTTTCCTTCGAGCTAGTTTTCCTCTTCTTATGTTCCTTAATTTGGACACATGTTCATGCTCTTCCATGTTTGACATTGATTTTACTTCCTCCTCTTCGGTTTCTTTCAAATGATCAGCCATGTTATCCTTCCAATCCAGGAATTATCCAAACAATACACTCCTATAGCAGACTCTATGAAGCTTGAACAATTTCCCACTAAAATCCACACCTATAGCAGATTTCATTTGTTTCCTTAATAACATGAGCCATCCTTTCTTCCTCAGTTTATGAATGGAGGAGAGAGTATATACCATGCTGCCAAACAATCAGGCCAGCCTTGTGTCCACGGCCTGGCTTGCTGAACAGGCCCACTCCTGGCTGGGGTTCTCTTCTGGTTGCTGCTAAACATCCAGGAGTCCTTAATCTTCAAAAAGAAGTCTCTTTGACTTGTATAGTGGTTATTTCATTTCTTATTTTGTCCTCGATTACAACCACTTTGGTGGAAGCGTAGTTAATCTTGACGCTCACATAACTCATCCAAACTTCACAGAAAGTCCATTCAAATTAAAATTATTTATTCTGTGCAACAAAACACAAAAAGTATTTAGAAAATTTTTTCCAGGCAAAATCAAGATTAAGAAGATTAACTAAGGATTGCACAACAACAAAATGGTGAGGCCTATATCTTTCTGGCAGGAAGAGGAAGTGAGATCAAAGAGACCTCCTGCTGACCACACCCTCCAAGAGATGGCTCCTGCCTTTATCTCCTCGGTCCAACCTAAATTCATACTCATACCAGAAAAGAATAAATAATTTTCTATAAATTAATCTTTGGCTCCTACGCATACAATAGAATAAAAGAAAAGAAAGGGGAAAAAAGGACAGGAAAGAACAGGTATATCTTTTCAACATTTTTCCATTTCTGATTGCCTAACTTGGCTCTTCAGTCCTGAACCAGTTCTTAGCAATGGCCTTTTTTCAAGCAGCAAGGAGGATCTTAACCAGGTATTGATCCACAGCCTGCACAACTCCTTCCAAATGTCCAAGAAATAAAACAAGACAAGTACTTTGAAAGAGAACTGAGTAAATTCTATGCCAGAAAAGGATGGTCCACACATACAAACTTCATAGCTTTAAAATAAAGGCTCAAAAATGGCTCAAAATGTCACATCTACATTTGGGGGGCTTTAATTGGTGTGGAAGCGACACCCTGGTAACCTGGTTGACAGTGTAAAAGGATGCATTTTACAAAAGCAAGAAGTATTTCATTGGCACAGGTCATAAAGATGGAACGTGTTACTGCTATGGGATGTGTTTTTTATGTGATGTTTTTATCAGAAAAGCTGAGGATGAAACATCCAAAGTTATTTTATGCTGTATAATAAATGTATTTAAATACTATTTACCCACAGGTAGTTTATCTATATAGTGACACACAAATTGTTGGACCAGATAAAATACACACATCACAGGGTGTCCTTTAGTGTTTTATTGTGGTTTTTACACAGCTGAGTGAATGAAGTTGCTAAATATCTGGACATGCCATCCAACAACACTGCAAAATGCTGTACGTAGAATTACACTATATAAATTCAAGTGTCTCAATTTAAAAATCTATTTCAAAAAATCTATTTTATCATTTTTTTAATTACAAAATTTTGTTTTGGAATAATATCACTTTAAAAAATATGTATTTATTTATTTATTGCTATAACTATATGGTAAATATGGCACATTCAAGAACCACCTATGATGCATGCATGGACTTAATATGATGAATATCGTAAAAATGATAATTATTATAATTATAACTACACATCTTTTAATAATCTCATTTTTGTACATGTATGTTTTTTTAGAACCTTTATAGAACCTTTTATACCTTTTTTATACGTTTTTATACGTTTTTATACCTCCTCTTTTAATGATGAGGTATGAGTAGGGTAATTTCCTTTGTTGAGTTAAAAAATAATTACTAACAAGACACACGCTTTAAAACTTAAATTGGGTTATGTATAAATTTATAATCCCAAACAAAAGGACAAATTTTTTCAAGTACTGTGTAAATACATTGACCACCTATTTTAGAAAGATTCTGGGCCATTTACTCTTCAACTTCATATTTTGAATGTTTATTTTAAAAAATACACGTAAGCGTTTATTAAGAGGACACTATTCACACTCCAGGTCAGCAGGTGGCGCCAGCAGACACTTGCAACCTAGTGATGGGTTTTCGAGGCTTTGTTGAAGCTTCGACACCTGATTCAAGAAAAAGGTTCATTACTCGAGGCTTCAATGACACAGTGCTCGAGTAGGACATCTAGTGGTGAATAAAATGCATTGCGGTGTGTGTTATTGGTTCATGGATTGTTTGGGATTTGAATCGCTGTGCAGTCTCGTTCGACTACACTACATGGCTGACACAATAAAATACATTAAATTTTCAGTTTCACTGCACACAATTGTTACAAAGTTACATTTTAAGTGGATACATAATAATTAGGGCTAATCAAACATCATAATAATAATTTATAATTGAAACCTTTATTAGTCCCACAATGGGGAAATTGCTTAAGGCAGCCCAGCAAAGAGTACCATACACCAGTGAGTACACTGGAGGATATGCAGGTAAAGTGTCTTGCCCAAGGACACACAACAGTGACTAGGGAGGAGTTAGGGATTGAACCACCAACCTTCTGGTTATGGGACAACCCTGCTATACCACTGTGCCACTGCTGCCCATCAAATTTTTTTAGTTTTTTTTTTGGTGCCGTGACCCGGCATGATTAATCCGATTAAAATGTTTAACATAATCAAAGCATTTGCGGCAGAGAACAAAGCTGGATGGTGGTGTAGGGGAATCATTGTCGGTTTGGGTGCGAGAGGTTCCGGGTTCAAAACTTATGATACGTGAATCAGCAAGAGGTCCTCTACACACACATGCAAGAGAATACTACTAAAATGTACACAATGACAAATTGTGATTAACTGCGTTTAATGCTATGAAATTCTTAGATATAAATAATAAAAAATAAATGTGAATCATTTGCATCTAAGTAATATATTTAACTCATATTTAAAGAATCTCAAGAGTTCAATGTAGCTAATATATTTCACTATCTAGCTGATTTATCTATTACTATATATTGATATATAGTCATATCCCTGAACACACCCGATCCCACCAAGCGATTCACAACCCGATCCAATCACATGACTCGTATGCCGTTCGAAGCACTCAACTGCTTCAAACGTCACTGAAGTGGTTTCAAACGTCACTAGTCACGTGACCGAGGCAAGTCTCGGCACAGTGGTTCGAAATAATTGCTTCATGAGCAGGTCCTCCAAGATGGCGACCGTAGCAGACGCATGTTTTTATGGTTGAACAGTTTCTCGAATCTCTATCCTCTGATATCGTTCCGTTAGTCCTAATATGATGCTATAAATACCTACAACCAGTGTTAAAACAGTCTCCTGGCATTTTGGAAGACTCGTCGTTAGTTAATGCAAAGTTATTTGCTTTTTAAACGAACGACCTGAGTATTCAATTACAGCTAGCCTAGAGGGAGCGACGGTGTTTCTGTGTGTAGCCCTAATCTTCCTTCAACACGATGCAAAATGAAAAGGGGTCAAAACGCAAAGAGAAAGAACCTCCTATCTGCAGGGAGGGTATGGTTTTTGGAGTTCCCTTAAATGCTAACAAGACTTCAACAAGCTCTTCAGCTGCTGCACCTACTGCCTCAGTCAACATGGATCATGACTATTTAAGCTCTGAAACTCACTGCGACCGAGATGTTGATTTTCCACCTGTGCCGGACACACCGATCAAACCAAAGGAGAAAAGGCAAAGAGCTGAGATATCTTTAGCAGACTTACAGAGCAACTTTGTCGCTGCAATTAATGTGCGTGCTGATAATCTGGAGGACATGATCACAAAGAATGCAGTGAGCATCGAAGCTTTGAAAAAATCAGTGGATTTTGCATTTGCAGAAGTTGAATCACTTAAGTGTGATGTGAAGGAAATCCAAACTGCCAACAAAAGATATGAACAGCAGATAGCTGACCTGCAGCAAAAGCTCAATGAGGCTCAAAGATACGGTAGGAGATGGAACCTCAGACTCCATGGCGTCCCTGAAGGTAACGCAGAAGACATCAAAGCCAAAGTCATCAACATCTGCTTGCCTGATTCTCAGCAGAAAATTGTAGAAAACATTGATATTGTCCACCGCCTAGGGAAATACCAGGGACCTGAAAACAGACCCAGGACCACCTTTGTCCGCTTTACTAACAGGTCTTCAAGAGATCTTCTGTGGCGAACGCCAAAAAGAGCGAATACCTCAAAAATAACAGGCTGAGGTTCGCTGAAGATCTAACAGTGGATGACAAGGCAACACGCAACAAGCTGTGGCCCATGATTGAAGCGGCAAAAAAAGATGGAAAGAAGGCTCACTTCGCAGGTACTCGAGTTATCATTGAAGGGAAAGAAATCCGGCCAGAACACCTTGACTGTTCGCAGGTGAACACATTACCCTCTAATGTGGCTCCCCACGCCTAAAGGACTTTATTTTGCCTTTTTTTTGAGGTTATTGATCCTTATTGCAGTTTTGTATTTGCAAAACTCTTGTGTCTTCTTTCTAGAAGAAGCAGTATGCTAAGGATATAACAAAACTCAAGAGACACTACTATATTACATTGGTTTATTACTATAGTAGCAGAGGACAAGTTAAGGTGTTAAAAATACCAAACATTTTTTCTTTTTTGCTTTATATACATTTTAAAGAAAGTCTCCCACTCTGCACCTTATTTTTTTATAATACAGAAGCTGAAAAGTGTTGCCACACTTAATAATATTTTTCACCCACAGGGAGACTGTTTTGCATTAAGTTATACAGCCTAATTTATCATTATAATCCTTTAATGGATAGAGATTATTTCTTTTAGTACTTAAGACCTTTCTTCTTCATAGTATTTGATCTTTTCTTGTTATATTGTCTTTATCTGTTTTTTCTCTTAATGCCAGGGGGTTGAGACAGAATGTCAAACGAAAAGCTTTATTTTTATTTGCAAAACAACAGAAAACGGATTTTTCTTTTTTTCAAGAGTCACATTCAGTTATGGATGATGCACAGTTATGGAGAGCTCAGTGGGGCAATGACATTTGGTTTTCTCATGGCTCAGAGCGAGCGGCAGGTACTGCTATTTTGAAGAACTCCTTTAATGGGGCTATTTTACATTCTGAAGGTGACCCTACAGGTCATTTCTTTATTTTGGTTATTAATACGAATGATACTTTAATTTTACTTGTTAACCTTTATGGGTATAATTCCAAGGTTGAGAATGACAAATTGTTTGATGTTTTAGAATCTCGCTTCTTACAATGGCTTTCTATGTATCCAAACGCAATGATAATAATGGGGGGAGACTACAATGTTGCTTTAAATGGTCTTCAGGACAGGTGGCCTCCTCGATCTGATTATTCAAAGGCCTCTACCTTAATACAATTTATGCATAAATTTGATTTAATCGATATATGGAGAGAAAAAAACCCTGGTGTGATCTCACATACTTGGAACAATAAAACATATACTAGCTTATCACGCATAGATTTTTGGTTGATTTCCAATTGTTGGGATAAAAATACTGTTAGGGTTAATATCCTCCCTACTCCTTTAACAGATCACAAAGCAATTTCGATACAAATCTCTCTGAATTCTAATATTTATCATAGAAGCTCTTACTGGAAACTAAATAGTTCCATCCTCACACATGAAACGGTTTCTACAATGGTTAAGTCTCTAATTGAACGTTACTGGAAAAAATCTCTATCAGAAAATCAATTCTGCAATAACGGAACTTTTAAAATTTGAGTTATCAAAATTCTTGAGAACATACTCTAGTTCACTTGTCAAGGCAAAAAGGGCTGAAGAAGAAAACATTGTCTCAAAAATAACATCTTTATCACAACAAGCTCATGGAAACTTAACTGAAAATGATTGTCACAAATTAATCAACCTACAAAACCAGTTAGATTACATTTATAGGTCGAAGGCTGAGGGGGCTTTTGTAAGAAGTAGGAGGAGATGGCTAGAGGAAGGAGAGCAGAATACTGCTTATTTCTTTCGGCTTGAAAAATTTCAAGCTAAAAGTAATACCATACAAAAATTAAATATTGATGGCAATGTTACACATGACCCCGGACAAATAGCTAAATATTGCTCTGACTTTTACGCTAAACTGTATGATTCTAAATACTGCGAAGAGCTTACCTGTCAATTCATGGATTCTCTTATAGAAACAAAACTAATTGACACTGATTCAAAAGAATCTTGTGATAAATCACTAACTCTACAGGAAGTTATATCAGCTATTGAACATCTCAAACTTAATAAATCTCCAGGCACTGACGGTATTACCTCTGAATTTTACAAAATTTTCTCTAAATAGCTAGCACCTTTCCTTCTTGGTCTTTTCTCCGAATGCATAAGCAATGAATCCCTGCCTCCTACTCTGACCCCTTATTTCCTTTTAGTGAATTTAATGTTGTTATAAATGCAATCCCGGCTGGTATTCTTATGTTATTTAGAAGCACAATAGGACAGACTCCAACATTACTGCCTATAGATCCTACCAAACATGGAATTGGCCAGATTTGTTTCTCCTCAACACACAACAGTAACTGAGCTATACGTGCTTTATTCCAAAAAGAAACTGTTTCTATTCCATATGTAGTCTCTTACTGGAATAATTTAAAAAGCAACCTTGACTGGAAGAAGATCTGGAGCTTACCTGCCAGATACATGATCAATAAGTATATAAGAAGTATCTTTCAAAATAATTCACAGAATTTACCCCTCTAAAGTCTTTTTTGCACAACGTTTTAAAAATATTACTGATACCAGCTGCTCTTTTTGTTTGGGTTCCTCTGAAGATGTCTTTCATTTGTTTTGGTCTTGCCCTTCTTCTACCAGCTTCTGGACAGATGTCTGTAATTTGATTTCATCTTCTATTGATCCTGACTTTTCCCTTTGTTTGGAGAATGTACTGTTTGGCTTCATTACCTTTTCACTCACAAAGACTAATCAATATTACCTTATTATTATTATCTTATTATTTTGTTATCTAAATGGTACATACACAAATGTCGTTACACAAATCAAAAACCTTTTTTTGTTGCATTTAGGAATGAGGCCAAACAGTATATCAAAACTATAGAAAAATCTCATAATTTGAAAGCTTTGAAAGACATTACGTTTATGTGCTCTATACAATATTTTTGTATAATTCTCATTGTAAAAATAATGTTTGTATATGTAACCCCCTGGCACTGTTCCGTTTTGTTTAAGTTCTAATAAAGTTTAAAAAAAAAATTGCTTCATGAGCTACCGCGCATGTGTCGGAGCCTCGGGTGTCAGAGGACCATCCTACTTGCAACTGCGCATGCGTATAGTGTCATGATGGTACTCTGTTACTGTACCAACTGGACGATGTTGTTATAATAAAGTTATGACAGAAATGGGCTGTTAACTGTGTATTTGTCGTCTACACAGAGAGTGCAGAACCTGAAGGACAAACATGACATCTAACGAGGATCAAGAGGTATGAGTAAATTATGTACAGTAGAGAACTGTGTGCCTTTAGCGGCTAAAGGCTAACTACATGCCTAGCGTGAGTGTTAGCGTTAAGGCTGGGTTGGCAGGTTGACTTATCCGCTTGTCAGACAGACAAATTACGATGTCAGCTTTTACCAGTGTGCTCGATCTCTGTTTAGCTAAAACAGCTGTCTCTGCAGAATGTCTGTCTAGCGGATAGCGTCGTTCCTAATGAGGAATCCTCACGCAGATCTCCATTCAAAAGTCTAACGAATAAGTATTTTTGACTGTTTGGAGGAATTTGTGTTGTTAAAGATGCAGTGAGACATTTTCCTAATGCTACACGTCTAACAATAATTTCGGCACACACGAATACCTACATAATTACATTATTTTGTCCTAATTATACATAATCGGTAGTAGCAAGCCGTTTTAGCAAGTTAAAGGTTGAATTTAAGGGAGGCCATATTGTCCTATAATAGGGCTTGAGTCATGTTTATATGCCACATGATTAATGATCTGTTTAACTATTTCTGTTTTACTGACCTTCACATGACTGTTCTTGTGTCACAGATGGAGCTGGAAGCGCTTCGCTCCATCTATGAGGGGGATGAATGCTTTAAGGAAATCAGTCCAGTTTCCTTCCAGTTTAGGGTAAGTGCTGTTCTCTGTACTAAGCCTATATAACATCCAGAAAGTACATAAAAATGGTTTCCACAGTTCATCACAGTACTGCAAACTTTTAATTCTATTGTTCTTATCTTATGTTTGTACATGTCACAACAGATAGGAGATCTCGAGGACACCAAAGCTTTCATCCTAGACATCACATGGCCGGAGACGTATCCTGAAACAGCCCCACAGATCTCCCTGGATGCCTTTTTCAACAACAGAATGTAAATTCAAAAAAATCCTTATTCCAGTTTATAATTAAAGACATTTCTCTTTTTATAAGTCTAATGTAATTTTTCATTTTGTTGCTGGATTACAGTTCCGCAGAGACAAAGCAGCAGATCCTGGCAAAGCTGGAGGAGCAGGTGGAGGCCAACCTGGGCACTGCAATGATGTACACTCTGTTTGAGTGGGCAAAGGAGAACCAGGCGTTGCTCATGGAGAACCACAAGCCAGTGGTGACTGCTGTGGTCAGTGTATTAGCTCTTATTTTCTCTACATGTTTGCATTATGATAGCACAGTAAAGTGCTATGTGTGCAAAGCATTCATTATAATTGCGTTGCAGGTTTTGAAAAAATATTTGTTGTTGTTACAGATGCTGACCTCGAGCAGTGAGGTGACGACTCCTACCGCAGCGAAGAAGAAGGAGAAGAAGGAGCAGCTGACTAAAGCCCAGAAAAGAAGGATCATCAACAGAACAGGTAAGCAAATCAGATTGTCACTGTAACTCGTATGCACAGTAAAAATCTTACAAAATGCAGTGAGAAAACAAAACATCTAAATCTAAAAAGGCAGTAAAAATGTAATAAATAATGCTAAAATCCATTCAGAATGCTGAGTGTTATGATTGCAGTAGGAAAGTTTTGAACCTGGTAGGTCTGTCCGATCATGTTCTGTGCTGTATCCAGATCTTCAAGGCACTCTTAGGAAGTGCAGTCACTGTCACACTTGCTGTGATGCTGGATCCCCAAGAGAGGTTCACAGACATGTGTGCTCCACATCTTTTCCACTTCTATGAAGAGGTGCTCACTGATCATCAGTTTCATCAAACACAGTCATTAACTGAAAGTTCTCTTATTAGAGAGTCCATGGATAACCGTTAATGTCAGAGGTCATTTACTATGGTAAGATTGAGCATGGCAACAAGACGAGGTTGTTATACCGCACCAGCAAGGTCTCTTCTAGGCAAAGGTTTCAAAGCAGACTAGGTTTTCAAGATGTGCTGTTCAAGATGCAATGTTGAAAGTCTGGGGGACCATAAATGCTATTCCATACTCCACGAGAACAGAGAACTCACTCCACGGGTGGTAAGAGTAAAAAAAAAAGATAGTTTTGGCACGGAGGCACCATACTCCGCGAGACGTGTGTGTGCAGAACTCCTCATATGGCCCTCCTACGCAGCGCACGTCACACACAAAAGGTTGACAATGCAATTGTATTGCAAATTGTGAGCACAGTCGTGGTTACCTGGCCTAACGAGCTGATAATGCTCAGGGAAGAGGACGTATAGCATGACAGTAGATAGAAGATCAGTGTAGCTGACTGTAGCAGACCTCTGGTCTGTGTGAGTTTAATTCTGTGAACGTGTGGATGACTGTCTGCAATAATACATCCCGTCTCCCGGTGTTTAATGTGCGCGTCCAGCCACTGTAACGCCGTGATCAATACTGGGATTATTTTTTATCACCACCTTTTGGACAGACTCTCTCCTCTGTGCGCCGTGTTTCTCCTTCCAGGAGCTGTTTGCCAGCTGCTCATCTAAACTGTCCATCGTCGTTGTGCTTCCTCCTTCTGTCTGTGTGTTCAGCACCTGAAGAAGCTCTTGCGCTTCTCCACATTCATCACATCCACAATAAATTCCGACCAATCACAGCATGGTTGACGCACAGCCTAAAGAGAAAAAGTTCTGCCCGGGCCATGTGTCCGAGCTCGCTGCACAACGGGCGGTCCGAGAGAAAAATGACGTCATTTTGTGGGCATAACGTCTGCAGGGGGCAGGGAGTACTCTGTTCTCGTGGAGTATGGATCCAGCTTAAACCTAGTGGTCAGCCAGAAAAAGCACATCAGCACAGAACTAGCAGAAACCAGTGGAACCCACCAGAAGTGGTCTTTATAAAAGAGTTCCTGCCAAATAGCTAATAAACCCCACAAATACAGACAGTGGCATTACAGACTAAGCATAAAGATGAACAAGGAGTCCTGGGGGTGATGGTTCAGTCCTCACAGAGTCCTGATGTGATCGGATTTCTCTGGGAATGCATGAAGAATGTGCAAAGAAGAATTGCTGTTTTGCAGGCAAAGGGTGGTCACACTACATTTTAATTGGTTTTCTCTACTGTTCATTTATTTTCAGTTTTTTTTAATCGTTAAAGAAAAAGTATTGGATTATTAGCCTTAAGGATGATTCAGGAAACAGAAACACACGTGAGAAAGAGGCAGGTACCACTTTAGCTTTTATACACTGACTATGACTAGAGGTGACAGTGGTTATTAGAATAGCATAGAATAGAATATACTTTATTAATCCCTTTGGGAAGGTCCCCAGGGAAATTTGGGTGCCAGCAGCAATACAACACCGACAGTCAGAGCAAGAGTTAAATAGAATAAAATAGAATAAAATAGAATATAGTACAGTAAAAAATAAAAGATAACAGGAATTATGTACAAACATTGCACACCAGCATAAATGGTAATGTGATATAGTGCAGTAAATGTAAGGAATTATGTACAAACATTGCACACCAGCATAAATGGTACAGATGGATTATTGCACATATAAATTATTGCACGTGTGTTGTATCAGGCGGGCTGTACTCCTCCCTCCTTTTCCCCCTCCTGCCAAAAGCAGAGTTGTAGAGTTTGATGGATCGGGGGACAAAGGAGTCTCTGAGTCTGTTGGTCCTCCTGTTGGGGAGGAGCAGCCTGTGACTGTTCAGGCTCCTCTGAGCGCTAATGACAGTGTGCAGAGGATGACTGGCATCGTCCACAATAGCCAGAAGTTTTTTTAGTGCTCTCCTCTCTGCCACTGTCACCAGGGAGTCCAGCTTCATGCCGACCACAGAGCCGGCCCGCCTGATAAGTCTGTCCAGCCTGTTGGCACACCTTTTGTTTATGTTACCCCCCAGCAGACAACAGCATAATAAAGTGTACTGGCCACCACAGACTGGTAGAACATCCACAGGAGTTTCCTGCAGATGTTGAAGGCTCCCAATCTTTGCAGGAAGTACAGATGGCTGTGGCCCTTCTTGTACAGGTGATCTGTACAGCATGTCCAGTCCAGCTTGTTGTCCAGCCATAACCCGAGGTACTTCTAGTTGGTATACACCCCACGATGGCTGTGTCATCTGCAAATTTGTGGATGTGACACAGTTCTGAGTTGTAGCAGAAGTCTGAGGTGTAAAGGGTGAAGAGGAGGGGGGCCAGCACCGTCCCCTGGGGAGCTCCGGTGCTGCTGATGACAGTGTCTGATGTGGTGTCTTTAGCCTGTGGTCTCTCCGTGAGGTAGTCAGCAATCCAGGACACCAAGTAGTGGTCCACTGACATCTCCCTCAGTTTGTCCAGTAGCAGCAGGGGCAGGATGGTGTTGAAGGCACTTGAGAAGTCCAAGAAAAGAATCCTCACTGTGCCCCTCCCTTTGTCCAGATGTGCTTGAACACAGTGTAGGAGGTAGAGAATGGCGTCCTCCACACCCAAACCTGTCCGGTAGGCAAACTGTAGGGGGTCCTGAGCCTGATGCACTTGGGGCTTGAGGAGGTTGAGGATGAGCCGCTCCATTGTTTTCATCAGCTGTGATGTGAGTGCCACCGGTCTGTAGTCGTTCAGCTCCTGAGGGCAGTTTCTCTTTGGAACTGGAACAACACAGGCTGTTTTCCACAGGGTAGGCACTCTCCCCAGCTGTAGACTGAGGTTGAAGACATGCTGGAGTGGTTCTCCCAGTTCAGCAGCACAGGTCTTCAGCACACGAGAACGCACCCTGTCGGGGCCCGCCACTTTCCTTGGGTGGAGCCTCTTCAGTTCTCTCCTCACCTGGTCTGCTGTGATGGATGGATGTTGAGATGGGGGGTGGGGGGAGATGAAGGATGTTGAGATGGGGGGAGGGGTGATAGGTGGGGAGAAGAAGTTGAAGAAGTTGTTCAGCCTGTTTGCTTCCTCCACTGTCCCCCCTGCTGTTGGGGCCTTTGATGTGTAGCCTGTGATGGTGTTGACACCATCCCAGACCTCCTTTATGTGTTTGGGATGTTATTGTATTGTTTTGATTAAATACTTGCAAATACACTCTCTGCTACCTTTCACCCTCCACCCACTCATGCTGGCAGTTATCGTGTGTTGGATGTTCCTTTAATAGACATGCTCATCTATTTCATCTGCATACAGTGCTTAAATATAACAAGAAACCGCATTTTAAAAAAACGTTTTTCCAGATAACAAGGGGGAGCTGCCAAGAGGGTGGAACTGGGTCGATGTCATCAAGGTAGATGCATTTTCATTCTTTGTACACAAGATGGTGCACTTAATCCTTAGTTCTTTTACCAACTATTAACCTTTTTTTGTCTTTTCCCTTTTGTCATTACTACTTCACCAACTTCAGCATGTAAGTACAAAACACTTTAATTTCAAATTTAATTCAATTGTTCACAAATGTTGCCATGCCTTAGCATCTTTGTGTGTTTTCATCACAGCTGAGTAAGACAGGAGGAAAAGATGACTAGCCCAATACACTGCAGCAAAGTATCAACTGCTGCTGCTCTTGTCCCAATGCCTTCACATACAACTTCAGCTGCTTCCACATGAGAACCAAAGCAGGCTGGGTAATGGTGGATACACAAACACACAGAGTCCCAGCTTAAGTGTGATCTCAAAGCTGGGAGTCATAGAAGCCCTTGTTGTGTTTTGTTTTTGTTTGTGGTATTTGTGCACTGCAGCCTGTTGAGGAAGAAGTCATCTTTGTGGATGTGCTCCTAATGCTGTCACTGCCATGTTTTCAGTGTGTGAGCTCAAGCCCAGCTGCCTGACCCTGAAGCTCTTTATGTGGGATTGTGCTTCTAAATGGTGTGAATGTGTTACTATAGTTTACCATGTGACTATATGAGAGCAGAGAACTTTTAATAACACAAAATGTTACTCCATCATTATTTTGATTAATGTTATTTTCCTTATGGAGTTATGTTTAAAAGTTTATATATGAATAAAACCAAATTTGATCTACATTTTGTCTGATGTGAATTTTACTTACATCCCTGCTAAATGGCATGTTTGTATTAAAGCAGCGGTGGCTGGTTTTGACTGAAGTTAGGAGGAAGTTGAGTGATGCTGCCTTCAAAATAAAATCTAACCCAACCTAATGTGGAAAATAATTGGACTCACAGTTTAAAAAAAAAACAGCAACAAGATAAAAAAAATCACCTTATAGATCAGATCAGAAAAAACGTGACAATAACAAAACATCTTATAAAAGTTTGTATTTATTTAAATTTATTATTTGGGAGTAAAAAATATTATTTAGTAAGGAAAATGAAAAGTGATGTTTTGGGGGAAAAAAAATTTGAACAGATGATCATAGTATTTTTTTAAGCTACAAATCTTAGAATATTAAAATGACAATAACTAAACTATAAAAATGTTTTTTTCCTAGTAAAATGTGAATGTTTTAAAGTCAGCCATATTCCCAATCGGAGGAGCTTCACTATGTGCACAGTATGGCCTAATCTGTGAATATGTGGGTCAGAGTTTGGTATTTTATTTTGAAATTGGAACAGGAAATAGAACTTTTCACCCTCTCACTAGACACATACTGTATGTGTCTTGTACCTGTAGAGTGGACGGTCTCAGAATGTGGAGCTACAGCCAAAATGTGCTTTCAAAGAAAAAGGTAAGCAAGAGCTTCTGGACTTGTTATTTATTAAATGCAGTAAAAGTATAAAGAAGCTAAAAGTCATTTGTTCTATATAAAAATATGAAAATTGTTTTATATAGTACAAGCTGTCAGTGTTAAAGTATTGGAACCATATTAATTGTGATTTTTAAATAGGTTTTACATGTAATCAAAACACACATAAAATTGTAATTTTTGAAAATGTGTGTTTCTCATTTTATATATTATAGTATAGAGTATAAGAATCAGGTCAAAAACATGCATCTTTCAATATGGTTTGGAGATAGAGGACATTCATTAATAAAAGCAGCAAAGCCCTCACAAATGTTTGGTCAGATCTCTCATCAATTCAAAAATATATCTTTGATAGGCCAATAATAGCTGATAATATCAGCAACCAATATTGAACTATTCTATTTAACTATTTCATTTTTTTTGTATCGTCACTTTATGTGTTGCAGGAGGTTAAAGGGGCTCTAACACTACCACCTATAACCAGTGACCAAACAACACAGTGTCAGGTGAATGTGAACATTGCAATGTGGGAAAACATGTAGGTAGCATACTTTAAAATATGGATTACTCACCCAAAAGATAACAGGTCTACCATTGTCATTGAAGCATCATTAAAATGATCGCTTTGAGCTTGGTAGTCATTTGTTAAAGCTGTTATTGTTTATGACAGCTACTGTTTTACATCAAACAACCACACCAGCCGTCTCTGCTAGTACAAGATGGCACTATACAAGTTGGAAAACATCTAAATAAAATTACTTATTAACTTAATATCCGGCTTCACTGACGGCGTTAAACCTTTTTAGATGGATAATCCACTTTTAATTATGCTAACTACAGTCAGTGTTTCATTTCCTCTTTAACAGGAACATCTTTTATTTATTGCAGACTGCTCCTTTAAAAGCGCCCTCAGTAAATAGACGAGATCTCCTTGCAGGCTTGAACATACCAACCTTTGTGTCTTCTAATGCTCTTAAGAAGAAAGGGCCTACCACCACCCGGAATGAGGTATCCAAAACTACAAATCTCCTCAGTGTAAGACCTACATATACCGGTACTGCGTAATTGACCAAGAAGTACTAATATATGGGTCCAATCACCAAAAATCGGTGCAAGCCCTGTTTTTCATTTGGAGGCTATCCTGCCAAAAGAAGTAAAAATTTGAGGGCCTAAACATGTTCAAAATGTCACACCAAGGTCACTTTTCACAGGTTTGTGCTTATTTAACGACACAAAAAGCACTCTTCTCAATAAAGACTGCTGAATCAAAATGTTTTTTCAGACTCTTCAGAGAGAGACATAATATCATTTTGGACAGGTCAAAGCTGCCAAGGCCTTGCTACACCCACTTGAGGATGGAAGGACAAAGGAGCGCTCATCACAGTTACCAAGGAGCACAGATGCACACATAGGCAACAAGGAGGAAGAGACAGACAGAGAGACATGCAACAGGACTTCCAGTGAGGATGATGTAGACAGAACAATGACATTCAAGGACAGGCCTACACCTCTTCTTGACGATAAGAGATTTATGGTCTACATATGTGGTGGATACAAAGGTAGCATCAACAAATCTGACAGAAGGCACACACAAATATACACATTCAGGCATTCATATCTGACTGAATATGATTATTCATATAAGGCACAGGTCTAATGAAGATGATGATAAACCCACACTCATATTTGTGTGTTTGGAATTAGACACAGATGCAGAGAGAAGAGCGCTCATGGAGAATGTGTTTCCCCGACTGTATCTGTACTGTAAGCAGCGTGGCTATGACTTCAGAATGGTTGACCTTCGTTGGGGTGTAAGAAGTCCTATCTCTGAGCGCCATGACACTGTAAAGCTGCACATAGAGATTCTTGAACGATGTCAGGAAACCCCGGGACCTAACTTTATAGTAAGACATTTAAATGCTGTTTGATTCTGATTTAAGATCAAGATAAATGACCCATCCCGTGTGTTGGTCAGTTGTTTGTAGGACAGAAGCATGAAGTCCAGAGCCTTCCCTCTACCATCGCCAAAGAGGCCTTTGAGGCCATGGTGAGAGTGTTGGAGAGAGTACGACAAAACAAACAAGCAGAGGACTTTTCTGCTTCTGCCTCCCAGTCCAGCATCACTACAGTCGGCAGCTCCAACAGTTTGGTTCAGGAATCCATCTATGGAAATTATCTCAATTTCGGAGAAGAGGCCACAAACTCAGGATTGTTGAGTTCACATAGCTCATTTTCCAATGGAGAGGGTGCCAGTCCTACAGGTTTGAATAATCAGATGGATTTGGTTGATGACCTAACTCTAATCCAGATGTGGTACAAGCTGGATGAGAATTTTATTACTCCTGTTTACTGCTTACTCCCTATCAGGTAAGGCATAAGTTGCCAATCACAATGAATTGGGCTGTGTTGTGTAGTTATTGTTGTGTCTTATGTCTTAATGCCATTTACAGCACTCACTACCCAGACATGTTGAGTGTGGATAGGGAGCAGAGTAAGCAGGCCAGGAAGGACTGGAGAGCCACCTGCCACAGACTGTGGGCAGTTGTACAACACAGTGTGACTGAAGCACTTGGGCAAGAGGAGGCATCACTGTTACTGAGGACAGGTAAGGGCCAGAAATACACTACGGTCTTTAACATTTTACTGCTCACTATTTTCTCTTAACACACTGACCTCCACAGTAGGACCACTGTTTTTGAAACAGTGTTGTTGTGTGGCTGCACAAGTTGAAGAAATGTACTAATTGCATTAAACAACAACCACCTAGTTCTTGACTGGGAGGTGGAGGCTGGACTGCGTTCTGTACATGATGTGCCACCAGAGGCACATTGCCACTGTTACAAAAGAGTCATCCCAGATCTTCATTACAATCTAAAGAACCAACACGCAGTCCAGTACATTGACCTCCTGAAAGGACAAGCTAGGATCAATCCAGAACTCAATTCAGCATACAAGAGTTTCATGAACCGACTCCATAAAAAGGTATTTTCTGTTACCAGAGAAGCAAACCTAGGCTAGGTTTGTTGTCTAATTTGTGTGTCTACGTCATCCAGTTGCAGCACACCAACATCTATGAGCGTAAGGTTGGCTGGGGACAGAAAGGTCTGGACCCTAAAAACAATCGATCCCACCAGTTCTACACCGAACGTATCTCTTCCCACTTCCAAAGGACTCTTATTAACTCCCTCAACAAGTAAAGCATGAGTCCCATACATTTTACACCTGTTATGTTAGAGTTGCCAAAATTGCTAACATATAATAAGAACAATTTTTTATATTCCAGCTTAATAAAGATCACTAAAACTCCAGGGCCATTTGATGTAATGAGGAGAGAGGATAAGAGAGTGCAGGTACAGGAGGAGATCCAGCGTCATGTGAACTATGGACTCCATTTGTGAGTAAATCACAGAAACATGTAGGGGCACTCACACCTATGACAGAACAGAATCACTAGGTAAAATGCACGTCGGTGGAAGGAAGCTAGAATACCCGGACTCCAGCCAAAAGGTAACCACAGCCATACTTGAATCAGGGACATTCTTGCTCGGTGGTGACAGTGCTAACCACTGCACGGTCATGCTGCTCAAAGCCCATATTTTTAACATCTCTGACCTTTTACATCTTTGGAAATATACTCACTTATGGAGCCAGCCCCAAGTGGCCATGTGGAGAATTGCAGATTTTGCCAATTCAACATGGGTTACAGGAGTTTTATTGTTTCCCTTTTCATTTTTTAACCAAAACTTACCAGCTCGTATAACCATCGCTTTGCTTAGGGTCACTAACCTCAGCCTAAACTGATGACAGTATCAGGAGAGCACAAATACAGTCCTTAATTATTTGCTTAAATATCAGTTAGCCAGGAACTTGGTTGCTAACCAGACAACATTTATTTATACTACTGACATCTGGCAGGCACACTGGAAACAATGCCTTTAGGTACAGTGAAAACATTTTATGATGGGTCAGTAGCATGGATGCACATGAATGCTCTCTTTTCCATTTCTCCTCTTTCTTTAGGGCACAAAGACACACTTTGAGAAAAGCTTTCCTTGCTGATGTACAGAAGTCAGTAGAGCAGTCAAAAACCAGAAAAACACTCCTACTGGGACCACCAGGCTGGGGAAAAAGCACCACCATGGCTGCAGTAGCACAGCTAGTGCCTTTTTGGCTTCCCAGGTGAGAACCTTAACGTTAACTGGATTGCTAGTGGTCCAAATAGAAGATATATATATAATGCATACACATCAATAAGATAACTATTGTTTCAGAGCTGTGAAGGTGTTGGTGCATTTCATTGGCTTTAGTGGAGAGAGCAGGAATGTCCGTCTGGTCCTGCAGGCTCTGTGTGTTCAGCTGGCTGAGACCTACTGTCCCAACACACACCTGTCAGAGGTACAATCTCTACTGGATCACTAACAGGTTCTATTGTTAAAGTATTTACTTTTCTTATTTTAGGGCCTTCCTCAGCTGATCAATGAGTTCCACACTCTGTTGGGCCTGGTGAAAGCAGAAAGGCCCCTGGTAATCCTGCTAGATGGATTAGATGAACTGTCTGAGGAACATGGGTCAGACCTCTCTTGGATATCAACATCTTTACCTCCAAACATCCACCTCATCCTTTCTACAACCACTGACTCCCCTTGCAGTCACACTCTGCAGGTCTGTAGAGCTCAACTAAATCAGGATATTCAGAAAAGGTTTCCATGAGGTAAAAGACATTTTTCTTCTCTCAGCACTCTGCCCATCCTTCTGTTCTGTCCCTCCCTCCTCTCAACATCGATGACATCAAAGCAGCATTTAAGGCCAAACTACAGGCTGACCGGCGGTGTCTGCAGGAGCAGCAGTGCGAGCTTCTAGTTCAAGCCTGTCAGTCCTGTCCCAGCCCTCTCTACCTGGAAGTAGCTTACATTGAAAGCCTGCTCTGGACTTCCTACTCTTTCCAGAACCTTCCGGACAGCCTGGAGGGCCTCTACCTTGGCTTACTGGCTCGTCTGGAGAGAGAGTTTGGGAGGCAACTGGTGAAACGGGCTACATCTCTGATATCCATCTCACGGTGGGGTGTCACTGAGGAGGTGGGGAAAGCTCTGTTTAACAATAGATTAACCACAATTGACCAAGCAGCACTACATCTTTTATGCCTCCAGTAATAAATGATTATGCTCCTTATCAGGAGATATTGGACCTCCTAGCCAAAGATGGAAAGGTGCTTGAGGAGGTATCCTCATCCTCATCTCATCCCTCTAACCAGCCAAGGGTGCCTTATATCTTATGGGCTCGACTGAAACGTGACCTTGGTCATCATCTCACTGAGGTCAGGACAGATGGGACGTGGGTGTACCGCTGGACTCACTCTAAACTCAACCATGTCTGCATCAGTCACTATTTAAAAACAGATGAATCTCACATGACTCTGCATGCTGACTATGCTGACTACTATCGAGACAAATCACAACATGCACACATATTTCAGCCTTTGGCATGGACACTAGAGGAAGAGGAGGGAGAAGGTTTGACTAAAATGGTCAGATTCAATCTGAGGAAGCTTCATGGGTTGCCCTACCACCTGGTCCACTCAGGGCAAATCCTTCCCTTCTTGGCTGAATGTGTTTTTAACTATGAGTTCCTGCTCCATAAGGCATGGGGTCTGTCTGTCCTGGACATAATGGAGGATCTGAAGAAGGCTGTGCTGCCAAACAAGTAGGTGCTTCACACATGTAGTAAGTGTATTTATGATTAAGAAAAAATTGGAGGAATCCAAATCCAATGGCTTGAACCAGAACGAGTATGATCATTAAAAAAAATACAACTCCCCTACAGCCCCCTTTACTCCAGTGTGTATCACAGCAGAGGGACTGAGGTACAACAGTAAACAGAGATAAGATCACAGCTCCACTTGCTTCACATCATGCTGACATTGTCTTCTTGGGCCTAAAGCAAAGTACAGCATGTTCTAAATGCTCTGTTTGTTCCTGCAAATTGTCATTTTGGACATCATGGTTTGTATGGCTCCCATACCTAGAAGGCCCAAAGGAAAAATTTGCCCAGGCACATCATTGTGTAGGATTTATCCTCTAGTTGTGATCAGTACTACATGTTTGAAATTCCACTGTGCTTCATTCAATAGATGTTGAAATCTGACAAGCACATTATCCTCATGTTGTTTTAGAGGAACCTTCAGTGTACCAGCAACATGGACAGAATATATCTGCCAGAGACATGACAGTCCATCAAATAGTTGTCTAGGACTGCATTGGTGGACCAACCTCAAGTTATCTTTTGATGAATTGATGAACAGTCTCCCCCGTGATAACATTTTCTGCATAACCTAAACACAGGGGATCTGTTCAAGAATTTCCTTCGGGATTAATAAAGTTTTATCTTATCTTATCTTATCTTATCTTATCTTATCTTATCTTATCTTATCTTATCTTATCTTATCTTATCTTATCTTATCTTATCTTATCTTATCTGTTCAGGGCATCAGGGCATGTTTTTGAGCATCTGACAGGTCAGTGGTTGCATTTATCTTTTCTCTCTAGGGTGCTGGTAGATGTGGACCTGCTATCTGGTGCTCTTGAAATGTCCCATCTAGTGCTGCAGCAGGACCCCTGTCAAATGGCCTCCCAGCTCATGGGTCGACTAGGACAAATGGTCATTGAGGACCGTCCTGTTGCTAAAGGTATTCAGCAACAGGGTCAGCAGGGTCACTGTGTTCAAGTCAAGGGTCAAGTGTTACATATATACACTGTTTGGGACATTTAAGGATGGGTGTTCACTAACTACCAGCTATACAGTACTAAATTATTAGCTAAATGAATGTCAGCTGCTTTATGTTGTGATTTCCAAGCTCTATGTATGATCCAGGTGACCCATTAAAGTTCGGCTACCTCCATGCTCTTATGGCTCAGTGTGCCCAGTCCTCCCTGCCTGTGTTACTACCCTCTTCCACCTGTCTGCTGCCCCCAGGAGGCCCCCAACACACCCTGCTGGCAGGTACCACATCCCAGGTTTAGTGCTTGAAACGAACATTGAATGAACAAACAATCAAACAGACTGATACTGTATGTGTTTACTAATTAGGTCACCTGACCTATGTGACTGCCCTGGGCATTGGTCAGAGAGCACCCTTGGCTGTCACCAGTGAAGCAGATGGAAGCCTAAGGTTCTGGGATCTAGAGCATAAGTGTATAATCAGGGGCCTGGATCCAATAGGGGGAGTTGTGGGAGATTTCCTTACCCTCGGACTACATGACAGGATGCTCATACTGCGCATGGGACAAACTCTACAGGTTAAATACATTTATGTAATGGCACAGTAACTTTAGAAAAAAGGAACATAACCGAACACTTGTTTAAGACGTGTATGTGTATGTACGTGATGTGTGTACTGGTGTTTCAGGTGAGAGCAGTGGAATCTGGCCAAGTTGTGTATTCAGAGAATGACTCAGTGGACACTCCCATTGTCAGCACAACATGTGACGGACAGCTCCTGGTAGTGTTCTACGATGGAAGTCACAAAGTCAAGGTCAAAACTAAATTAATACGTTTATTTAAGAATTTAGAAAATCATCTTGCTAGAAAATATGTCAGATTCACAGAAAACAACATCACACGCCATTTAACAACAGGAATATATATTTGGTACATGGACATGGTTGTAAGGGTTGTAATTTCTGTATTTGCATCTTTGTCAGGTCTTTGATCTGGCTTCCTCCTGCTCTCTGCTGCACTGTGTTAACGTTTCCATGGAATGTGAGGCAATCCATACTGGACGCTCCATTGTGCTGTCCAACAACTCCATCAGAGACTATGTCCTCTTCGCCTACAGGTCAGAAATATGTTGGATATTATTGAAGGTGTGTTGTTATGACTTTTAGGAAAAGTGCCTGATTAGATCCAAATCTTAGGAATGTAACCTCAGAACAGTAATTTCACCAGATGGAACATCATTTCGAACAGGTCAGACACAGCTCTCACTCTGAGTTTACAGGGACCTTAAGACCTGTATAATGAAAAATAAATTATTAAATTATTAGATAGACCCACTTTACAAATCTAAATTAAAGAAGAAAAAATCCAGAAAGGATCCAATTGACCTGTGGCCAAGTTATCATTTCATTTGCATCTTCAACAAAAGCACAGTTTAAAGAAATAAAAACATCCATGAAAACAACAAAACAATAAACAGGATCCTAAAGAGTCTTTTCCATCACATAAAGGGGCAAACGTATTGTTTTCCAGTGTCCTGGGTCCTTCAAAGGAGTGTGTCCAAGCTTTAATGGGGAGAGTCAGGTGCCAGAACAGAGCTTCTCTTCAAAGAGCAAACAGCACATTAAAAAAAATAACATTCAAACCTGCTGTCCTGAAATGTTGCAGAGTAACCCTCCACATGAATTCTTGGGCTGATTCTATGTGCTGGATTAAGCTAAAGCACTCTCCCTCTCATGCAGCTCTGATTCAAGACTCAGGTGAAAGCAGTTACTAATCATCTGTCTCCCTCTCCTCTCCTTTATCAAAGATGGTGATTTTTACAGATTAGCTTTGCTGGCTTTAGCCACTTTGGCCCTCACAATACCCGTAAAAGACCAGACCAAACATCCGGCGAACAGGCACTCCTTATCTTTAGCTTTTGAAGCTCGGGTCACTATGAATGATGGTGACCTCACCAGCATGAGTCACAAGCTGTCCTGCGAGTGGCCTCGTGCTTAAGTAATATCACATGTCCCTTTAACAAGCTGTGAAATCAGTATCCAGACAAATGTCAGCACTGAGACAGTGTTGAATTATTAAGGCATGTGCCTCACAGTGTAGTGGGGCATACTGGTAATGCCTGCATGCCTTTGCTCCTGTCACGTCATTAAATAATAATACTGACTCAGGTAATAGAAAGATAACAAAAGCTCTCAGGAAGATTTATTAATTCTGTCACTAACTAATTAAAGCTAAATGAAGAACAGAGACCATACCTTCACACTTGACAGATGAAGGTATCATATGCACAACAAAGTAGGTCACTGGTGCGTGCTGTTAACATAAGACAGCAGAGATGGTAATAATGTGGAACAGCTCAGTGCGTCAGCTCATTTACAGTTTATGTCAGTCAGTGTTAAATGAAGGCTGATAAAGCCTCATCACCAAAAGCACACACACACACACACACACAGGAGGTGCTAGGTTTGTATTCGTAACAGCTTCCTCTATTGTCATGCTACTGATTGAGCGGATGTTTGTTATTGGCTGCAATATTTTGGTTAAAGGTAAAATGCAGTACTGGCCTCCTGACATGTAGATCATCCAAAGTGAAGTGATCCTGTATAACTCCAGCCCTATCCCATGACAATTTGACTCTTGCTACTATGGTTTCCACTATATACCATACTACTTAGACTGACTTCCAATGCTCATAAATGAATTAATTTGTAAGGAGTAGTATGTCTCAAGAAGTAATACTGTATGTCACATGCAGTTTGCCAAAAGGAATGACATCTGTTTCCCTTCTGTTGTTTTCACGCCAGCATATTGTTCTTGCCCAATCCTGTGTACAAAGATTCATCACAAGACGGGGTGCAAACTATGAAGTAACAGCTACACAATTCAAATGTAATTTTATATCTTGGATAAACACCAGATGGCAAACTATTTATTTTCAATTATATTAGGGATCTAAAGTAGTATTGAGGACTGTTCAAGTGTATTCCAAATTTTATGTAGGGGCACGTTTAAAAGTCCACTGGTACACTGTAGACTTACAGACACAGAGTGTGGGTCTGGAAGGTAAGCTAAGGCAGAGCAAAGGCAAGTTACAACATTTATACAGAAGGACAGGGGAAGGGGAGGACAATAAGCAAATAATCTACTAATGGACGAGGGGTGGTTTCACCGATCAAGAATCGGAAATAAAATCAGTGTAATAAAATAAGTTCTTGTGAAGGACACACCAGTGACGACAGGCAAACAAAGTTTCAGTGAAGTGATGCTGCAAACATAGAACAACATGCATAATTACATGAGGTGGTCTGAGACACCACCTAGGGGTTAAACCCTTGAACTCACACACTGATAAACACACTAGAATAGTGCACAGAATCAGAACTCTGCATTTAGCATGGATCTACATAATGCATATTTACCCATTCCTCTTCTTCCTCTGCTATTTGAGGTCCAGTTTTGAGGCAGCAGTGTTCAGTGCCAGGGGGGGCACTGTGTTGTCTGTTCTGTCTGCTCAGCATGCTGCTGCCTCTATCCAAGCTGTGGACATGACTGAAGATTACCTGCTGCTCTTCTGCAGGTACACTAACCTCTAAAATGAAATGACATTTATTAACAAATCCAACAAGTCCTGCCTCTTTAAAAATGTCTTGAAAGTTTCTGACCTCACTGTACCTGTCAGGTACCCATATAAGAGGGTTAGTGAAATCATCCACATCGAACTCTTCAGTTCGTCCACCTTCCTTTACCTGCGATCCATACTGGGCTGCAGTCAGGACTCCATTTCCCAGGTAGTTATCAATCGGCTGGGAAGCCACGCTGTGGCCTTCTGCTCCTCCTTTCACACAGGCATCACTGAGCTGGTCACCTGGGACCTGGAGACCGACTACCACAAGCACATCACTTGCATTCCTGGAGTGCTAACAAAAGGTCTGAATAGTTTTAAATCTGTCTAAAGACACCCTTTAATCTGTAGAGATCAATGCAGTTGTGCAGACCAGCTATTATATTTCCTGCCTCCACTCAGGCCAGTGTTTTGATCTGCGCTACTGCCTGGGGATTTGCCATGGAGAGCGGTACCTTCACCTGTGGGATCTCACCTCCACCATAAATGACCAGACTCTCACCTATAACATCCATAAGCCCAGGAGTGATGGCATAGAGGACATCATTCCAATGGGGAAAACTCCAAGGTATCTTCTTAAACATGCAATTTTACTAGCTGATATAGCTCAGAGGCACTGGCCTTTTATGGACAAAAGGACAGTTTTCAGTCAGGTACTGTACTCTATTTAGCTGTTTATACTATCTACTCCACTATGGTAGATACAGTACCACGAGAAGCTCATAAAAAGTCCAATAACTTTGCTTTAGGGGCTCTGTAGGGCTAAAGGATGTCTTATCTGCTGTCTGCCCCTGATGAGTCTCTTTGAGGTACCTTTTTTCTGTGTCCTGATGTCTGGCTCCCCCTGCTGGCAGGTATGCTGTTTGCTGCTCCATCAGACCTGGGACGGTGTACGTATGGAACCTGGCCAGACGTCGCTTCGTCTGCCGGCCGGTCCGGGTGGAGCACAGCCTCTACAGCAGCACTGACGTAGCGCTCGCCCATGACTTCAAACTTTACATCCTTACAGACAAAAACAAAAGCATTGACAACCCTGCTAATCAATTTCAGGTCAGACATTCTTTGATTTTTTGCAGACACAATGAAGTATGCAGATGCTCTGTCACTGCAACATCTGTTTCTAAACTCCCAGAGTCTTCTGGTGTATGACCTAATTGATCGGAAGTATGTAAGAAGACAGAGGGGCCTTGCAGTTATTCCCTGTTTGAAGCATGAGTACCGCCTCCTGAAGGATGGATGGACTCTTCTGGGGTTGTCAGAGAGCAGGTTAGAATCAAAGTAGAGAATGTACTTTGTTAAAAAGGCAGAAATAATAACTTCAATTTCTTCAATTATTGATTTTACACCAATGTAAACAAACTGGAATCAGTATGTACATTTTCCAAGTACCTACTAAACTTTGAAGGGAAAAAGAAAGCTCTCCATGCAATAGATGCGTAACTATTTTTATTTAACAGCCTCCACAACCCAGTATTGGGCAGTGTAGAAATCCTGGAAACTAGCCAAGTACTTACTGAATGTTTGTCATGTGACTTCTGGTCACATGCCACTGACTTGCGTGTTATGTGCGAGTTCAGTTTAAAGAGAACCTACATGCAGACAACTCTAAAGAAAGATTTTTTTTTTAGAAAAAGGTAGGCTTTAATAATCCTAGTCCTTTACAAAAGTCCCAAAAAATCCAACAGCAAACAATATCAAACAATCAAAAACAAAGTCCACACACAGGGACACCACAAAATAAAACAGGAATCAACCAAAAGAGGGCAAAATAATACAAATATATCAAAATACCAAGGAATGCAATAAAAAAATCAAGGATTCAAGTGAAAACACAGCTTGCACAGAGTGCAGGATTTTATGTATACACATAACACATTGTTAGTG